>NC_137774.1:64019814-64619814 GCF_963455305.1 Plecotus auritus | reverse complement strand
TGTATTAGGTGCATTTCAACTCACAGTATTTTCACCTCAGGATGCGTTAACTGGGACGCAGCCCCATTCCCAGCCGAGGAGCCTGTATATGTGGGAGCATCAGAACACGCCAAGTGTAGCATCTCCATGGTCTTCTTCTAAATTAATGCCTGCAGTAACCATTAGGCCCAGCAACATGAAAACAAAAAGCCTGCTTTTTTTATGGGACAATTAATTAAAAATTAAAAAACAGAAAAACGTTCCACTGGACTTGTTCCACCTGTCATCAAATGTCCTGCCGCCCGGCACCAGCTGGAGGGTGCTGCACCTGTCCTGGGACCCTGTGGCTGATCAGGGGACAGGTGCCAGGAACACTCTGCTTTGGCTTGAACAGGGCACGCACGCTCTGAGACTGTCGCAGGGCAGTTCGGCGTGTGCTGGACAGGAGGCGGCCAGTGTGCAGGGCTCCATGGCTGCCTGCGTGGCTGATACTCAGAAAGGCTCGTGGCTCCCAGCGAGAGGCTGAGAGCAGCTGACCCGATCCTGGTGGATTTCAGGTTCTGGGTTCTAGTACTGTGTTCCAGCTGAGTTTCTTTCCAATTTCGGATCCTAGCCTCTTGAGAGGTCTGGCTCTATTTCTTATTAAGTCCCACTTCATATCTTTGAATCTGCACAATAAATCTCCCTTTCATTGTTTCCTGGCCTGATTTGAACGAGAGCTCCTCTGACTTGCAAATAAAGGCATGTGGAACGACGCTGCTTTCCCTGACTTTGGCGGTCACACCGCGGATCTTCTCCATCTGGAACAGTGGACATTCTAGAGCAGCCATGGGCAAACTATGGCCCGCGGGCCGGATCCGGCCCATTCGGCTGTTCTATCCGGAGCCGAAAGAGCGGAGGGTTCTCTTGCTCTCCCCTCCGCTCCTTTACTTTGAATTTATATTAGTTCACACAAACACTCCATCCATGCTTTTGTTCTGGCCCTCCGGTCCAGTTTAAGAACCCATTGTGGCCCTCGAGTCAAAAAGTTTGCCCACCCCTGTTCTAGAGGCTTGGGGAGGGCAAGCACGTCTGCATTTCCTAACGAGAGAAACTGCTGTAGAAACTGTAGCCCACGGGCGGTGTTACCATCCCCTCTGAAACCACTACCAATCACCCTCCTCAACCACAGCCTCCATCCCTCCACTCGCCTACTCGCCTCCCCCTATGACCCTCTCTGAGCTCACTGGCTCCACACCATCTTCTTCCTTTCCTCCCCATCCCTGCATTTCTCTCTCTAGGTGCACTCTGTCCATGGTCCTTACTTCTGCCATGTTCTTGATAGTATTGTCACCATCCTACGCCTTTCTCATTTCCTACACCAACCCCAGCCTGCAGGAACCATACATATTCTTCCCCTTATGTGTTTAGGGGCTGTATTGTGTCCCCTCCAAAAATTCACAGGTTCTGGGAGTTAGCTCGTCAGCATATCTTTTGGGGGCACAATTCAACCCATCGCACTCCATCGAGCTCATCTGGGTGTGACACATCAGACAGAAGCAACAGAGGCGGAGCTCGCGGCCACAGGGACACTGGGACGGGCTGCAGCCACCTCAGGCCAGAGCAGGCTGCACTCTCAGCATGGCCTGCACGCAGACCTGTGCCCCACCTCCGGCTCCCTCCGGGCCGTGTACGGGATCTGGGAAGACTGGACTCACTCTCTGCAGTGTCCTGAGCCGGTCCCCGCAAGGCCTCCTCTTCTGCGTCTGCCCTGAGGGGGCTTGAGGCTCAGCCAGGCCTCCCAGCCGCTCTGCCCTTAGCCATTTCTCCCACGGCTACCGGACAACGCCACACTGCCCCTGCCGCTGTCGCCAGGACCATGCTGCTCGGCCCACTACGGCCCATGCCATGGGCTGCAGACCCTTCACTTAGGCTTCTGTGTTCTGTATGTATAAAACCAATTATTTTTTATTTAAATAACAACTGAAGAGACAAAAAAAATGAGTAAATATGTAAAGAGTAGTGGCCTTGGAGAAGACTTGTTGGAAGTCTCATAGAGCCAGTAAATTATAGATCAAATTAGAGGCCCAGTGCAAGAATTCATGCATGGGTGGGGTCCAGCCAGCCCGGCCCCAATCGGGGCGGATCTGGGCTGGGCCTGTCAGGAGGAGGAGATAGCAGGAGGTTGGCCAGCCGGTCCACCCCCTATCGGGGCCAATCAGGGCCAGGCCGGCTGGGGGGAGGGGCCGCAGATGATTGGCCAGCAGGCCCCGCCCCCGATTGGGGTTGGGGGGCCAATTGGGGGTGGAGCCAGCTATGGGGAGGGCCTGTAGGCGGTAGGCCAGCCAGACCCACCCCTGAATGGTGTGGAGGGTACAGATCGGGCACCAGTGGCCTGGGGGAGGGGCCATGGGTGGTTGACCAGCCAGCCCTGCCCCTGATTAGGGTGAAATCAGGGGCGGGGCTGGCCAGGGGAGGAGCTGCGGGCTGATCAGGGTGGTGAGGGCCCATTGTGGGCAGGGCTGGCCAGGGGGAGGGACTGCAGGAGGTTGGCCTGCCAGCCCCACCCCTATTGGGGTTGGGGGGTACGATCAGGGGTGGGCCGGCCAGGGAAAGGGCTGTGGGCCTATCATGGTGGGGCAGGCTGATCGGGGGTGGGTCTGGCCAGGGGGAAGGGAGGGGGCATTTGGCCGGTGGCCCACTCTTGATTGGGGTGGGAGAGTCCAATCAGGGGCGGGACGGCAGGGGGTAGTGGCCGCAAGGTTGGCCAGCTGGCCCCACCCCCAGAGCAGGCCAGTTCACTAGCCACAGTGGGCGCCATAGCGACTGGTCATTAGGGTCGTTATAGCCATTATGGTTGCTGGCTTTTTATATATATAGATGGCTAAAGGAAGACTGAGACCAGGAGGAGCTGTGTGATGAGAGAGACAGCGTCCCTGCCTCTTCTTTCCCCGGGCCCTCCTTCCTGCAGAAGACGCAGCCACTCTCCAGGGCCGGCTACCCCGACTGAAACACGGGTCTGCCTCTGGCTTTTGTCAGAGAAGAGTTTAGACCTTGGAATTTCATAAACCTAAGCCCTCGGGGAATCAGGAAGCAGAAATATAACATGTGAGAGCCTCAGAACAAAGAATCCCCTGCACTACAGGAATGAAAGGTGCAAACACAGCCAGCTGGACAAATGTCTAGGAATTCTTCTACACATGGGGATGAGACTAAATATAGAGGGAAAACTGGGGCCTGGATTGTAGTCCCTTCCTAAGAAAGTTGCTTGTTGTTATCCGAGTAGACAGTGAGGACTGGGGGAACACCACCCGCACTCCCTGCCCACACTCCCTGCCCACAGATGTAGGAGCAAGCCCTGGAGACAAAGGCACACTGTGGGGGCCAGGGGCCTGACCCAGAGCTCTCCACAGGGGTGGCCTTGCCCCAGGGGACACCAGGCCTTGCTGGAGATGCGCTTGGTTGTCACCACTGGGAGGGGTGTGGGTGCTGACATCTAGTCTATAGAAGCCACAGATGCTGCCAATCATGGGACCAACGCTCAGGACAGTCCCCCCGCCCCCCCAAAGAATGATGTGAACCCAGACGTCAGTGGGGACTGCTGACCAGGACCAGCTACACCACGTGCAGGGCCCAGAGCAAAATGAAAATGCAGGTGCACACGTTCAAACGGCAAAGTGGCGAGGGCAGAGCATCACACCCAGCAGAGGGGATGGAGCCGCTCACACACCTGGCCAGCTCTGCCCCAAGAAACCCTGGGCTGGAAGCCACTTCCACAAATGGGCCAGGAGGACCCTGAAAGAGGAGGTCTGTCCTGCCTTCCCTGGGACAGTCCCCTTCTGACCTGCAGAAGCTCCTGAGGAGAGTGGACCGACCTACCATGGGCCAGGACTACAGGAACAGAACTCAGGGCAAGCAGACTTAGGAAGCCAGGATGTGCGGCATCAGATTCATCAAGTTAGGGAGGAAACCTCAGGTGTGCAGAGCGCCTCGGCCAGGAGTGCCAAGAAGCGAGGGCCTGGGTAAAGGAAACTACGAAGAAGGAACGTGTACTGAAGGGACCGGCAGGTTGATCACATAAAAATAAACCAGCATCTACCAAATAACAAATAGCTTTAAAAAAGGGACGGTGGAGGACAAACCATTTGCCACACAGCAGACAGAGGCAGGGCTAAGAGTATCACTATGTAAAGAGTTCTTATAAAGCAACAAGAGGAAAACACTTCACAACAAAAAGGACCATAGACCCTCCCCAAACTGCAAATGTCATGATCAACATGGAATAGCAGAGTTAGCATCACTGAAATATGTAACGGTATAAATTTTAATGATTCAGAAACACTTTTCACTTGTCATCTTTGAAAACGGCACAAAAATAATCATAACCCACAGTCTTGAAGATGAAAAAGAAATTGGCCCTTTCTTCGGGTAAGTCTAGACCTCGGTAGGCACTCTCTGGAGCAAAAAGATGTTCTGCATCAAACCTCAGATGAACAAGCTCTTTGTTCCACAATCCCTCCATCTGCACTGTCCTGCGGAAATCAGGCGAGTGGGCGCATAGAAAATGGGTTCCGCAGGAAGAGGTTTCCTAACCTACCTCCATCCCTGCAGCGGCCGAGTGGCAGAACAGGTGTCTGACCCCGTCTGCCTTCTCTGGGCGATGCAGGCACAGCCCCCAGGCAGGGGAGACGTAGGTGCACAGGGAGCACCATCCATGGGCCAGACTCGGCCCTGGCCACCCTCTCTGCAGGTGCGAGGACCCTTGCGCACTGTGGGATGGGAGCGAGCGGCATTTCTGGGGAGCGAGCATTGAGGTGGAGGAAGGAGAGACTTTAGACCCTTCTTGCTCAGTGGCATTTCTTCAGGGCTCTGGGCCAGGACCAGCCACTCCAATGCACACTGAGTCCCTTGGCCTGTCACGTGTCCCACCAACAGCCAAGCCACCGTGCAAACCAGACATCTCTCCCATGGGTATGAATCTCTGCTCAGAATGACAGATCACTTCCCTCCAGAGCACCCTGGGCACGTATCAGTGGAGCTGAATTTCACCTGGGACCACAGCTCTGTGGAGTAGCGACAGCAGAATCCCCAGCACAAATCAAGCAGGCCGCGCAGCTGCAGGAGACGCAAGTGCTGCGATGCCACTGGAGCCAGGGAGGAGCGGACACCGGACTCCCGGGGGCAAGGTCTGCGGTCTCAGGGCATTTCACCTCCAGAAAGCTGCCCTCGCAGATCAGACAGGGTCAACGGAAGCCACCAGGGCTGCGGAGCATGACCCTCTGTGGCCCGGACATCGCTGGGGAACCTGCCTGGAGAGTGAAGGGAAACTCCGTGAGAATACTCAGTGTGTGTGCATGCATGGGCGCCCGACCTGCTTCCTCCCAGCCTGGGTGGGCTGCAGACTCCGAGGCTCCCACCAAAGCAGCAGCCCCACCAGGGTTGCAAGCGAAAATCCTCTCTGACATCCTTCCCGCTGCCTCAGTTTCCCTGACTCTCACGCAGGCCCTCTGCATGGAGCCTGTGTGGTCTGTGAAGCTCACACCCTGCACAGGTCTGTGAAGGCACCGTTCGCAGTGAGTTTGGACTCTACCCTCTGCCCCTTTCTCTAGATCTGTCCCCTCTTCACGCACCATGTGTCAGCACAGCCTGTCCTCAGGGCCCAGCACTCGGAGAACACCTCTGGGTGGGACAGATAAAAACAGAAAGCGGAATGGAAATAGGAAGAAATCAAGACCTAATTGAACCATCAGACACGAGATTGGGACCTCTGTGTGCCGCATGGTGCTGAATGCTGACACCCTGGTGGTGTCTCCTCCCTCCTGCTGTAATTGTCCCACATTCTCATGGCTTCCGATCTTCAGAGCAGCTCTGCGTACGCCGAGCTCTTGACATGGAGCTGCCACCTCTCAGGGGACACGGTGCATTCTCCCCTTGGCGACCAGAAAATACATGACACGATAGCCGAGGAAGAGGCTGCCACCCTGGGACACTGCCTGGGGGAGCATCAGCTCTGCAGCACCCAGTCTCTCACCATCACCCAGACGTCTGTCCCTCCCCCGCCCCTTCAGGACCCACATTTTGCTGGTGAGGAGAAGTTGACTGTCCGCACAGTGTGCGGAGAGTGGAGGGTGAGGGCTTATGATTCTCCACCTCCAGCACGGACTGAGCAGCACACACCACTCCCACCTTCATACCCTGTGCCGTCTGATGGGAGAAATATGTTAAGTAAATAACATCACAAATATATAATTACAAACCACAGTAAGCAAAACCGCATCCATATCTCCAGCAACAGAGGAATGGCCAAATGAGTGATGGTGCATCCATGTATAATAAATTACTAGCGTGGGCAACGAAAATGAGCTTGCATAAATACATTTATTTACCCAACACACACCCTCTCTGTGTGGATAAAGAGAAAACAGGGCACTGAACAGATTGCAAAATATGATCTTATTTTTCTGAAGAAATGTAAAAGACATATGGATGTAGCCCAGGCTTTAACTGCTATGTGGTCCAGGCCTCTCCGGGGTACAGACCATCGTGTTAGCCCATCCTTTGGAACAGGAGTGGCAAACTACCCCCTGGGCTACGTCCAGCCCGAGGCCTGATTTGTCAATAAAGTTTTATTAGAACATAGACACACCCATTCACTTGCATTATTGTCTATGGCTTCTTTCCTGCTACAGTACTGAGCTGAGTAACTGCAACAGACACTGTATGATAGCAACACCCCAAAAGTTTACTGCCTCGCCTTGACAGAGAGTCTGCCAAGGGCCCCACACTCCACCCAGGAGGTTGGGGTATGGCTGTTCGGAAACCACAGCTCCCTGAGCGAGCACCTCCACTTTCGGGTGCCAATCCCCTCGCTGGCGCTTCACAAGCATTTTCTCACCAGCTAGGTCAGCCTTGGGCAAACTACGGCTCGCGGGCCGGATCCGGCTGTTCTATCCAGTTCTCTTGCTCTCCCCTCCGCTCCTTTACTTTGAATTTATATTAGTTTACACAAACACTACATCCATGCTTTTGTTCTGGCCCTCCGGTCCAGTTTAAGAACCCATTGTGGCCCTCGAGTCAAAAAGTTTGCCCACCCCTGAGCTAGGTGGTAGGTGATGCCACTAACCTGGCTTTACAGATGCGGAAACCGAGGTCAGGGAGCGACACAGCAGTGGACGAGGCAGCTGAGAGGGCACTGCAGGTTCCCTGCCATGTCACCCTGCCTCCACTTCCCTCCCTTCCTGTTCCAGCCTCGGCCATCACAGAGACCCGTCAGCCTTATCTCTGCCCGAAGCCCTGGAATTCTGCCACAGTCTCTAACTTGGGACATAAATGATTAGTAATATTAATCAGATCGGAGGGTTCCCTGCCATGGCACCCTGCCTCCACTTCCCTCCCTTCCTGTTCCAGCCTCGGCCATCACAGGGACCCGTCAGCCTTATCTCTGCCCGAAGCCCTGGAATTCTGCCACAGTCTCTAACTTGGGACATAAATGATTAGTAATATTAATCAGATCGGACATCAGCAGGAGAGACATGGTGCAGCCAGGGCAAATCACAAGTCGGGACGAATGTCAGAGGCACAGATGACAAAGGGAGGGGCGCCTGTGGGGCAGTCAGCTGTCAGCGGGCCTCGGCGGGGTGGGCTGAGGGCCACCTTCGGAGCCGCTCCGAGGATTGTGGAAGGTGGGACAGCGGGAACGGCACTGCAGGGAGGAGGCAGAAGGTGCTGAAACTGGAGTCAGAGACAACCTTGGTCTTGAGAATGGTTCCCAGCCCTGAAGGCACAGGGGTGCGGCAGGGCAGTGAATCAAGGGTGAATGTTTAGCCTTTTGCTGTTGTCATGATGGAGCTTTTACATATTGGTATGTGCATTATTTTAGAGTGATTCCTTTCATTTTCACTTCTCCTTCATGTTACAATGAGCTCACATTGATTTTTTTAATCAGGCATGTGGGTGGGTCATATTATCTATGAATTTCCTTCCAGGACATCCTACAAGTATTTTTTTATAAAAGGGGACACTGGGGAATGGATGTTGAAAACACTAGCCTAGTAATTCAGGGAGCAGTGGGCACTGGGAGCTGGAGCGGGCGGAGGCTGGAGGTGGGCTGCTTGTCAGGAGCCAGCTGAGTAGGTAGGAGGAAGCCCGCTGACCACGTGATGGCCCTGGGCATGGAGGCAGCTCATGGGGCTGAGGCTTCCATTAGCCTCTCACGTGCTTTGGGTCAATGGAAATAAAAATATATTTCAAACTTTAGAGATGACCCTAAGAACACGCTGTAGGGCTCCTTGCGCCCTGAATGGGTTGCAAGCATGGAGGGACTCCCTGAATCCCAGCCTCGCCAGCTTCACCAGCCTCAGCAGAGGCCTGGGGCCAGCTGGACAGCAGGGAGACTTGGCAGGAGAGGGTAAAGAGCAGGAAGAACATATAAGGGGGTCAGCGAATGCCAATGCCTGTGCCATTAGCCAGGGCAGCGTGTGCACGATGGGAGGTGAGATGAGGAGTGTAGGTATCAGATTATCGAGGGTCTTTGCCACTGGCAGACCTAGCTTCTCAATGCCCATCCTCACAGCAGCATCAGCACCAGCATCACCAGGGAGGCTGTTAGAAGTGGCCCCAAGAACACCTGTACGTCACTTCCTAGCTTCTGTGAAGCCTCTGAAGCTGTTGAGAGGGGGATTGGACCAGATGAACAGATGCAGGATTCCACCCTTGGAGACCATGCGTAGGACGGTGAAGGAGGCCAGCCCACGGACAGAAGGTCATCATTGTGAGGCTCCCTGGAACTCGTAAGTTAGTGTCATCTATCTATACTAATAAAGAGCTAATATGCTAATGATCAGGACGCGGTAACGGGTAACAACTGGGTCATTAGCACATTAGCTGGGGCTTTGCTCCAGAGACGGGGCGGAAGCAGGGAGGCAGGACCAACCCATGCCAGGGAGGGCAGGGGTGAGAGCCCACAGCGCCCCCCTCACCAGTCCTTCGCCACCCACTGCTCATACTCTGAGTGCCTCGTGGCCCACCTGCCAGGGGAAGGAGCACAGTGCAGCAGGCGGGAGGCTTCTACACTCTCCTCCAGCGCCATGATGGAGCGAAGCCACCGTATTGCTCTGGAGACGGGGCAGAAGCAGGGAGGTGCCCGGAGAAGGCAGGACCAGTCCAAGGCGACTGGAGGGACTGAGGGTGGGGCTTGAAGCAGCCAGAGAAGGCCAGAGGGTTTGGGGGCTGGGCCAGGTGCGCTGGAGCTCTGCGCGGACAGGTTCGGGTGTCAAGGCAGGGCTGCAGGGGGTGGGTGGCGCCGCGCGCGCGATTTCACATGCTGGGCTCCTAGTATATACACATTGAGTGGCCAGATTACTATGACCACCCCATCAGTACTTTGTTGGGCCACCTTTTGCCTTCAATACTGCAGCAATTCTTCTTGGCATTGACTCCACGAGATGTTGAAATGCGAGGAATCTGACACCATGCCTGATGAATAGCACTGTCCAGTTCTGTGAGATATGATGGTTGTGGAACCAGCTGCCTGATGGCTCTTTTAACTTCATCCCACAAATGCTCAATTGGATTGAGATCTGGTGATTGTGGGGGCCACCTAAGCAAGGTAAAGTCTCCCTCATGTTCTTGAAACCATTCCTGCACAATACGAGCACTGTGGCATAGTGCATTGTCTTGTTGGAAGAAGCCATCTCCATTGGGATACGCCATCAACATGATAGGATGAACTTGATCAGCAATGATACTTAGGTATGTTGTGCTATTCAGACATTGTTCCACACGAATTAAAGGGCCCAAATCATGCCAGGAAAACATGCCCCAAATCACCAGCTTGAAGGGTTGTACTCATGCATGTGGGGTACATGCTTTCATGCTGTTTCTGTGAAATTCTCACTCTGCCATCTGCATGATGCAACTGGAAATGTGATTCATCGGACCACATGACTTTTTTCCAATGCTCGACTGTCCAATCCTTGTGTTCCTGTGCGAATTGGAGACGTTTTATCTTGGTAACTGCAGACAGCAAAGGGGTTCGAAAAGGCCTTCGGCTTCCATATCCCATACGATGCAGTGTACAGCTAATGTGCCTACAAATGTCAGGTGGTCATAATAATCTGGCCACTCAGTGTATATAAAAGCTTAAGCAACCTTAAGACTGAACGACCATTTGCTATGACATGCACTGACCATCAGGGGCAGATGCTCAATGCAGGAGCTGCCCCCGGTGGTCAGTGCACTCCCCATAGCCTACCTCCCATGACTCCCTGCCCCCCGCCCCCGCTGGCTGGCCAACCTCCTGTGGCCCCAATCAACCCTGATTGCCGGCCAGGCCAAGGGACCCCACCTGTGCACAAATTCATGCACCGGGCCTCTAGTTTTTGATAACACATTTACGGCTCAACTTATTGTCTTTTCAAGAACTTTCTAGAGACATTTGCTGATACTGTATTACCAAACTCTACTAATAACCACCATCATTCTAATATCCGAAGTGATTGGACATGTGGGAATAACGCCAGGCACCACAAAAGGCACCCTTGAATATTATCTCTAATTCTCATAGTGACTTTGAAATCCTGGCAACTACAGCAGACGCGCTGTCTGCTTCTGCATTCTCGCCACTTAGACCCACACCCTTTCTCAGCCGAGTGGCTCCACATTGAGACCACCCCGAGCTCCACTTTCCTAGTTCTGGTGATGGATGTGGGAAGGTCATAGGGTCCAGTGAAGGCCAATGAGAAGCAAGAAAAAGTGGGGGGTTTGTCTGGGGAACAAGCTCCTGCAGGAGCTGCCCAGAGAGGTGCCCGTTCTTTCCATGAAAACTGTGTAGAGGGATGAGCACTGTGATGTCGGAACAATGGCCGCCATGTGGCCTCTGCAAGGGAGGCCTCTCTGAGGAGGGAGCTGGCACTGCGGGAGACCGAGCTTAGCTAACAGACAGCCCCATTCCCTGGCGGCCAAACAGCTCTGCACTGGGTACCAGGCCACACCTACCATGAGCTGCTTCTGAAATTTTGTGTTAAAGGAAACAGTTTTGTTGTGATTTAATCCAGCAGTTCATTCCCTTGTTACCAAGTTTCTTACCTGACAGACTGCCATCAGTTCATTTTCCAGCTGAGAAGCTAAAAATTAATGAGAAGTTACCTGTTTGTCACGCAGAGGGTATTTAAAATCAGACCGTCTCATTCGAAGGTCCATGGTTTTACTGCGAAGTTTTGCTCCTTCTCAAATTTAACAATTTTGAATCAACACTAAAAACATCAATGAGGAACTAGTAAGATTTAATTGAAAACTATAGGATGCATAAGTTATACAACCAGGGGGAAATCACAACCTGAAAAAGTGAAATATTTCCTGTCGCTTACTTTTCTACTTCATTTTAACTTGCTGAGTCATTTAGGGATATTTACTGAGAGCCTGCATTATATGCCGGTACTATATTAGAAATATGAGAATGAGTGAGCGAAAGATCCTAAATGTGTCCTCACCAGACAACAGAGCCTGGAAAACTGAAGCAAACACTGAAAGTGCTAAGGAAAGAGACAGACAAGTGCACAGTCAGCCCTGGAACATTATTAACACCCAGTCTCAGCAAATGACAGAACCTCTAGTCAGAAGATCCGCCAAGACACCAAAGACCTGAACACAATCAGCCAACAGGCCCCAGGTGATGAACACAAAATACCCTGCCCAGAGCACACAGAACATCCACCACGGTAGGCATGATCCCAGAGCTGACAGGACTGCTCAGGCCCCAAAAGCCCCATTCACACCCCTCCTCGGGCCGTGGTCGCCTTGATCTTTTGATGCCAACCTCAGGCACCCTCCTCTCCAGCTTGAGAAGATACTGTAATAACCATGAACTATGAAGTGCTAATGTCAAGTGTTCGCCAATGAGTGACACTAAGTGCATTATCTCACTTCATCAAACAACAACCTTACAAGACTAGAGACAAGCCCCCCCCCGCCCCCGCCCCAGAGCACAAGGGTGCCCAGAACAGAACCCTAGGAAAAAGCCAGGCAGCTCCGAGGCAGATAACCAGCCCGAGCATGGCAGTCCACGTTCGAGGAAGAACTTAACAGGGAACACAAATGCCACCTCCACCTCCACAGCAGGCTTTGAATAGAACGTGTAACGTTGGCGCAGGACTTAAACAGAACATACAACCAGAGAGAAGGATCAGATTTTCAACACACAAAAAAATTGCTTGGGAAATTTTAGAGACCATCTGCTTTTCACTCTCAAGGAAATCATAGAAAACAGACCCTGTAAAATAAGAGGAAATCATAAGGCAACTTGCTGAGGGAAAATAAGGAGGAAGCTGAGAGAGGGAATGAATTAATTCAAGGAAAGAAATAGTAATGCACAGAATTAAAGCATTGATGAGACAGGACATTTCAACACTTTGTTAAGCAAAATGAACTGAAGGAGCTCTTTCTAAATGAAAGGAAGGAAAGGAATAAACCACGTAGCGATGACGTCACAGCGGTGTGCACGGTCTGTAGTTGAGCTGAAGGAAACCCCCTGGGCCCTGAGGAAGACATGGGACAATGGGATACACCATGACAGAGTTCCATCGGGAGTCCTCTGGCCACGCAGAGCAGAGAGACTCCACATGCGTCCCCTGGTGGGGAAACTGAGGCCTGCGGAAGGAGCCTGTGAAGCGGAGCTGGGCGGGACGGGCAGAGAGAGGCTAAGTACAGAATGGAAGGGCTCACTGCTCACCAAAGGAAAATGTGAAATACACAACACTAAGCCTTCTTGGTAATTCAGTTCCACTGAGGGGAGAGATCCCCGTCAAATGCAGAGAAACAGGAACTGAAGTGGTGCCCGCCTCCACCTTAGCAGAGAAGCAGAAGCCATGAAAAAGGGGGGCCGTTTCGTTCCGTGAAAAGCAGCTGTCACCGGGGACCACCTACTCGTGGACGCCACACACATCCCCTCCCAGAAGCTGGCCGAGGAGCCCAAGTCCTCATTACCTTTCATGCAGGAACGTCTGTGAGGGCACCCAGAAAATGCAGAATGAATGTAAAAACGGAAACCTCGCCCAGCCGGCGTGGTTCAGTGGTTGAGCATCGACCTATGAACCAGGAGGTCACGGTTCAATTCCTGGTCAGGGCACATGCCTGGATTGTGGGCTCGATCCCCAGTGGGGGGTGTGCAGGAGGCAGCCAATCAATGTGATGATTCTCTCTCATCATTGATGTCTCTCTCTCTCTCTCACTCTCGCTCTCGCTCTCGCTCCCGCTCTCCCTTCTTCAATGAAATCAAGAAAAAAATATTTTAAAAAAATAAATAAAAATTAAAACCTCATTTGAGGGGAAGGCGTGTCATAAAGGCAGCAAAGGACATCCACGCCACCCTCTCCTGGGCTAGGCGCCCGCACGGCATAGCCTGGGACAGCAGTGCTCGCTGGCAGCCCGGCGAAGCACAATGGAGACAGGGACCCTCCTGAAAGTTAAAATCAGACAAGGAAGTCATCTCGCTTTTTGGCTTACCTCATCTGGACAGTGTGAGCGATGTGAAATGTAAGTGGAGCAATACTATATACACACCAGACAGGAAGAGGCCACTGGATCGCTATTGTGGGTCCCACTCCATGCCCCGGAAACCAAGAGGTTCCCTGCAAACTGACTACCGTGGTTCAGTCGGGGGCCAGGCCAGACTATGCAATTCAGTCCTCATACACACAATTCAAACGACCACTTCCCCAAGTGGCAGTAATCCCCAGTGTAAACACCTAACACGTGATCATAATGTTCACAATAACCACAACGTAGACCAACTTCACAGGGCGGTATACGCACCCCAGTTCTCTGATGGATCACAGAGCACAGAGCACAGAGCACGTTCTTAGACGGGACAACACTGCTCCGATGTAAATCCTTAAACACTGATCCACAAGCTTAACATCACTTACTAAATGTAACTATAATCACAACGTGATTGTATTTGAAATCTGACACCATGATTCTAAAACTTATCAGCCAGTAAAGTAGATCAGAAAAGCCTCCAAAATTTTGAAGAAGGAGGAGAAGAAGGAAGAGGAGGAGGAGGAGGAGGAGGAGGAAGGTGTAGTATTGGACAATAAAATACAACATAAAAGAAAAATAAAAAAAATGTTCCATAACTGAGGTATATAGATGGGCCAGAATAAAAAGAAAAGAAACAGACACAAACATGTAAGTATTTAATGCCCCTAAAGTTGCTATTTCAGATAGGTAGGAAAGGAACCATATATCCAATAAATAAATTTAGATAATATAAAGGTTTAAACCACACCTCAAGCCTTACAACAGGATAATTTGTAAGTGAATAAAAAAATAAAAATTGAAAAATGAAATTATAAAAATAAACGGAAGAGAAACTAAGTAAATATTCGTGTCATCCTTCTCCCCTTCATTTATCCCCATTGCACTGGTCAGCTTCTAAGATATGATATCAGTTCTGTATTGTTTTGTTTACTGTCTGTCTCTTCACACTAAAATGCAAGCTCTGTGAGGACAGGATTTTAAACTCTTTATCCCAGTGCCCTGGGGGGCTCCTGATAGGAGCTAAGCAAAAGCATGTGTTGAATGAATGAATAAACAAATGATATCAAATTGGAAAAAGTCTGCCTAAACATAAAATCAAAGAGGAAAGTAATATGAAAGAAAAGTTGTAGAATATGCCTTATATAAATTACAAAGTGAATTAATTTTTTTCTATGCATCAAAAAAGGCAAATAAAAGTATAGATTGGAAAAATATTTGCAACCTGTATTATAAAGACTATGATTAAATAATTAGCTTTTATAAACAATGAGAATGAAAAGTGGGCAAAGATGATGTCCAAAAGAAAAATACATTAATGGTCAATAAACATGTAAAGTGTGTAATATCACAAATAAAAAATTATATTAAAATGAGAGTGAAATACAATGTGTGAGAGACACACTGACTGGCAGGCAAAGGGGATCACACGCTGTCCTCGGCCAGAGCGTAAGGAACAGATTCCTCCCCCTCTAAGCAGAGGAAAACGCTATACGATCTTTCTGGGGAGCAATGAAATACGTCCAGTTTTACGTGTGCATGCCCACTTACCAACAATCTGCTTCTAGCAACTGTCTTACAGAAAGTTCTGCACAAAATAGTAGTCAAGAGAAGCAAGGATTCCTGATGCATCATTTCATAACAATGGAAAGATGTCACTACTTAAGTGCCTCTGATATCAGATACATCAGGGCGCACCAACATGACAGAGTAAGATGCACCTCGAGGCACACCAGTGTGGGTCAGGCCACAGGAACAGTGCCTGCGACAGAGTGGGCAGAACAGCCAGTAACGAGCAGTGTGGATGTCTTGCATCCATGTGCATACACAAGAGCAGTTCGACACCGCAGTCCCAGGCCAGCAGAGTCAGTACCACCTGGGAACTCGTCCAAAAGGCAAACTCTCGGCCTCACCTCCAACCTACTGAGTCATAAACATCAGGCCCAACCTACTGAGTCATAAACGTCAGGCACGGCACTCAGAACCCATGTTTCCACAAGCCTTCCACCACGTCCCAATGTCACGAAAGTTTGAGAACCATTGGCAAATCCTGAAAGACAGACCCCACGCTGTAAATAAAAGTCTCGGGGACAGTTTCACAGGAACGTCCTTTTCTCCTCTGATGGCTCGTCTACATGCCCACTGACGTGAGCTGCATTTGACACGTGGAAAGGGAAGGTATGTCCATCAGAGAAAGAAGGAGGTAGGAGGAGGGAGGGCCAAATAAATTCCTAATAAACGTTCATTTTGACGAGAATTCAAAGACATTTGTATTAAAATTTGACAACGTTTTCTAGTTCTCAAACAGCATTACGAAACTAGAGTAAAGGGGACAGTGGGCTCTTAGAGACAAGAGACATCTGGCAGATATTACAGAGAGAGACTGGGAAGTCATAGCTGAGGCTGTAAACCTTGGCACATATTTGACCCAGCAACTCAAATTCTAAGGATTTCTCCTAGATAAATATTTGAGGGAATGTTTTATTCAATAATAAAAAAAATTAAAAGCATTCTAAATATTCTATAATATAAAATGGATTGAAAGAATTATGTTACACACTGCTATCGTGATACAATTATTTCATTTAAAAGGATGGCATGAATGTAGATATATCGATATAGTAATAGATTAATACTAGAGGACCGGTGCACGAAATTCATGCACAGATGGGGTCCCTAGGCCTGGCCAGCAATCAGGGCCAATCAGGGCCAGGCCAATTGGGGCTGGGCCAATCAGGGCCTAGTGGCCAGGGGGAGGGACTGAAGGAGGTTGGCCGCTGGCTCCAAGGAGGGAGCTGGCCCTTGGCCCCCCTGAGAAAAGGGCTGTATCTGCCACCCCCCATCTTCGGTTCCCCATCCCAGCCCAGGGCCTAGCTCTGATTGGTCAATCGGGGCCTGCTGGCCAGAGGGAAGGACTGCAGGAGGTTGGCCAGCTGGGAGAAGTTGGCTGTGGGAGCCCACTGACCACCAGGGGCAGCTCCTGCACTGGGCGTCTGCCCCCTGGTGGTCAGTGCATGTCATAGCGACAGGTCGTTCCGGTAGTTCGGTCCTAATGGTCGCTTAGGCTTATAGATAGATAGATAGATAGATAGATAGATAGATACTATTAAAAATGTAGCTGTGAATATTAAGCACTTACTATGCATTAGGCAGTATTCTAAGAATGTTATTCCTAACAACCATATGGAAAAGCAAAACCACCATTCTACATACAAAGAAACACTTTTGGAGGGCAAGTACCTAGCCCAGCAGTATCCTGAGCCCAAGCTCTGAGCAGGGGTGCAGGCTGTGGTGGGTCCGAGCGCCATCTCCCGTGTCCACCCAGTGAGCGCTGTTCACGTGGTAGCATTTCAGCTGGTAATGGTGGCTCACAGAGCAAACATTGGAAGACCAGACACTAACACATGAACAATGGCTAGCTATTGCCGGGCCATGAAATTCACAGCCTAAATGCCCATCAGCAGATGAGTGGGTTAAAAAACTTTGGCACATCTACACAATGGAATACTAAGCTGCGGTAAAAAAAAAAAAAAAAAAAAAAAAAAAAGGAATTCTTACCATTTGCAACAGCATGGATGGAACTGGAGAGCATTATGCTAAGTGAAATAAGCCAGTCAGAGAAAGATAAATATCACATGATCTCACCCATTTATGGAATATAATGAACACCATAAACTGATGAACAAAAACAGATCCAGAGACAGAGAAGCACCGATCAGACTGTCAAATCTCAGAGGGAAGGTAGGGGAGGGTGGAGGTAAGGGGGAGAGATCAACCAAAGGACCTGTATGCATGCATATAAGCCTAACCAATGGACACTGACAACAGGAGGGTGAGTGCATGAGTGGGGGGCGGGGGTTGGGATTTGGGGGGTAATGGGGAGATGAGGACACATATGTAATAAAATCAATAAAGAAATAAAAAAGAAGTAGAAAAAAAATTCAAATTAATTTAAACTTTGTTTTCTATTGGTTCATCTTCTGGTCTTAAATAGAGAACCTGAGCTATGTAAGTGATAAATACTTAATTGGGGACACATTTTTGTATATTAATGGAAAGAGCACATGAGAGCCAGCTCTCCCAAATCCACCCACAGAGAGCGAGCCAAGAGGCAGGTGCCCAGAAAGAAACGGTACTTTCGGGCCACAATGAGAACATGAGTGTGGTGAGCGTGGGTGGCATGGAGACCACTTCTAACACCCAGCATCACACTTCGAGACTGCAGCTATGGAAACACAGCGAAGTCCGGGAAATTCCCTCCAGTCCACCCCATGAATAGGAAGCGAGGGCTTTCCTCATGCAGAGACCCCAACAACTGGGGTCTTCAAGCTGCCTGGGCCCCTGCTTCACACACACCACCTCCATGTGTGCAGTGGGGGCTTCAAGAAAGCCCGTCTGCTCATTGGAGGGATCACGTGTCACTCTGTGCTGTGCTGTCAACAGTCTCACCTCAGGGTCCAGGGAGGGCAGCCAACGTAGGCAGGTAGGCACCTCAGGTGAGGATGGGACTGCAGGCTCCCACCGAGGGCTAGAGACACCCCCTGAAGGATCAGGGTGCTGTGAAGACTTACACGGCTTAGTACGCCACAACAGCTGGCACTCAAGACGCAGATTTCTCCAACTGCACTGTCCTAGGGCTTCCAATACCCTGTGGATGAACTTGGCCTTGGAATAGATTATATTATTGTTCAAAATGTTCACTGCCACTCCCTTGGCAGGATTATTTTCTCCACCCACTGGCATCAAGATGTCCACGTGACTGTTTTGGCCAGCTTCACGTAAACAGTTTGCTTGTGACCTCACTGGAGTTGCTTGGCTATCTCCCTCTTCTCTCTGCCTTAAAACCACTAATACGCCAGACAGGTGCAGCTCCATGGCCTGCACCCCCCAGGATCCCCGGTGTGTAGCATAATTACAGCTGACCCAAAGCGGATATGAAACGTGGACAATAAACCTCTGTGAGTGTAGGTCAGACCCTTTGGGGTGATCTGTCACTGGGGCATAACTTAGTATAAACTGACTGACACGCTATTGCATCTCTGCTTTCATATGTGAAGACCCGCTCAATGCCACGACCACGTCATCCTCGAAGCTCTGTGACCCTCCGCATTCTCAGACATGGCTGGGGTGTGTCTTCCTTCCTGGAACGAGGGCTTTTTTCTCTCCTTTGGTCCTGATGATGGAATCACTGGTTCCTCTGTGGAGTGGAGAGCAGGCTGATCTGTGCGCCCCATCCCTCCACCCCAAGTTCATTGTGTACTTACATCAAAAACCTGGCTTTGCCCAGGTGGCGTGGCTCAGTGTTTGAGCGTTGACCTATGAACCAGGAGGTCATGGTTAGATTCCCGGTCAGGACAAATGCCCAAGTTGCACGCTTGAGCCCAGTAGGTGGTGTGCAGGAGGCAGCCAATCAAAGATTCTCTCTCATCACTTATGTTTCCATCTCTCTCTCCCTCTCCCTTCCACTCTGAAATTAATAAAAATATACTTTAAAAAAAAAAAAACACATAAAACCTGGCCTTCCATCCAGCATGGGCACAGCCTCCACACTCCTGGAATATTAACAGGATATGAGGAGCCATGGATGCTGCTCCAGAAAGAATGACGTGGCCTTCAGACGAGAGCCGAAAGATGGCAAAACAGGAAATCCCTCATTTCAGTCAGCATCCTCGAGGGCCTGTGGCATCTCAAGCTTTGCATAAAGGAAGGCTGCCTGAGTAAAACTGTTTCCCAAGAATCCAGGATCCTGGCTGTTACTCATAGTTCTGTGCACTACGACAGAGCGCAGTTGTCCCTGGCAATGCAACACGGGCATCTGCTTTCTGAATGCCATGAGCAGCATCGCGGGCCACTGTGAACCTGTGACGTGAATGTTACAAGGAAGCCTTGAAGGACCTAAAAATGCAGGGCATGCTGGGAATAGGCAAGAGGCTTCTGTAATAACATCAACATCGTCATCTTTATTAATATGACGGCTAACAGGAGCTCTTGCTGGATGGCAGCGAGGTGGCTAAGCCCTCATGAGAACTTGCTTTGCCATTCCCAACTTACCTGACAGGAGGTACAACCTATTATCACACTTTAAGGATGAGAAGATAGGAGATTATAAAGGTGACTTGCAAAGGATCATACCACAATCAACGGGCAGTTCTGAATTTGAATGTAGGTCTCTCGGCATCACGGTCTGAGCTCATATGTGTGTGTGTTGTGGCCAAGCAACCACAACGATGAAACAACCAGAATGACCAGTAGCTATGACGTGCACTGCAGCAGCCAACTGGCCCGATCAGGGTCCAATTGCCCCCCCAACCTCCCTCGGCCCCTCCCCCTGAGCCAGCCCTGCCCCCGATCGGCCCCAATCAGGGCAGGATAGCTGGACCCCAGCTATGCACGAATTCATGCACCAGGCCTCTAGTATATTATATGGCTTGAGATTAATGATACAAATAAATAATAACATTTGGGAATCTTCCCATATCTATAATCCTCTTTCAAGAAGACTAACATGGAAGAAGAAAGAAAAGAATAACTCACTGTCTAGACAGTTTTGTTTGAGTCCAAATCAGGGCACTTTGTGGCTGTGTGATGTTAACCTACTCAAGAGCTGCTGGAAGATGTTACTGCATTTATGGAATGAGGACAATGATTCTCGCTTTATATGGCTGCAATGAAGACAGAAGGTGAGAATAAATGGGGTTGACAACTTTCAACCCCAAAATGCTAAGTGGCATTGACAGTGATTCATTTTTGTGATGTCATCCTTGGTTGCTCAATGACAATGATGATCTGATACTGACAAGCCCAGTTAGACTCCAGACAGGAAACCTAAGTATAATATCAAATTCTGAGCATCCAGTTTCTACGAATGTGGAGTAGCTTGCAGTAGAACCACATTCTCAGGAAGAGCAATGACAACAGCCAATAATATATCAAAGTCCATCTGTGTGAAAGCATCCGAGAGCTTCCTGGCAGCCAGCAGGTATTTAGGCAAGAGCATGGGCAAGGGTTAAATAAATCGGGGTTCAGCACTGCCAAGTCAGCCAGAACTTGAGGAACACACAGACAACGCAAGGCAACCTCATGTCAGCTCTCTCCACAGTGGTCGGAGCCGTCTGTCCAGGCAGAGGGCATCCTCACCGAGAGCAGTGGCACCACCAGAATGTCAACACTGACATCTACAATGTCCCACACCCAGCTGCAGCCATCAGGCAGAGCAAAGAGTAGCATCGAGGGGGAAAGGGCAAACTACCAGGGACCTGGTTACTGGAGTTGTCAGACTCCAACTGTGAATGCTGATTAAAATGCTCCCTAAAAAAACGATGAGAAGTTACAGAATCTGAGCAAACAACTGAACTATATAAAAAAGAACTGAGCTGAAATTCTAGAACTGGAAACTATAAGAAACTCAAATTAAGAACTCGGTAGCTAGGCAAAGCAGCAGATCGGACAGAGGTAAGGAGAGCTTGTAGATACATGGCTAGAAATATCCATAGTGATGTACAAAATGGCATTTTAAAAAAGCTGAAATACAGAAAAGAGTGGGAAAGAGCTCTATGAAACCCTGGGGAAAGGTTATCATTTATAGAATTTGAGTCCCACAAAAGAAAATAGGGAAAACAGGACTAGACCAATATATAAACAGATAAAAGCTCCGAATTTTCCAAAACTGGGAATGACAGCAAAGTGTGGACTCAAGAAGTGACACCACACACAAGAAGGATTCATGTAAAGCACCTCATATATAAACTGCTACACTGAGGAAACAAACATTTTCAAAGCATCCAGGGTAAAAAACACACATCTTCAAAGGCACAAAATTAGACGAGCAGGTAATTTTTCAATAACATAAGTGGGGCCAGAAAAAAATGCAATTGCATCTTTGGAGCAGAGAAATAACCACCAACCTACAATTTTATCCTCAGAGAAAGCATTCTTCACTAATGAAGGGGAAGCAAAAACATCTGAAACAGAAAAAAAAACGAAGAGAATTCATTGGGAGCACACCTGGGCTAGGGGAATAACCTAAGGAGTTATTTGAGATGGAAGAAATGGTCCCAGGCAGAAAGGAGAAATGCAGAAAGGATTAAAGAAAGTCTAAATATGAGAATGAGTTTAGTGAAACTCTGACTGTACAAAAGAATACATTTATGAACCATTTGTAGAATTATAATGTATGGCAATCTTACTTAATAACAGAGAAACATGTAAATTGACCATACCTCTGCTACACCCACAGCCAATCGGAGTGAGTATGCAAATTAACCCAACAAAGATGGCGGTTAATTTGCATACATACCTGGGCCCCCGAACCTCCTCCACATCCAGGTCACTCCCAGCCGGCCATAAGAGGAGCCGAGTCTGCAATCGGAGGGGTGGGGCTGGGGGGGAGGGGTGCTTCCCAAGCCTAAAGCCTGGGGCTTGGGAAGGGGCCCAGCCTACGACCAAATGCAGACCATCCGGAAGTCAGCGCTGGGTTGCCCAGCTGCAGCCTGGCGACCCAACACTGACTGCTCAGGTGGCTGAGACCCAGAAAGTGAGTCAGGGTCTGATCTGCAGCCTCAGTGGAAGCTGTTGATCAGTGTACTTACCTCCCTCTTTCTCTCCCTCTTTCTTTCTGATCTTCTCCAGGAGCCAGGCTTTTCTTTCTCTCCTGGCCTCCACAGGGGTTGCTGTTAAGCCCCACCTCTTTGATCAGGCCCAGAGATAGGCCTGGAGATGATGACTGGCATAGGAACCGACCAATCAGAACCAAAGGTGGGTGCTATGGGGAGCCAATGGCTGTCTAGGAGGCAGAGCTTCTGACACTGACTGGCATAGGAACCAACCAATGAGAACCAAATCTGGGTGCTGTGGGGAGCCAATGGCTGCTTAGGAGGTGGAGCTTTTGACACTGACTGGCATTGAAACCGAACAATGAGAACCAAATCTGGGTGCTGTGGGGAGCCAATGGCTGCCTAGGAGGTGAAGCTTTTGATGCTGGCATAGGAACTGACCAATCAGAACCAAATTGGCCAGCAGAGGATGGCAGTAGGGGGTGACATCAGGCCTGCAGGAGAAGGCAGTTAGGGGTGATCAGGCTGGCAGGCAGATCAGTTAGGGGCAATCAGGCAGGCAGGCAGGTGAGCAGTTAGGAGCCAGTGGTCCCAGATTGTGAGAGGGATGTCTGACTGCCGGTTTAGGCCCGATCCCTGGGATCAGGCCTAAAATGGCAGTCGGACATCCCGCAAGGGGTCCCCAATTGGAGAGGGTGCAGGCTGAGTTGAGGGAATCCCCCCTCCATGCACTAATTTTGTGCACCGGGCCTCTAGTAACAATATAAAAGGCTATGGAGGGTAGAATTCAAAATGTCCCACATTCCTAGCATTATCTGTGAATTTGCTAATATTAGGTATTTGGTAATAACAATTCAAAGATTAACATTTTATTCCCTAGAGAACTCCTAAAAAAATATCTACATACTAATAGAGCAGGTTAAATGCAATAATTTTACAATATTGAACTAATCAAAAAGAAAGCAAACACAGAGGTAAGGGAGAAAAGGCATATAAAACAGTGGGAAAATAAAAAAATAGTTGAAATTATTATATAAAAATTTCAACATAACAGTATTAAAATATAGTCTAAATGCACCAAACTAAATATAGTCCAGATGAATTAACATTAAAAACTATATGCTGATCTTATAAGAGACACACCTTAAATATAAGAACAAATAAAAGTTGACAGTAGGGGCTGGAAAAGTTATACCTTGCAAAAACTAAACAAAAGAAAGCTGTTGGAGCCATACTAGTATAAGACAGGGAGACTTTAAGACAAGACAGGTAACTGAAGATAAAGAACATTTCATTCTAATAGAATGGTCACACTGCCTGGAGGACCTAAGCATTCTAAATGTGTCTGCAACTAACAGCACAACAGTAATTGTATCAAGCAAAGCTGATATAACTAAAGAAAAATAAGCAAATGCACAAGCATAATAACTTTAACACACTTTCAGTAACTCATTGTAACTGGTCGAATAAGCAGAGCAAAATCCAGAATTTTTTAAAAATCTTAACATGATTAACTGTAAGTACCTAATTGAACCATATATATATATATATATACATATATATATATATATATATATATGTGTGTATGTGTATATATATATATGTATATATATGTATACACACACACACACACATATATATATATATATATATATATATATATATATACACACATGTCACTGCACTTGGCATAACACACAAAGACATAAACACACAAAATTTTGAAGTTTTTCTATATGTTTATTAAAATTTACCATATCCTGGATCATAAAGTCCAAGCAAATGTCATTCCGAGTATATTATTTGACTACACTGGAATTCAGCAACAAATCCTATATAATAAAATAGTAATATGCAAATTAACCATCACTCCACTACACTCACAAAGCCACGCCCACAAGCCATGCCCACCAGCCAATCAGAAGCAAATATGCAAATAAACCCAACTAAAATGGCTACAGCCACAGAGAGCAGGAGGGAGGCTTGGGTTTCCCCGGCAATGGAGGAAGCCAAGCTTTCCACCTGTCCTTGCCGGCCTAGGCCTCCACTCAAGGCTACAAAGTTTCAATGATAGAAGATACATAAACCCAAACAGAAATGGCGGCAGCCACGGAGCTGGAAAGAGCAGGAGGCTAGGGTTGCCCCCGGTGATGGAGGAAGCCAAGCTTTCCACACCCCTGGCCTGCCCAGGTCTCCGCTTAAGGCTACAAAGTTTCAATTATAGAAGATACATAAATCCCAACAGAAATGGCTGCAGCCATGGAGCAAGCAGAAGGCTTGGCTCTGCTCCAGGCTACAAAGTTTCAATTATAGAAGATAAATAAACCCCAGATACCAGGGCCTCCGCTTGTGTCACCAGGGGGTGTGGCCGGCCTGCAAACCACCACAGGCTCCTCGCCCAGGCTACCCCACGCCCCAAGGGAACCCCCACCCTGATCCGGGACACCCTTCAGGGGAAACCAGCTGGCCCCCACCCATGCACCAGGCCTCTATCCTATCTAATAAAAGAGTAATATGCAGATTGACCATTACTCCAACACACAAGATGGCTGCCCCCATGTGGTCAAAGATCCTGCCCCCATGTGGACACAAGATGGCCGCCACAAGATGGCCAGCAGGGGAGGGCAGTTGGGAGGGACCAGGCCTGCAAGGGAGGGCAGTTAGGGGTGACCAGGCCTGCAGGGGAGGGCAGTTAGGGGCAATCAGGCTGGCAGGGGAGCAGTTAGGCATCAATCAGGCTGGCAGGGGAGTGGTTATGGGGTGATCAGGCTGGCAGGCAGAAGCGGTTAGGGGCAATCAGGAAGGCAGGCAGGCGAGCAGTTGGGAGCCAGCAGTCCTGGACTGTGAGAGGGATGTCCGAGTGCCCGTTTAGGCCCGATCCCATTGAGATCAGGCTTAAATGGGCAGTCGGACATCCCTCGAGGGGTCCCAGATTGGAGAGGGTGCAGGCTGGGCTGAGGGACATCCCCTTCCCCATGCACAAATTTCGTGCACCGGGCCTCTAGTCAATAATAAAAGAAAAACTAGAAAATCCAAAATGTTTGGAAACCAAGCAATACAAGTGTTAATAACCATGGTGAAAGGATATATTAACACAAAAATTAGACAATATTTTCGTCCAAATATTAATGAAAGTGCAATTGGTAGGAAGGAGCTAAAGTCATAAATAGAGGTAAATTTATAGCCTTAAATGCACCTAATAGAAAATAAGGAAAGCTGAAAACAACTTCTACCAATATAGCTAAAAACATTAATAAAGGAGCCAAATAAACTTTAAAAATGAGAGGAAAAGAAACAATAAATACAAGGGCAAATTTAATAAGAAAACAGAAAAAAATCAAAGAAGTACAAGTCAGTTCTTTGAAAAAAACATGCAAAATTGATAAACACCTAGCATGATAATCAAAAAAAGGAGAAACTGCATAAATTACAATCAAGAGTGAAAAAAACAGCATTACAAACCCTACGGGTGTTTAAAAGACAGTGTACGACAATTAAAAACAACTTTATGCCAACACATATAGAAATTCAGATTACTAGGAAAATTCCTAGAACAACACAACTTAGAAAACCAGTACAGGAGACATGGTAAGCCTGAAGAGTCCTACATCAACCAGGGAACTTAAATATAAATTAAAACTTTCAAGCATAGAAATCGGCAGGCCCCAAGAGCTTCATCAGTGAATTCTTTTAAACACTTAAGTTATAATTAACTCCAGTCTTTCACAAACTTCTCAAAAAAAAACCAACAAAAAAAACAAGAAACAAAAAACAGAAAAAAAAAAAACATCAAACAAAACCTGACACTGGTACAAGAAAATTACCCAGCTACCTCTCTAATATACATAGATGTAAACGTTCTAAATAAAAATTATGAAACGCATTCAGTAAAAGAATGTAATAATACATCTCAATAATTTTTGAAACTCAATCAATGTAACTCACCATATTAACAGAACAAACAAAGGAAAATTCATACCATTAGCTGTATAAAAATCCCTTGATAACATAAAATACCCATTCATGGTAATTATAAGCAAATTATTGGTAAAATAAAATGTTCTTGATCTGCTAAAGAGCAACTTTAAAACACTAAAGCAATTATCATAACTAAATGTGAAATGTTGAAAATTTCCCCTCTGAAGAAATAAAAGAAGGATGCTTGCTTTCCTCACCGTTATCCAAAAATACATCGGAGATAAAGTGCCATAAGACAAGAAAATAAAATAAGAGGATTAGTAAGAAAGAAAGAAAACTGTCATTATTCACAGTTCGCTGGATTATATACTAGTAGTATACAAATAACCTAAAAGAATAAACAGTCAAATTATTAGAAATAAAAGTGAATTTGGAAATTTTTCCAAAAAAAATTTACTGTGTTTCTATATGCTAGCAACAAATAATTAGGTAATGAGAAATTTTTAAATATACCATTTTCAATATCACCAACTACTTAAGACTAAATCTGGCAAGATCTCTACACAAGAAACTAGAAAGCATTATTAAGATTAACTAAAAGTCACCTTGATAAATGTAAGGATATACTACATTCATAGGTTAAAAGATCAATTAAATAAATATGCCAATTATCCCACAAATCAAGCTACAGATCTGATGTAATTCCAATCAAAATCCAGTAAGCTACTTTTATGGAAATTGACATGATGATTCTTAAAATATAAATGGAATCTCAGAGGGCTGAGAGTAGACAAGACAATCATGAAGAAAAAGAACAAGCTCTAAGGGCTTAGACTTTCAGATATTAAGAATTATTATAAAGCTACAAGAACTGAAATGGTGTGAAATTGGCTTAAGGGTAGACAAATAATCCAGCAAATCTGAATACAGAGTAAAGGAAGAGACCCACAAATACACAATCACTTCCGTTGTGACAAAAGTGACATTATGTTGCAGAGAAGGGAAAGTGGACTTTTCAACAAATGGTTGTGTGTCATTTGAATCTATTATCAGGAAAAATAAAAGAAAGAACAGATTTTTGCTTCTACTTTACACCTTACTCAAAAAATCAATCACATATGGATTTTGGATTTAAGTTTGAAAATATAGCCATAAACCTTTAGGAAAAAGAAAGAGAATGTCTTCACAAATTTGAGATAAAGTCTTAATTTTCAAGCGGAAGAAAAAAAGCACTCACTATAAAAAAGAAGATATTGATAAACTAGGCTATCTAAAAACAAGAACTGTTCACAAAGGTAACTTGAAGAGACTAAAAAGGCATGTCACAGACTAGAGATTATATATATACTAGAGGCCTGGTGCTTGAAATTTGTGCACTGCAGGGGGGTGTCCCTCAGCCCAGCCTGCCCCCTCTCACATTCCAGGAGCCCTCAGGGGTGGGAGGAGACCCGGTGATCAGAGGAAGGCGACACCCCCATCACACCTCTGCTGCTGCCACTGCCGAAAGCACAAGCCTCAGCCGGCCCTGGTTACCTGAGCCTCGGGCGGCCCTGGGCGGCTGGGCAGCCACCATCCAAGGCTTGCCTGTGCCTTGGGCATTGGCTGGGCAGCCAACATCCCAGCCTTTCCTGCACCTCAGGCCAGCCCAATGCTTGCCTGCACCTCGGGCGTCGGCTGGGCAGCTGCCATCTGAAGCTTGCCTGCATCTCAGGCCGGCCCTGGGCAGCTGTGGGGCTGAGCACTGGTCCAGCTGTACCATGCACCTGCCACCCCCCTGGCTGGGCTGAAAGAACTGTGGGACTCTGGAAGGGCTGAGGGGACTGGGCGCTGCCATCTTGTGGCTATGGGCACGCCATCTTTGTGACAATGTGATGGTCAATTTGCATATTCCCTCTTTATCAGATAGGAGGACATATATCTATATTTACATACTAGTGGCCCGGTGCACGAAATTCGTGCATGGGGGGGTGTCCCTCAGCCCGGCCTGCACCCTCTCCAATCTGGGTCCCCTCAAAGGATGTCCTACTGCCGGTTTACAGGGATCGGGCCTAAACCAGCAGTCGGACATCCCTCTTGCAATCCAGGACTGCTGGCTCCTAACTGCTCACCTGCCTGCCTGCCTGATTGCCCCTAACCACTCTGCCTGCTGGCCTGCTCACCCCCAACTGTGCCCCGCTGCCGACCTGCTCGCCCCCAAATTGCCACCCCCTGCCAGCCTGATCACCCCCAACTGCCCCCTGTGCCAGTGCGCTCTCCCCCAACTGCCCCCCCTGCTGAAATGCTCACCCCCAACTGCCCCCCCTGCTGGCCTGCTTGCCCCCACCGCCCCTCCCCATTGGCCTGCTTGCCCCCAACTGCCCCCCTGCTGGCCTTCTCACCACAAAGTGCCCCCCCCGCCCTGATCACCCCCACCTGACCCCCACTGACGGCCTGCTCACCCCTAACTGGCCTCCCTGCTGGTCTGCTCACCCCCAACTACCCCCGCCACCGGCCTGATCACCCACAACTGCCATCCCATCCTGCCCTGATCACCCACAACTGCCCTCCCCTCTTGGCCTCTAACCACCTCTACTTTGACCCCGCCACCATGGCTTTGTCCAGAAGAAGGTCTGGAAGGTCTCCTGGAAGCTTTTCCAGTCTAATTAGCATATTATCCTTTTATTAGTATAGATAGAGGCCTGGTGCACAGGTGGGGGCCGGCTGGTTTGCCCTGAAGTGTGTCCCGGATCAGGGTGGGGGTTCCCTTGGGGCATGGGGTAGCCTGGGCGAGGGGCCTGTGGTGGTTTGCAGGCCAGCCACGCCCCCATGGGGTAAGGGTCCCCACTTGGGGGGTGTGGCCATCCTGGGTCAGGGGCTGAGGGCTGTTTTCAAGCTGGCCACACCCCCTTCAGGGTGGGTGTTCCCGCTGGGGTGCCTGGCCAGCCTGGGCGAGGGGCTGATGGCTGTTTGCAGGCTGGCCATGCCCCCCAGCAGGGACTCTTACTCCATGGGAGTGTGGCCAGCCTGGGTAAGGGGCTGAGGGCCGTTTTCAGGTTGGCTACACCCCCTTCAGGGTGGGGGATACCACTGGGGTGCCTGGCCAGCCTGGCTGAGGGGCTGAGGGCCATTTTCAGGATGGCCACGACCCCTGGTGACCCAGGCTCCCAGCCCCTCCTTCAGTCGAGGCCAGGGCGGGCTAGAAGCCTGGGTCACCCCCAGAGACCCAGGTTCCCAGCCCTTCTTTCAGCAGAGGCCAGGGCGGGCAGGAAGCTTGGCTTCCTCCATCACTGGGGCAACCCAAGCCTCCTGCTCACTCCAGCTCAGTGCCTGTCGCCATCTTAGTTGGGTTAATTTGCATACTCACTCCTGACTGGCTGGTGGGCACAGCAGAGTGATGGTCAATTTGCATGTTTCTCTTTTATTAGTGTAGATACTGGTATGTATATATATACATCTATATCTATGTACATATATATACACCTATATCTACATGTACATATACATATATTTACATATTTATTGAAATATAAAACCATTAAAAGCAATGACCAAAGGTGCACCT
Organism: Plecotus auritus; assembly: GCF_963455305.1. Lineage (NCBI taxonomy): Eukaryota > Metazoa > Chordata > Mammalia > Chiroptera > Vespertilionidae > Plecotus > Plecotus auritus. The sequence goes on along the minus strand of NC_137774.1, from coordinate 64,590,312 downwards.
CACAGAAGAGTGTAACCACATGCTCAGTAAAGCATGTGAAGAAGTGCTCAATCTTGTTCATCATTAGGAGAAATGCAAATTCAAACTATAACAGGATACACCATAACCACCAGAAACGCTCTGAATTACAATGTCACCCAGTGCTGGCAAAGACAGGGAGCAGCCTGAACTCAGCACTGCTGGGGATTTCAAATTGTTTGAAAACTTTACCATATGACCTAACTGGGAAGATTTGTTTATGTGATGGCCAAGGGACTCCACTATTTGGAATATTCTCAACAGGAATGTGCACATATGCCCCCAAAAGAACATGCAAGAATTGGGTATTGCTCTTTGTAATACCTAAACCCCAGAGGCCCACCCCCTACACACACACACACAAGCACCAGCGGTGGGTGGACAAGCTATTTTCCATGAGCTCACGTGGGGAACACTGCATGGAAGGGAAAGGACACACAGTGTGGGGCTGATGAGAACAGACTCAAAAGTCATTCTCTTCACGGCCCACACATGGAACCCTCACACAGGCAAAGTGAGCCATGTAACACAAGGGACTCGGTGGGGGGCTCCACCGCGGTGTTCTGTCTCCTGATCTGGGTGGTGGGTACATGGTAATTCATTCTGCGGCAGTTCATCATGCTGTACACTTCACATTTGGGCACATTCCTGTATGTGTTAGATTTCTATTTTAAAATTTCTTCTAAAAATCCAGTCCTACCCATATTTTCTTTTCATGAGACAATAAAACATGGTAAATCTCTTTGGCCCTGTGCTCTTTTATCAGTAAAGAGAGAAACTGGAACTAAATAAGATCTTTTGTAGTTGTCATTTCAACTTCTTCCAGAAGGGAACACTCAAGTGCCCACTCCCAGACCAGGAATTTCAGGTAGAACTGTCCCCCAACCCCACATGACCCAGCCTGACCAATCAGCATACACCATCTCCTGTCCACATCATTAATGCATTAAGAAGTGAGTATGTAGCCCAAACAGGGCCAAGGATTTTAGGACAAACTTCATGGAATTACCTGACAAGAACAGCACACTTGGCCATCAAGACTGACAACAACCTAGTGAAGATAATCCTGGCATTGCTATCGCACTGTGAGATTCTGCCTGAGAATAAAGAAAAAAAAAAAACAGAGAAAAGAAGAAATGATGATGATGAGGAGGAGAAGGAGGAGGACAATGCTGACAGACAGACAAGAGACGATATGTGGACCCATAGACAGACAATACATAAATAATAGACGGACAGAGAGAGAGAAGATGCATCGATTATTCACGGAGGCTGACTTGTGCTAATATATATTTGAGAACCTGAACGGAGTCACATCCAATCTCTGACTTTTCAGTTTTGAGAGCCAATCGCTTCCCTCTTTGGCTTGAGGCAGTAATTGGGTTCCTGTCACTTGCAGCCAAGAGCCCTGACTTCACATGTCAAAGGCCACTTCCAGCTTAAGCCCAGGACTAGGCAGTGCCTTCCCAAATGTTCCCAACTGCACCTGGATGGACCTAGGAGAATGAGCCTCACACACAGACACCAGCTCCCCCACTGCGAGCTTGATATTCCCGGGAAGTCTCATATTATCTTAAAAGAAGAAAAAGAATGAAAAGCATGCACATTGTCTAACCTGCTCTGTTGTCTTAATATGAAAATACTAGAGGCCCAGTGCATGAATCCATGCACGGGTGGGGTCCGGCCCACCCACCCTGATTGGAGTCAATCGGGCTGGGCCAGCCAAGGGGAGGGGCCGAGGGCAGTTGGCTGGCTGGGCCCGCCCCCTGGTTGAACTCTAAGTTGAATTCCCAGTAGAAGGGACAATTTGCATATTAGCCTTTTATTATATAGGACTGTTCAGATTGTCATATGAAGCTGACACGCCAGGAAGACATGTTATTCTGAAGCTGCCCATACCCTGCCCAGCACTGTGGCCTCCTGGGGCCACATCTCCCTGGTGTGAGGATGAGGACAGGCTTAGGGAAGGGGTTTCAGCCTCAAATTCCTACAGGGGGTGAGGCCAGTGAGATAAAAGGGTCCACAAAGGATGCCCACTGTGGCCAGCTGCAATTCAGCTCCAGCAAGGTGGCCACCCGGGAGTGACTTTTTAATCTCCATGCAGGCCAAACCCATCTGCAAGGTGAATCAACTCTGGTTTCAAACACACATTCTTCTCCCTTCCATCTAAGACATGGGCAATGCTTGCACTGTTGTTAACATCTGTTCTCCAAATACCCAGTATTTTTCTTCTTCCGAAAGATATTTCTTTCAAATAGAGATGAGGCATTGAAGCCCTGGCATGTATTTACTTAGTGGAACGATATTGCACTTTCTGAAAATCAGATGGCTTTGCCTAAGCGATCTCTAGAAGGAAAACTACCCTTTTCCGATAGGTACGCTCACATTTTATGTGACATTTTTAACACCCTCGGAGTTTCAGCCCCAATCGGCAATGTTTGAATTGCTTTTAATTTAGCAAGTCTCCAGACGGGAATAACTGGCAGCTCGCTCTGCACGTGTCAGAGCCAGGTTCTCCCAGGAGACTGGTGTTCGCCCATCCCTGCTGCTGAGTGCCCGCCCCTCACAGCTTCACTGCTGGCAGACCCGGCCTCTGAAATCACAGGGCAGCTGGGTGTTTTTTAATAACTTAATGTAATGGAGAATTTGATCTGAACCATTAAAGAAAGGGAAAATTAATTTACAAACGGACACGGTGACCTTTACAATTATGTATTGTGGCACTTGTACAACATCCATTCAAAGGCAGCTGCCTGCCTGATGCACGTGCAATAAAATGTCCTTTCGGGAACAAGAAACTCCCCCGCCCCCTGTCCAGGGAGTCCATGCGAAGTCAAGAATGAGGTCTAATTGATACACACCGAAAAGCAGTCATCTGCCTAGCGTCCTGGGCGCCTTCGGCATTTTACTTACAAATCACTCTGGAATAACAATCTCGGCGATAAAGACAAGGATCCGGGTACCCAGACTGAGTACTTGGTGTCAGAGAGCAATGGACGGAGAGCTTCCTGCCTGCTGCTTCCCTAATCCTCCAACCTGCAGGGCAGGTGCTCTGACCTCACTCTGACCCGAGAGGAGCCAGAGCTCAGAGGAGCAACTGCCAGCTGCCAGGTTCCACAGGCTGCCTCAGCCCCCGGGCTGCCCCACCCCACAGGCTGCCTCACCCCATGGGCTGCCCCACCCCATGGGCTGCCTCACCCCATGGGATGCCCCACCCCACAGTTTCCCCCTATTAAGTTGGAGGTCCTTGGGAAACCAGCCACCCAACCGTCTGCTCTGCACAGGGATGCCAGGTCCTGACCTTTCCCCACAGCAGGCTGCTCTCCTGCCCTCCCAGCTCTGTGAATACCACTCCCTTCCACTGAGCTGCTCAAGTCAGAAATCCAGGAGCCATCCTCCCTCCCTACCTCCCTCCCTCCCCGCTCCTCCTCTCCCTCCCCAAATGCAGGATGACTCCAAGACCTGCTGGCTCTACCTCTTCAACAGCAATCCCATCAGTTCCCGCCTCTGCATCTCCACCACCAGCAGCCATGTCCAGGCCACCATTCCTCCACCTTCCACTCTGGCCTATGGCATCTGAGTCCAGTGTGGCTGAGTGGTCTTTTAGAAATGCAATGCCACCCCTTTCTGCTCAAAACCATTTGATGGTTTCTGAGGACTCTCAAAATACAGACCGAGCCTCGCTCCCCGCCAGCCCAGGACCCCACCCCTCCCCACTGTGCCCCCAGCGTCCCCTTCCTGCCTGCTGCAGAAGCCACACTGGGCTGTTGGGTTTGGAAGGCTCTTCCCTCTGCCTAGAAGTCCCTGCCTTCCTCCTCACTGGGTTCAGCTCCCATCATTCCCCAGGGAAGCTGAGACAGGGAAGGGTAGGCAAGTCAGACTCTGCTCACCATACCCACAGTGTTACATCTATGTGGGTGACCACATGATTAATGGTCCATTTATTTGGGCTAATTAGAAACAAATCCTTCTCAATGACTGAAATTTCTGAATTAACAGTTAGAGGCAACTTGGTGAAATGGTAGCCATACATTTCCAGTTCAAATTCTAACTCTACTCACCAGCTCTGTGACCTTGAGCTCCCTGTGTGACCTTGAACTCCCTGACTCTCCTTTTTTACATAAATAAAATGAGAATAGTGTCCACACCCATCCCTCCCTCCCAGGGTTGCTGTCAAGGTTAAATGAGACAGAAAGGCGATGATGCCTAACTCCCAACACGTGCCACGCAGTAGGGATTCAACTAGCGCTTTTGGACACTTAGGTATAACAATGAGGATTGACTTCCAAGAAATACTGTTGAGTAAAAAAGCAAATTGCAGGTGTTCAAAAGGTATAAACTTCCAGCTATGAGATAAATAAGGACTGGGCTGTAATGTACAAGATGGCTGCTGCACGCAGCCAGTCGGAGACGGCATGGGGATGGGGACTGGGATGGCAGGGTGCCTGCTGGCCTCAGGGATCGACACGATATTGGATGGTACCTTTGAAAGTTATTAAGGGAGTTCCATCACAGGGAAAACAAGTTTCTTTTTCTTCTTTTTTTTGTATCGAATGAGACAATGAACATTAACTAAACGTATTGGGGTCATCATTTCACAATATATGGAAGTCCAGTCACGATGCTGCACACCTCAAAGGTACATAATGCTCTATGTGAATAATGCATTAATAAAACTGGAGAAAGTCAAGCAAATTGCTCAGCAATACACACAGTATGGCACCCCTTGTGCTGAGCACCCTGAGCCAGCACTGCAGAAGATCTCTGCAGAGAATGAGGGCGGGAACCACATAACACATGTGCACTGGGTGGGTCTGAGACACCGGTGGAGCTGACGCCAGGGGACTGCGGCCTCATTCTTCGGAAAAGAACATATCCATACGCGTGTGTAACTAGTGATGCTGAACAGCTACAGAAGGCCTGCGCCTTACTCCCGCCAGTCCCTCTGAGCTCCTGTCCTCCTCGTTGTCACTGCAGCCCTCTGGGCGGAAACGACGCCCGAAGCAGGGGAAACAACAGACATGCTGAAACTCAATGAAAAGATGCTTCTTAAAGAACAAATTGGACTTAATGATACAAAAATGCCGTAAAAGCGTTTAACACATTTTGTCACCCCAAGTAGTTCAAAATCTCTGAAATGTGTGTAGTTCGAGAGATGGATGGTGGTGATAAAAGCTCAACGTTGTGAATGTACCTATGCCTCTGAAGTGGACCCTAAAAATGGTTAAAATGGTAACTTTGTGTTACTTATATTTTACCACAACAAAAGCAGGGTCACGCACATCTTCCTTCAGAGTGTAAAAGAAGGCAGCTTGCTGTCTGATTACCAAAAATTCTTCCTCAATCAGATTTCCCCCGTCATGTGCCCTACCTTCCAACATAATGCATTCCCCCCAAGACTGGCTCAGCGTCTAGATGGCTCGAATGTCTGGGAAGCAGGGGCCTGCCAGTCGCCACAGGCAGAGGCATGGATTGGCTAGATGACCAGAGCGCTGGTGGGAGAGGCGGTGGTGAGAGCAGTGCTGGTGGGAGCGGCCCTGGTGGGAGCAGTGCTGGTGGGAGCAAACCGTGACTTCCAGTGACAGCGGCCATCAACGGCGCTGAAGCTGAAACAGAGTGCAGGGCAGCCAACCCCCAGTTCAACTACAAAAGCTGGGAAAATGGGCAGTCGGCAGCAGCTTTAAAAACTGAACCATTCTGGAAAGTGATAGGAGGTTTGGAAGAGGTGTCACAAGCTATAAATAAAAGCAGCATTGAGTTAAAGAGATAATTGGATTGGTGAAAAGAAACACAGTGGAAAATTGGAAAGAATCCGTTCACTGACAATGACATCTTCAAACATATCTGCAATCTACGAAATACGAGGAAAAAAAGGCGCACGGTGTTCCTCTGATATGAGAAATTGGAACAAGGCAGATTGGCTAAATAACTCCCAATCCACTTCATTTTGTTTTTCAAAGAAAGCAGCAAAATGAGGGCTGGGTTCCGTTTTCTTTGTGCTCAGCGGGGAAAGAAGACACTGCTCACAGTGAAAGCGTGTGAGGCGAGCCCACAGCCAGGGACACAGCCAGCCTATTACCACGGAGGACTAAGATATAGGAGAAGGGTTTTTAAACCATTAAGCCAATAAGACCGGTAGTCTGATTCCATATGCCCATGCTTGCAGCAGCATGTGAACTGATTTTATTGTAAACTATTTGAATCTTCTAATTTAATAAAATCTCATTAATTTTAAATGAAGTCAGAACATTCACCAAAACAAGCTGATATCTGATTTGCTCGCATTAGATTTTTCATTGTTTTTATTAAAGGACAATGGCCCGCCAAGCAGCTGCCGAGCGCGTGTTAGGTCCCTGTCTGGGGCTCCTCATGGCGTCTGCTCTAACACGGGAGGTGCCGGTCCCCATGGAGGGCGTGCGAAGGACCCGATCAGTGTGCTGTCCTTCTCTCGTGAACTGCATCCCAAACTGCCCGGTCAGACCCGACGGTGGGGAACTCTCCACAGCAGCTGGGAGAATTGTGTGAGCCATGGAAGGACAGGAAGCAGAGACAGTTTGTGGGAAGCACACCATGGGCCACTGAGCCCCCAGGGCCAGGCGCCGTGACACTGAGCAAATACGCACCAGTAGGACAGGGTGATTGTGTTTGCTGGCAGAGTTTGTTTTTGATTTTCTGAATGGCTAGCTATTTGGGAGGGAGAAGTAGGAAGGGAAAGAAGGTGATTTGGTCATTTTCAGCCCCATTATGCCCACCCCCTGAAAAAAAAAAAAAGAAAGAAAACACTAAAAACCCAAAAGGGAAGAAAGAATAGTCTTTAAATAGCTTTTCTCAGACAGGAAAGGATAATAATGCTAATTTTTTAAATGAGAGTATAACGTGGGTGGTCAAAGGCTAGGGTCCTGGGGTCACATGACCTGGATAAGATCTTCCTTTTGTTGTTCATCCTCACCCAAGGATATTTTTCCATTGCTTTTTAGAGACTGTGGAAGGGAAGGGGAAAGAGAGAGAGGACATCTGATGAGAGAGAGACATATTGATTGGTTGCCTCCCTCACGCGCCCCAACCAGGGCAGGGGATCGAGCCTACAACCGAGGTATGTGCCCTTGAAGGGAAGCAAATGCGGGACCCTTCAGTCCACAGGCCGACACTCTATCCACGGAGCCAAACCGGCCAGGGCTGGACTAAGATCTGGGCGGCCTCACTGGCCAGCGGCATGAGCCTGGTTAAGTTCTGGGCGCCCTCAGTGCCTCGGTGCTGTCTGCCGTGCCAGGGATGGCGGCGCCCACCACCCAGGGCAGGTGGAGAGTAAATGAGTTTGTGAAAAGCATGTATTTCCACGGAGCAGACACGCACCAGGTCTGGGAGAGAAGGCTCCGTCCAAGAGGAGCAGGAACCTCAACAGGAGGAGGACAGAGTGGCATCCTGCTCCCGAGAGCCGAGGGGAGGCTGTGGTGACAGGCAGGCATGCGTGCAGGAGCAGTACCGCCTCCAGAAGTGCCCGCGGGGCCACAACGCTTTGCAATGCGTGTGTGTGTGGGAATCTCCACAGAAACCCAACAGCAGCTGGAGCAGAAGAGTCAGCTTCAAACACCTGCAGGTCCAGGCAGGCCACGCGCACCCTTTCACACACACCCCTCCCTCCCCTGGCCCCTCTGCAGACCACAACCAATGGGGAAGCTATGGTCCAGGACAGGGGAGGCGGGGAGCAGCTGCTCAGCTCCCCTCCTGACACAAGCTGCCCCAAGAGTGGCCCCAGAAACCAAGTTCAACGTTCTGGCCATTGCCCGGGACTGCGTATTTGCTATGTAACTGAGTTTTGCCACTTACAGAGGCTGTAGGACTTTCTATTACTGAATCGGTACCTGAAAGTCTGTGGGGCCTTCCAGAACTTTCATCCAGAGGCAGTACCAGAACCAGCCCAAGTGACTCCAAAGAGGCCATAGAAGATGAAAACAACGTTGCCTTAGGGTTACCCCACACAAATCACGCTTACCCAGTGGTTGAACGTTTTACGTGCACAGTGATCACTAACAACCCCCGCTGGGCATTTACCTGTAACCTCACAACCACCCTATGAGGCGGGCCCAGTAATAGCCCCCATCCGCATTTTACAGACACAGAAGACTGCTAATGAGCCCCAGGTCACTCAAGTCAGTGTCAGCTAGGATTTCCAGCCACTCTGTCAATTCTCTGCTTCGCCTCCTTCTTTTGGGATGGCTTAAACGACAAAATAAAAATAATCATCATCACTTATTTAGGGCTTACCCCGTGAGTCACATGGATTAGCTCCAATTACTCTGCACAGAGCCCCTGAGGTCGCCCACCATGCACTGGTGCAGAAACCGAGGGAGAGAGAGCAGGGGGCCGAGACCACGCAGCCCGGAAGGCTGACCTGGGATCAGAAGCAGGCACCATGGCTCCAGGGGGCACGCTCATGGCCAGAGAATCCACGGCCTCTCTGAAAACACGTTCTAGACAGCAAAGCATTGGGTGGATGTCAAAGAGACTACATTTATTGTCATTACAGCTTGGCCACATGGTAGGGCAGGGCTCGGGCTAAGCTACCATCACAGGCAGCGCTTGCCAGCCCAGGGAGGAGCGAAGGCCCAGAGGCAGGGGTGAGGGGCCCGTCCCGGGCAGTGGGCCAGGACCGCTCTCACAGAGGAGCTCATCTCGGGGGGCAGGGAGGCGGATAATAGAGAACACACACAAATCCAGAGCAACTGTTGGCGCCAGTGTGCCCACTGCCTCCCTGGGCACCCTCATCACTCTGCTAAGAGGAGATGGAGCGATAAGCAACCCGTGACCTCAGATGAAACCAGAGAAAACGGCTCCTCCTCCGGCGATGCCGGAGCACAAAGCCGCTGGTTGCTAAGATGCTGAGCCGCCGCTCTGGCACTGGGCGCGGGCATCTTCCTCTCACCCACCAGGAATGCTTCCCTCCTGTGCACGGGAGTGGGTGCTGTCATTGGCATTGCCCCTCCTACTGTTTCTCTGTCGGCTTCATGGAGTGAACTGAAAATGGCTCCGCTTGGTGGGAAAGGATTCATACTCGTCTCCGGAGACCAGTGTGCTGGGAAGGTCCTGCTCAGAACAGCAGGGGAGTGGGTTTGGCTCCGGATACCTGAAGCGTGTCCCCTGAGAGGGAGCGGGACACTTTGGGGGTCAGATGGTTTTGATTCTGCAGGGTCGGGCACAGTTCATGTGGCCAACAGTGAACAACCAAGTCTCTCAGTTTACGGTTGGTTGGTTGGTTGGTTGGTTGGTTGGTTGATAAAATGAGTAGTGAATGAATGAATGAAATGACTGGCACCGTGGGAAGAATACAGACTTCAAGATCAGGCCCAGTGGGCTGGGACCTGCTCAATCACCAATCCTGTGGGACTCTGCCCAGGTCACTTAACCTCTGAGCCTGTTAACTCATCTGGAAAAGGTGACAGCAACAACTACCGTGATAAGCTTCTGAGGTTCTCTTTTCTTGCCCTCTCGCCTCCATTTATCTTACTTCCTGTAATGCCGATTCTGTGTTGGTGACTCACCCCTCTCGCATCCTCAAAACCTTGGTCATCTGGGTGGGTCCAGCTCCCCCACCCACAGCCCCAGGAGTGAGCACATGCAATTTGATGCCAGGACGTGGCATTGCTGTGGAGAAGGTGATGGCATCAGGGCAGGACCATGGTCAGGCCAGCTGGTCACAACCTGTCAGTTGGGGTTCTCCAGAGAGACAGAAGCCATAGGCCGTATGAATGTAGATACAGATACAGATACAAATGTAGATACAGATACAAATGTAGATATAGATGCAAATGTTGAAAATAGATACAGAGATGGAGATATAAACAGACACAGACACAGATGACAGATAAAAATATAGAGACAGATATAGATACAAAGACAGACATACACATAGACAATAGAGGTGTATAGAGATATATAGATGAAGACAGATGGTATAGCTAGATACAGATGTAGATAATACAAATACAAACGTACCTCGGACATTGCATGCTCGGTTCCCAAGGACCACAATAAAGCAAATGTCACAATAAAATGAGTAACACAATTCTTGATTTCCCAGTGCATATAAAAGTTATGTTTATACTATAGTGTAGTCTATTACATGTGCAATAGCATTATACCTTAAAAAAAGTACATTCTGCCCAGCCGGTGTGGCTCAGAGTTTGAATGTGGACCTATGAACCAGGAGGTCACGGTTCAATTCCTGGTCAGGGCACATGCCTGGGTTGTGGGGTAGATCCCCAGTGGGGGGCATGCAGAAGACAGCCGATCAATGATTCTATCTCATCATTGATATTTCTATCTTTCTCTCCCTCTCCCTTCCTCTCTGAAATCAATCAATCAATCAATACATACATACATATATATGTATTTGATATATATATTTAATATATATATTAAAAGTACATTCCTTGATTAAAAATACTTTATTGCTAAAAAATGTTAACCATCATCTGAGCCTTCAGCAGTTCATAATCTTTTTGCTGGTGGAGGGTTTTGCCTCGATGTCCATGCAAATGCAGTATCTGTTAAATGCAATGGATATAGAGACTTGGGTGTAGATAAAGGTGTGGACACAGAGATTCGCCTGACTGGACGAGGCCCACCCACATCACAGAGGGTAATCTGCTTTACTCACAGTCTGAAGGTCTGAAAGGTAATCACATCTTTAAAGCACCTTCACAGCAACAACTAGACTGGTGTTTGCTCTGAGAAGTTCAGGAAAAGTGGATTTTATTCAGAAGATCTGAAACATGGTCTGCAGCATAGGACACATTTTTTCCTCAGTTTCCACCTTTTGCTCACATAGTCTATTCTAACAAGAGAGCTGGAGTAATGCTGCTAAGACATGAAGCCAGTCACGTCTGCCCATGCCTGGCTCTCCAACGTCTTCCCACCTCACTCGGAACAAATGCCAGAGCCCTTACAATGATCTCCACATCCCACACAATCTGCCCCTCGCTGTCCCCCATAGCCACGGGCATTCTTTCACATCAGGGCCTTTGCACCTGCTGTCTCCTCTCCCTGGAAGGCTCTTCCCCCAAATACCTATAAGGCTTATTCCTTCACCTCCATTTCCTCCACAGTGCTCCCGGCTTCTACCACAGTATTTATTTCAGTTACGCAGTCAATGTATAAGCTATTGTGCTTTCTGCTATATCCCAAAGCCAGAGCTGTGCCTGGCATATAGGAAGCAAATAGGTATTTTTGGGCGGGGAAGGGGGAGGGAAGGGGAAATAATAATTACTGAATCCTGGCAAAGTTGGGGAGGTGTGAAGGATATTGGCAGGTTTTGAGTAAAACAGAAGATTACAGAAACAAACAAAACAGATAAAGTGGAGACAGAACATGTTAATTCTAAGGCCGTGTGGGTAGCAACATGGGTTCACTCACCAATGTGCAGTGACTAACGAGCTAGGGTCAACAGTGACCCCCCTTGCCACGTTTCCGGGACTCCCACCACTCTCAGAGAGGACACCCTGCAGGGGCGTGGAGGCACCGGTCCGGAGGACCTGAGGACACGGAGGAGGAAGAACTGGCTACGCAACACACTTGGAGAAATGCGCCTTGTAAGGAGGGCATGCATCTTTGGGAATTCTTCGTTATGTTTTGTTGCTAATAGTGGAACCATTGACGCTGTAGAACCAGACAAACACGACTTAGCACAACTGAGTCCTGTGGGTTCAGACACCACGATGTGCAGTTTGGAATGACATGGAAGATGGGATTTTAGAGTTGGGACATTTCTGTGACCATGAGCAAGGTGGCAGTAGGAAAGAGCTGAAGATGCATGGTGCCGGGTTTGAGTTCCAGATAAAAGGGACTCTACTGAATGTGTGCAGCTGGAAATATACTGAGCAGAGTGCGGACTATTTTCTCCTGTGGCTCTTAGTCAGGGCCAGGGTGACCACGCCCAGCATCTGAGGACTCAGGTTGCACCTCCTGCCCATGTCCCTGCACCACAGGGTCCAAGCAAGAGCCCAGGGCAGGAGTCTACGAGGGACAGGCCATCACTGCTAAGGCTGGACCTGTGGCCCTGGAGGAGGGCCTACTCCTCCAACGGGGGAATAGATGCTCCCAGTGAGCATGGCCCTGCAGACAGCAGTCTCCTCCATGCCAGGACTCATAACTCATGGGTGATGCCTAGAATAAATATGGCTGGGACTACCCCAGGAGTTCAGAGACGGACAAGAATATGGACTCTGCCATCGAGGAACATGGACTGGTGGAGAGACAGAACCAAAAGGAGTAGGTCCAGGAGCCCACAGGAGAAGGGAGTGTGCATGAGGCCAGAAGAGAGCGGACTGGGCTCACAGCCCGCAGAGGCTTCTCCACAAGGGGCATTCCCCGAGGGGTCTACAGGGTAAGCAGGAGCCTGCCCTGGAGAAGAGGAGGATGGGCAAGCCATGCAAAAGGAGAGCACACGCAAAGGCAAACCTGTACGCAAGTGTAAACCACAAGGGGGCCGGTCGAGAAACTCAGGGGAAAGTGATCCTGGGGTCCAAGTGGGGGAAGCTGAGATGGGTGCCTGTTCTGGGGGCCTGTTGTCTTCCTATAGGGCCTGCTGTTCTCCCATAGAGCCTGCTATCCTTCTGTAAGCCCTGCTGTCCTCCTGTAGGACCTGCTGTCCTCCTGTAGGGCCTGCTGTCCTCCTGTAGGGCCCGCTGTCCTCCTGTAGGGCCCGCTGTCCTCCTGTAGGGCCCGCTGTCCTCCTGTAGGACCCGCTGTCCTCCTGTAGGGCCTGCTGTCCTCCTGTAGGGCCTGCTGTCCTCCTGTAGGGCCCGCTGTCCTCCTGTAGGGCCCGCTGTCCTTTTGTAGGACCTGCTGTCCTTCTGTAGGGCCTGCTGTCCTCCTATAGGGCATGCTGTCTTCCTGTAGGACCCGCTGTCCTCCTATAGGATCCGCTGTCCTCCTGTAGGGCCCACTGTCTTCCTGTAGGGCCAACTGTCCTCCTGTAAGCCCTGCTGTCCTCCTGTAGGACCTGCTGTCATCCCGTAGGGCCCGCTGTCCCTTTGTAGGGCCTGCTGTCCTCCCATAGGGCCCGCTGTCATCCCGTAGGGCCCGCTGTCCTTTTGTAGGGTCCGCTGTCATCCCATAGGGCCCACTGTCCTCCCATAGGGCCCGCTGTCCTCCCGTAGGGCCCGCGGTCCTCCTGTAGGGCCTGCTGTGCCAGCTGAGAACTGAGGACCTGAAGTTTACTGTATCTGCAGAGGAGGTCTGCAAGCAGCAGGGGAGATGGTTGGGTTGCATAGGAAGGGCTTTTCCCACGAAGCCCTGTGAAAAGCCCCAGTGTTTCTAATAACAGAACCCGTGCGGCTCCAGCCACAGAACCCACGCAGTCACGTGCTCCAGCCACAGAACCCACGCAGTCACATGCTCCAGCCACAGAACCTGTGTAGTCACGTGCTGCCTTCCCCTGCAGGATGGCTATGGCAGGAGCAGCACTCATCCCACAGACATGTGCCAGCGTCTCATTGTCCAGCTCCATTCTCCAGAGACCCATGCGGATGCCCCTCAAGCTGGGACCCCTGGCAAAACCATCCTCTGGCACATCGACCCAGCAGCGTGGCCTGGTCCTCACCAGTCCCAGAATGAAACCCGCTTCTGCTCTGGAACCGCGATGGGTCGATGTGCCAGCTCACAAACCACACACCCGGGTAGTGTGAGGGCGCCACGGAGGCCCGCATGACAGCATCCTGCTCAGTCAGCGCTGAAGGAGGCGTCCCGGAGTGCAGTCCCGCACAGGGAAAGTAACAGTCACGGGTTTGAGCTACGAGCTGGGACGTTACGCAGCAAACGTCTCCGCGCCCTGGGAAGTCAGTGCAGCCTAGGAGAAGGACAGTGGCTGGCAAGTGCATCATGATATGCACACAGACGCTGCCGGCAGTCAACTCACCCACTGAGAAGATGCATGGGAAGCTCTGAGCAAGCACGTGGGGGAGGCCCCGTGTGCGGGACAGGCTCCCACATAACCACCTGTGGGCTGGCTGCCCTCACACATCCTGGCACTCGGTGCCTGTCCAAACACACATACATGCCACTCATGCCTCACCGCGAGCTGGGAGCCCTCATTATCCCCGCTCCTCACGTGAGGCCGCTGCCGCACAGAGCGACGAAGTGACTTGCCCAAGGTCACACAGAGCCCGGAAGGAAACCCAGCCTGGCAGGCCGCCTTCGGAGGTCACGGTCTGAGCGCCCACGGCCACGGAGGGGAGATGCTTTCTGGAAAGCAGGAGGCGTGCGTGTGCCATGTAGTTCTGCCCACCCCCTGCTCCCAGTCCTTGGGGCCGTCGCTCAATGTTGTGAACCGGGTTTTCCCACGGTGACAGGCAGTTGTCAGCAGTTCCTGTCGGAGGTCTCGAGCCCGAGCCAGTGCAGGGCTTAGCAAAACCCCCAACCGAGAAGTCGTCATAGGCCCCGGCCGTGGCAGCTCCTCTTGTTGCAGACTCACACGGTCTGCACTCTAGTCGCTCCCCGAGTGCTCCCCGGCCTCCTCCACACTGGACCCCGCCTCCTACTGTCGACGCGCATAGCAAGGACAGTGCGCCCGCGACCAAGCCCGCCGCAGGCCTCTGCGACACCTCGTCTGGTCACCAGCTGCTCTGCGACTCAGGGGCTTCGCAGGGCTCCTCTAAAGGATGGGCCACACCGCTTTCAAGGCAGCACACAGCCTTCCTCTCCAGATGGTCAGAATTCAAGGCACTTCAGTAGGTCAGCTCAGGCCATGCCCAGACTTAGAAGTAAACAATCCTATTTTCACGTTTAGTGATATGTAGCAACTCTTATTACCACCACGCGAGGTATGAGAGCTGAGAGAATGAAGACACGGCCCTGACTTGAATCGATTAGGGAGATAAACTCACAGCTGGGTCAGTCTGTGTACATGCTCGGTGCGATTCCCAACAGTGTGCAGGCCGGCGGGAGGGGCACCGCACGCCTGGCAGGGGCTGGGCAGACCCCATCCAGGGGACACGCATGGAAGACCAGCAAAGCTCCGGGGGGGAAAGGGGGCGCCTGAGGATAGAGCGGAGGAGCCGGGTCCGCCTGGCCACGGCGCCTGTGAAGGCTGTGCGGTCCTGTCTGGGCACAGAGCTGGGGACGGGTGGGCAGACGGGCCAGGCAGTCCTGCTGACACTCAGCTGCACGGCACGGCACGGCCCACGTGGGGCAGATATACTCAGGGCATGCGGCATGTACAGACACGTATGGTGCCCGGTCCAACTGCCTCTTTTCCCCGATGGAGAGGCTCACGTGCACTCCTCCCGGCCCCAGAACTTCCCGAGGGCCCTGCAATACCCGCAGGCATCAAAGCCGCCTGCCTCGCAGAGCTGGGCATGGCGCTTCCGCCGAGGTATGCCACGCGCTTACCCTCATCCCCCGGGCCCGGGCCCGGGCCCCACGTCACAGCCCCCTTGCATCCCAGGCTTGCCGTAGACAGTGACATTACAGGTGTGGAAACAAAATGTCGTGTTTTTCTCACTCCCTTTCAAAGAGAATGGTGAGACCACAGGATGACTTCCTCAGACTCAAACGTCTCTCGCTTGGAAAGGCTCTCTGAATTCTGAAGACATCGCTGCCCTGGCCTTCTCTGCTGCTCCACTCCCCACTTCCACATTTTAGCTGAAAGGTGGAGATTTGGGGTAAACATCTGCAAGAAGACAAAGTAACCAATAGTTGCTCAATCCCTGTCCTGTGCCTGAAACGCACTAAGTATTTTCAGCCGTTAAATCCGGGCAAGGCACATATGATGAGCTAAGTGAGGATCAGAGAGGCTCAGGACCACACAGGACCACACAGCCCTGAGGCGGAAGTCAGGCTGCAAGGACTGGCTCCAGAACACAGGGCCTCCCAGGACAGCCCCTGGGCAGGTGACGCCTCATGAGCTGGGGGTAACGCATTCACAGTGATCCAGGCTTGACGGAAACAGATAATGCTTCCCTCCAGGCCAGGTGAAGACTGTGGCTGAGGCAACGGAGCCATTCCTGACTGTGATGAGAGAAGCTGGTGACCATCCCAGTACCCGTCACGACAAGAACACTCCAGAACAGCGGTCAGGAAGCTGCGGCCAGCCCTCCACACCCAGCCGGCGGCCACACCTGCAACCAAGCCTTATTCACACTTCCACGGCACAGGTGAGCAGCGGCGACAGAGACCGTGTGGCTTGCAAAACTAAAACACCTCCCCTCTGTCCCTTGACAGAAAGTGCTCACCAGCCCCGGCTAGCACATCTCCATCCTCCCGTGAGTGCGGTGTGAAGCCCAGGGTGACAGGTGGGAGAGGCAGGGGACGTGAACCGCCAATGAAAATACATTGGGCTCTGAGATGGTTAATGCCCTGAGTCAACCTGACTGGCCCATGGGATGCCCGGAGAGCTGGTGACAATGTCCTGGGTGTGTCTGCGAGGGCGTGTCTGGAGGAGACTGGATGGTGGACTGTGTCAAGACCATCTCACCTCAGTGGACAGGCACCACCCATCAGCTGAGGCCCAAGCAGGACCAAAAGGCAGAGGAAGGGCAATCCCCTCCCTGCTTCTCCGGCCTCAGACAGCAGAGTTCCCGGTGCATGGGCCTCCAGCCTCAGATCCAACTGTACCAGCTGCTCTCTTGGTCCTTCCACTTGCAGATGGCAGATCACTGGACTTGGTGGCCTCTGTGACCATGTGAGTCAATTCATGTAACATGTGTATCTATACCATCTTACATGGCTCTGCTTCTCTGCAGAGCGGTGACTAACACAAGCGCCTCCTGTATGAGCTCCGTGTGACTGCACTGTCCTCCCAGCTGGGCACCAGAGAGAGACTCACTCAACAAGTAGGTTCCGAGTGCCCGAGCACCCCGATGTGCCAGGCAGTGGAGTGGGGGAGGGGAGGTGGTGATCAGCATCAAGTGCACAGACACTTTTTTCTGCCAAGGGACCATTTGGAGATGTATTAACATCATTTGCGCACCATACAAAATTACCAACTTAAAAATGAGCCTGCTCTATTTGGTCAAACATTTAATTAACTCACCCCAATGCTTTGGCAGGGCCAGACCGAATGATTTCTCAGGACACATAAGGCCCGCGGGCAGGACGGTCCCCACCCTTGCATGAGATATGTCCCTACAACTCTCTGCTTCAAAGAACTGACGACTCCCTGGGGGACAGAGACTAGGACAACAGGTGTGAGGAGGGCAGTGAGGCTCTGAGGACACCAGCTTCCGGAGGAGGGAGGAAGGAGCAACCAGTTCTTCCCACTTAAGATGAGGGGAGCTCCCTGGGGTGACGCCGGAACAGGATAAACTATGGTCGGCCAAACGGAGAAGAGGAGGAAAGGTGTGCCACGAGAGAGAAGAGGCTGTGCAAGGGTCCTGCGGTAGGACAGCGCTCGGCACGTTCAAGGGCCAGCCCGGAGCCAGCTGTGGCTGAGCAGAGGGCCTGAGGTGGGGCAGAAGAGGAGACGCTGCAGTACCCAGTGCCATAGGCGAGAGGTCGTTCTGCAGACAGGCTCCACAGGTTCCATCCTGACCCTACAGTCCTGGCTCAAATGCTGCCTGTGGGGTCATGTCTGTGACTTCCGTACCCAGCTCTCAGTCATCGTGAGGCCCACATGGATTTATATACTTCGCACAATATATGTAGACAAGTGCCCAGAAAATGCATGTATAGCACTTAGCACAGGCCCTGATGCGTCTGAGCACTGAACAGTCACTTATCGTTAAGACTATCTTATCCGGCTGATCCAAAAGGCCCTGCACACTAACTGCTCTTCATCTAATGCAACATTCCACCTCCATCCATGCTTTAACCTGGAGAGAGAAGTCTCAGGAAACAGAAGCAGGTTAAATGTATCACTACAGGCTGTAGTTAGAGCGTGTTCCACTTCAGAGAACAGCGCAAATGCAGGCACCACCCCTTCCTCGCTGTGTGACCTGAGAGAGGTTACCTGACCTCTCTGCGCCTTAGTCTCTGATCTGTAAACTGGGGATGATACAGAACCAGACACCCCCTAAAGTGGTCGTGAGAACTAGATAAGATGATTACGTAAAGCACCCAGCGCAATACTTGGCACGGAGGAAGTAATCAGTAAACGGTGGCCATCAACTTGTCATCTTCAAGACCACCTGACATGAGCGAGAGGAGGATGTGTGTTTTCTCCTCGAGCTCTAGGAAGCCCTGAGAGAGGAGCAAGGGCTTGTACTCACTTGGCAAAAGCACTTTAGATTCTAGACATTTCTGGTAAAAGCAGAGAAAAATGTTCACCGAGTGGAAGGCAAGTGCAAATCCTGAAACTTCTAAGTTCCTTTCCAAGTGCAAACACGGCCCATCACCTTTCCTGGAAACTCCACCCGGTCAGGAGCCAGCGACACTTCCTAGTCTGCACCTGCACTTAGAAGGGGAGGTGGGGGTGGGGCACGCGCCTGGGGGAGGGCTGGGACCACAGGGGGCGCCACCTGTGTCTGCCTTAGTGTCTTATCCCCCCTCTCCCCACCCCAGACTGGCTTGGCGGGGCTCTCGCTCTCCAGGAGTGGAAGACATTAGAACTGCTTGCTCCTTGAAGAGTATAATCCACCCTGCACTTAAAGCACCAACAGCTAAATAGGTGCTTATTTAAAAATCAATCTAAAGTCAATGTTTCCTTCTGAAGTCCTTTCTCTGGGAGAGCCGCAGTGGCAGAACAGAGGGATGAGCCTTGAGTGGTTCGCACGCTGAACGCGGTATCTAAAGGAGACTTTACCGAGTTCAGTGCATGACAGACAAATGGGAGCTGTGAGAGGCGATCCAGGGTAAAATGCCAAGGCTGCCAGCCCCTCCAAGGGCCCCTGGGGAAGATGCCTGTCCTCCCTGCTCCAGGAGCCAGGACTCCTTCGCAAGCCTGGGGGCCGGATGGAGCCGGCCCAGATGGCTGGTGAGTGGGACGGAAGGAGACGTGAGACCCCACAGCTCCGTGGCATGCATGCAGGTGTGTGCACACTGGACTGTGCAGGTGTGCACACTGACACACTCACACCCACACAGGCACACAAGGAAATGAGGTTGGCGGGCAAGGTGCCAGGGCTGGCTCTGCACGTGGGAGCTACCTCTGCCTGGGAGAGCTGGCACTCTGATTCCTGCTGCCCAAGTCTCAAACTTTCATGTTCTGACCCAACACACATCAGAACCTGGGGTCACAAACCCAAATGTCACAGGAGCTGGGAGATCACAACTGCATGAAGTGGCCGGAGCTTGACAACAAGGAGTGGTGGGGACTGCGGCAAACTGGAGGGCCGGTCGCTGTCTTCCCCACTTCCCCGTTCAGCGCCAAGGGCTGTGACAGGGTAAAAATGTGGACCCAGTGTTGTTCCATATTTTGATTTTTTTAAAGAATCCAGAAGCCCAGATGTGTGTGTGTGAAATCCCCAAATTTAAAAATATCAGCCATTGGTCTGAAATTGTCTTAACCCCACTGCACCAAGCAGATCAAACCTGCTCTCTGGTGTGAAAGGTCCCTGCCCTCCACTGAGGACAGCAGGACCTGACAGCTCTTTCAGGCCAACGTTCACAACACAGGCCACTGGGAGCCACTGCGGAGCGCCAAGTGTCCAAACTGGACGCCAAGTGACATCGGGGCTCCTCAGCTCCCAGCCCGCTCCCCCCTGGTGGGACCCCACCCTGCGGTCCTGCCACCCAGCAGCTGGGCTTCTGGTCAGTGTGTTTGCTCCAGAAATGAGAAAGGGGGAGAGGTAACAGCTGCTCCCTGCCTGGGGCCTCCAGACCTGCCTGGTCTCCCTCGCAAGCAAACAGCAGGCCTGTGACAATTTAAAAAGAAAATAACTGACTGCAAGGGTATGACCCATGAAAGCGCATCTATTGTATGACGCCATCCGTGCTGAGACACGCTTGGGCGAAAGAAGACCGGAAGGCCCAGCGTGGGGACAAGAAGAAGCATAAGGCCCAGCCTTCCCATTTTACAGGGAGGAGGCGAGGCGGGGAGGTGCAGGGAGCAGCATGCAGAGCTCCCCCGCCCAGGACCTGCGCTCATTCTGACACCTGCCTGGCCCCCAGGGCTGGCCTTGCAGCCTGTGGACCAATCCCAGAAGAAAGGAGAGAGCGGGCGAGGTGAAGCAGCAGAGGAAAGGGAGACTTTTGTCGAATAAAATCATGAAGATGACTACGGCATCGCTTACCCATAAGGATACATATCTGCATGGCAATACAACATGCTGAAGTACCTGCACCACTCAGGAAGCGTGCTATGGGAATTTAAGACCAAACGAAAAGAAATGTGACTGAGTGAGCTATTTTCCCATCTTGCAATTCATGGAACGTCTTACGGTCGACTTGCAGACTCTTATTTGAAAACCTTCCCTTTTTACCCGTCAGTTCCTGTTTCTTCCTCCCCCAGGAAGTCACATGACAGGGACCTCACAAGCACGCACAGGATTCAAAGCCAGGCTCTGCAGACTGGCTGTGCCCACCGGGTGGCACGGGCACCTCCCAGGCACCATGTTGTTCATCTTTAAGGAGGGGGAGAAGGCCTCTTCCTTCCAGAGATGCTGAGGGGACAGAAGGCCTCTTCCTTCCAGAGATGCTGAGGGAAGCAGATGAAGCTCATACACCGTCACTACCTGCAACAAGTTTGCTTTTCGGTGCCGTTCCCTCCACCTGAGTGTAGCTCTGTGAAGGCAGGGTACCCGCTCTGTGCATCGTGGTGCTCCCAGTGCCTGGCACCTGACAGGCATTCAATCAAGTTCTTGATTTAAAAGTGATGCATGTACAGCCCTGGCTGGTTTGGCTCAGTGGATAGAGCACTGGCTGTGGACTGAAGGGTCCTGGGTTCAATTCCGGTCAAGGGCACATGCCGGGTTGTGGGCTCGATCCCCAGTAGGGAGCGTGCAGGAGGCAGCCGATCAATGATTGTCTCTCATCACTGATGTTTTATCTCTCTCTCTCCCTCTCCCTTCCTCTCTGAAATCAATAAAAAAATATATTTAATCCCTAACCAGTCTGGCTCAGTGGATAGAGCATCGGCCTGTAGACTGAAAGGTCCCAGGTTCGATTCCGGTCAAGGGCATGTACTTTGGTTGCGGGCACATCCCCAGAGGGAATTGTGCAGGAGGCAGCTGATCGATGTTTCTCTCTCATCGGTATTTCTCACTCTCTATCCCTCTCCCTTCCTCTCTGTAAAAAATCAATACAATATATTAAAAAATACATATTTTTAAAAATGATGCATATACATAGATGACTGATAGATAAAACAATAGATGGTATATAGACAGATAACTAAAATAAGGTGGTAGAGAGTGAGTGGGACAGACAGACAATCACCAGCTAAGACTATCTATTATCTCCTCTCTCTGGACACTAACTGACAAAGTCTGGCCACAGTCGGCCGAGCTCTTTTGACTGTCAATACGTAAAATTCATTCACAGGTTCTATCCCACCCACTGGTCCCTGGAGGTCACACTCCTTCTGCAATTCCTTCTACACTGAAGGGCCGCCTGTCTTTCACTGTAAGAGTCTCACGACATCACATGCATCAGAGTGCCAGGAGCTGGGGCAGGCACTTCATTTCACCTCATCCTCACAGCCCGGGAGGTGGGCCCAGCTCACAGCCCAGGAGACTGAGGCTCACACCCAGGCATATGCCCTTGGCTGGAATCGAACCCGGGACCCCTCAGTCTACAGGCTGACACTCTATCCACTGAGCCAAACCAGTTAGGGCTGGGAGCCGGCATTCTCAGCCTGGCTCAGCTCCCATGGCAACCAGCTCCTCATCATGGTCTTGACCATGGATTCCTGTAGACCCGGCTTCTCGGTGGCGTCTTGGAATCTTCATAACGCCTTGGCCCAATGAGCAGGAGCATCACTCAGAATAAATGCAGTGGAACAGCATTTCATGCAAGGATTTGTTTTCTTTTCACAAAACAAAGTTGTGCTCCAAGGATCAAAATATGACTTTTAATAAGGTTGCGGCCTCGGGAAGCCCATGGCTGCGGCTCTGCCACGCTCCAACAGCCCAGCACCAGCACTCCAATCGGGGCTGCCACCGTCCCGGCCACTTACGTCTTCCCTCTCTTCCCCTTGAGCTGCTTCTCTTGTTTTGTGTTTGAGCTTTTCTCTGGGTGAAGGCAACAGCTGACATGACCAGAAGGCAGCCTTCCACAGGCTACACTCACCTCAAAGGACTCTGCGGTCCAGGCACAAGTGTGTCCTAGCCGCTCGTTCTTCTGTAGAAGAGTGACCTCACCGAGATCCACATCTTTGGTCACACATGGCGGGGAGCAAAGAGAACCTCCTAACTGGGCGCCAGCTCCCGGGGCACTGCCTCCTCCACATGCCCACCCGAGCTCGTGTCACTGTGCCAACCCTATTCTGGGGCAGTCAACACTGGATGTCCTATAGCATTAAGCCAAGGACATGTGCCAAGTTGGCAAAGGCAACGGTGATATTTTCAAACACTGGCTGGCACAGAGAAGAGTGATGACAGGATGCCTACTGGGGAAACACGCATGCACACACGTGCGTGCATACAAAGGCTGCAGTCCAAACCCCCAGCTGCATGCGAAGTGGTACCTCATCTGTGAAACGGTTACACTGTGAACAAGAAAGGAAAAGGCACGGAGGAAAGTCCTATCTGCACAGAACATGCCCTCTCGCCTCTGCCTCTGCAGCTCCCTCCGCACATCAGCTCCACTGGGCTCAGGACCTGAGTCTCACTGCTTGTGGGCACCTCCCTTCAGTGTCCCAATGTGTCCCCAACAGAATGCATCACCATCCCCCACACACCTGCTCATCCCTCTGTGCTCCTGCACCCCTGGCTGGGACCTCCTCCACCGCCGCCCGAGCCAGGAGTCGGCAGGATGCTGCCCTCCCTCGCCAAGTCCTCCGGTTCTGCTTGCCTGGATTCCCCTGCCTCCTCCCACCGCTGCTGCTGCTGCTGCAGCCAACTCCGTCCAGGCTGCTCCCTGTGCTGGTTTCCAACTGCTCTTCCCTTCTTGCCCACATCTGATCTGTTCGCCAATCACAGGCGAGAGCAATCTTTCTAAACATTCAAATCTGAGCAGGTCACTCCCTTGCTCAGGAGATTTCAGTAGCTCACCACTGGCTTCAACACAAAAGATAACCTGCTTAGCCCGCTCAGGAAGCCTGCACTGCCCTGCTCCTAGCCCTTCTGCAGGCACTCCTGCCCCTCCCCGGCCCCGCTTTCAGGCCAGGCACCATGAATCCTGTCTCCTGCCAGCACCCTCGGAGCTCTGCGCATGCTCCTTCCCACTGCACAATACTCAGTCCCCCCCTGCCCCCAACACTGTCTCCCTCACTGGCCAAAGGCTTGCCCTGCTGATATCTGACTAGTGTCTGTCCTGTCCTTGCTCAGTGCCTGGTGCTCGGTCAATATTTGGCAAATGCATAAATAATGTGACCTTCAAAGTGTTGCCTGGAGATGGCAAGAAAGTGTCCAGTGCAGACGCCCTGGGGCCTTGATGGGGTTCCCTCTGCCCAGGCCACTCTCAACCTGGCTGCAGCCCGCTGAGCAGGGACTTGGGGGACAGCCATCAGAGGAGGCTTCCCACGGCCTGGGCTGCCTTCCATCCCGAGACACCGCTGAGCAGCCTGGAAAGCAGCTGTTGTTGCAACTTTCCCAAAGACAAGTGTCTCCTGTGAACCAGAAGTTTCCTCCACGACTCCTGGGCCTCGGATGAACTTCCCGAGGTCGAGGTCGGAGCTGCCTTCTTCACCCCGCAGCTGCTCTGATGGACCTGGTGTGGCCTGCGTGGGGCCAGGGTGCGGAAGCCAGCAAAAACCCGGAGATGCGCCCAGTTCCTCAACTCCCGCACGCCTGCCCTCCTCCTGGGCAGCCAGGTCGGCCCTGACCCTCATGCACTTGAGGACCCCGCAGACTGCAGCCTTCTCTGCCTGGCGCCTGGTCCTCTGCCTGGTGTTGTCTCAGTCCCTTCTCTGGCTTTCGCTTGAGGAAAATCCCTCACAGATGCCTCTCGATGCCTCGCCCCTGGCGTCCCCCAGGAGCTGGTCTCACAGTGACAGCGTCGCTAAAGTCACCAAGAGGTGCTCACTCTCCCTGCGCTTTGTGGGACCCCCGCTACCCCCTCACGGGTACCCGTTCCACTGGGATCTTCCTGAGACCTCAGTGGTCATGAGTGTGGGTCCCGAGTCCACCAGCCTGCCCGCTTGCCTTTGTTGTAAAGGGAAAAAAGAACATGCTTTTCGGAGCTAACATCTAGTGGGATGATGTACAGTGAGACTCGTGATGAGGATTAAACCAGTGCACCTCGGGTGTGTAGCTGGCATAGGCCGCCATCCCCACAGTGCACTCAGGTAACTGCTGGCCAGTGGAGCACAGGAGGTGCCGGAACAGGACCAAGCCCCGGGCCCCTCCTTATCCATGGGGACACCTTCCAAGACCCCACGGATGCCTGAAACCAGGGAGAGCACCCAACCCTGTATGTACTGTGCTTTCCCTACACACCTCCAATAAAGTTTTATTTATAAATTACACAATTTCACAGGTAGAAGATTTCTTCTGACGTAGAGCCTAGCAACTGTCACATACAGTATTTCTTCTTTCCTTAGTAAGTGAAGAACTTTCACCTTTTCACCTGAAGGGAGCCCTGCAAGCCTCTCTCTGGATGCCCCAACAGCCAGCACCCCCACTCCTGCGCTTCAAGGCCGTCACTAAGTAAAATGAAGGCGACATGAACCCAGGCACTGAGGCAGCAGGGCAGTGGCTCTGATAACCCAGACGGCTACAGAGTGACAACTGGGTGGGGGGTGAGCACAGAGTGGAGACACTGGACAAAGGGATGGTTCCCTCCCAGGCGATGGAATGGGACAGGGTGAGATTTCATCTCAGAACGGCGTGCAATTTATAATGTGTAACTGTTTATCTCTGTAGTTTTCCACTTTATTTTGGGCTGCGGTTGACCGCAGGCAACGGAAACCTTGAAAAGCAAACGGCAGATGAGGGGGGCTGGCTCTGCCGGCACTTAGCGAATACCTACTGAATGGCTGTGTGCTCCGGGATGCTAGAGAGCGGCTCACGGAGCTGGTTCCCCCCTCTCGGCTCAGTCTCCTGTCAGGCAGGTGTGCGCAGGTTGCTCCATCCAACACCTGCAACTCAGAAGGGCTCACCTGCCCTGTCTCATGGAGGCCCCAACCCTTCCTGCTGACCTTCCAGGCAGTTTAGATGCAGGCTGCGCTGCCAGGACCATGCTACCAACAGGGTGGCCACAAGCCACGCGCAGGGTTGTAAATCTCAGCGGTGACTAGAGGCCAGTATTCTGGAGCATACAGACAACAGAGGGCCTCTCCGTCGACACAGACAGCTCTGCTGAGTGGGGCGGTGCACCGCCACCTGAGTTCCCTGGAGCTAACATCTGAGTGGGATGACGCACGGGGATTACCTGCTTGTATTTGCGAGCACAATGTGGCTGCAGGAAATCCACCGACGGGTCCAGACGAAGCCCAGGCTTCCCCAGAACCTGACCCTCGCCGGCCTGCCAGAGCTCTGAGCCAGCTCTCCCTGACGCCGGGTCTGACCTGGAGAGCAGTCTCCTTGGCAAGCCACAACCCCTCCCACCTGGCTTTGCCATTTGCACACACACCTGCATGGGGGCTCTGCCTCAGGAGCCTCTGAAGTTCTTCCACCTCATCCCTGACTCGGCACCAGCCCCGCTGCCCCGCTGCTCCCTTAGAGAATCCTAAGCCTTTTTATAGGAAGATCACTTCTGTGGGCTGAATTGTGTCTCCCCAAAATTCCTATGTGGAAGCCCTGGCCTCCAGTAATTAGAACATGGCTATCTGTGGATATGAGGCCATTAAGGAGGTCATTAAATTGAAATGGGGCCATAGGCTGGGTCCTAATCCAGTGTGAGTGATGTACCTATAAGAGGAAGAGACTAAGTCACAGAAAGACACACAGACACACAGACTGAGGGACGACCCCGTGAGGACACACAGAGAAGACAGCCGTCTGCAAGCTAAGAGAGGCCTCAGAAAAACGTGCCCTGCTGGCACCTTGACCTTGGGCTTCCAGCCTCCAGAACCTTAAAGAAATATGTTTCCATTGCTGAAGCCGCCCAGTGTGTGGTACTTTGCCGTGGCAGCCGAGCAGACCAACACAGATGCTCCAAATGGATTCAAGTCCTGGATGACTTCCGCTAGCCTCTCGTTTCTCATTGCTCAGAGGACATCTCTGAGCCAGGCTGACCCTCAGCACCTTCGTTCACACGGAGCCCCCCTCTCCCTCCCTGACAATAGCTATCTGGAGCCTGGTAGGCCATGGTTAGCATCCCAGTCACCCACCTTCCCACCTGCCTCCTGTGGCACCAATCAGCTGCACAGGTGGCTGCTCTACCCCCAAACGGAACAGAGAACCAGCCAACAGGTCTCCACACTCAAGTTCAGGCACGGATGGTTCAGGCATGGCCCAGGGACGGTTCAGGAACGGCCCACAGAGGGCTCAGGCACCCTGAAGACCGTGGCCGTTGGGCCACCTGGGAGGAAGGACTCTGAGAGAAGCAGGGTGGGCCCAGTGACAACTCGAGATGAGGACTCGGTGACTCAGGGAGTGCAGACACTGGATGAAATCCACGAGGCAATGGCAGCATGAGTGCAGGTATCACAGGAGATACAGCCAGTGGACAGAGACCATGATCAGTGTCCCCAACCACCTAGAGACAGCTGGGAAGAGGACCAATGACATGATCAACACTGGTACCGATGGGACTGATACAATGATCAGAGCAAGGGCACTGCTTAAACGGGAAAGAAAGAGGCAGGAAGTCCCTGCTGTCCTCAGAGCTCCCTACCCCTCTCAGCTTTGGGGTGGAGGGAAATGGAGGAAATGGGTAAAGGGTGGCCCCACAGAGGGACATACGTCTCCTGTCCCATCCTGGGTGCGGAAGAGCATTTTTGGGACACACTGAGAGACTGCAAGTCATTCTGTGGGCTCAGGGGACACACAGGAAGAGACTGAGGACCTGTGGATCCCTAGAAGAGAACCTCTCCTCTAAAACACTATCTTCCACTCAAGCACCCACTCGGGAGCGTGTATATTAAACAGTCATTCTTCAATGTTCCAGATCGTGCTGGGGCTGGACCTCAACAGTGAGCAAGACAGGCTTCTCCAGCAGCCCCACCTGACAGGCACCTGCACCAGACAGTCTCCAGCAGCCCCACCTGACAGTCACCCGCACCCAGACAGTCTCCAGCAGCCCCACCTGACAGGCACCTGCACCCAGACAGTCTCCCGCAGCCCCTCCTGACAGGCACCTGCACCACAGTCTCCAGCAGCCCCACCTGACAGGCACCTGCACCCAGACAGTCTCCAGCAGCCCCACCTGACAGGCACCTGCACCCAGACAGTCTCCAGCAGCCCCACCTGACAGGCACCTGCACCACAGTCTCCAGCAGCCCCACCTGACAGGCACCTGCACCCAGACAGTCTCCAGCAGCCCCTCCTGACAGGCACCTGCACCACAGTCTCCAGCAGCCCCACCTGACAGGCACCTGCACCCAGACAGTCTCCAGCAGCCCCTCCTGACAGGCACCTGCACCACAGTCTCCAGCAGCCCCACCTGACAGGCACCTGCACCCAGACAGTCTCCCGCAGCCCCTCCTGACAGGCACCTGCACCACAGTCTCCAGCAGCCCCACCTGACAGGCACCTGCACCCAGACAGTCTCCAGCAGCCCCACCTGACAGGCACCTGCACCCAGACAGTCTCCAGCAGCCCCACCTGACAGGCACCTGCACCACAGTCTCCAGCAGCCCCACCTGACAGGCACCTGCACCCAGACAGTCTCCAGCAGCCCCTCCTGACAGGCACCTGCACCACAGTCTCCAGCAGCCCCACCTGACAGGCACCTGCACCCAGACAGTCTCCAGCAGCCCCTCCTGACAGGCACCTGCACCACAGTCTCCAGCAGCCCCACCTGACAGGCACCTGCACCCAGACAGTCTCCAGCAGCCCCTCCTGACAGGCACCTGCACCACAGTCTCAAGCAGCCCCACCTGACAGGCACCTGCACCCAGACAGTCTCCAGCAGCCCCACCTGACAGTCACCTGCACCCAGACAGTCTCCAGCAGCCCCACCTGACAGGCACCTGCACCCAGACAGTCTCCAGCAGCCCCTCCTGACAGGCACCTGCACCACAGTCTCAAGCAGCCCCACCTGACAGGCACCTGCACCCAGACAGTCTCCAGCAGCCCCACCTGACAGTCACCTGCACCCAGACAGTCTCCAGCAGCCCCACCTGACAGGCACCTGCACCCAGACAGTCTCCCGCAGCCCCTCCTGACAGGCACCTGCACCACAGTCTCCAGCAGCCCCACCTGACAGGCACCTGCACCCAGACAGTCTCCAGCAGCCCCTCCTGACAGGCACCTGCACCACAGTCTCCAGCAGCCCCACCTGACAGGCACCTGCACCAGTCTCCAGCAGCCCCACCTGATAGGCACCTGCACCAGACAGTCTCCAGCAGCCCCTCCTGACAGGCACCTGCACCAGACAGTCTCCAGCTCAGTGTCTAGGTAGAAAGGTTGAGGGTCAGAGATCTTCCCTGAATGAGGCACCTGAGGAGAGGAAAAGGAATGAAGACAGAAATTCCCTATCATGTGACCAGAATGTAATGGTGAACATAAAATTAAAATATAAAGGGTGCTCCGCATCCTATGTCATCAGGGAAATGCAAATTAAAGCAACAATGAGGTACCACCACACCAGCTAGAACAGCCAAAATCCAGAACACTGACCCACCGAATGCTGGAGGACATGGAGCGAGAAAACTTGCACTCATTGCTAGCGGGATGCAAAGAGGTGCAGCCACCTAAGACTGCTTGGTGTTTTACTAAATGTCCTCCTACCATGGGACCCCGCCATTGTGTCCCTTGGTGTTTGCCCAAAGAAGCCGAAAGCGTACACCCACAGGAACCTGCTCGTGGACACTGCAGCATCTTTCCTCACGCCGCCAAACCTGGAAGGCAACTGAGATGCCCTTCTGCAGGTGAGGGAGGGACAACCTGTGGCCCATCCAGACAGTGGGATATTATTCGGTCATAAAAGGAAATCAGCTATCAAGCCATAAAAAGACTCGAAGGAGCCTTAAATGCATCTCAGCAAGAGAAGCCAGTCTGAAAAGCCTGCACACTGTGTGATTCCAACGATCTGACATTTGGAGAAGGCGAAGCTGTGGGGACAGTAAAGGATCAGTGGTGCCGGGGGTTGGGCAGAAGGAGGGATGACTCCGCCATGCTCAGAGGATTTTTAGGGCGGTGAAAATACTCTGATCTACAATGTTCGAAGCATGTCACTGTAAATTAGTCCAACCCCACAGAATGTACCCATCTAGTGTGAGCCCTAATGTACACAATGGACTCTGGGTGGTGGTGATGGTTCAGCGTGGGTTCATCCGTGCCACAAATGTACCATCTGGTGGGGGAGGCTGACAGTGGGGGAAGCTGACAGCAGGGAGGCTGACACTGGGGGAGGCTGATTGTAAGGGAGGCTGGCACTGGGGGAGGCTGGCACTGGGGGAGGCTGACAGCGAGGGAGGCTGACAGTGGGGGAGGCTGACAGCAGGCGAGGCTGACACTGGGGAAGGATGATTGTAGGGGAGGCTGACAGCAGGGGAGGATGGCACTGGGGAAGGCTGACAGCGGAGGGGGGGGGCTGACACTGGGGAAGGCTGACAGTGGGGGAGGCTGAAAGCGGGGGAGGCTGACACTGGGGTGGCTGACATTGGGGAGGCTGAAAGCGGGGGAGGCTGATGCAGGGGCGGCTGACACTGGGGATGCTGACAGTGGTGAGGCTGACAGCGTGGGAGACTGACAGTGGGGAGACTGACAGCAGGGGAGGCTGAGACTGGAGAGGCTGACACTGGGGAGGCTGTGCATATTTCAGGGAGATGGCACATGGGAAATTTCTGTACCTTCTCAATTTTGCTGTGAATCTAAAATTGTTCTAAAAATGGTCTATTTTTTGAAGTCACATGAAATGGCAATAAACAAATGATAAAGTATAAAAAGTTTAAAATTTTATTTTTAATTTATTTATTTAAGAATAATTTTTTTTTTTTTTTTTACCAAATAGGACCCCACTAGTCCTCCTGTAGCAACAAAAAACCTTACAATCTCCTTCAACTGCTTCAACGGCCATTCCCTCATTCTAGTCTTTGCGAGACCCATTGGCAAGGCGTTCGTAGCACACAGCAGTCATTCTGCTAACTGAACACCTACTACATGTCAGGCCCTGGATCTTACACCCACAAAACAAGCAAGATTTTGCTCTCCAAGTGAAAACAATAATCTTCATGGAGCTATTGCTGTCCACCAGCGAGCATCAGTGCAGACTGTAGTAGGAGCTGGAACGAAGGGAATACCTACTATGCACAGTGCTCTGTTCCAAACACTCCAAATACTAGTGCTCCGGGACTAGTATTAACTCATCTAGTCCTGGAGCTAGCTTGAGGTGTACGCTATTATTATCCCATTTTATGGATGATAAAGTGAAGACACGGGGAGTTTTAGTGAATTTTCTCTAAGTCATTCAGCCATGAGGTGGTAGAGGAGAGGTTCAAAGTCAAGCAGTCTGGCTCCAGAGCCCAGGATGAAGGCAGGTATCATAACTGTACCTGGTTTAAAGGTAAAGAACATGAGGCTCATGACAGTTAAATAACTTGCCCAAGGCCACATGGCCTATTGTGTTAGAGCTGAGATTTGAACCCAGGTTTAAAAAGTTATACTAATAACCATCTGTCACCATACAAACTCATTACAATATGTTGACTACATATTTTTTAAAAAGTAATACCAGAATAAAGTTGGACAACTCACATACCCTTATTCCAAACACACTACAAAATTGCAGTCGCCAAAATATGTGGCACTGGAGTCAGGTTAGTCTGAAAGGGCCGCTAAGCACAGCTGTGCAGGCTGAAGCCCAGGGCTACGGTCTTAAAGCACCACTCACGCGGGATCTAAGTGAGCAACGCTGTCCTCGAGGTGCAACGCCCACCTGCTCAACCCCACACGGCACCCTGAACACGTGGGAGACTGATTTCACCAAACTACACACACAGATGAGGGGTGTGAAAATAATACGGCTGACCAATGAATGAAGCAGGGGTTAGGGGCGCCAACCCCACATGCAGTTAAAATCCACATACAACTTTGACTCCCCAAATTTAGTCATCCTTCACACGGGGATTGGTTCCAGGACCCCCGAAGATACCAAAATCCGCTGATGCTCAAGTCCCTCATGTAAAATGCATACAACTATGCATACATCGGTCGCCCAGCTGTGGACTCCCACCCACGATGGGAAATACTATCTGTGGTCCACAGTTGGTTCAATCCACAGATGCAACACCAGCGGACACAGAAAGCCGACCACACATTTATTGAAAAAATCCACGTATAAGCGGAGCACACAGTTCAGACCCATGTTGTTCAAGAATCAACTGCGTAGAAAACGTGGGGCCAGCAGCCTGCCCACAGGTAGTTCTTGATCTCATTACACAGACAGGACCTACCTCCAGCATGGAGCTACCGCGCCACATTTGCTGCAGTTCTTTCAATGAGGTAAGAAGTTCCCCAGGCTTTCCCACAGGGTGGGAAAACGGGGTGTGCCAGAGCCTCCTGCATCTTCGTTGGGCTATGCTGTTAGGTCTCATTTCCTCAGTGTTTCCAACTCCATTGTCATTCTTTACCTCTCCTCCTCTACACCCGCCCCAAGGACATCTGTTCACATGGGGGTCATTTTTATCAACACAGCAGTTTGGTACAAGGATATATCATAGCTGCCTCTGCCTCCCCACAAAGGTCTGTGGTCAATGCTGAATTTGGGGACATGGGCTCTTCTTTGAGGTGCAATGAGCTGGGGAAGGGGTGAGATTTGCTGTCATGTGATTCATCACTTTCCTGTCAGGCCAACATCTCCAACTCGCCCTTGCTCTGGACTCCTCCTGCCACTGTCTTATTTTAATTCAGGCTCACATCTGTCCTCAACTGGACAACTGCGACAGCCTCCAGGGGTGTGTCCTGCACCCTCACCTCCCACTACCAACCACCATCATCAACACCCTTCCCACTGTGACTAGTGTGGTCTCGTTAAATCACCAACCAAACACCTGTCACTCCTCTGCTACAGATTCTGCATGAGACTTCCATTCCTGCAGGAGAGTCACAGGCACAGGTGTCTTCCAGGTCCGGACAGGTCATGTGAAGGGAAGAAGCGTGCGTACGCATGCGTGTGAGCCTCCGTAGTACCACCCAGAGCTGTCTCCCCCACACTGACACACTTTGTTTGCATGTTGAAAATGAATAGTCTTCACTGCCACAAAGAAATATGTTCTCTCTCACTTTTCCTGAAACAGACAGACCTCTCAGGGAAGTTTTTGTTTTCCTTCTTGTAGTAGAGACATAAGGAAAGGAAATGTCTTATGTTCCTCTTTCCTCTAGAGAACAGTGCAAGTCAGATGATAGGAAGCTGATACTCGGCCAGCTGGGAGGACAGGGCTGGGCACAGCAGGGAGCAGGCCCCACTGTGGGCACCCTTCCCTGGACAGCCGGCCAATGCCACCTTGTAGGAGGGCAGGCCCAGCGTTGCCAAATGTTCTGATTTTTCCAAGAACAGCTGAAAATATGGATTTTTATGTGAGAGATCTCTTAATTAAAAACTGGAAAATTGCTTTATTTTTAAAACCCCAGTCCAGGCTAAACAAAGCACAGCTCTAAGCCATATGTAACCTGTGGCTTCCATTCTATGACCTCTGACCTAGAGTACAAAGGTCATCCTCACCTTTCAGCACTGCTGTCACTCCCTTCTCCCCAGACCCCTTCCACATGCCATGGTTTACCCATACCTGGGCCTCTGGGCATGCTGCTTCCTCTTCCTCCTTTTCCACCTGGAAAAGGCCTCCTCTGAAGCACGCCTCCAGCGACACCTGCTCAGGGAGGCCTCCGGGAGGGGCGGAGTTTCTCGCTGCCTCTATAGGGCTCCCAAGGTACTTTGAACATCACAGTGTGAACCCATTCTTCATTACTTGCATTAATTTCTGTCTCTATGAATAGTATGTGAACTTCTTAAAGGCAAGAGTTATTCCTTTTTTTATCTCTGTGGCTCCAATGCCAACAATGGGCTTGTTATGGAGAAGGCCTTCCTGAATATTTGTTGAATGGGAGGCTGAGTGGGTGGATGGATGGAAGGATCTATAATAATAAAAGCATAATATGCTAATTAGACCAAACGTCCTTCCGGATGAATCCAGGGCTGTGCGGGAAGCCCAGGTCCCAGGTGCCTGCCGGCAGCCAGAGGGAAGCCTGGGTCCTGGGTGCCAGAGGGAAGCCGGTGCCTGCAGCCGGGGGAAGGAAGGCCTACTCTTGCACAAATTTCGTGCATCGGGCCTCTAGTTAAAGGATAAAGGGATGGAATGATGGAAGGGTGGATGGAGAGATGGAAGGGTGGATGAATGGAAGGATGGAAGGGTTGATGAAGGGATGGAAGGATGGAGAGAAGGAGAGAAGGAAGGAAGGAAGGAAGGAAGGAAGGAAGGAAGGAAGGAAGGAAGGAAGGAAGGAAGGAAGGAAGAGTTAATGGAGGGATGGAAGGGTTGATGCATAGATCGATAGATGGATGGAAGGGTGGATGAATGGAGGGATGGAGGAATGGAAGGTTGGAAGTAAGGGAGGATGGAAGGGTGGATGAATGGAGGGATGGATGGGTGGGTGGGTGGATGGATAAACTGTGTGACTGAAGGCTCCTCACCAGGGTCTGCAGTACAGCTGCCAAGGGTTAGTCCCGACATTCTCGCTTTACTTAAGTTCCTAAAACACACCAAGTTTATTCCTTTACCAGGGACTCTGAAGTTGTTCTTTCACCAGCTCTTCCCAAAACTAGTTCCTTCTCATAATTCAGACAAATCCTCCTTAAAAAGCCCTTCTCAACCACCCCAATCAGAAAACCCACAACCAAGTCAATAATTATTACATTGTTGTGCTCGTTAGTAATTCATTCTCACCATCTGAAATTGGTGTGTGTCCATTTCTGCTTACCTGTCTATATGGTGCCTCCCATCCACCCCACTAGAAAGATTCATGAGAACACATTGTGTCCAGCACACTTCAAGTGCTGAATAAATATGAAAAGGTTGGATAAACAGATTACTAAAGGAGAAAATAATCAACTAAATAAATGAGTAAAGCCCAGTTCTTATTGGCCTTTGTGGCATAAAAAAAGCTCACTGGGAATAAGCAATCTCTTGTCCTTACTGAGACTCCCTCTAAGCAGCTGTGTGCTGCAGTTCTGAAGAGCCTGGCCTTACATCCCTGTAGACCTGGGCTTGAGACTAAGATTTGCCACCTGCCATCGCCAAGTGACCTTAGACAGACAAACTACTGAACTTTCTAAGCCTCAGTTTCCCCATCTGTCCAACAGAAATAGTAACAACACAAACTCCTAAGGCGCTAGCAAGGAATAAGATCATCCTGCATGAAAAGCATCTGAACAAAGTTCTTCACACCCTACACTCACGTGATTGTCGTCTCGGGGAAGCTGCAAGGCCTCTCTGCCCTCTGACCTCCAATGTTCTGAGACCTGGCCTGTGCTACAGAGACATCTGCACACCTGACTCCTCCCCGGGCTCTGCAAGCCACCAACTGAGAAAGCTTCCTGTGCTGGACAGACGCTGTGGGACCCTTCCCTGGGCTTTGAACCAAGAGGCCTCTTTGGCCCCTGCAAGGGGGAAGGGCGTCCACACCAGGCCAGAGAGATGCGGACAGCACCGCTCACAGACCCGCCTCCTCTTGGCAATGCCGTTCTCCAGGGAAACTTCTTCTGAGCAGTTTCCTTGGGGGTCAGGCCACCGTATGTGAATCTTCTCTGTGGGCCCCACATATGTCAACATGGTATTTTGTTCAGAAAATGCATAAAGAGGATTGCCAGCTGCAATACGACACTCGCTCTGTAATACCGTCAGCCTAATTGTTTCCAGAAGCAAAGAGACAGAGTATGAGAAAAACTCGATCTGTAATGGTGGGGCCTGCGCAGCTGCGTCCCGAGGCGGGCGGCTGGAGAGCAGCGGGGCAGACACTGAAGTACAGCGTGGAGCTAGCGAGAGGCCTTGATGCATCACCTACTGGGGAAACAGGCGCGTTCAGTGTGTTTTGGGAGGATAAATACTTGATTCTTCATCAAGCGTGTGGTTTGCCGTCAATGGCTAATCTGACCCCAGGAAGAGGGAGCCGTGTCTCACGTGGCTGCAGACCAAGCGCAGGGCTGACTATGAGAATGATGGAGGATCTCTTAAGCGCCCAATTCCCACGCCAGCAATGCCCTCCGCTGCGTTTTTCTCCTGCTTTTCAAGTTGCCTGTAATCCATTCAGACAAATCCTTTTATCACACTGGTTTCCTCTCCTCATTATGACCCAGGTGATTAATTACTAAATTCCTCCTCATTCTTGCACAACTCCGCAGCTCATTTCTCATGTGCAGAGTGGCCTTTCTTGTCCAAGTGCACGTGTCTGCGCCTCTCAAACGTCTCCATTGCACGTCTCCAGGTTATTAATAACAGTTTCAATTGGCCATTTGGAAAGCTGGCCGTCTACAGATCTGAGTGTCCCCAGCACCAGCAGGGCAGCGTGGAGGAGCGCCCAGCCTGCCCCTGGGTGAGGAGTCGGCATAAGCAGTGACCGTGACCCTCAGAGTCTTTCAAGAAACTCCTCTTTCTGGGACAAACGAATTCATGTAGTAAATGGAACTGGAGGCCCCTCCTCGCCCACCTCCCAGCGTCCAAAGCTGATCCGAACCGGTCCCTGTGTGGCAGCTCCCAGCCAGCCCCACACTGGATCTTGGAATGAAAATCGTAAGGAAAGGAAAATGGATGCACTAGAGCAGATGTGAAACTTAACTAGTCACAGGAATGCGGCGGGAAAGGCATTTTAAAACAATCTACGCATAAGGATATGGGGCTTCCTTTCACCCACGTGGGGCTGACGCCTGACCCCGACAGCAGCGAGCCAGGCTGTTCTCACTCCTCACGCCCCACACACACCGCCCTGTGCGTGAGCCAAACAGCAGGGACCACGGAAGGCAATTAGGTTTCCAGGTTTCCGTCCAGACCTGCTCAGGCCCCACCACCCTCTTCCCCAGGAAACTCTTCAGTCCCGTAACAAACATGAGTGCTGTGGGGCACAGTGTGGAGCAGGAACAGGACACGGCTCTGTTAGCATGACTCGCTGCCTGACGGCACTTCACACTCCTTAGAGGACTTCCAGGTTCCCAGTAGAGGAGGCCAGAGTGCCCCGTATCATGTATGTGTCATGCCTACATCATCAACATCGTTCCACGCGCACACAGCTTAACGCCTGGCTTTGTGTAACGCTCTGTGACCTCCTGTGAGTCAAATTATAAGGATCCCCAGCTCGGTCTCTGCCACTTACTTCATTTTCCCAGGGATGGCAACAACGAAAGAGCCTTTCCCTAACTGGAGAGGATGGAGAGCTAAATGAGGCTGCATACACACATGCACACACATGGGTACACGCACACATACGTGCACACACAGGCACACAGGCATTGCCCACATCCCCACACTGCCATGGGAAATATCTTCTCTGAGGAGGACAACAGGGTTGAGACAATGAGTCACTTCAAGTTGTCCTTTGGCCAGGACCCCATGCGCCAGCTCCTGTGAAGCTCCGTCTCGGCATGAGCTGATGTCCGCAGTGCGAGGCCTCCCGCATCGGTGCCTCCTGTCCCAGGAGTCAGAGGACAGCTCCCTGGCCCTCCCTCCTGTCCCAGGAGTCAGGGGGCAGCTCCCTGGCCCTCCCTACTGTCCCAGGAGCTCCCCGGCTCAGTCAGCAGCACTCTCTCTACACAATAGGAAGTCCTTGCAAATTAGCATTCCTCCCTCCTGCCTGCCCTGCCCTCCAGTTTTCAAACATAACAACAATCTAAATGAAATAATGAGAGAGACTCATTCTGATGCTGTGGAGGAAACTGGTTTATTGCTAAGGCAGCAAAGAGAACTAATTGAATGCACTGGAGAGAAGGAAGCAGAAAGGAGAAGAAGAAAAGAGGGTGCGATAACCTGATGGGATGACGGAGGCGGGAGAGGCTGACACGTGTGTGCGCGTGCCCCCCCCCCCACACACACACACAGGCAAGGCAAGCACTGGGAAGTCATAGGAGAAAATCTGCATAGATGTGAATGCACAGCTTCTGAGATGGCAACACCGGCCAGGGCGGGGCCCACAGGGCCTGAGAAAGGCCCTACCGCAGTCCACGGGCTCAGGTGGAGCACGCACGCGGTCTTTCCCAGACACAACAGTGACCTCAAGTCTCAACAGCAGCGGGGTGACCACAGGCCACAGTCACTACGCTTATGACTCATCTTCCAGAGGGGCTTATCACCGTTGACCCCAGAGGACGAAGCGATACCATGTGCCTGCCAGGGCCAGCTGGCTGAAGTCCACACAGCCTGCCGTGTCCCTGCAGCACTGGCTCTGGAGCCCTGGGCTGCACCTGCGAAGTCTGCTGCCCTGAGGTCATCATGCTGGGGGAGGCCGCGGAGACACTTTCCTCATCCATCCCAACCATCCCCAATGACCCAGCCTCCAGGCACGCCAGCGGGGCCCAGGACACGGCACTGAGGAGACCAGGCCATTCCAACGCCAGGCCATGTGGGCTCTCCCAGCGGGGCCAGGCGCCATTCTGCTCCTCCTCACAGAACCAGAGCCTAATAAAATGGTCGTCTCACAGCACAAAAGTCGGTCAGTGTGTCACACCATGAAAGCAAACCAGAACAGGTCTTTCTTTTCTCTGCTTCTTCAGGAAACCACCCATTTCCACATGACTAATCTTAGTCTCAGCATCTGGACAATGGGACTAAGACGGATACTATCTAGCTCACAGAGTTTTTGAAAGAGCCACCAATATCAATTATGATAAGAATAACCACCACCGACATTTACTTAGAGTTGCTATGTCTCAGGGTCCATCTTGCATATCTACATTAATAAAAGAGAAAGATCCAAATTGACCGTACCTCTGCGATGCCCACCAGCCAATCAGGAGTATGCAAATTAACCCAACAAAGATGGCGGGTTAATTTGCATACACAGGCACAGAGCAAAGACTGAAGAATGAAGACGACTAAAGGCTGAAGACTGAAGACGAAAGAGATTTGGCTTCTCCGCTGTGGCCAGAGCAGAGAAGCCAAGCCTTGCTGCGGCCAGAGCGAAGGCCTGGGTCCTGGGTGCCGGAGGAAAACCGGTGCCGGCAGCCAGGGGAAGGGAGGCCTATTGCATGAATCTTCATGCAACGGGCCTCTAGTGTTATATAAATTAATGCTCTTAACCACCCAGGAGGTGGAAAGCTGTTATTATCCCCTTTAAAATAAGAACGCAAGGCCCAGGGAGAGCAGTAGCTTGCTGAAACACATCGTGAGAGGCAAAAGGTGAATTTGAAACCAGAGCAGCCTTCTCCATCTCCTTAACCAACAAAAAACCTGCTTCCATGTAGACAAGCATTTAGGACAGTGCCTGGCACATATTTAAGCTTAAGAACAACATTACTGTTATTATTAGTGGAGTTGTTGTTAAGAATCTGATAATCAACAGACACAGACTTAGGAAGTACCTGAGTGGGTCTTTCCTCCCTCTCTGGTTTGCCACCTACAGGTGAATTTTGGGTGCTCTGTCCACTCCTCGTAACCCCTCCCAGCCATCAGGAAACAACGGGGAGAATATCCACAGTGTGTACTCTCTATGCCCCGAAGATTTCAATTTCATGCTGTACTAAACTTTAGAAATGCCCCCCTTTCACCATGTTTTTATCCTAAACCAGTCTAAAAACTTTTATATCTCCTAATGGAGTGTACATTTATCCATTCCTACCAATCTAATGGCAATTTATGAGAAGTGAGGCAATAGCCAGTAAGATAAGCTTGAAGCTTTCATTCCAAAAGTTCAATCAGTTAACCTAGGACAGCAATCACGTCTCCAGAATGAATAATGACATGGAATAATATTTGGATGGAGATTTGCCTTTTTGCATAGAAAATTGCATTATCATGTGCACATCTCAGCTGGATACATAAGTTTACCAATAAGAATAGTGCTTCATGCATTTTTATCATGGAGCCATTTGATGCTGAGATTTCCAGAGGATCCGCGTTGAGGGAGGAATCCTTAATGTCTGTATAATGCGTGATGTTCTCTGAGCTGTAGGTGTGAGGGTGGAAAGGCAGGAGTGGGCTCTGCAGTTCGGAAAAGCTGCCACCACACTTTCCCAGGGGTTCTTCCTTCCCCTGAGCGAGGGGGGGAACTGCCGAGGCACAGTGAGACGGAGTTCTTTAAAGAAATGGCACTGAAAATAACCACCATGTCAATTTCAGCTAATGGGGCACAGTATGGGCTCATTTCGAAGCGAGGAGGAGTGGCATGCAACCATTAAGGAAGCAATGCGTATGCCATCTGTGAGCATGCCCATCCAAGCACAGCTCGGTGCATCTCTCCCACAGACGAGGAGATGGACCTCCCACTGACCGGGTCCCAGGCAAGCATTAGGAAGCATAATTGTAAATGAAATTAGTGGGAAAGCAGGCAAGGGTTTTCCACTGGGGCATCAAAGACTCCTATTGGTGTGAGAGAGACTTAATTCCTGAATTCCACTAACTTGCCCTCTCACAGGTGCAACTGCTAGAACATTTCAGATGCACACACCTGCATGCCAGCTGACATGTTTAGTTGAGAGTGTGCCCTTTCAAACTCAGGAGGAAGCCAGCTGAGGTAACCCCCTCTCCTCACACCACTCTCAGGATGAATGAGCTGGCTCCGGTGGAGTTCCACCTGTGAATGACCTACAGCACTGCTTTTCCACTGAGAAGACATCCATGCTTGGGCCTCTGACGAAAGCTGAAGACTTCCACAGAGTCTGCTGGTGCCCACTGAAGGCAAGTCCAGTGGCTAAGAGCACAGACATTGGTGTCAGGAAAACGCGGGCCTGAGTCCTGGACCTGCCCCTCTTCTGTTCTATCTGTGCCTCAAGTCCTTCCTTCCATAAAAGAGAAGCAAAAACGGCACCTGCCTGAGAAGGTCCAGGAAGACTAGGTGAAGACATGCAAGGGTTAAGCATACCCTGTGCCAGGGAGGGCACTGTGCCTTTCAGTTCCTAAGTACTGATGCTCATGGGTTGGGAGTCCAGTCTTGCCCCAAGTCCTGAGTGGACACAACCAAGTATCTTGGCCTATAGGAGGCAGCAAAAGCTCAGTGGTGTGATGGGTGCTGTCCACAACTGTGGTGCTGAAAATGAGCCCATCCCCACCTTCTAAAACAGCACTCAGGGCTACCTGCCTGTCCTGTCCATGGCTTCTAATTGGCCAGCCATCTATGGCAAGAGGAGTAAATAATGCTGGTGTTGAGGAATAACGCAGACGATATTTTTTCATGTGGGCCATCAAGACTCTCCCACTTCTTAGCCCTAACTGGTTTGGCTCAGTGGCTAGAGCATCGGCCTGTAGACTGAAAGGTCCCAGGTTCGATTCCGGTCAAGGGCATGTACCTTGGTTGCGGGCACATCCCCAGTGGGAGGTATGCAAGAGGTGGCTGATCAATGTTTCTCTCTCATCGACGTTTCTAACTCTCTATCCCTCTCCCTTCCTCTCTATAGAAAATCACCGGCACCCCTTCTTCCTCTTTAAGCACTTCATATCTGCTCATATCTCTGTGCTTTTGCACATACTGCCTGTTTTATTGAGGATGCTCGAATCCCATTCTATACCTACCAATTCCTTTAAGGTCCAGATACTCACAGTCTAATGGAGCAGACTTAGAGTAGAATCAATAGGTAAGCCCACGAAGCAATGTACCATGGGGAACAGGCAGCCGATGCAGGATGAGAGGAATAAAGGCAGCTTCCCAAGGGGTGTGGAATCTGTAGGGATCTGGAGGATGCCTGAGGCAGGCGACAATGAAGGGGAAAAGCCGTCTGCAGTGGGTATTTGTGTTTCCATGTTTGCCAAACATAACATCTGACAAACTGTCCCATGACACTATAGGGACCAGATGAAGAAATCAGAGCCAAATGAAACAACCGTTAGGACACCTCAGAGCTTATTTTTATTGAAAACATGTAGATTAGGAAAGATCAGATTTTAATGGTGTACAAAAGACTACAACATGGTATAAGATTCTTTTTATATAAAATTCTAGACACAGCAAAAAGCTGGCATAAAGTACATTTACTGGGGCCACAGTGGGGAGGGGACTGCAAGGGAACTCTTTTGGGTGACAGAAATATTCTATACCTTGATGGTACATATGACTGCATATGGTCATCAAAACGCGTTAATTTCATACTGATACTTCGTGAATTTTATGGAATGTAAATTATACTTCAATAAAGTTGATTTTAAAGGGAGTAATGAAATATTTAATGTGTATAAAACACAGGACCTCACCCAGGACTCTGCATCTTTAATGAGCATCTCCAGCAAATCTGTTGTGGACGGTCTGAAAACAACCATTTTAGAAATGCTGATGGATTGATCATCCACTCAAAGTCATACTTGGGAAGATCTCTAGTTGTCTGACATATGACACCATGCTTGAAATTGTACAAAATGCTATCAACAACATGTGGGTGGCCGAGACTTGCAGTTGCCAACTTAGCACTTATTCTCTCATTCATCTCCAGTAATAGATGCATTTTATATGGGTACATAGTTCCCCAGTGAAACACTGTATTTCCCAGCCTCTCTTGCAACTAGATTTGGCCATGTGATTAAGTCCTGGCCAGTGTGAAGTAGGTTTCAAGATTTCTAGGAAAACTCCTTTAAAAAGAAATGTGCCCCTTTTTGTCTCCATTCCTCCCACTTAGAATATGAGTACAACAGCTGGAATCCCAGCATCCATCTTTAACCCTGAGGCAACATGTTAAAGATGGAGAAGCACCTGTTAAAAGGAGCCTGAGTTCCTGAGGGCCATGGAGATACTATTGACTATATTAGACCACATCTAACTCTGTATCTCTTTATTTTTAATGGTTTATTGATTTTTTTTAGAGAGAGAGGAAGGGAGAGGAAGAGAGAGAAACATCAATGTATCATATTGATTGACTGCCTCCTGCACACTCCCTACCAGGGATCCAGCCCAACCCAGGCATGAGCCCTTAACTGGGAATCGAACTGGCCACCTCCTGGTGCACGGGATGATGCCCAACCAATTGAGCCACACCAGCCAAGGCTGGGCTTCTTTTATATTGGAGAGAAATGTAAACTTCCGTCTTATTTTAAGTCACTGTTATGTGGGATGTTTCTGGTATGTGCAGCTGAACCTAATCTTAACGCATCCATTTGGCTTACTAACTGCCTTTCTCACCATGCTGGTTTCATTGTCCAGGGTGCTGGGTGGCAAGAATCAAATGTCAGGCAAATCTGATAAAATGAAACTGGGACAAAGGAAAATCTCTTAGGGTTTTAGTTGACCACAGGACTCAATATTAGTCAACTCTGTGATGCAGATGATTTCACAAAGCTAATTCAGTGTCAGGTTATATAAATGGAGGTAGCGTATAAAGATGAGCCTTCTAATATACTTTGTAGAAAACAGATGGCATGCTAAATTCATTTCTGGACACGTCATTGGAAGAAGAATGCTGATAAAATTGAGAGGAACAAAATTGAGAATGGATTAGATAGTGGTCAGAAAATATCAACTGAAGAATTTAGACTCTAACCTGGAGAAGGGAACACGGGAGCAGAAGGGACAGAAGTTGCAAACATTTGCAAAGCCATCGTGTTCTAGAACAACAGGTCTCATGCGCACAGCTGAAGAAGAAACACATGGGCACCAGAGGGAATCAGCACGAGACCCACCAGACCGAAAATGAGCTGCCTCACAAAATATTGACTTCTCTCATACGCTGATTGATTAATTGATTTACACCTCACCTTGTGCCCAAAATAAATAGCTAGCATTTCTAAAGTGATTATGTGATAGCACTAGTCTGAGTGCTTTATATGTATAATTCATTTTATTCACACGACACTCTTAAGCAGCTACTATTATTATCCCTATTTTTATGGATGAGCAAACTGAGAAGAAAGGTTCAATAACTTGCCCAAGGTCACAGAGAGAGAAGGATGGAGGCAAAGCCG
This sequence comes from Plecotus auritus, assembly GCF_963455305.1. Lineage (NCBI taxonomy): Eukaryota > Metazoa > Chordata > Mammalia > Chiroptera > Vespertilionidae > Plecotus > Plecotus auritus. The sequence goes on along the minus strand of NC_137774.1, from coordinate 64,547,135 downwards.
AGATTCCAAGGCAAGCATCCAGCCTGGGACCCCGCGCATTTGCCATGGGGCACGGCCACCCTGCTACGGGGCAGGCGGCGAGGGGGCGCTGCCAGGCTGAGACGGCAGCGGGGACTGTGGGACTCTCTGATCGATCAACAGCAGGGGCCCAGGGGTGCTCAGAGGAAGGCTGGTCTGCGGAACCGTTGATAGACTGGGTTTGTGACCTGCAGTTTGATGTGAAGGTCACACACTGTACAGTTCAAGAGAAGCACAGAAGCCAGAGGCTCAGGTTTGTCTGAAAAGTCGGGGCAAGAGACGGAGAACCTGATATCACCCCTCGGCATTGTGAGGACTGAAGCCACAGAGCACTCGGGTTTGAGAAGATGCAAAGCAGAAACCTGGATGGCAGGCACTAAGGCTCAAACCGTGAACCATACCCTGCACGGTGTGGGCAGAGGCGGGCCCTGGGCACAGCCTGATGCTGCAGAGGGCAGGACGTGAGCCGCTCCAAGGCTGAGTGCTGAGACCTGTGAGGGCCCATTGCCTTGGCTTGTCCAGAATCCACCCCTTTGTTCTTCAACAGCACCCTAATTTTATCTGGGAACCCCCTCTCTGCCAGGCTCTCAGGTATGCCTGACCCCTGAATCCTCAATCGCCCATGTTCAGACCTGGCCAAGAGTGTGGCCTATTCCCCAGATCAGCGTGGTTGGTTTTGGTGGACATATGACCCATACGAGTTCAACAAGAATCAACCTTTGGTGGAATTATTAGGAAAAATCCTTCCTCGTTACCAGCCAGGGCACCTGTGTGGGTACGACAACTGCATGGAAGTGCTGGGACCATCCCGCTATGGGGAGAGTTGTCCATACATGAACAAACATGACAGGAAGGAGAGCCAGGGGTGTATTATTATTACATACACTCCCTGGATTTTTGTTATGTACACAAATAAAATTCTCCTTTTTGTTGGTTTCTGTCACTTGTTACGGACAGCGATGGCCAGTGTATGCCCGCTATGCTTCAGGGAGACCGCTCCCCCAACACGTGCTTCCTGCGCCACGCCTCTCTACTGCGTTACAGGTTCCTGGAGAGCAAGGAGTGGCCTCCCCCCACTGGCAGCACTGCCCGGGGCGGGAGCATTCGCAGCAGAAACAAATGTCACTGAATTCATTTAAGTCTATTAAATGAAATCACACAGGCGAGAGGGTGCTATAAACTGTAAAGTGTTTACTATTATTTCAAACAAAGGTGATATAATAGCCTCTCTTTATTTTTAAAATGTACTGAATCAGAAACTCCATCGAGTTCACCGAGAAGAGCTGCCCTCGGTGTGTTTTGCTCAGCCGCACGGCATCCTACCAATCTGGCCCTTTGCCTTTTTGTCTCTTCTTTCTCAAACGCATCCTTTAAGGAAATACAGTGCTGGTACTTAAAATCAAATCTTGGCAAGGTAAATGCTTTCCTTTATACAAAAACAAAACACAAAAAAGATGGAGGAGTACATCATTTAAAGCAATAAAAAAACAATTTATGATCCATCTCTGATGTTCAAATGCAAAATGGGACAGAAAAATGTCTATGCATAATGAACTTTACAACGTCTGCTAAAGTCCTGCATAGGAAGGAAAAAAGACAGATGATTCAAAAATAGAAATCCCTTCCACTCAAATAAGTTTTGCAAAAGTAAAATTAACGCGCGCGCGCACACACACACACACACACTGTATACTATAATCAAAAATGACGTAATAGTGACCGATTCCAGATGGGAACTAAAAATCCGCAATGAGCCAAATGATGAGAAACTCTCACCATATCTTCCAACTATGCTCACTCACACCTGGTCCTCTCCCTGGTCCTCAGCCAACAGAGAGAGTACACGGGAAATGATGGGGCAGGTGGAGAGCCCATCCACTAAGCAATTAGAAGGTAGGCTTGGGAGGACAGGGGACATGTGCGTCCCTGACTCTGCCCCTATGTGACCTGAAGCAAATCAGCCCACCTCTCTGGCCTCAGCTGCCCTACCTATACAAGGGGTAAGTGATGCCTTCCAGGTTGTTGGGATTGAGTGATAAAACGACCCGGAAAGTGCTTACCACAGGAATCCCTCATCCGTTTATTCATCCTTTCATCGTGCCTGGTTTAAAGCAGCCACCACAAATCAACGTGGCCCTCCACAGGAAGGCAGCCACCCCAGAGCACCGGCTGTGGGCTTGCGCTGCTTCCAGCTACTTGCCCACCTTGACCAAGTGAAGTCACCGTGGGCCCCTAAGGTCTTGGAGGCTCACTTTATCTAAGAGCCTGGACCTACTCAGGGCGGGCAACTATTCATGTCGAGGCGAGACCAGGAGAGAGGGTGCAGCCCGCACAGGGCTCCTACGCCAGGCAGAGACCCGCCCTGGCGTAGGAGCCCTGTGCAGGCTGCACCCTCTCTCCTGGCCTCCCCTCCACTGCCCAGGGGGAGCCTGGGCCAGAGGCTTTCATCACGTCAGCCCCAGGAAGATGCCGACGCCGGGAGAGCGCTGCCGCCGGCTATCTAAAGGTCTGTGAGCCACACTAGGACTCCCCAAGAAAGCTTAAGTGGAAAGGACATCTTCCAATAACCAACATCATCATCTCCCCACGCGCTGCCATCCCAAACAGACAGCCGCGTCCAGGAGTCCTGCCATGGAAGCTGTCTTCAGGAAACAATCAGCTACAACATCGCCATCCAATTCGCTCTGACACTGATGAGCTCCACGGCTCCTGAGGAAACAGCAGCGAGAAGGGCGCAGTCGCATGATGCCAGCTCCCGCCAGGCTTTTGAGTTATGGTTCTCTGTCAAGTGTGTCATTCGTTAAAGTGGAGCCGGGGGAGTGGGCAGGCACAGAGAGTTGCCTGTCGAATGGGAGGCTAAGATCATCAGCAGACATTCTTCGTCTCCATTCATTCAGTCAATCATTTATTCATTCATTCAATAAATATTTATTAAGTGCGAGGATCTGTTCTGGATGCTGAGGATAGAGCAGTAAACAAACGAGGCGCAATCCTTGCTCTCACGAATGTGTGTGCCGGTGGGAAGACACAAACAAAAAATAATGAAGGTAAACAAGAGCCCCCAGGCAGTGACAAGTGCTGGGATGGGACCACGCTCTGCGCTCTGCGGCCTGATGGACAGAGACCTGGCTGGAGGGAGCAGGCTGAGGCCTGTGCAGACAGGCTGTGCTCTGAACGTTTTACGAATGAGTGACAGGAGACAGCCAGGAGAGCTCCAGACAAGTGCCACTGGCCACCGAGGTAGGTGCAGGTTTTCTCAAAGGGGGTGCATGGGCACTCCGAGTGGGTCTCTCTTGTGTGGGCCTGTCCTGAGTACCGCAGGGCATGTAGTGTTTGTGACCCCACCGACCTACTCTCCGTAGGGTCCCCTCTGCAATCATTAGGGTAATGGAAAATGCTTGCACTCACTTGCAGGGCGGGGGGGGGGGGGGGGGGGCGGGGGCGGGTGGGAGCATGACTCTCCATAACCACTGACAAAGGAGCGAACCAAGGCAAAGGCCTGAGTTAGGCACAAGCAAGGGCTGTTCACACAGCAGAGAAAGCTGGTGTGTCTGGCCTGGAATGAGCGATGGGGAAAGACGGAGGGTGAGTTTATCCACAGACAGGTTTGGCTGTGGTATACGGAGACTGCATGCTGTCAGCTGGGAAGGTGTTAATACCATTGTAATTAGCCAGTTGCTAATAACAGGAAAAGAACAAAGGGGAGGCCAGACATTGTAAGCACGGCCATCTGGGCCACTTCACCAAGAAGCTGCAATTTCACACGCCCCAGGGAGCCACCGCCCATTCCCTGCAGGTCACAGGGGAAGGGACTGGTCAAAGAGGAAGTGGTGCATGCCCAGTGATGTAGGGATGGCACAGGGAAGATGCCTGTCAGCCTAGCCTGGGAGCCATGGGTTGGCCAGAGGGGGTGGAGCCAATGCAAGCTCACAAAAGTTTGGGAACACATAATCCCCCAGACGAAGGCATTCACTTGCTTGGTGCACCTGGGGCTCTGGGCGCTCTTGGCTCATGTGGCTCTCTCGTCCCTCTGGCTTTGCTCCCTCCTGCTCCTGTTCCCTCCACAGCCATGTGGCCCTATAGACCCCACACACACACAATGGACTGATGGGCTACAGCTGGAAACACAAACTCAGCCAGCCTGCTGCTGGACTGGACTATGCAGACATGGAACAGAAACTCAAGACCACGGCTGTAATCCTGGCTCCGCTGACGGTACAGCTGGACTTCTTCCTCAGCAGTATGAAGGGAAACGGGACCTTGGAAATTCCTGGGTCTAATCCCGCAAATAAGTCTCATTCATTCTCCCATATGTGCAAGTCTCAGAAAATTCTTTTTCTCATGGCATCGCAAGAAACCCACATCCTCCCCATCCTCCACCTCCCGCCCCCTGGTTCTCCCTCCCCACAACAGGTGGGCACAGGGAGAGCTCCCACTGATAACAGTTTCACGTAGGAGACAGACGAGGAGCAGAGCACAGAAGCCAGTTCCCACTCGTCGGCACAGTATCAGGAAAGAAGATACGATTTGGTGGGCAGAGTAAGTGCGCTGCCCTGGTGCAGCTGTTAGCCAAGATGCCAAAAGCACAGGGACGTGAGCCAACTCCTTTGTTTCATCAGTCCGAAAATGTTTACCTTTAAAATATGTTTTTATTGATTTCAGAGAGAGGAAGGAAGAGGGAGAGAGAGAAACATCAATGATGAGAGAGAATCATCCATTGGCTGCCTCCTGCATGACCTCTACTGGGGATCGAGCCTGAGCGCCGATGCTCAGGCCAGGCTGAAACGTTTACTTTTATTGACATTTCAACCTGTCTGAAATCAGAAAGTCTCACAATTAGCACGTGCCGGGTAGAGGTCATGACGCACTGTCACTGCATCACAGCCAGCAGAAGCCTAAGAGACGTCCGTCTGAGAGAGAAGGGAGTGCTCTGTGAGCAACTCTGCAAGAGGAACGGCCTGAAAGGATCACCGAACAAGATACGGAAAGGGCGCCGGGACCTCACACACTGGGGGTGATGTAGAAGGGTCAAACCTTGAGCAGGAAATTCGAGGAACATGCGAACCAACTCATTTCATTTGCTTTTTCTGGTGCATGAATGCACAGGAGTGGAAGAGAATAGATAGCTAAGTCTAAGAATGCTCTTTCGATAAATACGAAATGTTGAAATTCTCAATAGGAAGGTATTGTTATGACTTTATTAGCTTTCTTCCTAGTGGTCATGAGAAGGTGCACAGGAGTGCACCTTCCAGACGGAAGAAAACCTGAGGGCACCTACAGAGCACCCAGAGGGCCAGGAATCCCACACACTACGCTGCACGTCGCCTGAAGCTCCCCGAGCGCTCCACCTCACGGGGGTTAGTGAGTAACTCCATGGCATGCTTTCTTTCCTCACCTCGCACAAATCACAGCCAATACTTAAAGGACCAAGGTCACTCTACAGGGACATGATGCTCTCTCTTGGTCACATCCTCTAAGACATGTTCTCCAACCTTATTTTTCTAACCTGCTTCCGCCTTTCCTTTGTGTTGTTATTTTTTATAGTGTTTTTTTGGGGGGAGAGGCATTGTTTGTTTGTTTTTACTTTCCAGCTTGACCAAGCTGAGGAATGCTAGACAGCTGGTGCAACCTTATTTCTGGGTATGTACGTGAGGGCGCTTCCAGGACAGATTGGCATTTGAGTCGGTAGAAGAAGGAAAACCCCCTCACCAATGTGCTGGTCATCACCCAACCCACGAGGGCCTAAGGAGAACTAACAGGTCGAGGGAGGGCGATTCCCTCCCTGCTTGAGCTGGCACATGCACATTCTCCTGCCCTGAACACCACCACTGCTACCTCTGGGGCCTCTGACTCAGAATGAATTACGCCACCAGCTTTCCGGAGCCTCCAGCGTGCATGGGGCAGATCGTGGGCCTTCTCGGTCTTTCTAATCATTGGAGCCCATTCCTGTAATCCCAAGCTCTCTTCCTCTCCCTCCCCTTCTCCCCCCTCCCTCTCCCTCTCCCTCTCCCTCTCCTTCCTCCCTCCCCCCCCTCCCTCTCCCTCCCCCCCTCCCTATCCCTCCCCCCCCTCTCCCTCTCCCTCTCCCTCTCCTTCTCTCTCTCCTTCTCCCTCTCTCTTCAACCCCCCTTCCTATTGGTTCTGTTTTTCTAGAGAACCCTAACTGGACAGCCTGAGAACATGCCCTTTGACCTCTGCTCAGACACCATGGAGGCATGAGGAAATGAAAACAGGGACTAGGCCAGATGGAGGCGCACTGGGGAGAAGCGCTGCAAACTTCGACGGGACTAAGTGATTAAAGAAATCACACTGCTGTAAGATCTTTGGCAAAGAACTGGACCATCAGAGCCTCTCCTCCTAGCTTTCATCCTTCCATCTTCTGGTAACCAGTCCCCAGTTCCCTCTGAGGGCACCCCTTCCTCCTCTGGCTGGGTTGTTTCAGGCAGGCTGCCTCCACTCTGGCCCCAAAGTGGCAGGAGACCCAGGTCTGTGCCATCAGTGCACAGTGATTGGCTCAGGATGGCATGCAGCCCAATCGGGGCCAATCGCAGTCAGCCGGGAACTTCCACTGAATCTATCTGAGAAACAGAGGGGCATTGGAGGGGAAGCTGGAACTCTGGCAGCCACCACCTGGGGAGCGAAGCCAGCGCAGAGCCAAGGACTGGAGACAGCCTGGGGGTCTGGGTCCCGGGGCCAGCTGTGCATGAAGCCTCTGGACAATGGCAGATGCTTCGGTCTGCTGAGCAAACAAACTCCTTTGTGGGGAGGGCGATGCCACCTCCAGCAGACAGAATCGCACCTTAACTATATACTGCAGCATCCTGCATGCCCATGGTCCAAATGTCCAGGCAGATGGGCCATGCTGGCCTCTTACCCAAGCCTTACACGAGACTTCTTCTGCAGCAGTGCCAAGGTGGGCGGCCAAGCTCCGCAGTGCACAAGCACCAGACACCAGACATGTGCTCCCTGCAACCCCTAGAGCTCCCTGGCCAAGGGCTTTCCCAGTCAATGCCTGGTCGGAATCCACAGAGCACACGGCACTGTGGACAGCACTCCTGGGGGCCAGCCCTCCACCGTCTGGTGTGGGTGTCCCAGGGGATGATGTAAGACACAAGAAAACTCCACTGATCCCCTCACCACCCCATCACAAAGCCTAAATCCCCTCCATCAGGTTCCCCTTTGGTGTCTCTCTCCCCCCGCCCTCTCTCTCTCTCTCTCTCTCTCTCTCTCTCTCTCTCTCTCTCTTTCTCCCCGCCTTTCCTCCCTCTCAAAGCCTTCTGTTGGGATACGTCTGTGTCACACAGGAGGGGTCACCTGTCCAGATCACACAGGTCTGTTCATAACATGAGGCGCAGCCTCCTAGAGAAACCAGATGGGCCTGCTCCCGGCTGCCTGGGCCCCCGCACTGTGAATTCCTTAAGAGGGAGGAAGTGTCTTTCCTGGGCCCACTGTCCCAGAACCCCATGCAGTGCCCAGAACACACACACACACACACACACACACACACACACACACACACACACACACCAGATACGTATTGAATAAATGGTTTGTGGGTGACAGCTCTGAGGCTGGGAGGTAGGGGCCCGGTTTCTGCTTTTGGCTCTGCCCCAAGTATCACCCTCACATTCATGCCATGCCCCTGGGGCCTGGGGCCGGGGGCCTCATTCCAGTCAATGAGGAGGTGGCCTCTGAGCCCTGGGATCAGAGCTGGAGTCCGGCACCATTGGGTTTGTTTGGCCCATCCTTGATTTTACATGCTTGCAGCAACCTAAAAAACTGAGTGAGTTCATATAAAACTTCAGACCTCTGGCTCTTCTTGCAGAATGGAAGCTCTGGCACTATGGAGTCCACCCTGTACAGGACAGCAATGGGCCGGAAAGAGTAATGGCTGCCCCTTTAAATGAGACCAAATCTCCCACCCTCCACAGTCCCACTGCAGTCCCCGCACAAGGTCAACCTCCATTTAGAGTCATGCGGCCCTATTTCTTTTCTTCTCGTGAATAAATAAATATCTATGGAGATTCTAAGAGAATCGTGTTTTAACATCTTCGAGAGAGAGCATATTTCTTAACAGGCGTGAACTTAAACCCCAAATACTCAATAATACAATCAATCGTCCAGTCATTTATTACATATGCCAGTGCCATTCTAAACACATCAACTTGCCCATTCAACCTTCAGAGCAACCCTATGAGATAGGTACTAGGAGCATCCATATTTTTAAAAATATAAAACTAAGGCACAGAAAGGTTAAATAACTCATGTAAGGTCACACAGCCTGCATATACAAGGTGCTACATGCTACAGCCAGGATCCCAGGCAGCCTGCATGTACACGGTTCTACATGCTACAGCCAGGATCCCAGGCAGCCTGCATGTACAAGGTGCTACATGCTACAGCCAGGAGCCCAGGCAGCCTGCATGTACCTGCTACATGCTAAGCCAGAAGCCCAGGCAACCTGCATGTACAAGGTTCTACACGCTACAGCCAGGAGCCTAGGCAGCCTGCATGTAGGCGCTACACGGGAGCCAGAATCCAAGCCAACCAACCCCCAGCCCACTTCCTTCTTCTATACCATGATGCTAATCTTGGAGCCTAGACTGGATTGAGTCCTCCTCATACAGCTTTTCTGAACCCGGAATTGAGTCACTTAGAGACTCTCCCGCACTCCTGTGTAAAATGTGATGCCACAGGGCCAGGCATGCTGCTCAGGTCCAGGGGAAGGAACCCAAACCTGAGGGATGTCCAGAGTCCGCGCCTGCGCGGGGTCTGCTGGGAGCAGGGCTCCTGCACCAAGAGGCGGTAGGAGAATTTCTAATGCAGCCAGTTATCCCAGCCCAGGCTCCGATGCAGAGTCAAGATCACTCAGGTGAGTAATAATCAAAGATAACAAAAGTATATCTCACAGCACCAATTTATTGGGACTTGTAAATCATAAAATGCGTGCGCTTCTATCTTGGTAATATCTAAAATGCCTCTCCCACTGTTCCCATCTCCCCAATCCTGGAGGGAGAGCAGCCCAGGCAGAAGGTTCTAGAAATCCCTCACATGGGCGGGATCTCAGAGATGGGACTGTCTTATTGGGCAGGCACTTCCCACCTGGAGGTCCTGGGTTCGGTCAGGGCATCGTTTTATTATCATACTGATGTCAACAGGGACGCTGCCATTCGGCGGCTGTTCCCTGTGTGCTGGGCATGGGCCGAGACCCACCTCCGTCCTCCCATCAGCATCCCTGTGCCACGAAGCAGGTACGACAGTCACCCTCAGGCAGGACAGCCTGGAGGGCTGGTACATACCTACAACTGAGGAGGTTGGTTTTCTCCCCTCTGTCCCCCAGTTTGTTAGAATCCACCTTGAAAGGAGGGGCCTCGCCATGATGTCCGCAGAGGACATAAAGCCACACTGCTGAGTTTCTGTCGGTCTTTCCGGACCCTCGATAGGGGCAGAATCATGGCAACCCGGAGGCCTGGACTAACCGAAGGCCTGTGACTAACCCGGAGGCCTGACTAACCCAGAGGCCTATGACTAACCCGGAGGCCTATGACTAACCCGGAGGCCTGGACTAACCCAGAGGCCTGTTACTAACCCGGAGGCCTGGACTAACCCGGAGGCCTATGACTAACCAGGAGGCCTATGACTAACCCGGAGGCCTATGACTAACCCGGAGGCCTGGACTAACCCGGAGGCCTGGACTAACCCAGAGGCCTATGACTAACCCGGAGGCCTGGACTAACCCGGAGGCCTGGACTAACCCAGAGGCCTGGGCTAACCCGGAGGCCTGTTACTAACCCGGAGGCCTGTTACTAACCCAGAGGCCTGGACTAACCCGGAGGCCTGGACTAACCCGGAGGCCTGTTACTAACCCGGAGGCCTGGACTAACCCGGAGGCCTGGACTAACCCAGAGGCCTGGACTAACCCGGAGGCCTGTTACTAACCCGGAGGCCTGGACTAACCTGGAGGCCTGGTGGAGGGTCTCTGTACTCGAGACACTGGACGGTGCCATAGTCTAGGCCATTGGTCAGCAAACTCATTAGTCAACAGAGCGGCAAAACCGCGGCTCGCTGACCACTGGCCTAGGCTAACACTGTGATTTGTGGTGACGGGTTGGAGCCCCAGGCCACGCCCTATCAGCTTGACCTCCAGAGGAGGTTAAGGTCAGGTCAGGCCCATGAGCACATCGTTGTCACACATCGTTGCTGGGAGACTCGCGCTCATTGCAGCTCCACTGGAGAGCCCGCTGAGGCCGGCCCGTCTCTCCCGGACACTTCCCTCTGCGTCCCTTCCTTGGCTGATTTCAATGTGCAGCCCTTGGATGCAATGCCTCGTAGCTGTGTCCGACCTCTGTTCTGAGTGCGGCAAGTCCTCATGGCAAATCCTGGGACCTGACAGGCGGTTTGAGGGACCCCCAACCCAGGCCGGGAGGCAGGAGAGGGGTGAGGGAGGGAAAGCGGAGGAGTGAAACAGTAGACACGAGCCAAGGATTGTTCTAGAGCCAAACTTCTCACTGTGTACCGTGTTCACAGGCGCCTGGGAGACACCGAACACCGACAACAACCAGAGGCTGCCCAGGCAACCCCAGGGCATAACCCGCCACGGGCATCATCCAGGCCGCAGAACTGGCTCCCCAGCCATTTCCCCAGCGCAGTCACGCGCCCCCACCTGGGAGATATCTGCTCCCTTTTGATGAAAACACTACATGAAATAAAGCAAAACTTCCACAACCGACCCGGCCGACACTTGGCCAGCTCCCAGCATTAAGCAAGGCCTGTCTTCTTCTTTCTGTCCAACAAGACAACAGAACGCAAAGCTGCCTAGTCCTGTGCCGCGGGGGCCAGGGCACAGTCGTGGGGAGCTCCGCAGGGTGCATGCCTGGACCCGGCACGGGAAGCTCAGCCCCCAGTCACACCCTCACCCTCCCCCATTCACTGAAAACCACTTCCAGCAAAAATCATTTGAAAGAAATTACCTCTGTGCATTACACCATATGCAGTGACAAACGTCCCACACGAGACTCGGTGGTCCTGAAGCAATAAAATTTTTGCTGAAATGCAAGATGTAATAACTCGAGGGAAAGAAGTCCCGTGACAACCAGAGGGCAGGGAAGGGAGTGAGCATCGGGGACCTGAGCCCTTACAATACGAGGCGTCACCGATCTGCAGCTGGAAGTCGGTCCTTGGGACTGAAATCCCGGACAGCAGCTCCCTCTCTAGCTCTGCCGCTTGCTGAGATGCTAATCCTAACACTTCGTCAAAGAGGAGGGAAGGGCCAGGCGCCAGGTGGAACCTGAGTCCCAGCCAGGCTCACTGCATCTGGGATCAGAGGACGCAAGTGCAGGTGCACTATGGAGTGTGAGCAAGACTGGAGTCTGGAGCATTCAATATGCAGACATACAAGTTGTGGCCAATGCAGAAAACCACAGGCTTTTCACACATCAGACATCTGGGGCCATTTTCCAAACGCCGTGTCCCATGTCTATTTCAGGGGGGTCCCAGTAAGGAAGTGCTTCTCCCACTGGGTTCCTTGGTGTGGGGTTCCCAGCGGCTCCTCGGTGGGGCCCACCTCTCCAGACTCTTCCCCGAGGGCCCTGCACAAACCTGTAGGACTAAAACTCTTCCAGGGTTTAACTATTATCACTGCTGGGAAACAGAAGACAAAGACGCCTACACTAGGGTCTTAGTGGTACAGCCGCTTCCCACTGGACTCAAGTCTGATCCTCACCCAGGGGCTGCCAGGGGCCAGGTGTTACGTTTCTCCTTTAACCCGACCAACAGCCGAGGGCAAAGCTATCACACTTTCCACTTTGCAAGATCAAATATAAGGTTCAGAGAAGCCAAGCCATTAGTCTGAGGTCACAGAGCTAGGATGCGGCAGACCTGAGCTTTGAGCGCAGGTCAGAATCTAAAACCTGAATCTAAACCTACTGAACAGCCAACCGAAGAGAATAGAGGCAGAATCCGGTGGCAGGCTGTGTGGGGTCCATTGCTCATTTCCAGGGTGTGCACACTGAGCCAACCCTCCTCCAGCTCGCCCCAGAGCTCCCATGAGGTCCTCATGCTGAACTCAACACTGACTTTCCCCTTTAAAGCATGCATGTGGGCACGTGAGCGTGGTTCCTCCCAGTTTCAGCCTTCCATAAAGCACACGCTGATCAGCAATCCCAGACGCCAACCACACTTCCAGTCACGAGGTGTGCCCACTGGCACAGCCCAGCCGGAAGAGGCCCCCTGGGAAAGGCAGGAGGAGGACAGAGCATGTGGGGGCTCCTGGGTGCACCCGGGTGGAGGGGGACAGGCCATTCTGGGATGTGGCGTCCACTCCTTCCAAGCGTCTGTGTGGTTCCCAAGGATCTTCTCCTCCGTAGAAGCACTCGGCCCAAAGTTAGCAGTGAGAAGCAACACCATATCAATAGTAGATCACTGAGGTGTTTTCCTGATGAACATTTTTCTTTCTTTCTTTCTTTCTTTTTGGTTAATCCTCAACCAAGGATATTTTTCCATTGATTTTTTTGAGAGGAAGGGAGGGGAGAAGGAAGGGAGAGAAACATCCACGTGAGAGAGACAGATCAATCGATTGCCTCCCTCAAGCTCCCTGACCAGGCCGGGATCGAACCCACAACCCAGGTATGTGCCCTTCACCAGGAATCAAACCTACAAATTTCCAGTGCCTGGGCCAATGCTCTAACAACTGGGAAACACAGGCCAGTTCTCAATCACCGCCGAGCGATGCTGTGATTCCACCTGTGACTGAGGCTCTACGTGTGAGGGCAGGAGAGCCGGACAGCCCCAGACACAGGGGACTAGAGTGTAAATATTTGCACCAGCTTCCTGGAGAGAGACTGGGCCATGTGTACCAGCCCTTTAAAATCAGGCTCACTGCTCACCTTCTGACCCAGTAATTGTATAGCCATGTACTCCTAGGAATTTTTCATACGGAAGTGTGTGTGTGGGTGTGCGCGTGCTTTCTGGACCCACTTGTTCACTGCAGTCTTGTGGGACTAGGGAAACCGCGGGAGCAGTGGAGCTGTCTGGCTGTCTGGCATCAGTTAAGTGCATTCTGACACAGCGATACCACACAGTGAGCACCACACACCGATAAAACGCATGTGGTACAGGAGCAGGGTTCACACTGTGGGTCACGGACTCTAATGAGTCATGAAACCAGTTTTGTGGGCTGTGGCCAGCTTTTCAAAGAGAAGAACAGAAAATGTGAGTGCACCACACATGATGAGTGGAAGTAGGGCTTCGTGAAAAATGTTTTAAAAGCGTGTGTGTTTACACCAGGTCATTAAATAAAATGTATTTCCTACTGCAGAATATAGTAAAAAAATAAAGACCACTGTGGTGAAGAGAATAATTACTTGGTAGCATGGTAATATGTCAAAATTCTATGTGTAAGGGAAAAAAAATGTAGGTTACAAATCACATAGTATAATCCCAAGTTTGAGGTAATACCAGTAATCAAACAGACATGCACAGGTGTACACAGACAGGGAGCCCCTGTGGACAGCAGGATTATGGGAGAATGCCGTTTTTCCTGGCATTTTCTAAATTTCCTGTAATGAACAATTATTATGTGAGTAATTGTTTCTCCCAGAAAAATACTAAGGCTATTTTCCAAGTGATGTGGTTAAGTACAGTACAACCTGAAGGTGGCTCTCAGGTGGGGACATGTGACAGAAGCAATGAATGAGACGACCAGGCTGCTGCCCGTCCTGGGAAGCGTGCCTGTGGAAAATGAAAAGCACCCTTCGGAAACGGTGTGTGCCGACACCTGGGGCAAGTGTGTGTGCCTCAGAGAAGGTGCCCGTGAAGAATAGAGCCAGTGGCATTCAGAGCTAAAAGCATTCCGTATCGTGGCGTGACAACACACACAGGTGACTGTTGTGTCTATAAAACAGAAAGGACGGAAGGGAGAAAATGAAGCAAAAGGAGGGAAAGAGTGAAAAGAAAAGAAAGTACCAAAAATATCTATTCTAAAAAAAATAAAGGAAAGCTTGTCTTTAAAATACAGCAGCAAAAAGCATAACAAAGCTTTCCTATGACCACAGGTCTCAGCCACCAAGTGTCCTTCTGAGTTTATTACGCTTTGAACTGCCCAAGAACTCAATAAACTTGTTTTAACTCACAATGAGTTAATGAAGTGGCCAGTTACCTGACCGCTTTCCCAATTAGAGGAGGAATTTCATGAGCCAGGCCTATTCAGGCCCAACGGCTTCCTGTTAGCAACACAGACGTTTGAGAAAAGCGGGTGGGGGAGCTGGAGTATGAAACCAGGACCACTGGTGGCTTTATTTCATCTTCTGCTCTGCTCCATGGCGCCCCAGTATGACATGTGCTGCTTTCCATCACGAATTCACTCCTCCATTTCCCAAATCTCCACAGGTGCAGGCGTGGCCTGTCCTCACCACGCTTCCATCCTGTGGGCAAGACCACGAGCTCCAGGACTTCTCTGCAGGGGACTCTGCGTGTCGCTGGGATGGGAAGAATGCTCACTGATGAGCAGAGAGAGTTAAAACCACCTCTGTTGCCACTCAGACAAGACGTGAGTATCAACACGTGAGAACACAGGAGAAGAACACTAACCCAGGGAGACTGACAATCTTCGGGGCTGGAGAAGAAAAGCATTCAAACATCACTGTTGGTCAGAGGGACAAATCCATCCTTATGGATGTTTCTGTGAAACTTTGGGGCCAAACTAAGGTGGCTTCGCTGGCCACGTAAAATTGTCAGAGGGTATACTGCTCAAAATCATACCCCTTTCTCAAGTCTTCGGATTCGTTTGTGTATTCTTAGCATCTTGCAACGTACTGGAGATAGCAGACAGCTAAAATAATCATCCAATATTAGATGAATATAATCGCTTGAATTTTTAGTGGAATCCCAGAAGGATTTCAGGAAAGAAATATACAGAAACTCCCAAAGGCCTGGATCCACTTGTCTGTACCCATAGATAACTTACTTCTCATTCTTAAAAACTTATACATCATTTATGTTGCTTTATTAGCATTTCTTTTCCAGAGCTTTGCATGTGTATCTCATTTATTCCTTATAACTATCCCATGGAATATTATTAATACCTCCACTATACAGATGAGGAAACTGAGTCACAGACTAGTTCAGTAACTCATTTAAGGCAACACAGCCAGCAGGTCTTACAGCCAATACTCTTAGCCAAGCAACTGACTCCAGAGCTCATGTTATCCGCTGACGCCCATGCCCAAAGCAGTCTAAATGTCTAGTGGCACCTTATTCTTTATTTCAAAAGCCCCTGCAAATAGCTTGTTAAAATACACTGGCCTTCCCCAAGTCATTCCATATCCATGCCCATGTGGGGTACTGTCTGAGAGACCAACGCAATTTCCTGCAATGCCACCTTCATTCTCACTAGCGAAAAAGCAAAGCAAAGTGAAACAAGGAAAAGGAGAGTGAGCGGTTCTCCGGGCTCTCTGTGTTCTGGGCCTAAGCAAACAAATGGTTTTAATGAGGAGGGGAAGTGAGCACACACATGAGTTACCTGGCTCCTTTGGTAGACCAGATAGCCCTTGTCATGGACTCTCGGACACCTGAAGACAGACGTGCCCTATGTTCTGGGTTTTATATCCCCTGAAATCTGACAGAGCAGGTTTTAATAAAAACCATATGCAGCAGGTTAATTTCAGGGTAGAGAGAGTTGATTAGTTTTATTCTCCAAAAAAAAAAGTCTGGTATGTCAACCAACTCCCAGTAAAATCCCAGGCAGTTATCTAATAAACTGGTGTTTTCTGAGTTGGCCACACACTGTCAACACATCATACTGACAACCAAGGGTCAGAATCTTTTATTTTATAACACAGAAAACCAGGTGCATCGAAGAATCTGGTCACAAATACACAAGGGGGCATATAAAAGCTTCCATCTTCCATGTCCTCCCTCCAGCTCGATGCTTCTTGTCAAGAGAAGGCAAACTCTCCATATAAATATGCATTTGAGTCATAAAGTCCCCCCAGTCCTTCTTCAGAGGCAGGGGGAAAGAAAAGGTCCCCGGAGAAACGTCTGGCTAAGAAACAGACAGTGCCTCTGCCCCTCTCATCAGCTCCCGAAGCCCTCCCTCCTTCTCATCCACCTAACCCTGCACCAGGCAGACCAGCCACCACAGGATGCCACGCACCACCCAGCAGGTGTCCCTGTGAAATGCGGCCAGACCACGCCTCTCCAGGCTGTCTGCGCGGAGCTGCACTGACGGGTTGGGGTTCGAGTGCAGTGGATACTCGTCACGGTGGGCACAGGTCACAGCCCCGCCATGGGAGCCAGGCGGTGGGAATGTTCATGCATTTGGGTGGGGTCTGGGAAAGATTGCTTTGCATGAAAGGAGTGTACCTCATGGCTAAGCAGCCACATGGCATCAGAGAAAAAGTAGCAAAAAAAAAAAAAAAAGCTAAGCTAGTCCATGTGAAGTGGTACACAAGGCAACCCCCAACCCAGAATCTGCCCCAAGGTGACACTGCAGTGGCAGCCCCAGCCCCAGGTAGCAATAATCCACACCAGCGATTCCAACCGTGTGCCGCCAGAGTCTGTAAAACCCGCAATACCTGGCTATTTAGTCAGGGGCACTGACCTCCTTTCCCTAGACCAGCCGTGGGCAAACTACGGCCCGCGGGCCGGATCCGGCTGTTCTATCCGGTTCTCTTGCTCTCCCCTCCGCTCCTTTACTTTGAATTTATATTAGTTCACACAAACACTCCATCCATGCTTTTGTTTCGGCCCTCCGGTCCAGTTTAAGAACCCATTGTGGCCCTCAAGTCAAAAAGTTTGCCCACCCCTGCCCTAGACTGTCAAATAAAAAAATGACAACAGCCAACACCAGAGCTATTCAGTGTGGATGAATTAAAATTATATCTATATTTTGTCGGATTGGCAAAAAATATGTATTTTTGGTGTGCCACAGAATTTTAGTCATTAGCTTATGTCCATGAGATGAAAAGTTGGAAATCGCTGCCCGCACTGATGACACGTGTAAAGAGAAGAATGGTCACTTCACCATAGGATGCTTACGTGCCCACGCCCCCTCTCCCCCCACCTTCTGCCTCCTCTGTCCCTTCTGCCCGACACTTTCCCATCACCACCAGCTCGGAGCCTAAACAACAAGCCCTACAGGTCCCGTACGTCTCAGCTTAAGTGCCACTTCCCTCGGGAACTCCCCCGCTCTGCTCACTGTGCATGCTCTGGATCTACAACAGTCCTGGCAGGTAGCAGCTACCTAACAGATTGTAATAAATGGATAATGTAATAAATGATGTGGCCCACGTGTGGCCAGTAGGGTGTAGAGGAAATACACTAGGGCAGTGGTCGGCAAAATGCGACTCGCAAGCCACATACGGCTCTTTGGCCCCTTGAGTGTGATTCTTCCACAAAGTACCACGGCCTGGGTGAGTCTATTTTGAAGAAGTGGCGTTAGAAGTTTAAGTTTAAAAAATTTGGCTCTCAAAAGAAATTTCGATCATTGTACTGTTGATATTTGGCTCTGTTGACTAATGAGTTTGCCGACCACTGCACTAGGGCCTTCTGGAAGGAATTTCCTCCCATATAAAAGATAAGTGCTGCCGGAAGAACGCAGGCAGTCACTTTTCTCCCTCCCTTCTTTGCACTCCCTCAGCAAGCACAGGCAGCTGGAGCAACGACCCCATCTCCAGATCACTAGCAACAAGCCACGTTCTCACCCGACATGCTCACGTGCAGCATGGAGGAGGCAGCCGGCCCGGCCCTGCACACAGGGGACTTGCAGGATCGATCCTGGACCACCCATCCCAGCTTCTTGCTAAGTGAAACCTCAATTCCCTGACTCATTGTTTGTTAGGTTTCTCTTGCTTATAGCCAAAAGCACCCAAATGAAACATTCTGCACTTTCCATCTAAGTGGTGACTGGCATGTGCTGGCTGGTCTGTCTTCCTACCTAGACTGAGTTCCACAAGATGAAAACCCCTTGCTATTTCCCACCTGCCTGGCCTCTGCAGCACCTGGCAAGGAACAGGATCCCTTACACATGCCCCCACTTCCACCTCTCCCAGTTCCCAAGAACTAAACTGCAAGCTGAGCCACTTCTCTCTGCACCGACGGAGGCATCGGTGGTGCTGGCTCCCTGCTCTCGGATGCCAGGACACGGCTTAAGATCACTCTTCCTCAAGCCTTATATAAGTCAAGTGCACATCCTTCCGACTCCAGTCTGGAGCTTTCAGTGACACTGAACATGGTTGCTCCCTCCTTCCCTTTCAAAGCCCTGAGTTAGCCATAGAATGCATCCTGTTTTCCACTGGCCCCTACATCTTTATTTCTTCCATCATTATGTATTCTCCACCCAGTTTCAAAGCCCAATCCTAAGCCTTCCTCCCTCCCACCATGTACTCACTCCCTGTGCAAAATCACCTTGACCATGGCTTTATTACTTTTATGTTGCACCACAACTGCGTATCTCCAAGCCTTTTCTCTCCCCTGTGCTCTGATACATATATCCAGCTGTTCAGTATCTACATGTGAATGTCTCAAAACCATATGAAATTCAACATTTCTCCCCAGTCCATCTTCAACATCCCACAAATAGGAATCTTTCGTCCCAGCCTTGGTCACTAAGCCAGTGCTCACCCCAAGCACATTGCCACCTTGAAGCATAGTGTGCTCCGATCAGGGAAATCTAACTAAAAATCACGTCATGCATGAACTGCTCTGCAAAGGACCAGGGCACGCGATAGACAGGAAAGGTTCACTGAGCAGATGTCCTCTACCTACCCCAAGCCCACTCTTCTCCTGGTTATGTCTCAGGGATTAAAACCATCATTCTCCCATCAGGTTACTGAAGCCATATGCCTACCAGTTCCTCCTGACTTCCCTCTCTCTCATGGCCCAGAGGCAAGCCAACATCATTGCCTTTCAATCTTTCCTGCCAGATACCATTCAACAGCACCCGATCCTTCCCATCTTCCTTGACATCCTCCTACCTGGGCCAAAGACACCCCCAGTCCTTCCCATCTTCCCTGCCACCTTCCTGCTTGAGCCACAGACACCCCCAGTACTTCCCATCTTCCCTGCCACCCTCCTGCCTAAGCCACAGACACCCCCAGTACTTCCCATCTTCCCTGCCACCCTCCTGCCGGAGCCACAAGACACCCCCCAGTTCTTCCCATCTTCCCTGGCACCCTCCTGCTTGAGCCACCAGGATCCCTTCCTGCACTACTGTGAGTACTTCCTACATTCTTATCCCTCCTGTCCATCCCCTACATAGCAACCAGGCTGATGGTTCAGTAGGAGGCTGACCAAGCCACCTGTGTGCCAACACCATTTAACAGCCCTCTTTCTCCATCTCTCTGAAGAGAAAGCTCCAAAGCTTTATATGTCTCACCAGCCCCTGCACGGCAACCCTCTCCAACTTCATCTTCACCACGCCTCCCTCTCCTGAACTCCAGCACTGTGGGTTTTTTAAATACACACACACACACACACACACACACACACACACAAACACACACGAGGCCCGGTCCATGAAATTTGTGCACGGGGGGTGTGTCCCTCAGCCCAGCCTGCACCCTCTCCAATCTGGGACCCCTCGAGGGATGTCCAACTGCCCATTTAGACCCGATCCCGGTAGGATTGGGCCTAGACGGGCAGCCGGACATCCCTCTCACAATCCAGGACTGCTGGCTCCCAACTGCTTGCCTGCCTGCCTTCCTGATTGTCCCTAATCACTTCTGCCTGCCAGCCTGATCACCCCCTAACCACTCCCCTGCTAGCCTGATTGATGCCTAACTGCTCCCCTGCCAGCCTGATTGCCCCCAACTGCCCTTCCCTGCAGGCCCGGTCACCCCCAACTGCCCTCCCTTGCAGGCCTGGTCCCTCCCAACTGCTCTCCCCTGCTGGCCATCTTGTGGTGGCCATCTTGTGTCCACATGGGGGCAGCCATCTTGTGTGTTGGAGTGACAGTCAATTTGCATATTACTCTTTTATTAGATAGGACAGAGGCCTGGTGCACAGGTGGGAGCCAGCTGGTTTGCCCTGAAGGGTGTCCTGGATCAGGATGGGGATTCCCTTGGGGCGTGGGGCGGCCTGGGCGAGGGGCCTGTGGTGGTTTGCAGGCCGGCCACACACACCCAGCGACCCAAGTGGAGGCCCTGGGATCTGGGATTTATTTATCTTCTATAATTGAAACTTTGTAGCCTTGAGCAGAGGCCAGAGCCAGCCAGGAAGTTTGACTTCCTCCATCGCTGGGGAAACCCAAGCCTCCTGCTCACTCTGTGGTCGTAGCCATTTTTGTTGGGATTTATTTATCTTCTATAATTGAAACTTTGTAGCCTTGAGCGGAGGCCTGGGCCGGCCAGGGTGTGCAGGAAGCTTGGCTTCCTCCATTGCTGGGGAAACCCAAGCCTCCTGCTCACTCTGTGGCTGCAACCATCTTGGTTGGGTTAAATTGCATACTCGCTCCTGATTGGCTGGTGGGCGTGGCTTGTGGGTGTAGCTGGCCCAGGCAGGACTCTGGTTCTGGGTGCCTGACAAGGCAAGGCTGCCCTGCCGTCACTAACCAGCACCTGGGACACCCGATCTGGCGTTAGAGCAGAAGTGACCCTGTCACTCCCTCAAATTTGCTTGGGCAAGTTAAAAAAGGAACCTCTGGCCTCACTGAATTCTCAAGCCTGCGAGAAAAATGTCTGCGGAGGTTCAAAGAGAGGAGGGAGGGGCGAGAGAAGGGGCGCTGGGTATTATTTTGATAATAGAAACTAAACTCTAAATAAGAGCACCCAGAAGTGATAACCACACTCAGCTGCCTCTTCCTTCCATCCCGTGGTAATTGCGCGTGGGATCCATGCATGGTATTAAAAGCTTTCATCAGGAGCAGCAGGTGCCTGGGGCAGAAGAGGGGCTGAGCTTTACTAAAGCTATAGCATTACTTGAAGGCTATGTGGAGGCCTCTCCCAAGAACTTAGAAATAAGATTGCTTTCTGACAACTGATCAAAATATATCGAAGGGCATCTGTCCATTTCTCTACAGACGTACGCACCAAGAGCACCAGGGTACCCTGTGTGCCTCGTCTGTAAACGCAAAGGCTGTCCGTGGGGAGAGGGGCGGTCGCTCTATCATGAGACAGCCACCAGGCTGCATGTCGAGATTACAGTTAAGGAACTTGACCTCTATGCGGTGTCCTGGGAAGTGTTCACGAGCTAATGATGGTCACCACAGCAAAGGCAGGCTCGGCAGTCAGCAGCCCGGCCTCCTGCTGCCCAGCTCTGTGACTGTGGGCAGGCTCCTGGGCATCTCCGAGCTGGAGTTTGCTCAGCTAAAACATGGGGCAATAGCAGGACCACCTCACGGCGTCCTGGAAAAAGCAAACCCAGCACTCGGCCTGGAGATGGCGAAGCAGCACGGGGGTTAGCGAGTGACAGCGCTGGGGGTATGGACAACACCTGGTCCGTGTCACCACACTGAGTGGTCAGTGTCACCACACCGCGTGGTCAGTGTCACCACACCGCGTGGGTGACCACCTCTCACTCTCCTGTGCTGCCAGCTCAAAGTGAAGGTAACGTACTGTCCACTGCTCCTTCTGGGAAGGAAGTGGCAGAGCAGGAGGCAGGAGGACAACCACAGACAGGGGAAGGCTTTCATTTTACTTCCACTTACTTGTTGGTGCCTTTTCCTTCTAATACCAGCTCATGTTACTTTCACAATAAAGGTGTTTTGTGTTTTTTCAAAACTGGCCTCTAAGAATTAAACTTTAATTGCATCTCTTAATGGAGATTAGAAGAGAGAGATGCAGAGCTGGGGGTGGGGACATCGCCCAGCCTGAGCCTCTCAGGAAGAAGGAGGCAGCAGAGGTGGCCAGAGCTCCAGAAGTTTGGGGGGTGGGGAGGGACCATCTCGGCCTCAGACCCATGTTTGCTTTGAAAGCAGGGCCTCCATGCTTCTCGCTGGCCTTCGCTCCATGTCACAGCCTGAGATTAGTCCCCCAAACTCATGTGTCCAAGCCCTAACCCTCAGCACCTCAGAGCATGACGGACCTGGAGCCAGCACCTTTGAGGAGATAGCTAAGGTACATGGAGCCCTTGTTCATGGTGACTAGTATCCTTAGGAGAAAAGGGGTATTTGGACAGAGACACGCAGAGGGAGGCCCGCGAAGACACCGGGAGAAGAGGCCCTCCACAGCACAGGGAGAGGCTGAGAGAAACCGACCCTGGCCGCACCTTGAACATGGCCTTCCAGCCGCCAGAACGGTGAGAAATGCAGTTCTCCGGGTTAAGCCCACGTGGCGCTCTGCGCTGAGGCCGGAGCAGGCTCACGGCGTTGGTGACTTCTCCCTCACATGCATTTAGTTTCTATGTGCAAGCCCATCAGTCTTTCCCTTATGGATTTCAGGTGGTCGTTTTTTAAAATATTAACGAGAAAGGACGCTGCCACCCCACCATCATGAAGATGTATCCACAGTGCCTTCTGACACCATCATTTTTCTTCTGGTCACTATCGGGATTGCTATATGTGGTGCCTCTTCCGTTTCATTCTCCCCAGCAGTTCATTTCTGTGATCTGCTTGTGGGCATGCCCTAACTTTTTGGAGTAGCCCATTCTCTGTATTAGTTTTACACTCATGAAAGTATTTAAATTATATTATAAAAGCTTATTTTAGGCATAGAAAGATGTTCACTTTTAGGTGAAAAAAAGAAAATTATTTTTTAAAATACACATTTTTGAAAACTATATATACTTTGTAACTACAGAAAACTTATGGAAGCACTGACACTAAATTATTAGTAACAACTAGCTTTGGGTGACAGAATTTTTATGCTTTCAGCATTGTCTAACTGTCGTCACTGAATAAGTATCACTTAAGTAACGATGTTAAGGGAAATCCTACTGTATCCCAGGGGTTGGGCAGTGAGGAAGACAAGGACACAGTGACGACCAAAATACAGAATGTGACAGTGAGGCTCTGGGCTTCCGACGAGCTCGTGTCAGGGTCAGGGCGACCTGGGCAAGTCATCTCACGTTCCCTGCCTCAGTTTCCTGGTGTGAGGAATGGAGACAAATAGACTCTCTCCTGGTGCTACAGGGAGATGTTTGTGATTTGCTGTTAAGGGAAATGAAGTTTAATGGCCATAGAGTCAGATTTAGAGGAAGAAAAAGTCCTGGCGATCTGTTCCCTGACAGTGGGATGTGCTCCATACGACCGAACGGTGTGCTCATTGGTGGCCGGGATGGGAAAGCATATATTTTGTGTTTTTTATGACAAGAAAAACAAATGGAGCAATTTTTAAAATAAGGCACAGTCTCTCTCACGGGGCCGCAGGAGGGCTGTCTGGGGCACTGTGCATGTGGAGTTCTCAGAGGGCGTACCAAGCACCCAGTCAACGCGCAGTAGCGTCCCACACAAGCGAGAAGAAGGGCAAAGCCGCGGAAGGGCAGCTGCCACCGTCAGGACGGGAGGGCAGGGCACAGGAGCGGAGGAGCCAGGTTGTGGAAGATCGGCTACATGCCGGGTACCTGGCACCTGCTTCACCAACACCAGGGCGCCCATGTAACAAGGCAGTGATGCTGTTCCCAACACCTGACCAAAGTACTGCTCATGGGGACACGTTTCCAAAGGCAGCTGCCAACCTCAGGGTGGGGAAGGGGGCTTCCTCATGAGGGACAAGGCAGGGGTGGGCAAACTTTCTGACTCGAGGGCCACAATGGGTTCTTAAACGGGACCGGAGGGCCGGAACAAAAGCATGGATGGAGTGTTTGTGTGAACTACTATAAATTCAAAGTAAAGGAGCGGAGGGGAGAGCAAGAGAACCCTCCGCTCTTTCGGCTCCGCGGGCCGGATAGAACAGCCGAACAGGCCGGATCCGGCCCGCGGGCCGTAGTTTGCCCATGGCTGGACAAGAGTGTGGCCGAGACAGAGCAAACACTGTCTGCGCCCAGTCCTCCCTGCGGCATCCCACAGCCGAGGGGGTCAGAGAGCTGCTCCCCGTCCTGCACAGCACATGCCCTGAAGTCGCCTAGGCTCCTCTATAAAGCACACAGCCCACGCCCAGCCAGCGTGGCTCAGTGGTTGAGCATCAACCTATGCATCAGGAGGTCACGGTTCGATTCTCAGTCAGGGCACAGGCCTGGGTTGCAGGCTTGATCCCCAGCGTGGGTGTGCAGGAGGCAGCTGATCAATGATTCTATCTCATCATTGATGCTTCTCTCTCTCTCCCTCTCCCTTCCTCTCTGAAATCTATTAAAATAAAATAAAATAAAATAAAATAAAATGCACAGCCCAGAGCCACTCTCAGCTCAGCTGCCACAGGGAGAGGGAGTGGCTGGGCCGCTGGGTCTCTCAGCAGGGTTTGGGAAATAACAGGCTCTCTGAGTTCCCTGAAGTGCCAAGACCTTCACCCAACCCCAGCAGGCGGACACTATCCACACCTTTCACAGCATTCAGACAGGCGGGTTCATTTCCCAAACAGCCCGAACCTGCAGCAACGAAGCTGTTCTCAGACGCAGACGTGAACTCCGCCACAGACATCGCAAGGCTGTCTCCGTCTGCAGGCGGCACAAGCGACAGCTGAACTCTGGGTCCCCGTGGGTGGCAAGACCTCAGCATCTTCTCTCTCAGAGAAGCAGCACAAGGTCGTGGCCACAGCAGTGCACCTACACGCCTGTATTCGAAGCCTGGTCACATCAGTAACGACCTGTGGGTCTTGGGGTGCCATCTTCAGCTCCCTATGCCTCAGTTTCCACGAGCGTACAGTACCCTAACTCCATAGGGGACTATTGAGTGAGGGCTGAGTGAGACCAAGGAGGGCCAGGAACGCACTGGGGTTCCTTTTAATCACATAAGCACTCGAAGGAAGTTAGCCACTGTCATTGAGAATTCGTAATGTGCACACGCACAAATGCTGGGAAGTAGAAACCATGAAAGGTAACTTCCTGCATAATCTCCTGGTTATTAAAAGTTTGCCTTTTCTGAAATAAGAGAGACTTTTGAAGAAGTCTTGAGAATCTTAAAAAAGTCAAGAGAAATCCAGAAGAAAACTCTGAAAACAAGCGCTCACACGGGCCTAAGGAGACCCGTGACCAGCAAGAAGCATGTTTGCGCGATTCCTGCCTCCTCCCACTCCTCCAGGCCAGCCCTCGAGGGAACGGCCTGCGGTGTTCTTTGTGGGGAATGAGAAATAGAGTCCCACTCTGCAGAGCTCAGGGTCAGGACCCCACAGCAAAGGGGACAATGCCAGGGATGGCTGGAGCTGGAGCCTCCAGAAGGTCAAAGGTCACATGAAAAATGGCCTGGACCTAATAGTGACCCTGGGGTTTTAGAAGCCCAAATCTTGCAAGTCCCCAAGGAATCCCTGCTGAGGGACCTTCACGATGTAATTTGCACACATGCGCACATGCGTGTGCACACACACACACGCACCAATGAGAATCCCCCCAGACAACACACAGCGTACCTACTGTATCTCAGGACATTAGATCTGACCAAAAAAAATTTTTTTTCCCAAATGTGGATTTCTTCCCATAAAATGTCTTCCAAAAGCATAAAATATTAAGTCACATAACCAGTAAGTCTCTCTCGCAGGCCTTCCACAAAGTAAAGAGGTAAAATGACAGAGAATGAGAAATCCTGGGCTGCCTGGCTGTTAGACCCAGACTGAAAGGCAAACCACTTTGCCCTCTCTCCGCGGAGCAGGTCTGCGCAGAGAGACACCGTGATAAGCCATTCCACTCGCTGGCCGAAGAACTCTCTCCAGGAAGAGATGCAATCCCTTCAAATACTCGCAGGCAGCTGCCAGGGGTTGCTCAGGAAGTGATAGAAACAGAAAATTCGAGATAAACCAAAGAGCTTACATACCTACAGGCACAGCCCCTGGACACGGAGTATACGGTGGTAAAGACCTAGGGGACTGGGGGGTGAGGGGGAGGAACGGGAGACATCTGTAATACTATCAACAATAAAAACTATATAAAAATTAAAATAAATAATCAGTGAACTGAGGGCAGGTTCTTAAGAATGCTTTGTCAGTACTTAACACATCTTAGGTGCACAGGGATGTGTCCTTCCTGCGGTCCCTCCCTCTCTCCTTCCCCGCCCTCCTTCCCTCCTGCTGCAGGGACACACAGATGCTGGGCAGTGAGCAGAGGCAATCCCGAGCCGGGCCGCCTGGGCGCCCTCCTTGGCGGAAGCCACAGATCAGCCCAGATCCTCCATCGCCCCACAAGCCAGCGGGAGCATCGTGTGTGTGTTCCCTTTGGTTGTTCTTTGGTGAAAGATCACATCTGAACAGACGAGTCTCGAAACAGACATCTGTTGTTTTGGCACCAGCATCCGCTTCCCTTCTCTGATAACCACGTCCTGATTTTGCTTTGGGAAGATGCCCGCGTTCTCTCCTCTGCGCCCGTGGGGAACTGACCCCACCGGCTCCCGGGGGCTCTGGCAACAGGCCTGGAGGCCGGATGTGCACGTGCCTGAGCCCAAAGGAAACAGTGAGCTCGAGGACACGGCAGCAGAGGCATCTGGGAAAAGGCGGCCGGCCCACTTTCCCTACTGCATTTGGGGCAAGAGAGCGGCTGGCACCCACTGACAAGCACAGGGGACAGGGCTGAAGAAGGTAGCCAACTGCCTCAGAGGCAGCAGACGCCCAAAACAAGAGGCCTGGTGACTGTTTGAGCCCTATTTAGGCCACCCCACCCCGGACTTCTCAGACACCTAAGCCATTCAATTCCTTTTTGGCTCATGTTTGGTTCAAATTTTACCTCACGTTTTTGTGTTTTAACCAGAAGAATCCTGACCAACAGAATTCCATACCTGAAGCAAGTTTCTAACCAACAGGAGAATTTTTCTTCAAATGTGCTCTAATATATTGCCTTTAGGCCATTTCTTCCTCCTGGTGAATGACAGGTAAAGAGACTGATTAGAAGTACAACCCCACTGTAGCTGCTTTGGCTCAGTGGATAGAGCATCGGCCTGCGGACTGAAGGGTCCCAGGTTCAATTCCGGCCAAGGGCACACACCAGGGTTGCAGGCTCAATCCCCAGTAGGGGGCACGCAGGATGCTGCCGATCAATGATTCTCTCTCATCATTGATGTTTCTATCTCTCTCTCCCTCTCCCTTCCTCTCTGAAATAAAAAAAGAACATCCAATTTCTTTTAGAAGGAGGAGGAGGAGGAGAAGGAGGAGGAGGAGGAGGAGAAGCACAATCCCAAGAAAATCTAGGAGCACCACAGCCAGAGTTGAAGGTAAAGTTGAAGGAGGGACTCTCCACATAGCAATTCCTAAGTGGATGAGAACCAGTTAGTACAGACTCGCTGGGAGATCAGTGGCTCTGGCGAGGTCCCGGGTTTGCTGGTGGACAATGCCAGGCAATTTCCAGGTGTGAAGTGAGCAGTGCACCTGTTTATTATCTGGCATGTCTATTGTAGTAACATTTCCTAATATTAAATGTCTTAGTATATATTTATGGTAACATGGTATGTTCATGTTTGTCCACATCCAGATAGTCATAGGCATGCTAAGAAGGAAAGAAAATACCACCTGGCAATATTCTCTGTATCCAATCACAAGGGAAAATATTGGCTAAGAAGAAGGTACGGAAAAACGGTACCCAGCTGTATCTGAATTTGTTTGTTTGCTTTGAACGTGCTGGACACATCTGTTCTGAAGCCAGTTCATTGCTCACTGGGAGCATCCCTTTCACAGAGCCTCGTGCCATACAGGGCACATGCAGGGTCACTGCCAGAAGAAGCCAG
This sequence comes from Plecotus auritus, assembly GCF_963455305.1. Classification (NCBI taxonomy): domain Eukaryota; kingdom Metazoa; phylum Chordata; class Mammalia; order Chiroptera; family Vespertilionidae; genus Plecotus; species Plecotus auritus. The sequence continues at coordinate 64,519,390 of NC_137774.1, read as the reverse complement.
GAGCCACTCACGTCTACATCTCGGGACGCACCTTCTTTGGGCTCAGCACATGTCCCATAACCACACCTCATGGCCATGTCCTTAAATAACAGGGGTAGCTGAGCCATAAACATATTTTAAATTGATCTCCGCAATGTCAAGGTCATTTGGTGGCACCAGATCTTCCCCCCAGAATGGGAGAATTAAGAACCAGGAAATGAAGACACCTGGTTCTTAATTTGGGTGAAGTTGCAGCAACAATGAATGCAGGCAAATATTAATGGCAACCCTGCAGCCATTTCCAACGAATGCAGCTCCCACCACTAGGAGTGACCACGCTCCGTGCAGGTGGTGCAAGAAAAGGCCATGTGGAGGGGACACGGTCGAGCAGAGGCTTGAATGGAGGGGAGGATCCAGCTGGGCAGTTGTCTAAGGAAACAGCAGCACAGGTGGAGGGAGCCGCAGTGCAAAGGCCCTGAGGCGGGCCATGCTTGGCTTCCCGGATGCAGCAGGAGGCAGGGCTCCAGCAGAGGAGCAAAGAGAAGAAGGCACATGAGTGTGGTGAAGAGGTGGGCAGAGTCAGGTCCTGTAGGGCCTTGTAGACCACGGTCAAGACAAAATTGTTTTTGCAGGTGGACAAAAAGCCACTGGAAATTTTAAAGTAGGAATGTGAGCCTTAGCCAGTTTTCTCAGTGGTTAGAGCGCCGACTCACACACTGAAGGGTTGTGGGTTCGATTCCCAGTCAAGGGCACGCACTTCAGTTGCAGGTTCGATCCCTTATGCCCCGACCAAGGCAACTGTGGGAGGCAACCAATCGCCTCCAGGCAGCGCTGGGGTGCTCCCAGCCGGCCGCCTCCACACAGCACTCGGGGTGCTCCAGCTCGGGGTGCTCCTGCCCAGCAGCCTCCACACAGCACTCGGGGTGCTCCAGCTCGGGGTGCTCCCACTCAGCCACCTCCACACAGCACTCGGGGTGCTCCCGCCCACCCACCTCCACGCAACATTTGGGGTGCTCCTGCCCAGCAGCCTCCACACAGCACTCGGGGTGCTCCAGCTCTGGGTGCTCCCACTCATCCACCTCCACACAGCACTCGGGGTGCTCCTGCCCAGCAGCCTCCACACAGCGCTCGGGGTGCTCCCACTCAGCCACCTCCACACAGCACTCGGGGTGCTTCAGCTCGGGGTGCTCCCACCCAGCAGCCTCCACACAGCACTCGGGGTGCTCCCGCCCAGCAGCCTCCACGCAGCACTCGGGGTGCTCCAGCTCGGGGTGCTCCCGCCCAGCCACCTCCACGCAGTGCTCGGCTGTGAATGCGGCTGTTGTCACACAGGAGAGAAACCATGGATCTTACTGAGGCCACTGTATGTTGGGTTTCTTGGCCGCAGAAGTTTGGTTTTAACCCCAACCAGCATGGTGACCACCGGCACATAGTGGGCATTTACATGCATGTGCCATTTGGCAGGAGACCGAAAGCGCCCGGGAGGTGCTCTTCTCTGGGAAGAGAGAAGCAGCCAGGGAAGAACAAAGCAGGGGGCCTGCTAGGGAGGGCGGGGAGAGGGGCTGCCCCTGCGAGATGCTCTCAGCCAAGCCCAGAGGCCCACAGGCGAGGGCAGGTCCACAGGGCTGCCTTTTGGAGGCTCCGAGGAAGAATCCTTTCCTTTCCTTTTCCAGCTTCCAGAGCTGCCTGGATTCCTTGGCTCCTGGCCCCTTTCTCCATCTTCAAAGCCAGGCCAGCGGGCGGAGCCCTCTCCTGCCGCCATCCCTCTGGTTCCAGCTCCCCGGCCTCCCTCTTCCATTAAAAAGGACCCCGTGATTATAGGGGCCCATGAGATGATCCAGGATAATCCCTGTCTCCAGGTCAGCTGTTAGCAATCTAATTCCATCTGCAGCCTTAATCCCCGTTGCCACATAATGGAGCAAGGTCAGAGGTTCTGGAGATCAGGACGGGTTATCTGGGGGCAATCACCCTGCCTCCCGTCCTTTAGAAAGTAGGCAGCCAGGCAGCCAGAGACGGGCCATGAATATGCCGACCTGGGCAGCACTGACTGGGAGCACGTGAGAAGGGGTGGCAGGCGAATGAGAGAGTCTCTGGTCCCCTCCAAAGCTCATCAACTACAGGGCAATCCTAAAAGCAAATGTGCCTGGAGCATCCACGTGTTTCAGTGTAAAAGCGGGTGCAGCAGCGGCCCGGTGTCAAGTAGAGGAGTACACAGACGGGGTGCTCCGGAATGCTGGCATCCTGATGCAGTCGGCCTCACAGGGTATGATGCCCACGGCCTATGATGTTCCTGTAAATTAAACTTCTTAATCTGACTTTATGATAAGAGTGCTTGTCCTGTATCTCAGGCATCCCTGGAGTGCAGCATTCCAAAAACCAATTACCAGGGGGATTCGCGCCAACATGCAGTGATTAGTAACACATAACCGGGGTAGGCAAAGCAGATGCCAGCGCATCACATCCCGTTATCCTAACCTGTGGTCCCTGTGCAGGGACGGGAGGCTGTTTTCCCACCGTGGAGATGAGGAAACAGGGCTGGCAGGCTACATACTCACCTATGCACACAAAGCAAAGTAGACCCGGGACTCAGACTCCAACCCTTCATTCCTGGTTCCAGGCTCAGCTTTATTTTTCAAAACACCACAAAGCCCCAAACAGTCCCAGTGCCCTATGATAGACGCGCTCAGGGAGTTTGACTGGAATGTTTCTTTCCTCAGCTCCTGAGAACTCAGACCTCTAACCCCCACGGAAGGCTTTCCCCCGAGGCACAGGGAAAGGTGTGCCTATGCCTCAGGGAGTCGCAAATCAAGCAGAGGGCCTCCGTGGGATGGTTTGATTATTAAATGGCAATTACGCAATTTTAATCATGCATTTAGAGAAATATAATCCCAACTGCTCTTGGAGCCTAACAGCCCATCAGGAATGACCCAGGCTCTCCTAAAACTTGGGCAGTGACAGCAACAAAGGCCAGAAACCAAAAGCCACGTGTTGCAGTGAGAAGACACCTGGCTTGTGACAGCCCGTAGGTGACCTGGGGACTGCCGCTCGCCCTCTGAGATGGCGTTCTCTCTATCTGTTAAAATGGGATAAGGAGTATGGGCCGTGCCAGGCCTCTGTGCGAAATAACTGGGACAATGCCGTGTGCTGAAGGAAACTTTTGGGGAGACGATCTAACCCACAGCTTGTCTGAGTGGGTTTCTCTTTCTTACACCCAAAATAATCTTGCAAAAATAGTATGAGAAAGACATCAGAACAATTCTCAGCCAGAGTTACCAAAAGAGGTGTTATTTCTTTTCAGAAGGTTTTGGAAGACAATTTAGCACACACAATGCACTCCTTTCATTCATTCATTCATTCATTCATTCATGCATGCATGCATGCATTCATAATTAGTGATTAGTTAACCATTACTGAATGCCTACTGTGTGCCAAATACTGTTCTGGGCACTGGCAACAAAGACGATGGACAAGACCCCAGGTCCCACGCAGTTTGCTTCTAGTGAGGGCGAGAGGAGCCAAGGATGGAGAGCAGCACACGCTCTGAAGGAAACGCCACACGGACAAGCACATGAGGGGCTGGGAAGGTCTTCTGAGCTCCGATCTGAGCCGCCACTTGAAGGAGAGGTGAGGAGACCTTCAGCTGAGGGGTGGGGCAGAGTGTCCCAGGAGGGGAACACAGGGAATAAAAAGCCCCTTATGTGGGAATGAACTTGGTCAAAGGGCAGAAAGGAAGCCACTTCTGTGTTGGGACAAGAGCCCTCAGGGAACTTGGGTGGTGGGCCTGCGCCTCAGTCTGATGCAGGGACTCAAAGCTGCAGAGGGAAAGCCAAGGCCAGCCTGAAGCTTCCCACCCGTGAGGCTGGAAGACCCCGCCCGAGGGACAGAGCCCGTCACAAATAAAGGACCTGCCGTAAGTTTGGGGCCAGACCCCTGGGTTTGAATCCCAACTCCACATTCGGACCTCCTTGTGCCATAATTTCCTCCTCTGTAAAAGGTGGGCAAAACAGTACCTGTCTCACCAAGTGCTTGTGAAGACTGGATGCCTCCACCATTTGGAACAGAGCCTGGCACACGCAAGTTACAATATGTGTCTACCGCTGCTACTGTTGTCACTGCCGTTACCAGCGCTGCTACGGTTCCTGCAGCCACTGTTACCACTGTCACTGCTGCCACCGCGACAGTCGCCACCACTGCTACTGCTTCTGCAGCTACTGCTGCCACCACTATGGTTACCGCTGCTATTGCTGCCACCACAGTCACCACCACAGCTACTGCCGCCACCACTACTGTGCTACCATTGCTACTGTTGCTACTGCTCCTACTGCTGCCAGCCCGATACTGTTGCCACAGCTGATACTGTTATTCATTCAGATCCAAATCGTCATCTTTCTGGTGCATTAAAAATAACCATCACTTGTCCCTGGTTTGTTTGTTTGTTTGTTTGTTTGTTTTGTAACAACAAGAGCGCATCTAAATTTACACCAACTCAACTGTTAATCCACACCTGGGCACAGTCCTACCATCCCTAAATCTAGGATATAAATCAGTCAACACCCCCCACCAAGTATTTATAACACTGTTTTTGAATTAGAACGGTATCAGTTGTCTTACCATCCTCTCTTCAGTCAAATAAAATGTAGAAAGTAAGGGGATCCTATGAATGAAGTCAAACAATTGGGCCATGTGCACAGAAACAATATTTTCAGACCATTCTTAGACACAATGGACTGATCGCAATCTAGCAGCAAAGAACTCCAGTAGAAAGGGCAGGGGAGAGGGGATGACAGGCAGGTGGAAAGAAAGAAATACTGTCCTAGAGAAAGAGGTCTCTCTCCATTTACCTGTCTCTTTTTTAAAAAAATATATATTTTTATTGATTTCAGAGAAGAAGGGAGAAGGAGAGAGAGATAGAAACATCAATGATGAGAATCATCGATTGGCTGCTTCCTGCATGCCCCCCACTGGGGTTCAAGCCTGAAACCCAGGCATGTGCCCTTGACAGGAATTGAACCTGGGACCCTTCAGTCCGCAGCCCGACCCTCTATCCACTGAGCCAAACCAGCTAGGGCTACTTGTCTCTTTTTATTGCCCCTTAGTAAAGTATTGAAATTTTGTTGTTACAAGTCCCTTGCAATTTTTGCTAAATTTATTCCTAGTTATTTTGTCTCTTGGGTTGATTCTATAAATAGAATATTGTCTTTCATTATATTTTCAAAATTGCTGGTGTAGGCATATAGGAAAATTGTAGATTTGCATATTAATTTCCTTGCCTTAATAAATCCTAATATTGTTCCTAATAGCGTCATTGTTTACTTAAGTTTTTGAAAAAGAGAGTAACTTACTGGCAAATGGTGATGATTCTACCTCCCACTTTCTTATTGTTTTCCATATCTAATTGCATCATTTATTAATTCCTGAGCAATGGTAAATAACAGTGATGACCATGGGCTTTGGGTCTTGGTCTGGAGCTGTGGGGGTGTGTCTAGTGTTACACCACCAAACATGATGCTGGGTTTGGGAAGGACCCTATTTTATCACAGGTTGTACTACAAGTCAGGAACAGATATTTAATTTGATTAGATGTCTTTTTAGCATCCATAGAACAAATCCAAGGATGTTCTCATTTACTCATGTTAAGAATAAGTCAAATTATTACATTTTTCTAAGATTAAACCATCCTTCCATTCCTGGAGTGGATCCCACTTTGTCAGGACTTTTATGAAATGGAGTCAGGTGCTTGTCCATTTCTCTGCTCCAGGAGCTCTTTCAGATCACTGGCCATGACTGACGCCCATCTGACCCAGCAAGTAGTTAACTATCAATATATGCACAATAAATGAATGAATGGCTGAAATAAGGCACTGAGCCTCCCAAATTAACTCTTTGCTCCTCTTCCTGGCTTAAAATACTAAGAGGGACCCTGTGCCTGGCCCAGCGTGGGTTTGTATGTTTAATGGGCATGTGGTTTACTGGCCCCTACTTCTAGCAATAGAACCCCTGAACAGCACATTCTCTGCAGGGAAACTATTCCTTATGGTTCCAATGGGACTCACCCTGCTTCTCGGCTCCCCCCGCCCCCACAAACCGAGGGGTAGTCACCTCGCCAGCCTGACTGGACGCTGCACAAGGACTGCTGTGGGGAGGGGCACATGATCAGCAGGGCCACTGGCGTCTGCAGTTTCTTACAGAAGCTCTTAAGGAAAACCATTTCCCAAACAACTGATAAACATACTCATGCTTGCTGCTGACCATCTTGTCTAAAATGTGGTGAGACAGCCTATCTGAGAATGAAGCAAGGCAGGGGCCAACATGGCAGAGAACGGGAAGGGGGAGACCTGGGGATGCCACTGGAGCCCCTGGATTCAGCTTTTCCTGATGCCAATTACCCCCTAAGTCTTCCTAATTACATAAGCCAATAAGTTATCTTTCTTGTTTATCATAGTTTAAGTTCAAGCTCTAGCATTGACAACCTTCATGTATTGCCTTGTTTCCCTGTAAACAGATGTTTATATCTCTAAGTAAAGGTCGAAAGAAATTTTAAAAGAAGGTCATCCTAACTGGTAAGTGTTAAAAAAAAAAAAAAAATCAACAGCCTGGTTTTAATTAATGGCAAAATGGGCTGAGAGGTTCACTCAGCAAGTTACCATTTCAGAGTGAAATTCCCAAGACAGTTAAAGAGGCGCTTGTCAAACCACAGAAACCAGCAGAGTCGAGAGATTGCGTAACTGGCGGTGGTCCGGCAGGTCCGGAGCCAGCATCGCCATCCATCATGTGAAACCGAAGCCCTGGAAACTTTCTGACATGCGGCCAAGCAATCGGCCCTTCACCCCATCCCCAGGCCTCTCTCCTGACCTGACTGGAAGTAAGACTAACAGTGAATTGTGCTCTGACGGCAGGGGACAGTGGGAGCAGCCACATGTCACAGGAGTTCCCGGGGCCTTCCAGACCAGCCCTGTGTTCTCAGCTGCTTCAGCTCCACAGACGGTGAGGGCAAGCCGCCCTGTCCCAGGCAGCACGGATTCCTACTGCAGGCTCCGGAAAATGCCCGCATGCGGCCGGGCCTGCCCCGCCCACAGCTCACCCGTGCTGGACAGCCCGTCTGACTCCTTTCCTCCTTCTGCTCAAGTTACAAGAGACCAAATTCTGGAATCGGCTTTGATTATTCTCTGGAGAGCTACTTAAGAGCTGCTTCAGGGTTTGAAATCCCTCATTCAGACATAATCTGGAAATAAAAGACTACATTGAAATGAAAAAATGCATTACAGCTTTCTCTTTGGGACCTTCAGGACTGATAAAATAAAAGGAAGGAAATAAAGAGAAAAGCAACGGAAAAAGAAAAACTGGGAGAGAGAGGAAAGAAGGGAAGAGGGGAATTGGCTGTCACAAACTCGGTGGGTACTATGGATACCATTTTATTTCATTCTCACATAATCCCTTGGAAGTAACATGAAGCCCATTATGCAGATGAAGAAATCGAGGCTTGGTGACATTAAGTAACTTGTCCAGTGCCACGAAATGAGGATGAGTGGATTCTGGCTCAAAGATACAAAATCATGCTGCAAACAATGTTGCTTCTACTCTACCTTTTTGTTCCTCTGAGCAATATAGAAATGTGTTCTAAAACCAAAATATTTCAGTGACTGAACGAATGGACAGGCCCTATGGAGACGATTCTAGTCTCATCATCTAAGAAACAAAGATGAGAGCGAGAGTGAAAGAGAGAGAGAGAGAGAGAGAGAGAGAGAGAGAGAGAGAGATTGGTTGATTTAAGTAACCTGACATCCAGAAGAACTGGTACATGGCAGAACACAGCCTAGAACCCAACTTTTCTAACTCTGACCAGACTCTATTTATAAGCGCAACTTATCCGCATGGATCAGGTCCAGGCGGGCACGCATGATTCGTGAGTGAGCACATGAGAATTCTCCCACCTTCCAGAAAACGTTCACTGGGAAGAAGCGGGAAATGTGTTTGTGAATGGCCCTGTTCTGCCTCGATGTCCCTGTTTCCATCTAGCCCCTCTTGCGTTGTGGCCAGCGCCTCTGCCCCACGCTGGTGAAGACCTGGGACAGGGGAGGGGAACGGACACTGAAGCAGCCCGTGGAAGCAGTGGTCCTGGCAAGGCCACGGGGCTGGGCATGCCAGCCACTCTCTGACATGGGCTGGAAGCAGAGGTTGGGAACGGGTAGCAGCTGGCTGTATCCAGCCCGCAGATGGGTTCTGCGTGCTTCACAGTGTTGGCCCACACAGCACTTTTAAGAAATTTCATTCTGTTGCCAACAATCAAAACCAGGAGATTTCACATTAAAACCTAATTTCCACTTTTTCTTCCCAAATGGGAGACCGGGTAACCCTGACACCACCTCTGAGGATGGAAAAGAGTAGCTGGAAGCAAGCAATGGGCACCCCTTTACAGAATACATCACCCCGTTTCTCCCCACCTGGTTCATTTCCCTCATTTACAGGCTCCCCACGGCCCTCGGCGACCCCTGGTTTAAAAGGTTAAGCTGATACAGATTGCAAAGCCAGTCATTATTAGACTTTTCCCAAAACATCCGGGTAAGGAAACATTTCCGCGAACATTCTCACAGCCGAGATAGAAGGTAAAGCAGATGAGACCAACAAGATTGAGAAATGGAAAAACCCAGTTTGTGCCTATTTGGATTTCTGCTCTAGAACCCATTTTTTGCTTAGAAAATATACTCACTTGTGTCATTTCATTTATTCCTCCCAACAATCCTGCAAGGAAGGAATTACTCTCAGGTAAACTGAAGCTGTTATCCAACCCAGACCATCCAACTGAACCGTGACGACGCCAGGAATTGAACACAGGCTTGTCCAGCCTCAAAGGCCGTGCTTTGGGAATAATAAAGGACACTTTGGAAATCCTTGAGGCTCGTCTCCACCCCAGGGCCTTTGCACTTGCTGCCCCCTCTACTTAAAAACCTCTCCACCCAGCTCTTCACTTCATTCACATCATTTCCACAGACAGCTCCCTGGTCGTCTGATTTAAAGTCACAGGTGTGTGCGCACCAATTACAGTGAGGCCCTGGGACCTGCGGTATCAGCATCACCCACCCCTCCCAGCCGTGCTGAATCAGAGCCTGCATGTTAACAACATCCCCAAGTGACTGGTGTTGGAAGTGTAAAAGTACTGATGTGCGGGAGCCCTGTCCAGCGGGTATAAAATGTGAGTCGCCAGTGTACCTTTATATTTCCTAGCAGCCACACTGATAGAGGCACAAAGACAGACTTGCGGGTTTGCCATCTCCCCCACCCCCTGTGAAATGCCAGTTCCACAAAGAACGGGGCTTGCTTCCGCTCTCCTGTGGCCCACTTTATCCCCAGGACCGGAAACAGCACTAGAACACGGAAAATACTGATGATAAAAGTTGTGGAACACAAGAATGAAGACGGTCTTCCAGTGCTTTCTGTGTGGCCACGCGGGGCAGAGGAAGCTCTGCGGTGGGGCAGACGCTGCCCGCTCACTGCGCGGGCAGCTCACGGGGACCCTCCCAGAAACCCTGAGCAAGATGTTTGCCCTCGGAGCCACCTGTGAACCAGGAACGTCTCAATTACACTCACAGCCTCATCATGACACTCAAATGTGATCATAGGCCTCTACAGGGCCAACCACCACAATCACAGCGCTCAGCAAGTGCCAGTGCCGGTCCTCCTTCCTTCTCTCTCCAGATGCCATGTGGGAATGACCTGTCACCACTGTCCTCAGGAAGCTGGCGGGACTACAGCAACCCTCCCCCGAGTGGCGTTCCCCGGCCAGTGGGCCATGCATCAACTGCTGGCAGTGAGAACAGCCTGAAATCCTGGAAGGTCACTTCCCATTGCCCTGGGCTGAGTGGTTTCCAAAAGGCTGTGTGGCCACTGTGGCTGCACAGTCTAAACCGCGGGGAGGCCGCGCTCCTGGCCTCCTCACTTTGATGAGTTCTGCTGTGGCAGCCCCGCCACAGGGCCCCGCCCTTACAGCACTTCAAGGCCCTGCCCAGACAGCTCACAGCTCCTATCAGAGCAGGTGAGGGACTGGGACTCTGCCTTTTATTTGGGGGCGGGCATGGAGGTGTAACCTGCCCCACACCCTTACTGATCGCTGGCCTTGCTGTCCAGGAAGGGAGCCCGCTCTGCTGCAGCTGTAACACGCCCTAATCCAGGAGGCTATCGGGGCCTGGAAATCTGAGGCACATGTTCTAATCCCAAATGTGTTTTTAAATCACATTAGATCAACAGCAGGGGAGGAAGCAAAACCTGGTTTTAGACACCACTGGAGTGGCTCGGAGAAGGTGTAGCTGCTGGCTGCTGGGCTGCCCCGGAAGGCCCAGGCCAGCCCTGCTGGGAGCAGCCGCTGCTTCTGCCCCCCTCACAGGAAACAAACACCAGAAACATTTGCAGAATTGGTGGGCCATGGGAGGCACACTGAAAAGAAAAAGAAATGCATTGGGGGGGGGGGGGGGGGGGGCGGGGACCTTGAATTCACCTGGGGCTGTGTCATCAGGTGGCACAAGAGGAAGGTTCCGGTGGGTTTTGCCACTCCAGGGCAAGTGGAACCCTTCGGTACAGAGGCCCCACTGCAAAGGTGGAGCCACACGAGGGACCTGAGAGCGAGGTGTCTGTCCTGGTCTGAATCAGTGCCATGCCCTCCTCTCTAAAAGCTGGAGAGGATGCCCTACCCGCTTCTTCCACGCACAGAGGCGGGAGCCTGGGATAGAGCTCAGGAAAATCCTGGGGCCCTCAGAGCACCACTGGCCCTGGTAAGGCTAGAGAGACATGCAAGTCGTCGGGCACACTTTGCTTCTGTGGGTGCAACGGGTTCTGGGAGTCCGCTCAGCTAAGATTCCCTCCGTGTTTGACAGACTCTTCTCCAGCACTTCCGGTCACACCTTAGCAATACAGGGACCCACCACCCGGACAGCCTAGGGTGGGACTGAGGACACAGACATCATGTGGTCCTCCACTTACAGCCACATCTCTGCAGTGTAGCAGCTGAAAGGGGAGCCCCAAATACCACAGCCAGGTTCCCACAGCGAGGCAGTGTATGTGCCTTCTTTTCCAGCCTCGGTGTAAAAGAACATCGGAAAACCAGGCATCTTCCATCCCCTCAGTCAGAAAATTGTCCAGCAGCCCCTCCCGCGGGCTTCCTGACTTGCATCCCACCACACACCCCGCACCACCTTTAAGGCATCTCATCAGATCCCCCTCCTGTTTCCAGCTGCTGCAAAGCTACCCACACACATTTCGGAAAGATCTGATCCTTAGGCCACCCTCTCCCGAGAGGGCATTTGACACTTCTCACAAGATACACAGCTTTAAAATCAGAAGTAGTATGTGTGTGTGTGTGTGTGTGTGTGTGTGTGTGTGTGTGTGTGGCAAAGGGGGGGGGGGTGGAGCCAGCTACCCTCATGAGACCAAAGCTGCCTCACAGAAGAAGCTAGAACCTCCCTGCAACCGTCAGTTAACCGAACCCTCCCCAGACAGCACGCCCCTCCTCTAGGGTTGCATTCGTCATCCCAACACCTCTTTAATGATAACTGCAACCTGGAAGTCATGGCCTGTGATGTTCAAGGTACTGATTTTCCAGTTAAATTGGGCATTTGCTGTTTTATGTTTTGATAGGAAGGGGCTGTTTGAAGCCTCCTAAAATGTTGCAATTAGTTCTCTCTTTTGAAACAGGCAGGACATTAACAGACACATTTGCTATTTCCTTTAATGTGCTGAAATGTTTATGCCTAAGTGTATGCCTCTCCAGCTTTCAAAGTACAAAGCATATTTTAAAAATAGGCGGGGGCGGGGGGGATCAATCACACATTTATTATATATTTCTGAAGTTATTTCTAAAACTTTCCCAGGCTGTAATTTAAACTGAGAATGCCGTCCCTTCAACAGGAAAACAACTTGTTAGGAAACAATCCTGATTTTACCTACTGGCTCTGTTAAGATGATAACATCACTTTAGCTGACACAGCCTGTGTTTCCGTTTGACAATTGCAATTAATTACAGAGATGCAACAGAGATGGGGCCAGCCATCCAGATCCGTTTTCGAAGAGAGAGAAAACAGGAGGAAAGAGGGAAAGAGAACAGCAAAGGAGGCTTGCGTGTGGGCATCCGCGCCAGTGCTGCTTTAAATGTTATGGCTGGCAAGAAAGCTGGGCATTCATTTATTTTACCTGCACTCAACTTTCTAGCCTCCTCCTCTCCTCTCCCTCCTCTCCTCTCCCTCCCCTTCTCCCCCACCCCCCGCCCTCCCGCTGGCAGAGGGGGGAACAGGAGGGGGATGAACGTCCACAATCCTGGGAAGGGCTTGGGTGCAGGCATCAACACCCAGGGCACCTCGGTCACCTGGTCAGCGGTGTTACAGAGGCAACCGCAACCCAGTGTTCATTCGGCCAAGGGGATAGAAAGTTCTGGAGATGGGGGACATCCTAGGTCTTTACTAGAAAGCCCAAACTCGCCAGCACCATCTTTTTAACTGTTCCCTGTTCATTTTGCTCTAACCTGAAAATACTTAAAGTTGGATTTCAGCCACGCAAATGCGTTCGAGGGCGATTCTGAGAGATTCCCGGGGATCTCAAAGCCCTTTAGTCAACATAGCTGCCCTGACTCGGTCCTCAGCGTCCCCAACAGGAGCGCAGAGCTCCCCAAGAGCCTGCGGAAGGAATGCTGGGGGCACCAGGGCTGGGAATTCCCAGGCACGGAGCTGCGCAGATTCAGAAAGCAGTTGGCTGGACGAGCAGCTCAGGAGGCAGAGCCCGCCGCCACCTCCTCCCTCGTCCTAGCCTGCCCCAGCCCTCCCCGCCGCGCCCCGGGCGCCCCGCCAGGGTTCCAGAGCCGCCGCGGGGCGCAGGGCCCTCAGGACGGCGCCAGGACTTCCCTCGGAGTCTCCCAACCGCCGAGCCCGGGTCCTACCTGTACCACTCCAAGCCCTTCTCGTAGTTCCTGTCGAAGAAGTGCGGCTCTACGCCCACCGCCCGCACGTCCGGGTGCACGCGGATCGCCTCCAGTAGCGCGCGGGTTCCCCCTTTCTTGACCCCGATGATCAGCGCCTGGGGCAGTTTCTTCTCCCCGTAGTCTGGGGTGCTGGCGGCGCCGCCCCGCTCGCTGCTCCCGTTGGCCGCCCTCCGGCCTGCGAGCTCCTCGTCGGTGGTGCTGGACTCCTGTGCGTCCCTCTCCAGCAGCGCGCTCTGCACCGCGGTCATCTCGCTTGGGTCCGGCGGGGTCCGGAGCCAGGCGTCCCGGGCGCCGCCGCCGCCGCTCGCCAGCCCCCAGCCGTCGGCCCCGGGGGCGGCGGGCTGCCCGGGAGGCTCGGTCAGCTCCAAGCGGCTCGCGTTGTCCGGCGGCGGCGCGGGCGGCTGCGAGGGGGCGCCGAGGCGCACGGGGGGAGGCGGCAGAGAGGGCGGCGGCGGGCTCGGTGGGGGCTCGGCGGCGGCGCCCGGCGGCTCCTGCAGCGCCAGGGGGAACTGCAGGGATCCCGAGCCGCCCAGGAGGTTGTAGCACAGGTAGGTGACGGACAGGGACAAGGTGCACATAAACAGCAGCTTGCGCGCCGGCGGCCCCTTAGCCGAGGCGCCGGGCGGCGGCGGCGCGGCGAGAGGTGGAGGCGGGGGCGGCGGCGGAGGAGGTACGGGCCACGGGGCCATCGCGGCTCCCGGCTCGCGGCGGCGGCGGCCCCCAGCGCTGCCCGGACATGGTTTCAGCCGCCGCCCCCGCCGCCGCCGCCGCCACTGCCCAGCCGCCCCGGCTGCATGAAGCGACGCCGCTGCGCCCCCGGCCCTGGCCGCTGTCCCGCTGCGCCCGGGGCAAGCCCGGCCGCATGGCCCTCTTCCCGGCTCTGCCCGCGGAGTCCGGGCGGCCCCCCGGAACCCCCCCTCAGCCTCTGGCAAGGGGACCGAGGGGGGCGCGCGGGCCCGGCTGCACCTGCTCCGCCCGCAGCGCCTCCGTTTCCAGGCTCGGCCGCGGCTCCTGCTCCAGCCTCTGCCGCCGCCGCCGCCGCCGCGCGCTGTTGCGGCCCCGAGTTCCTTCCCGCTGCTAACTTTCTGCCGGGAGAGCGAGCAGCGCGAGGGGAGGCGGAGGCCGGGCGCGCGCCCCGCGCCGCCGAGGGAGGGGGTGTGCGCCTCGCGCGCGCCTGCGGAGGGGGCGCGGGAGCGGAGGCGAGCGCAGGGCCGGGGCGCCGGGGAAGCGGAGATCCTGTGCCCCCCTCGCCTGAACGCACACACCCTGGAGGTGTTCCCCGCCCAACCCCGTGGCTTCCCTTTCCCTGGGAGCCTGGGACGCCGCGTTCTCCATCCTCTCCCAGTACTTTCGGGACGTAAAGCCTGCCGCCCGCCTCCCGCCGCCTGCCACGCGCCGCCGGTGCCAGGCACCAGGAAGCAGGGGGCCAGGGGCTAGGGAGCTCAGCTTCCCTTTGCCCTGGGACTCCAGGCAAACTCTGCCGGCCCCTGACCAGCCCTTCTCTCCCTGGATATCCTCCTGTCTTGGGCCCAGGAGCGATTTCTTCTCCATAGCAGCTTCCCCATCCCAATTTCCATCTTTCCAGCCTCCCCATCTTAGCTTGGAGCTCCTAGTGGGTGGAGCTTTGACACAAACCCCCAGGTTTTCCTGCCCCAAACCTTTGCCTCTGTCCTGCCACCTGGTGACTGCTTTCTGCGAAAGGTGAGGCTGTCCCCTCTTTAATCACAGTCACGCCAGCGTCCCTTGGGAACATTGCCACTAAAGGAATTCAGATTTCCCTGGACTGAAATAGACTGAGACCGTCGTTCATCTATACACCTAATAAACAAACAAGTTGGGCGACTCTGCTTCCTGGGGACAGGGCTGGCCCTGGATCCCACCCCCCAACCCCCACCCGGCGCTGTCCCTCCCAGGACCTGGCCCTATGAGTCCCAGGTATCCCCCCCCCCCCCCCCCCCCCCGCTAGCCACAGCTGGGTGCCTGGCAGGTCTGATGTGGTTTGTTTGATCACATAATAGATACAACAGTTGAAAGAAAATGTATATAATGTCTAAATATTAACTAGATACCTAGTGTCAAAGAGGAAAAAGAAATGTTAATCAAATAAGATAAAGAACGGGGACTTTTCCCGAGCGAACAAAAGCTCACTGCTGCTCTCAGCTGGACAGAGTCTCCTTCACCGCAGCTCCAGTTCAGATAAAGATTATTCCCTCGTAATGCATCTTTATGGTGCACTGGGGGCTCTGCACGCAGGGGCTGGTGTCCTGTAAATCACCAGGGGAATCAGGGGTGCTTTTTCAAGCTCACACAGCTGCATTGCTGTGCTGTTCCTGGGAAGGGGCCCCTGGAGCTGAGGGACGCAGCTCACCCATCCCTCTTTCCAGCCCAGCCCAGCTTAGGGAGGTCAGCCAGGAGGCCACTGCCAGGGTCCCTCACCCTTGCAAGGCCAGGCACCGGAGGCCAAGCCTGTGGCCCAGGGCTCGCCTACACAAGTAGCGCCCACACTCTCTACCCACCACCCTCTCAGCCATCCAAAGAACCTGTTTCACCATCTAGTTTTACGAAAGATGTGCTTTCAAATTTGGAAAGGTTTGGACAAAGTGGTATTAAAATTTAGCCCAGAGGTGGCAAATGGAGAGCTGAATGTGGCCAGCACAGTGATATGAAGAAATGTAAAACAGTTGCAATATTTTAAAATTGAGGGCTTTCTCCAAAAATATCTGGATACCCAATTTCTGTTGAAACAGCAGATCCGGCAACTCTGGGCCCCTCGCTGGAGCTGAGAAGCCACGTAGGTGGGGCGTCTGCCCAGTCTTCGTGGTGCCCACCCCCGCAGACTACCCTGCATGCATCTTACTTGCCTGGAGACTGCTCATGAGGAAATCTCCCAGGACCTTTTCTCCCTCTGGTCCCCAAACAGTCACACTGGAATAAGAGACGCTAGCAGGAATAGAGCCCGTTGCTGGACTGTTAGGCCTGCAGCTGCCGGGGAAGAGTTGGTATGGGGAGAGGAGCTTCTCTCAGGCTGGTCCCTCTTCCTTTTTTCTGCTCTTGATCCAGGCTTTTTCTGGGAGCGAGTTCTTCAGGACCCTGTGATGGGAAGTAGGGGCTGTTTCATAGGGAGAACTCAGCCTCCGCAATCCCCGAGTCTGGAGACTAGAGAGAAGGGTTTTTCTGTTTCCTCAGCTACACCCATGCCCAGTCAGACCTGCCTGAGTTTTACAATATTCCCCCAGTTGTGTCCAGGCCTCCAGCACGCCTGCGCTCATTTCTACAGACCCCAGAAACTACGGGTGCCCTCTCTGACCCAGGAACCCGCCTGCCCTGCCTGTGGGCTCGATCCCCAGTTGGGGGTGTGCAGGAGGCAGCGGATCACTGATTCTCTCTCATCATTGATGTTTCTATCTCTCTCTCCCTCTCCCTTCCTCTCTCTGAAATCAATAAAAACATTAAAATTTTTTAAAAAATGAAATTGGCTTACATAGCATAAGCATAAATACCGGGCCCGGTGCCTGACGTACAGTGCTCACCAATAATTATTTGAATCTAAATACTGGCTCCTGCCATGCCTGCTCCCAGTAAAGCCTTACCCTCAGAACATGCGTGTGCACCCTTCTGTCCAGACAGCCCGCGTGGGAGTTGGGCTTCACTTTCCTGAGCTGCCAGTAGCATTCATCACGCCAAGTCGAACGCCTTCTACATTTTTCTAAGCAATAGAAACGAACTCTGGCTAACTTCAGTTTTGTTTGGTTTTTCTTTTTAATTAAAGAAATTTACGAGGAGGATGTGTAATAACTCCCATAACTGAAGGGGATTTTTAAAAAATCAACAAACAAGAAGCAAAGACAGGTTTTGGGAAGGCCTGCAAGCAGGTCAATCTCGCGACCAGCAGGTGCATGCGGCCTGAGAGTTTGACATGCTTGCTGATAGGGCATATAGTGTACAGACGTCGGTACTGCCCTTCACCACATAGTCTCGGTGTCCGGCGGCCCACAGAAAGGACCCACTTTCTGCCCCTTCCGGTGACCTGTGACTGACACGGGCTGATGGAGCTCGGGTACAGGTGAGGTTGCCTCTTCCACTCAGAAGCTCGGGCTGCAGTGGGCGGTTGCCGGTGGGAGTGTTTCCCGCCTGACAACCATGCCAGGAGTCGGAGTGGGCCTGTCTTCACCGCCACCTGCTCAGGCCCCGTGCTGAGTGAGGTCAGTGCAGAGCCAGCGCTGATGACAGGCGGCAGCATCAAGTGCCCCAGGTTGTTTTCAGCTCCCACGACTTGGGGGTTGGTTGTGAGTAAGACACAGCCCATACTATGTGACTAAGGAGACACACATATTCATTTCCTCTCCTGTCAGAGTTAGGGGAGGAGGCAGGTCAGCAGGCCCTGTTAGATAGAGTTAGGGGAGGAGGCAGGTCAGCAGGCCCGGTTAGATAGAGTTAGGGGAGGAGGCAGGTCAGCAGGCCCGGTTAGAGTTAGGGGAGGAGGCAGGTCAGCAGGTCCGGTTAGAGTTAGGGGAGGAGGCAGGTCAGCAGGCCCGGTTAGAGTTAGGGGAGGAGGCAGGTCAGCAGGCCCGGTTAGAGTTAGGGGAGGAGGCAGGTCAGCAGGCCCTGTAGGAGTTAGGGGAGGAGGCAGGTCAGCAGGCCCTGTAGGAGTTAGGGGAGGAGGCAGGTCAGCAGGCCCTGTTAGATAGAGTTAGGGGAGGAGGCAGGTCAGCAGGCCCTGTTAGATAGAGTTAGGGGAGGAGGCAGGTCAGCAGGCCCGGTTAGATAGAGTTAGGGGAGGAGGTAGGTCAGCAGGTCCTGTTAGAGTTAGGGGAGGAGGTAGGTCAGCAGGCCCGGTTAGAGTTAGGGGAGGAGGCAGGTCAGCAGGCCCGGTTAGAGTTAGGGGAGGAGGCAGGTCAGCAGGCCCGGTTAGAGTTAGGGGAGGAGGCAGGTCAGCAGGCCCTGTAGGAGTTAGGGGAGGAGGCAGGTCAGCAGGCCCTGTTAGATAGAGTTAGGGGAGGAGGCAGGTCAGCAGGCCCTGTTAGATAGAGTTAGGGGAGGAGGCAGGTCAGCAGGCCCGGTTAGATAGAGTTAGGGGAGGAGGTAGGTCAGCAGGTCCTGTTAGAGTTAGGGGAGGAGGTAGGTCAGCAGGCCCGGTTAGAGTTAGGGGAGGAGGCAGGTCAGCAGGCCCTGTAGGAGTTAGGGGAGGAGGCAGGTCAGCAGGTCCTGTTAGAGTTAGGGGAGGAGGCAGGTCAGCAGGCCCTGTAGGAGTTAGGGGAGGAGGCAGGTCAGCAGGCCCTGTTAGAGTTAGGGGAGGAGGTAGGTCAGAAGTCTATGCTGGGCCAGCAGTGTGGACAGAACCCTGGCCTCCCACCCAGCGCATTCACTTCCCCGTCTGTCTTTGTCTCGTCAGTCTGGAGGGAAAGCTCCTGACAGGCCACATGGTGACAAAAATGGGACATTAGATACTTGTAAAAGGAGCAGAAACTAACAATAATGCCAAGAACATCTAGGACCTTGGGTTGGGAAAGATCCCACATGGAAATCAGAAATACTCAGAGCTGAAAGCACTCCGTGACAAAGTCTAGTGGGTGGGGTGAGGCAGTACTAACAAGCAAGGTTATATGTTCCATAGACTCGCCCAGGAGAAGAAAAAGTAAAGACGAATGAGCTACATGATTGGCTCAAGAAGCCAAAAAAAGAACAAGAGAGTCAAGTCCGGAAGGAAGAAAATGACCAAGATAAATGCCACGCCTCTGTTTATATTTATTTGCTGTTTATTTATCTATGGACTGAACTGTGTCCCCCCAGAATCCAGTTGTTGAAGAGCTAACCCCCAAGGTGGCCATGTCCAGAGGCAGGGCCTTTAGGAAGTAATGAAGCTTAAAATGAGGTCATCGTGGTGGAGCCCTCACCAGGTAGGACTGTGGCCTCAGAGGAAGCCGAGCAGCTCTCCGTGTCTCCTCACACAGGTTCCTGCATCCCACCTTCTGAGGACGTAGAGAGAGGGGACCTCTTGGCGCCGGGAGAGGGCCCTCACAGAAGCCCCCCTACTGGTACCCCATCTCAGACTTCCAGCCAGAACCCTGAGAAGTGGTCCCTGTTGTTTGTCCCCGTCTATGGTATCTTGTTGAGTAGCCTGAGCTACAAGCTTGGTCTTCCACGGTTTGTAAATAGGTTCTGGTACCAATTCCAATGTGTGTGTCAGGGGCATGGCGGACCCCCCAAACCAACAAGCAATGCCTGGACACCACGGGGCATCCTACAAGTCAATGAATTCTGATGTACTGCGCCCACAGAGAGCACCAGGCCTCGCTAGGGCAGGGCTCAGTCCCACAAGACTGTCTCCGCCTCAGCTGCCAGGTGCCAGCCCTGTCGTCACCTGTGCTAGTGACCCACTGGCTCTAAGTCAGAGGTTCGCATGACCCCTCCTTGGGTTCTGTTACTTTGCTGGAACAACTCCCAGAACTCAGAGCAGTGCTTTGCTCTCTAGATCACTGGTTTGTTAGGAAAGGATGTGACCCAGGAATAGCCATGGGAGATGCGGGAGCAGGTGTGGGGACATGCTCGGAGCTTCCATGCGTTTCCAGATGCCCCTCTCCCTAAATCCTGTGCTCACCAACCTGGAAGCCCTCAGAACCCTCTCTGTGTTTGTTTGTTTTTGTGGAGGGTTGTTACATATCCATGGCTGATTAAATCTTTGGCCGTTGGTGGTAGATTCAACCTCCAGTCCCGCCTCTCCCTGAGGGTTGGGGATGCGGATTGTTAAAAGTTCCAACCCTCGAATTATGTTTACATGGTTGGGACCCCATTCTCAGGTTATCAAAGGGCTTTCCAGAAGTCACCTCAATAACAAAACATTATCACAGAACATTCCAAGGGTTTTAGGAGCTCTGTGCCAGGAATGGGTCCAAGACTGAAAATACACTACTTTTTTTTTTTTTTTTTTCAGAGTGAGGGACAGAAACATTAATGATGAGAGAGAATCATTGAACAGCTATCTCCTGCACACCCCAACCAGGGATCAAGCCCAAAAACCGGGCATGTGCCCTGACTGGGAATCCCATCACCTCCTGGTATGATGCTCAACCATTGAGCCATGCCAGCCGGGACAAACATATATTTCTTATTATAAGTCACCATCTCACAGTTTACCCCTGGTCTTCTCACAGGGTCCCTTGGAGCAGACAATCACAGAGGTCAAAAGGCACTGGCATGTGACTAGAATCCCATTCAGTCACTAGCAACCAGCCGGTGACCATGTCCAGAGGCAGGGTCTTTAGGAAGTAATGAAGATGCTCATGGTCACCAGCATCTTGTCACATGAAAATATGGCGCAGGGCGAGGCCACTCAGGTTTGCAGGCTGCCACCCAATCTCCTCGGGTCCCCAAAGCAGGAGTGGTCTCAGCTGCACATACCCCTCTTCCAGGCGGACCTGCTATGAGGAGCCAGGAGACAATACCGTCTCGCTCTCAGCCTCTTTTGAGGTGTTAGTGTAGTGTTGGATTTCCCTCATGATGAAGCCCAGCCATGTGTTCATCCCTGACCCTTCTCCTCATGTGGGCCCAAACTCTCACCCCTTTGGAAGGGTCTCAGGTTCGCTGCGGTGTTGGCCTGGATCACAAGCAGCAGTACTGGTCTAGCAAGTACCTCCCTCCGTCCACGTGGGGTGAGGGGACACAGGTGCAGACCTGGAGGGCCAGCTTCACCACCAGGCAGGGCAGCTGCACCCAATGCCAGCGAGGTGAAGGCACCGCCCGCTCAGTCAGGCCCTTGGGAACTATGACAGCTCCCAGCTCAGAAACCATCCCTGTTCACAGCTCCTGTAGCTGCAGCCCTGGTCCTGTGATCACTGCAACAAGTAGGGGGAAATGTAGGTGACATGGGAAGAAGAGGAAAAAGTATAGTCATTACTGTCCTTCATTGGCAAGAACTGTGGTCATATCAGCACCCTTCCCACACCCCCTTTCCCAGATCCACCAAAAAACAGAGAAAGACAACTACTGGGACATCCTTCAGCCCCTCTCATGTTCACACAGAGTGTGAGCACACACTCAGGAAGGTGTTCATTTTTTATTTTTATTAGTTGTCAGTGGCTTAGTTGCTATTATTGCTTTTACTGATTTGTAAAAGCCTCTTAGGTATTAAAGATATCAGATTTTTCCCTCTATCATATATCTTCCAATTACTGAGTTACCAGCTTGTCTTTTTAAAAAATATATATATTTTATTGATTTTTTACAGAGATGAAGGGAGAGGGATAGAGAGTTAGAAACATCAATCAGCTGCCTCCTGCATACCTCCCTCTGGGGATGTGCCCGCAACCGAGGTACATGCCCTTGACCGGAATCGAACCTGGGACCTGCTCAGTGGATAGAGCAGGCCGACGCTCTATCCACGGAGCCAAACCAGTCAGGGCACCAGCTTGTCTTTACCAGGAAATTGTTTTAATGTTTTTAATTACATATGCTTTTCATTTTTATGATTCATATTCCATTCTCAAGTATTTTCTTTGTAGTTTTTACCTTTGGTGGAAAATGGTGTCCCCGAAGTCAATGTACATTTTCTTCTAGTACATTTTTGGTTTATAATTTTTTCTAAACTTAAGTGTTGAAAGTATCTGACATTTACTTTGACATATAGTCTTACACAAGGATCTAACTGTATTTTGTTCCTCATTTTCCTGGCACTAGTTACTGCCCAACAGTTTGAAACTCAAATGTGATATAATAAGAGCATAATGTTGGAATTTCCCACCCAGAAACACAGGCGATGAATCTCCACTCATCCAATCTTCTTATCTCTTATGGGACTTCTATAATTTTATTGACATAACCCTGCACAGATCTTTGTTTGGATGAATGTTCTGACGTCTAATTGTGCTTTGCTTAATTTTGTAAGGCTTCCTGTTTTCTTTTTGTTTCATTCATTCTTTCTATTGCCATTGGAAGTGACTGGTATACTCTGGACCCTGGATTGGACGTGGAGGTAGCAGTGAGGCAGAAAGCAAGAGCCCTGGCATCGGTAAGGCAGAAACAATCACACAAGCACGTTTTTAAAATTGAGGCAGATGCTAGGAGAGAGAAAATGCCGAGCGCGGGGAGCACATTGGTGGAGCACAGCAGCTAGCACGCTGGCAAGAGAGAACTCCACAGAGGAAGTGACATTTACGTCCCTGTGTAAAAGGAGAATTGGATTAAGCCAGGTAAAGCGAGATTATTTTTAGCAGTGCAACATCTCACCCACTTCATTCATTATGAATACACTTAGCAAAGTATACTGAAGGTAACTTCCCTCAGAGAAAAGGGGTGCCTGCCAAAACCCACAGCAAACATTATGAGAACCTTAAAGACCAGAACAAGACAGGCAGGCCTTCCATCACAGCCTTTACTCAGCACAAACCAGGCATAGTGGCTGCGATAAAGTGAGAGGATAACAAAGTGTGAGAGTTGGGAAGAAAGAAACAAATTTTTGTTACTTGCAAACTGTATGTTTGATGGCAAAAAACAAACAAACAACAACAAAAAAACTATGGAAATATACAAACAAAAATTATAAATTAAAAATGCAAATAAGTAACAACATTCTCATAGACAATCAGGATACAATTAGAAAATATAATTTTAAAAGAAGATCCTATTCAGAATTATAATAAAATCCATTAAATACTTAGAAATAAATCTAATAAAAGGCAAGCAAGTTCTTTTATAAAAGATAAAATTATACAACTTTTTGGAAGGACATTGTATTAATTACGTTTCCTGGCTGTCATAACAAAGTACCACAAACTGTGTGGCTTACACCGGAAATGCCCTCTTTACAGTCAGGAGGTCAGGGGTCCGGCACCTGGGTGTCTGCAGCATGCTCCCTCTGAGACTGCAGAGCCCTTCCTGCCTGGCCCGGCTTCCGACAGGCAGGGGCAGCATCCTTGGAGTTCCTCAGCTTGCGCTGTACCACCCAACCTCCACTCTGTGGTCACAGGGCCTCCTGCCTGTGTGTCTCTGTCTTCTCAGGCCACTTTCCTCTCCTGGTAAGGACACAGGTCAGATGGCTTGGGCCCACCCTAATGACTTGTCTTAACTTGGTTACATCTACAAAGACCCTATTTCCAAATAAGTTTCCATTCACAGGGACTAGGAGGTAGGACTTCAACCTACCTTTTTAGAAGACACAATTCAACTGATAACAGGCATAAAAATATATGAATAAACAGCCCTGGCTGGTGTGGCTCAGTAGGTTGGAGTGTCGTCCTATACACAGAAAAGGTTGCAGGTTCCATTTCTGGTCAGGGTGCATACAAAAGGCTACTGACCAATGTTTCTCTCTCACATCAATGTTTCTCTCTCTCTCTCTCTCTCTCTCTCTCTCTCTCTCTCTCTTTCTCTCTCTCTCTCTCTTCCTCTCTCTCTCAAAATTAATAAAAACATTCTTGGGTAAGGATTAAAATATCTATATGAATAAGTAAATAAAACATATACATTTATTATATTTATAAATGAAAAACTCAGTACTGTAAAGATAAAATTCTCACCATTAATCAATAAATTCCATGTAATTTCAAACAGAATCCCAACAGGGTCATGTGTAGGTATGGAGTAAGTATTATGGATTATGTGTATATTTTTGTGTTAATTTTAAATTTCACATGGAGGTCTAGAGAAACCTCATATCAACCCCTCCTTTAGAAAAAAAAAAAAAAAACACACACACACACAAAAATGTGTAACAAGAAAAACTAGTATCCCTTGAAGTAGGGAGAGTTAAGAAGGGTGAGGGACTTTAATTAAATGGAAAGATTAAAGTAAATTTCTTAGCTCCAAAGTACTTTGATTATTCAGGTGCTATGATGTAAATTCTCTCCATATTCTGATAGGAAAGCTGAATTGACCACCTCATGAGCTAATCAAGGAGCTCAGGTTGTTGATATAAACTAAGATGACATTCCCAAGTAGAAAATATTGCAAGTAGAAGCAAATGTAACTGGGTAATATGACCTCTGGGAGTGACAGGTTGGACCCAGTGTATTTTCCTACCCTTCCATGTGTAAAGAAGTATCTTATTTTTTAAATGTATTTTTATTGATTTCAGAGAGGAAGGGAGAGGGGAAGAGAGATAGAAACATCAGTGATGAGAGAGAATCATTGATTGGCTGCCTCCTGCACACCCCACACTGGGGACTGAGCCTGCAACCCGGGCATGTGCCCTGACCGGGAATTGAACCCTGACCTCCTGGTTCATAGGGCGACACTCAACCATTGAACCACACCGGTCAGGCCAAAGTTATTTTTATAGCAGAGTATGTCTTTACCTATCTGAAATGTAAAAATTTGTATGTGTATGAATGTTGATGTACAAAATACATTTTTCATAATTGGGAGAAGTCAAAAAACACGACTAATGAAGGAAGATGTAGTGATTGTTCGTACTGTCATTCCTCTCAGTGCACTCATTTACAATTAATTCCTGGGGTTTAGAAGCAATTTTATTTTGAAATAGTTGTAGTGAAAAATGAGTGTGTGGATAGCGCAGAGTCCTTTACCCTCTTCACCCACCTCCCCTGGTGCTAGCATCGTATATGAGATGGCACAGGTGTCCAAACGCAGAAGTTAGTCTTGCCACAATACTGTCAACTAAACCACGCGCTTATCTTCCTGTTTCACTGGTGTCTCCACTGACACCCTTTTCCTGTACCAGTGCCCAGCTGTGCTGTGTTTGTCCTCCTGTCTTCTTACTGCCCTCTGGTCTACGTGGAGGAGGAGGTCACAGAGGACAGGACCATCCTTGGCCCTCCAGCTGCACCCAGGCCACTGAGGCTCCGTGCCTCCTCCCCTGTCCTTGGCATGTGTGTTCTGCCCACTGTCCCACCATGGGAGCTGTTTCAAGGACACAGCTTGGAGAGAGTGAAGTGTTGTTGAGATGTCTGGATGGAATATGTGACTGAAAGGATTGTATATGTGACTGAACCCCGTTACGGCCTCTCTATAAGCTTTTAAGGTTCCAGGGGGCAGGGTAGAGATCACACTGCCTTGCAGTCACCCAAGACGAGCTTCATAAGCGCCCTTGGTTGACAAACGGCCACCTACCAATGTGGAGTGGCCTGCCTCTTCCTTCAGCCTCTCCTTGCCCCTGGTTGTGAACTAACACCATGTCTCTGTATCTCATTGTCTTTCTCCACTTTGACACTTTTGAAGAGCACCAGACAGGTATGGTGGAGAATACCCCTCGTTTGTGGGTTGTCTGAGGTTTTCCTCATGATTTCCTTGAGGTTATATGTTTGGGAGAAAAAGACGGCATAGGTGAAGTACCCTTCTAATGACATCCTATCAGGATGCATGACATCAGCATGACTTGTTGGTGCCATTAACCTTAAAAACAAGATTAACGGGGTTTCTCCACTGTAAAGTTATTTCTTTCTCTTTCCATAATCTATGTTTTATTAAACTTTTTAAATATCAATTTTTTAGAGAAAGGAAGAGAGAGGGAGAAACATCAATCAGTTGCCTCCTATACCTGCCTCGACCAGGGATTGAACCCACAACCTAGGTATGTGCTCTGACCTGGAATCAAACCCACAACCCTTCAGTGCGTTGGATGACCCTCCAACCAGCTGAGCCACACCAGCCAGGGCCCCATAATCTATGTTTTAGATATGACTGCCTGAGTCCCACTCATACTCAAAAGGAGAGCAATGAAGTTTCACCTCCTAGAGCGAGGACTGGCAAAGATTATGTGAACACATGTTAAAACAGTACAATAGTTAACACGTATTGGGGGGATATATATGAGGTTATCCAAGCATCCTGTTTCTCTTTAAAGTTCCACCCACTAGTTTTAGTACCTTCAGGGGTCTTATCCATGGCAATGCTCACTGTGGTGGTCTAATGGTGATTTTCTATTTCTCTCGTTTTTTTATGTTTATTAATTGGAATTTTTATGTCAGAAAGATGTATCCCTTTTTTCCATTTGCTTGTTTATTCAATTCCTTATTTACATCTGCATGGATTCGTGAGTATTTATTTTATTCTTTGGCCCATACAATCAGTATAAACTTATTCTATTATAATTTATGTCATTGCCGACAATGTTCCAGATTTGGTCATTGGGAGTTCTTACATGTTGGAGCCTGTATCCTTTTGACTGGCTCCCATCTTTTTACTTATTTGTTCTTCCTTCTTTCTGGACACTTCAAGATGCCCAGGCCCATGTCGTATTTTCCCTCTATAGCCTTAAAACCAGCATTTCTCCAAAGAGTCCTGGTCCTTTCATCCGAGAAAGAGAGAGAAATCAAGAAGCAGGTGCTGCTTGCTCGTTGCTACTGGGCATCACTCTCACTGCTCTCAGGCTCCCTCTTAAGATGACCTAGGAATAGGAATACATATACCTGCATGTTAACACCAGTCCATTTACATATTTACGTTAAAATAACATGAGTGCCTACTGAAGTCTTCAGCTCTAAGTCACATAGGGGTTCACTCTCTTCTTCACACTTCCTTACTGGCAGTGTTTTTCTCTGGCTCCCAATGTACATGATTTATTTATTTGCTAGAGGCCTAATGCACAAATTGCATGCACTCAGGAGTGGGGGTCCCTCAGGCCGGCCTGTGCCCTCTCAAAGTCCGGGAGCCCTCAGGGGATGTCTGACTGCCGCGGAGGTGGGAGAGGCTCCAGCCACTGCCGCTGCATTCGCCAGCCATGAGCCCAGCTTCTGGCTGAGCGGCGCTCCCCCTTGGGGAGCACACTGATCACCAGGGGGTAGCTCCTGCATTGAGCATCTGCCCTCTGGTGGTCAGTTCACGTCATAGCAACTGGTCATTCCGCCGTTCGGTCGATTTGCATATTAGCCTTTTATTATATAGGATTTCTCAACCCTAGTAAGCATGTAGAGTGGTATCAGCTAGCCCATATTCCTGTGTAACGCATGGTTTGTGATTCTCCTCCCTTAAACTGAATCATTGGCTCTGCATATATGGCAAAGGCCTCAGCCTTATTATCAGTGTGGTCTGTCGTCTCCCCTTTGTAACAACTAATATAGAAATTCCTCTGACAGCCTCTACATTTAAAGCACAACAGAAGACTATGTTTATTCTTTTACACAAGGGAAAAGGGCCTAGAATATCAAACATAATTCTGAAGAACACAAATAAAAAATGAGTATCCAGCCCTACCTGGTTTGGCTCAGTGGATAGAGCATTGGCCTGCGGACTGAAGGGTCCCGGGTTCGATTCCAGTCAAGGACACATGCCCAGGTTGTGGGCTCTATCCCCAGTAAGGTGTGTGCAAGAGGCAGCCGATCAGTGATTCTCTTTCATCATTGATTTTTCTAGCTCTCTCTCCCTCTCTGTTCCTCTCTGAAATCAATAAAAATATTTTTTTTAAAAATGAGTATCTACACGATCAGATGGCAAAATGATGTATATATATTATAAAGTTTTGGTAATGAGAACCATGGCCCAGGGGTTGGTAAACAAAATGATAAAGGAGAGTGGAAAACCCAGAAACAGAAAACTGGATTTTAACAAAGAAGAAGGCATCACAAGCAGGTGGGAGGAAGAACAGGGCTACTTAATAAATCGTTGGCTGTCCATAAGCAAAGGAAAAACCCACCCTACCCCAAACGAAGTCCAGGCATCTTAGATAGAGGCCTAAGTATGAAAAGAAAGACTTCAAATTTTATAAGAAAACACAGGATATGAACTTGATGGCATCAGGTAGGAGAGGAATGCCATAAACAAAATGCAAAGAGCACACATCATAAAGAAAAATTCATAAATTTACCTGTGTTTTAAATTTCTTTGAGTCAAAAGATGCCATCAAGAGAAATGAAAAACAAAGCCTGTTAAAATTACTTAAAATTTGGAATATATATAAGAAACTCCCTCAAGTAATTTGAAAATCACTAGAAAAAAATAAAAGGGCTGTAAAGAGGCAATTCACAAAGGAGAACATCTGAATGGCAGATATTCATAAGATTATATCAACCTCACTATCAACCGGAACAGTGACAATTAAATAGTTAAAATTCCATGGCATGCCCATGAGATCAGCAAAACTTAATGCCTTATAGCTCCAAATCTTAGCAAGGCTGTAGGGGAGAAGCTACCCTATCCCGCTGAATTCCTGTGAATTGGTACAAGTACATTGGAGAGAATAATATCAGGTTGTCATCTGACCAAATGCCACTTCCTGGTGTGTACACACAGGGCATGTATAGGGGTCTGGCAGTTTTTACAGGTAAAGGGGGAGCAACTTCCCTTTCCATCAGTAGGGGGTGATTACTGTGCTTTATTCATGCCCTGGAATATGGTGCTGTGGTTAAAGAAAACCAATCATCTTTACACTATTAACATAGCTGCAGCTCAAAAGCTATTGCTGATTGATAAAAGCCAATCAAAGAAGGATTTGTGCTTTGTGATGCTGGTTATGTAAAAAGTTATATGCATGCGAATGCAATATATTATTAATGGTGACATTCACATATATTATTAATCTCAGGCTATTGATACCTATGATGAGGGAGGGAGGAAATGGGATGGAAAGGGGAATTTTAGTTGTAACTGCAATATTTTTTTTTCTTAAAAACAAAAATACTGTTATGGGCTAAAATGTGTCCTTCAAATTCATATGTTGAAGTCTAACTCCAGAACCTCAGCACATGGCTGTATTTGGAGATAGAGCCTTTGAAGAGGCAATTAAGGGAACATGAGATCATATGGAGAGGCCCCAATCTAATAGGACCCATGTCCTTTAAGATCAGGAGATTAGGACACAGACAGCACAGAGACTGCAGAGACGATGTGAGGACACAGCAAGAAGGTGGCCGTCTGCAAGCCATGGAGGGAGGCCTCAGAAGAAACTCCACTTGCCAGCACCTTGATCTAGGACTTCTAGCTTCCAGAACCGTAAGGAAATAAATGTCTGTTGTTTAAGCCACCCAGTCTGTGGGATTTTATTATGACAGGCCTAGTAAACTATTACAATATCTGAAGCAAACATGGCAAAATTTAACATGTTTATTCTAGTTATTGGGACCATAACTATAGATTATATTATGTACTCTTCTGTTTGTTCCAGATATAGAGTGTCCCCAAAAAATGTATGCACACTTTTTTTTCTGATAGCTCAATTGATGTTTCTTTCTTTTCAGATTTAACCCATTGGAATTAATAATTATTCAAAGTGTATATATATATTTTGGGACACCCTATTTTTCTATATTAAGAAAATAATAAGATTCCAGAAAAGAGTGGTACAAATACAATAAAAATGTACCTTTGACCACCTTTCAGGCCAAGGTGTGGACACTGTGTTGGGCAGATGGGTCTCCCGCACGGGGTGTGTGTCTTGGACACAGGACAGGACTTCCCATCTCTCATCTCTGCGAACCCCAAGGGCAGCATCACTGCCTGACACTGACCTGCAGAAGGAGCATGGGGCAGGCACACCTGCTTCGTTTCAGCCTGGAGATGGTGCACATCACTCCCACTGCCACTCATCGGCTGAAACCCAGTTCCCCGCTGCCCCTGACTGCAAGCCTCTGGGATCTGCCTGGCTGGGCACCCAGGACAAGGAGAGAGTGTAGATTTGGACAAGCAACGCATCGTCCTACCCACACTGTCATAGCCAAGAACTTCAAATTACTACAGTTAAATGCCATCAATAAAAGAATATTAGCTCCTGTATTACTCAGGGTTCTCTAGAGAACCAATAAGAGATATTGATAGATGATGATGATAGATAGATAGATAGATAGATAGATAGATAGATGATAGATAACCGATTTATTCTAAGGAATTGGTTCAGTGAATTCTGGAGCTGGGAAGCTGGAGACCCAGGAGAGCTGATGGTGTCTTCCCAGCATGAGTCCGAGGGCCTGAGAACCATGAGAGCCAAGGTCTCAGTTCAAGTCCAAAGACAGGAAAAGCCCCCTCCTTGGAGGGAGTCGGCACTTTGGCTCAGGCCTTGGACGGATTGCTGGGGCCCACCACCTCGGGGAGGGCAACCTGCTTTACTCAGCCCAGCAATTCAAATGCTACTCCCCTCCAGGAACACCCGCAGGGACACCCAGACTAACGTTTGACCAAATACCTTGGCACCTTGTCACCCAGTCATGTTGGGACATAGAATCAACCATCACGTCTCCCATAGAGAATAAAGTATCCAACATTTACTCTCTGCCTCGCAGCCTTTCCCGCACCTAAACCTGCGACTAAACTTTGGAACTTTAGACTTACTGTCACTGCTGAATCCATATTTTAATTGTCTATCTTCTTTTATAGTTACACTAGTAGCCCTGCGCATGAATCCGTGCGCCAGTAGCTTGCTGCCACCCTCCAGTAGCTCCCTCCCTCTCCCCCACGCCCCCCTCCTCATAGCTTGCTGCCCTGCCCCCTCCTGTAGCTCATCACCTCCCACTTGTAGCTCGCTGCCCCACCCTCCTGCTGATCTGTGATCTGGTTCTTAGGCGGTTGGCCATTACACTTCACAGCGTAACGGCCACTTGCATATTACATCTTTATTATATAGGATGTATTTTCCACCTGTATTTGTACAAGCACTTTTCCTAGTGTCTGCTGCATTAGATCCTTTGTGATTCACTCCAGTCCCTTTACACCTGCTACACCTGAGTCTTGATTCGCCTTTGGTTTTCTGGAGTACAGCTTTCCTCAAAGTCTGAGCTTCGAACTTGGCAGGGCTCCCAATTATGTAGTGTGCTTTCACATGAGAGACAACATCAGTTGTTTTTCTTGACACAAAGGACTCTCAAACTGTGATTAGATCAAAACAAACAAACAAAAACATTTTCCACGAAGGGATAAAAATGTGGAGAAATACAATTCTGCCTGCCAGTACATAACACAGTTATAAGGTATCTTCATTTCCTATTTTCTGTTTTTGTAATTACAAAATACAAGATAAAAATATAGTCGTAAATTTAGCAAAAAATAACTCCAAGAATACAGATGTAACTGGAAGCTCCTCTTTTCACAAATATTGAGCCTGCAGATCCCCACGGATGTGGTGAAAGCTCAGAGTCCACTCTGTGGGTGAAGTGACCACGTGCGGGGTCTTCCCTCGCAGCCCAGTCTGCACTGAAGAGTGCCACGCGTGTGCTTGGTGTTCAGGTACTTTATGGCTATTGTGGGCACCATCGCATCGGGTAAGCAGAGAAGCAGCAAGGAGATTGAAAAAGTTACTGCGGAAGGGCACATGGTTAAAAGGGGAGAAGTTTCTGGCAGTAAGAGAAGGAAGAAGGTGCCTGAGCTATTTGAGAGCCTGCGTGGTTTTGAAGGGAGAGTGAACGGGGCAGGAGAAGAGAATGTGCCTGTGAAATCAACTGTATTCTCAAAAAGTGAGAAAAACTTTTGGCCCGACAGAGGCAAACAAGCCCGACCTCCGTCCCCCTGGTGTGAATGTGGCGGGGACCTGATGTGGAGAATTCAGGAGTAAGTCCCCACTGTGGGCTGCTGCTGACCGTGGGTCCAGAGGGCGGGCGGACTCCGCACCACCGGTGGGAATGACAGAGCAGCGCGTGTGGCGCTCAGGCGGCTGAGGAATAATGAGTGGCCCGGCGGGAAGAGACAAATGCTGCCGTGGGTTTCCGAGGAAGACGGCATTTATCTATTTTGGGGAAATACATCTGCTAGAAAATATACATGTAAGAGGAGAAGAATGAGCTTCCCAAACATTGATTCACATTCCTGTAGCAGACGTGCAATGGGGAGCCACAAGTTCCTGTCTGTCTCAGTTATTTGGACTTAAAAACAAAGAATTTACAAATATCCTTCAGACCCTAATCTACCCCAAAGTTTAGACTTGCCCTAAGTAACAGTGTGGTAGGCACTGATCTTTTTGTTGTTGTTATAAATAAAAATTGGGTTACAAAATATACATTGTTATTTACTAATGCATTCTGTTACAAAGATTTAGGAGGCTTTTTTTTTTTATCAGAACATATAGATCTACCCTATTCCTTTTAATGACCACAGAGTCATGCATAGAAATTCATATCATAAAATATTAAACAATTCCACTGGTGGACATTTAGGTTATTTCCAATTTGGAAGTGGGTGTATATTTAGATGTGTGTGTATACACACATATATATTGCAAATGTGACTTGCTATGTTAACTTGTACATACATTTCATAATTTGAAGAACTAAAATTCTGTGGCAATTCATATTTTCACCCAGTTATTTTTAATGTTTTTATTTTGAAAAAAATATTAAATGTACCTAACATTTACAAGATTTATACCTAGAACTCCAGAATACCTTTAACAAGATTCATGGTTGTTAACATTTACCACGTTTGTTCATTTATTCTCTCTTCTCTTTTCTCATTCTTCTTGGTTTCAGAGTATATAATACAACCTATCCTCTAATATCTCACTGTGTGT
This sequence comes from Plecotus auritus, assembly GCF_963455305.1. Lineage (NCBI taxonomy): Eukaryota > Metazoa > Chordata > Mammalia > Chiroptera > Vespertilionidae > Plecotus > Plecotus auritus. The sequence continues at coordinate 64,487,075 of NC_137774.1, read as the reverse complement.
TTTCTGACAACAACCTAGTCCTTTATGTAACCACACTCCACTCATCAAGTTCAGTGGCTTGACCACTGACAGCACTGCTACCTGCTGCACAGTTCTATTCCACTTCTGTCAGCTGTCCCAGCAATGGCCTTCCAGCCTTTTTCCCGCCAATATGGGATCTGGTCCAGAATCTTGTTTTGCATTTAATTGTTGTGGCTCCTTAGTCTCCTTTAATCTGGAAATAGTCCTTGTTTAGCCTTCCATTGTTTTTCATGATGTTGACCTTTTTGTAAAACACAGCAGGTTATTTCACAGAATGTCCCTCAGTTTGGGTTGGTCTGATGTTTCCTCATGATTAAAATCATGTTTAACATTCCTAGCCAGAATACTAGAGAAGTGGCGTTGTGTTCCCAGAAAGTTACCTCTAGAGGCACGTGCCACTGGCCCACTCTGTTGTCATTTTCATTTTTCTCAGTGGGTAAGTCTTGTCTAGCTCAGTTTCTCAGTGCAATCGCTATCACCCACTTGTATGTATTAAATTCCCCGAAGGGAGACAGGTTCAGATCATGCGAATGCCTGTTCCTCATCAGACTCTCATGACCCAGACATACTACCCATTGACAATTACTATCCGGGCAAGTCTTTCCTATAATGACTTCAAAATGGCCATGTCCAGCTCACCCCTTCCTCCTCATTTACCAGTTGGCATTTTATTGAGGAAAGAGCATTTTCTTTTTGTCTCTTTATCTAGCTCACTAGTTGTCTTACTATCTCAGTCTACCCATCCATCCATTCACCTACCCAATCACTTGTCTATTTACCATTTGTATAGATCAGTGGCTTACTATTTTATTCAATGGGTTATATTACATTACTGTTCTTATTTTGATACTTGATTTTTTTTTCCAGATCTGTCTGGCAGGATCCCTTTAAGCAGGCCCGTGCGCCCTTTTGCTAAGTCCCCTAAGGTTTTTAGTACTTGCTTACCTCCTGGCACAGTGAGTCCAGTGCTTGCCCCTTCCCTGCCCGGCCCTGAGTTAGTGCTTGCTCCAGGCGTTCTGGCTCTCCTTGTTGGGGACCAACACTAAGACCTGGGCCTGGGTGTGTTCACAGTCACTGAGATCTCCCTGCCTTACATCCTCTCCCTGGACAGGGCTGTGAAACATTTGTATTTGTCTATCAGGAATCATAGATTTACACGGATAACCCTCAAATTCCAATCTAACCCCCAAGTTTCTTCCCTGTTTCCCCATCCCCAGGCTCCCAACAAGACGCATTTGCATAATCCTGTATCCCACAGAAAGTTGTTCAGGTGCTACACACATACTATACACTATGACAAACATACCTACTCAGAAAAGCTCAAGATTAATTTGCAATTCATTGTCCCCTGCACTGAAAATACCATGTTCAGATGTTACTTGCTTTACTAGTTTCCTCTGCAGCTTAAATTTACAAAACAAATGGGTTCATTGGCCTCTGTTTGCATTCAATTTAGCCTTTCTTTTTCCCCTTATAATGATTACATTTTTTATTGAATGTATTGGGTGACATCCTATCTAATAAAAGAGTAATGTGCAAATTGACCTTACCTCCACTACACCCAAAAGCCACGCCCACCAGCCATGCCCACCATCCAATCAGGAGGGAATATGCAAATAAACCCAACCAAGATGGCTGCAGCCACAGGGAGCAGGATGGAGGCTTGGGTTTCCCTGGCAATGGAGGAAGCCAAGCTTTCCACCTGCCCTTGCTGGCATAGGCCTGCACTCCAGGCTACAAAGTTTCAATTATAGAAGATAAATAAAGCCCAACAGAAATGGTGGAAGCCATGGAGCTGGAGAGAGCAGGAGGCTAGGGTTGCCTGCGGCGATGGAAGAAGCCAAGCATCTGCAGCCCTGGCCTGCTTTGGCCTCTGCTTAAGGCTACAAAGTTTCAATTATAGAAGATAAATAAATCCCAACAGAAATGGCTGCCGCCACAGAGCGAGCAGAAGGTTTGGCTCCACTCCAGGCTACAAAATTTCAATTGCAGAGGATAAATAAGTCCCAGATACCAGGGCCTCTGCTTGGGTTGTCGTGGGGCGTGGACGGCCTGCAAACCACCACAGGCCCCTCGCCCAGGCCACCCCATGCCCCAAGGAAACACCCACCCTGATCCAGGACAACCTTCAGGGCAAACCAGCTGGCCCCCACCCATGCACCAGGCCTCTATTCTATCTAATAAAAGAGCACTATGCAGATTGACCATCACTCTAACACACTAGATGGCTGCCCCCATGTGGTCAAAAATCCTGCCCTCATGTGGACACAAGATGGCCACCACAAGATGGCCAGCAGGGGAGGGCAGTTGGGAGGGACCAGGCCTGCAAGGGAGGGCAGTTGGGGGTGATCAAGCCTGATGGGGAGGGCAGTTAGGGGTGACCCGGCCGGCAGAGGAGGGAAGTTAGGGGTGACTGGGTCTGCAGGGAAGGGCAGTTGGCGGGTACCAGGCCTGCAGGGGAGGGCAGTTAGGGGTGACCAGGCCTGCAGGGGAAGGCAGTTAGGGGCAAACAGGCTGGCAGGGGAGCAGTTAGGCATCAATCAGGCTGGCAGGGGAGTGGTAGGGGGTGATCAGGCTGGCAGGCAGAAGCGGTTAGGGACAATCAGGAAGGCAAGCAGGCGAGCAGTTGGGAGCCAGCAGTCCTGGATTGTGAGAAGGATGTCTGACTTCCCATTTACAACTGGACACTAATATGCTAAGTGTCCAGTCATCTAGTTGGCCATTCAACCAATCAAAGTGTAATATATTTTTTATTGATTTCAGAGAGGAAGGGAGAGGGAGCGAGAGATAGAAACATCAATGACGAGAGAGAATCATTGATTGGCTGCCTCCTGCATGCCCCTCCTGCAAATGGGCAGTCGGACATCCCTCGAGGGGTCCCAGATTGGAGAGGGTGCAGGCTGGGCTGAGGGACCACCCCCCCCCATGCACAAATTTCGTGCACCAGGCCTCTAGTCCTATATAATAAAAGCCTAATATGCTAAGTGTCCAGTCGTCTAGTCGGCCATTCAACCAATCAAAGTGTAATATGCTAATGACATGCTAAGGCCACTCAACCACTCGCTATGATGTGCACTGACCACCAGGGGGAAGACACTCCGACAGAAAGGTTAGCTTGCTGTTGGGGTCTGGCTGATCGGGACTGAGCAAGATGGGCTGGGCACACCCTGGGGCCCTTCAGCGGTTCCTCCCCGGCTGGCCAACCTCCAGTGCCCCTCCCTGGACCTGATTGTGCACTGGTGGGGTTCCTTGGCTTGGCTTGCATCCTCTCACAATCCAGGACCCCTCAGGGATGTCAGAGAGCCGGTTTTGGCCTGACAGCGAAACAACCAGTTGCTATGACACGCACTGACCACCAAGGGGCAGACACTCAACACAGGAGCTGCCCCCTGATGGTCAGTGCACTCCCACATGGGGAGTGCTGCTCAGCCAGAAGCCAGGCTCATGACTGGCAAGTGCAGCTGCAGTGGCAGGAGCCTCTCCCACCTCCGCAGCAGTATAAGGCAGTCGGACACCCCGCCGAGGGCTCTTGGACTGCGAGAGGGCGCAGGCCAGGCTGAGGAACCCCCTCCCCGAGTGCACAAATTTCATGCACTGGTCCTCTAGCTGCTTAATAAAATCATCTGTTTCAGGTGTACAATTCTATAATACGTCATCTGCATATTGTATTGTGTGTTCACCATCCCAAGTCAAGCCTCTTTCCATCACCATTTATCCCCTCTTTACCCTCTTCTACCTCTACCCCCTTTCTCTCTGGCAAATGCCATGCTGTTGCCTCTGTGTCTATGAGTTGTTGATGTGTTGTTTTGCTTAATCCCTTCACCATTTTCACCCAGCTTGAAACCCCCCTCCCCTCTGACAGCTATCAGTCTATCCTCTATCTATGAGTCGGTTTCTCTTTTGTTTGTTAGTTTATTTTGTTCATTAGATTCCAGTGCAAGAGGGTTTCATTTTCTCCACATCCTCGCCAGCACTTGTTGTTTGTTGATTTATTGATGGTAGCCATTTGGGCAGGTGTGAGGTGATATCTCACTGAAGTTTTTTGTTGTTGTTGTTTGTTTATCTTTAATATATTTTTTATTGATTTCAGAGAGGAGGGAGAGGGAGCGAGAGATAGAAACATCAAGGATGAGAGAAAATCATTGATCGGCTGCCTCCTGCATGCCCCACAATAAGGACTGAGCCTGCAACCTAGGCATGTGCCCTGATCAGGATTCGAACCACCACCTCCTGGTTCACAGGTTGAAGCTCAACCACTGAGCCACGCCGGCTGACCGGGCCACACTGAAGTTTTAATTTGCATTTCTCTGATGATTATTGACATTGGTTGGGCATTTTTTCATATGTCCATTGGCCATCTGTGTGTCATCTTTGGAGAAGTGTCTATTCAGGTCTTTTGCCTGTTTTTTAAATTGGATTGTGTTTTGATTTTGCTGTTCAGTTTTATAAGTTCTTTATACATTTGGGATATTAACCCCTTTATCAGATGTATCATTGGCAAATATGTTCTCCCATACAGTGGGTTGTCTTTTCATTTTGTTGATGCTTTCCTTTACCATGCAGAAGCTTTTTAGTTTGATGTCATCTGATTTGTTTATATTTTTCTTTTGTTTCCCTTGCCCAAGGAGATACATTAGAAAAGATATTGCTGTAAGCAATGTCTGAGATTTAACTGCCTATGTTTTCTTCTAGGATTTTTATGGTTTCAAGCCCAACATTTATATCTTTAATCCATTTTGAGTTTATTTTTGTGTATGGTGTCAGAGGTGGTCTAGTTTCAGTTTTTACATGTATCTATAAGGAAAAAAAGCCTCTCTTTTTCTTTTCTGTGGCCTTCCACAATTTATGAGAAGCACCTGGTGATCAAACCCCAAGAATGTTAGCTACTCAACAAAATATTAGCAAATTGGATCCAGCAATATATTAGAAAGGTCATACATTGTGATCAAGTGGGATTTATTCTGGGGATGCAGGTAGGTACAATAACTGCAAATCAGTAAACATGATATATCACATAAACAAAATGAAGGATGAAATCACATGATCATATCAAAAGATGCAGAAACAGCATTTGACAAAATCCAGCACTCATTTATGATAAAAACTCTCAGCAAAGTGGGACTAGAGGGAACATATCTCAATGTAATAAAGGCTATATATGAAACATTCATATAGTTGTTTGTAATGTTTTCTTACAATCCTTTGTATTTCTTTGATGTCATTGTTACTTCTCCGCTTTTATTTCTTAATCTATTTATTGGGTCCTCTCTTTTTTTCTTGATGAATTGGGTTAGTCAATCTTGTTTATCTTTTCAAAGAATTAGCTCTTGGTTTCACTGATCTTTTGTATTTTTTCCTAGACTGTATCTTGTTTGTTTCTGCTCTTGTCTTTATTATTTCCTTCTTTCTACTCACTTTGGGCTTTGTTTGTTGTTCTTTTTCAAGTTTCTTTAAGTGTGGAGTTATATTGTTTATTTGAGATTTTTCCTTGTTTCCTGAGCTAGGACTATAGTGCTATGAATTTCCCTCTTAGGACTGCTTTCCCTGTGCCCCATAGGGCTGTTGTGTTCTCATCTTTATTTGTTTCAAGGTACCTTTGGATTTCTTCCTTGATCTCATTGTTAACCCATTCATTGTATAGTAACATGTTATTTAGCCTTTATGTCTTTGTGTGTTTTTCAGTTACATATTTTTGAATATGTAGAATGTTAGCACCTTAGTTGCATTTTTCTATTTTTATCAGAATCTATAACATTTATATACTATTCTTTCACAGATGCCCCCTCCCTGTATTAGTTTTAACTCTACAATTAAATACATGAAATGCTCACTATTAGCCCTTTTGCCAACATTTTCCAAATTATTTCCTGGTTGGCCAAAGTTCATCCACAATAAATTCTTCAAGATGGTCACAAGTGTACAATATTCCCTGAATTCTTGCATGTTCAGAACTCCTTTGATTGCAGGATTTCTCAACCTCAACACTATTACTATTTGGGGCTGGGTAATTCTTCGTTATATAGTACTGGTCCGCACAGGGTGGGATGTTTAGCAGATTTCCTGACTACTGCCCACTAGGTGCCAGTAGCACTCCATCCCCCACTGGTGACAACAGAAAATGCCTCAGACATTGACAAGTGTCCTGAGGGGCGGGACAGGGGTGCTCTCACTCTCCCACAGGGTTGATACAGGAATGGAAAACCTTTGGCTACTCTTTCTTTCCTTGAGGTCCCTGTTTCCTTGCATTGTTTCTTGCTTTTTAAAAGTGTGATGCCAGCCTACTTTTCTTATGCTGGTAAATAATTTTGATTTTGATTTTATTCCTGGAAGCCCAAATGATTTTTTTATTTGTCTTTGAATTTTAATCATTTTAGTAAGATATGGCTTAGAATATATTGTTCCAGGTCAATTTTCCCAGAATATTGTAGTCTCTTTTAAAATGCAGATTTAAGCCCTGGCTGGTTTTTCTCAGTGGTTAGAGCATTGGCCTGCGGACTGAAGGGTCCCGGGTTCGATTCCAGTCAAGGGTACTTGCCCAGGTTGCAGGCTCAATCCCCAGTAGGGGGCATGAGGAGGCAGCCGATCAATGATTCTCATCATTGATGTTTCTATCTTTCTCTCTCTCTCTCTCCCTTCCTCTCTGAAACCAATAAAAATATATTTAAAAATAATAATAAAATAAAATAAAATGCAAATTTAAGTTTTCTTTCATTTCTATGAAGTTTTCTTGGATTATAGTTTAAATGCTAGTTTTATTGTTTTTCCCTTTGAATCTTTAATTATATTTATGTTGGACCTCCTTTGCCTATCTCCCATTCCACCCATTTGGTTGTCTTACTGCCTTTCTTCCATTTTATTTTCTATCATGCTACCCTCTCCCTTTACATCTCAGTCTCCCAACTTACCATATAGTTTTCCATTTCTTGTTTTGAGCAAACAATTTCCTGAATTTTATTGAGAACACAAGGCAGCAGATGCTTTCTGAAGTATGCTTCTGTTTCCTCTGATCGTACTCATCCAAAGACTCTCCTTCTGACTCTTCAGCTTCACATTTCTGTCTTCATGCTATGTGATTTTGAATAAAATGAGACTAAGATACATGGCTGAGATATATGTTATTCTTATTTCCACTTCTGCTTATTTATCAAGGAACAAGAAAGTTATACCATTTCCTATTTGTTATGTACATAATTTCCCTTTTATTCCCTCAAGTGCCATCAGATTGCTATGTGATATGTTCCTTCTTCCTGCTCTGAAATTGGAGAGCTATTTGATGTGTGCAACCTTTAGCCAAATTTCTAGTTTATAATAGCCTATTATCATTAAACTTTCTACTTCAAAAAGCCACTTATTCTTAAAAATAATACTCTGGTGTTCAAGGAGGGCTAGTGTGATACCACTATCGTGTCTGTTGACAAAGTTTAGAATTTATTCTTGGATCAGCTATCTCTGCACTCATGACTAAAATCAACAGCCCTCATCACAGCCACCGCACGGCTGATTTTCTTCTAGATTGCTGTCAGGTCACAGCTAACACTGGGAATGGGTGTTAACAGACTCTAAATATGCTAGTCAGCAGTTCCTGTACTGAGGGAGATCTGAACTCCTTCACTCTGATGAATCAAGTTCAAGCTTGTCAGATCCTGGAAGTATTTTCCCACTGGTGGTTCCACCATTGTGCCTGTAGGCTTCGAAGGTTTGAGTCGTGGAAATCCTCCCTGTTTTCTAGCTGGTCCTTGTGTAATATTCCTGGCTCCTCATGCTACTGAACTTGTCCATCCCCTCTTGAGTTGTTATATTTATGTGAGTTTGGGGAATCAGAGAGCCCTGAATTCCTATCATCACGACTCAGCACTAAGTGGGCTGTGTTTATGTCACTGCTACATGAGGCCCTCCCTACAAGGCTCTCCAACTGTGCACAGTGCAAGGTGTGAAAGCCCCTCAGAACAGTTGTGAGCTTGTACAGCCTGGGACCACCCAGCTTCTCACCTTTACTCACATCTGCCATGTATCACAAACTCTCACCACACTAGACAGTTCAGCTCTTTCTCCAAACCTGCCAGGTAATTTCAGACCTTGCTACTTCTGCTCAGATACTGTTCTTCTGCCTGTAATGCCTTGCCTTGCAGCCAGAAATTCCTACTTATCCTTCAGAGTGAAGCAGAAATAGCATCTTCTCTGTGTACTACTCCCAGGTACCCAAAGCAAAACTACACCATTCTCTGTGGCTGCATTGCTATGGTCTGAATGTTGTATTGGCTGTGTCCCTCCAGAATTAATTTGTTAAATCCTAATGCTTAACGTGGTGTTATTTGGAGGTGGAGTGTTTGAGAGTGATTAGGTCATGAGGGCTGAGCTCCTATAAGTGGGATTAGTGCCCTTATAAAAATGGCCCGAGAGACCTCCCTAGCTTTTGTCTCAAGGATCTATCTTCTAATAGATCACTAAACTTTTCCTCCCTTTTATAACCTGTTATCTGCCTCCAAAATCCCAAAAAAAGAAGTGGCAGACATCTATGCTATTTCTCATTTATCTCATGCACTCCAATTATTTTGCCTTTGACTCCAGTCGGCAACATTGCATTGACTTTATCCCCAGATCTTGGTTATCCCCAGATCTATCCCCAACTTGGTTGTTAACCATAGCCACTCTCTTATTCAGCCTGTCCACCGAATTTGTTTTAATGTCAAACACATTTTCCTTTACCAGGTCTCATTTGGGTCTCTGATCGCTCCTTTTGTGCAGCAGCAGTCTGTTCTTGCTGTTGTAAATAATATTTTAAATTTATTTATTGATTTGAGAGAGAGAGAGAGAGAGAGAGAGAGAGAGAGAGAGAGAGTATGAGTGTGTGTGAGAGAGAAACATTGATTTATTGTTCCACTTATTTATTCATTCATTGGTTGATTCTTGTATGTGCTCTGACGGGGGAATGAACCTGCAACCTTGGCATATCGGGACAATGCTCTAACCAACTGAGCTACCCAGCCAGGGACAAAAAATTGTTTTCTTTCCTGAGTGATCTCTGTTTCCTAAAAACGTGACTATTTTATTTGTTACTCTTAATGTTTCTCTGGTATGTAATTTCTTTTTTATTTTGTAAGAGAACATTTATTTGGTAAGTCACAGAGGTAGAAGGAGTTCCTAAAAGAAATGGGCTAAGGAAACAAGTTGTGGAGGTTAAGGAAGGGCCCTTAGTGATGAAACTAATGGTAACATACCAGGGGCAGGAATGGGGAGGGGAAGGGTGAAGGCACGGGTGTGCTCTCCGGAGAGAAAGTGCCATGGGTCCTCCATCCTAAGGGTTTTAAGGGTGGCGATTTTATTTTATTATTTTTTAAAATATATTTTTATTGATTTCAGAGATGGAGGGGGGGAGAGAGAGAGAGAGAGAGAGAGAGAGAGAGAGAGAGAGAGAAACATCAATGATGAGAGAGAATCATTGATTGGCTGCTTCCTGCATGCCCCACACTGACAATTGAGCTCACAACCTGGGCATGTGCCCTGACTGGGGATCACACTGTGACCTCCTGGTTCATAGGTTGATGCTCAACCACTGAGCCATGTTGGCAGGGCAATGGTGGAGATTTTAGGGGAGGTCCTGGGGAAGATCTCAATAGAACACTCAGCAGCTTTCCAAGCGTGTCCTTTCAGGGTTATGGTCTCCACTGATTGATTGGCCGGCACCTGGGCAGGTAGTCAATAGTCAATGCAGCTGGTCCTGGGGCTGCTTTTGTTGCTTATCTGGGCCTGGAGCTGAAATACAACTGAGGCCTAAATGTCATCTCTAGGGAGGAAAGGTCAGGGGGTCCAAATCGCATGACCAGTGATATGCTGGAGGAGGAAAAGTCATTCTGGGGCAAGGTTGCACTCTACAATTGATTGTCCCTTGCTAGGCACCTGGGGCTTTCCATCTTGGTGACCTTCCATGTCTGTCTGACTTCCTACCACACTCCCCCTCAAGGACCTTGCCTCTGAATTCTTTCTGAGAAAAGGGGCACAGGGTCTCTTCTATAGCTACTTCCTGCTAAAAGGGGGTGATGTTTTACCTCAGAGCCAAGAGATCCTCGCTCTCTGTCAGAGGGGTGATGAGGCCTGGGCAGGGAAGGAGATGGCGATGGTATCTAGAGGTGGAATTTCCTGAGTGTGTGTAGGGCTTGTAACCTGGTGGAGACAAACTTATAAATGTTAGTATTATTCGGGCAAAAGCTAGAACAAGAATTATGACAAGTGTTCCAGTAGAAAGAAAAAACATTTTCATTCCCACTAATTTCAAGTCAAAGGATGGGAGAAAAATGAAACATTAGTTTGGAGGGTTGTAGCCAAATATTTAAGAAAACCAGATAAATTCAGGATTCAGTTCAATTCATAGGTGAAAAATAAAACTTTGAAGACAATTAATTGAATTAGAGTCTAATATTCCTAACTGTGTATTATAGTCTCTTGAAACACAGTTTCCCCTTCAAATCACCCTCATTTTTATTAAAGAACCAAATCAAGAACAATTTACTTACTGTATTAAGTCCAGTTTTAGTTTGATCTGGTTGTTTGCATAAACACAATAAAAACAGCAATGGATCATATATAAGCTCTTTAAAATCTGCTTTGCTGGAATCCCATGATTGAGCTTCAACTAGCCCCTCAGGGCAAGAATCTGAGCCACCTAGTTGCATCAGGTTTTCCTGCAATACCTGTAGACTTGGGTGGACTCCTTGAATTTATGAGGTTCCCAAAATGTCTTAAAGCTCCTTCCTTGACATCCCTCAGGAAAGCAACCTTTGCTCCTCACCTGGAGAGACTGCCATGAACCACATGGCCAAGCAAGGTACCAGGCTTTCTCCAAGGGGCTCTGATTGGTTTCATAGTCAGTCTTCATTTCTTAGGGCTTTCTGGTGACATCCAGAGCCCAGGTGTGTCTCTTAGACATGACAGTCTAGTCAAAATCTTGGTTAGTAAAACCACAATTGGAAATTGGTCTTACTGAATACATGAAAGAATCATACTGTCATGACTCAGTCATTAATAATTGCCAAATTCTGGGGGGATCAGGTAGGGAATATATATATATACTGCTATGTATCCTATATAATAAAAGCCTAATGTGCTAAGTGTCCAGTCGTCTGTCCAACCAATCAAAGCATAATATGCTAATGATATGCTAAGGCTGCTCAATCACTTGCTATGACGTGCACTGACCACCAGGGGGCAGACGCTCTGACTGGTAGGCTAGCTTACTGCTGGGGTCTGGCCAATCGGGATTGAGCAAGAAGGGCTGGACACACCCTGGAGCCCTCCCGTGGTCCCTCCCCAGCTGGCCAACCTCCCGCATCCCTCCTGGGCCCTGATTGTGTACTGGTGGGGTCCCTGGGCCTGGCCTGTGCCCTCTCACAACCCGGGACCCCTTGGGGGATGTTAGAGAGCCAGTTTGCCCCAATCCTGCAGGCAAAAAAGGCTAATATGCAAACCAATCACTGAGGCTGTCCAAGTGACAGCTTAGGCTCGTTCCTGCGGGCTCCCAGACTATGAGAGGGCACAGGCCAGGCTGAGGGACCCCCCACCCGAGTGCACAAATTTCATGCACCAGGCCTCTAGTATATATATACACTGAGTGGCCAGATTATTATGATCTCTGAATGCATAATAATCTGGCCACTCAGTGTATATCCTATATAATAAAAGGCTAATATGCAAATTGTCCCCTTGACCAGGAGTTCGACCAGCAGGCAGGCTGGCCAACTGCCCATGTCCCCTCCCCCTGGCCAGGCTGGCCGGACCCCACCCATGCATGAATTCATGCACCGGGCCTCTAATATATATATATATACTGAGTGGCCAGATTATTATGCATTCAGAGATCATAATAATCTGGCCACTCAATGTATATTTCACTGAATTGCTTTAAAAAAATCTCCTTATGTTTGAAAAGCAAGAGGAAAATTCTTGACCTTTTAGCAAAGTGAAAAAGATCTAAATTCTAATTCTGTAGTAGCTTACTTTTGATCTTTAAATATATTTACTTAATTAAATTTATTATTCAGGAGAGCACATGCTGGACCTTTGTTTTAAGGGGTTTTAAAGACTGGGCATTTAGGGGAAGATCTCAATAGAATTCATCAGCTTTATGCTGATTAGTATGTGATTTCTTTAATTCACTTGCTTGCTGACCCTTGGTGATTAGTTCCTGTTTATGAATAAAGATCTAGGCCTAAGAGCTGAGATTTCATCTGGATTTCGGTAGATCTGTCTGCCGGGAAACTTCTCCCTGGATGACTCCGTACTAGCAGGCAGGGTGTGAGGAAATGACACAGCAGCAGACTATTCCGATGTCTTCCTTCTTGAGAAAAATTTCCTTGCCTTCCTTACTAAGGTACCCACTTATGCTCCCGAGGTTCCTCAAACTCGGCTTTGCTTCCCATTCCTGGTCTTACACTCCGATGAGGAGGCATCTGCATGGAAGCCAACCACGTTCTTCAGCTTGTGCAGTGTTGGTTTTCACCTGGGGCCAAAGCCTCTCTTATCTGCTGCATGTATCTGGGGGAGGGCAGGCAAGAGATGGGGTCCACCTGGCATAGCTATCCTACATCCAGTTCTTCAAATAAAACATATTCCACATGCATTCCTTGACTGGTATAAAAAGAGTGCCCAAATGGCTAAAAGTCTTCCATCTCTGTATCCATACCTCCTGGCCATGTGACTGGAGCTCTGCCTCGAAGGAGGTGGAGTTTATGTTTCTACCCTCTTGAGTGTGAGCTTGGCCATGTGGCTTGCTTTGTTCAGTGGACTACAGAAAAGTGATCTGAAACAGAAACTGAAAAATCGTGTGGGCGTTAGGGCTTGCTCTCTCTTGCTGCTCTTGTAAAGAGGATAGATGAAAGATGAGAGGTTTAAAAATACAGTTTCTTGCGAGTGAATGCTGAGACATCACAGCAACAGCTTTGTGAGGAGCCCTGCAGGGCAGCAAGGAGCATGAGGCCTGTTTGCCTCTGCCATGATCAACAGCCTGCTGCACACCAACCCTGTGAAACACCTGCCTGGATTATCCAGCCAGCAGCTGCCCACAGCTGACCATGCAGGCTGGAAGAGCCCAGCAGAGAGAGACGAGCTCACACAGAGAACTGCCCAACTGATCCAAACCACCCACTAAATAAAGTGCTACTGAACCCTGCTTGGCACGAAGTTTGGAGTGGTTTGTTGCACAGCAAAAGCTAACAGATACAAACACCAAATTGTATGAATGCTCCAGATGCTGTAGATACTGTGTTAAGGAAAGTAGATAAGGCTTCTGTCCTGACATCATGATAAACAAAGAAATAAATAAGTAAGACATTTCAGGGATCCATATGCACTGTGAAGCGGGAGTCAGGGGACATGCTAGAGCGACTGGCTGGGGCTGAGCTCTGATTTAGATACTGTGGGCAGAGAAGAATTCTTTGAGTAGGTGAACTCTGAGTTAAGATCTGGATGACAAGGAAGAGCCAAGCATGTGAGGTCTAGAGATAGATTGTTCCAGACGAAAGAAACAACAAGAGCAAAGGCTTTGAGGTGGGAACACAGTAAAGGACATAAAGGAAGTCAACGAGGCTGGAGTAGGAAGCAAAGAGCAAAGAAGAGAGGGGGAGGAAGGGTTCAAAGTCAGGGAGACCGACCACGTGGGAGGACCTGGACTATAATGAATTGCCTTGATGCTCTACCATGCCTTATCCCTATCCTCTATATTTGTGGACTTGGAGCTGGATGCTTTTAAGAGACTCATAGGAAGGACCCCCTCTTCCCGCCAACATTTTGTGCTACAACTTCCCACGATCTGTTATCTCAGTCAGATCCATCTGCTTTCAGTCTCAGAATTTCTTCAACGTGTCCTCCTCCAGTTGCCACCTGTCAGGAGCTCTCGCTCCTGAGTCCACACATACTCCTGAGCCCTGCTTGCTGAGCCAAATGTTGAAGTAAGTTCTTCCTTGACCCTGCTCGCTGAGCCAATTGTGGGAGTACTCACTCAATCATCCTGCTCTATCATGCCAACTGTTGGGCCTCAGTTTCCCTGCCAGGGACTGGGTTTCCTTGGACACCGGTTATTAGATAGAGAAGACATGAGAAGTCATAGGTGTATAAGAGAGGTTTTATTGCAGACCAAGTAGCCATCGCTAACAAGGAGCCATCAGACAAAGCAGTTCTTCAAAGTAAAGTCCCATAAAGCAGGCAGCCGCACACTGGCTGGTTAATATTACATCTTTCCTGCAAAGCAGCCTCCAACATAGGAACTATACAAATATAGTAGCCCAACTACGTAGGCGCAAATACCGTAGCCACAGGAGCCAATACAGTAGCCCAGCCCTACATAAAAGCAGCCTAGCCTCGGTGGGTCAGTAACACATCTTCCCTATAACGCAGCCCCCGCACTGGCCAGTCAGTAACATACTTTATACCAGCTTAGACAAAGGAGGCTTCTTGCCAAAACAGTGACATCAGTCTTTTGGGTTCTAGAAGGGCACGCCTGCGCAGTATATAGATTGCTGCGTCTTTGCTTTTGTACCTGCGCATAGCAAATTAGCCTGGAGCACTCTGATTAGGAGTCCCATGCTCAGATTGGCCTTGACTATCTGGCCCCCACACTCAACTTGGCCTTGAACATCTAGCATATTCTGGACAGGGTTCCCACACCACCTTTCTAGGGTTCTAGGATTATGATAAAGTGTCTTAAAAATGGTTTTTCACATTTTAAGGATTGTGTTACATGTCTGTCCTCAACTCACCATTTCAATTGAAATTCTCTTATCTCATTTTTAAATTGGTAGCTCTAAGCTCATCCCACTCTATTATCCTCTTGCTGTCCTTTCTCTTTGTTTCTTCTTTACAACTTGTCTTTAGACTGCCTGGTAAGAGCAGAGAACTCAATAAGGCATTTACTCACCATCCAATATATATTTATTGTGTACCTTTTATTTGCAAACAAAATTGAGGCCCTTCCCTACTGGTTGCACTCGCATCCACCTGCCTTGTTCAATTCTGGCTGAGCTGAGTATAGCTCATTGAAAACTTTGTGCTGGGGCACTAAAGACATAGGGTTAATTCTCCCAGTGCCTTAACACATTGCAGACCAGTAGTTTTATGGCTAGCTTTACCCAGTGGCCAGGTAAGTTTCTACTGAACAAGTAAAAAAAACATTTTACATAAATGTTAAAGACACGCTTTAAAATTAAATACCAACTGCATATTTGAAGTTATTTATTACATGTTCTTACAAGCTAATATCTTTTTAAAATATGATACTTTATAAAACACTGTGTAATATGAAGTGAGAATTCTCGTGATCCATCTGCAATGTTAATATGCTGAAATACGTCTGAAATACCTACTTTAACTCCTGGTCTTCTCTCTCTCTCTCTCTCTCTCTCTCTCTCTCTCTCTCTCTCTCTCTCTCTCTCTCTCCCCCTCTCCCTCTCCCTCTCCCTCTCCCTCTCTCTCTCTCTCTCCCTTTCCCTCTCCCTCTCTTTCTCACTCATCTATCTATTTATCTCCATTGAGTGGCACACACGGATGTCATGGGAGGGATGTACCATGTTACCCCGGTGGGAAGAGAAGACCCTTCATCCTTGCAGACAAACCTTTGCCTTGTTAAGCATTTGTAAAGTTTCCAGGCACAGCAATCTTCACTCTTTTTCCTAAGGCAGATGAATATGCTTGTGCAGAGATTAGAGTACTTGTTTGTGATGTTAGCATCTTCAGAGCCCAGTCCACACTCATACTATTTCCTGTCACATGTCTTTTAGTTTCTTTGCAGAATCCCAAAGTACAAAACATTTTGCCCATCCTGCTGTTGCCTTCTGGGAACCCCAATGCACCTTTCCCTCAAATCCACAATCAGACACAGGGACACAGCAACTCACCCTGGAGGGCGGTGCTGGCATCTCCGAAGCAAAGTGGTTTGTCTGACCCAATGAAAAGGGTTATTTTTTAGAGGCTTTAGTAGAATCATTAAATCCAAAGTTCAATAGAGATGCTATTCCATGTTAATTTTAAGTGCCAACAAGTCGGTCCCAGACCCATTCTTTCCCTGAAGTGAAACAGCTTTGGTTAAAGATGGGGAAGCAGGGGTTAACTCACTGACAAGTTTAAAGTTCAAAGCCGTGAGGAAGGATCTTCTCCCACATGTAGCCCCTCGGGAGCCACAGCAGCAGCAGACACTAATAAAACATGACGGCTCGTGTTCGGAGGGCCTATGGGGAATCTGACTAATGGAATGAGCCCCACAGGAGGGTTTAGAAATTACTTCAAATGCAAATATTTTTAAACACCACTTCTTGTCACTTACACATGCAATGCTCAAAATTTAGATGATTGGAAAATGAGGCTGAGCTGCAACAAGTGAGAAGTTCTATTGGGCAGGAACTGGACTCACATGCCAAGGCCAAAGCGGGCAGGTGGTGAGGGAGGAGGCGGGCCCACAGCATCTCACTGGCTGCGCACTAGCGCACATGGAGGGACCTGCAAGGCCCCACCGTCCAGGGGCTGGGGCTGGGCTGGGGCCCGTGCAGAGCTGGAGAAAGGGAGGAGCTTGGATCTGAGGGCACCTGGCCTAAAGCTCTCCCACCACTGTCCACCCACGTCAGCCACCTTGAGGGCTGCCTTCAAACTGCCTGTCCCAAATGCATGACCAGGGAAGCGGGCCTTGGGAGCTCTCTAGAGGGAGGTGGACGAGCTGGATGTCTGTTCAGGCAGAACTTGAAGGCGGTCGAGGCCGTGTCCCCTCTGACTTCCAGCTTCTGCCACCTGCGTTCTCCGCTCAGCCGCAGGCAGCCCGCCCACCCCCGCTCCACTCCCCCTCCACCCCTGCCCCACCCTCTTCTGCAGTTCCTTCTGCGCCTTTCTCTTCTGTTTATGACACCATCGCCATCTCAGTTCCTGGAGTTTCAGACCTTGGCCGTGTTTGTCCCTCTCATCTGTCCCCTTGATGTCAGCATCCAGGGCCATCACTGGCACGTCCTCTGGCTATGATCCTTGACCTCCTAGTCCAGTGTGACCCTCACTTCCTCCGCTTGAGTTACCCGTGGGCCTGGCCCGTGATCTTCCTGTTACTCGGAATCGCTCCTGGGAGACCCCCATCGGGGAGAATCCTTACTCTGGCGCTGCTGCCAGAGCCCCCCACACCAGCTTGTGCTGCCTTTCGCACCATGTGAGGCACGTGGGACTCACTGTTTGGACTCTTTCCTCTTGTTTTAAAGAAAGCAGCCCCGAGTTCTGTGTGTTTCCTCCCGAAGGATACAGATATGCCACGGGGAGGGGAAGTGCCTGCAGACCTGCAGCCTTTATATTCCTATTCGATGTGCAGAGAAGCCTACCCCTCCGTACTCAGAGAGTCACAGGAGCCCATGCTGCCATAGCACCAAGGAAGGAGGGGCCCCTCTCCCGCTGTCCCCCAACAAAGACTCAGCGGGAGCTGGGGCAGTCGCTCTGAAAGCTGCTCCGCTGCCAAAAGGCCACAGGCAGCCCGGCCCGCGGCCAGAGGCAGCAGCAGTGCAGGTCACGAACCTGGAGTAGAACTTGGCCTTGGGTTTGATGGATAGTGAAGGGATGGGTAAACCCTTTAGACAGTTTTAGTCTTTTAATATCTCCTAGTTCTTATTTTGTTTCCATCAAATAACATGAAGATGGTATTGGCTAGCGCCGTTAACCTACTCCCACTGGCCACAGTGACTCCTCCTCCCACCTCTTCACCTGTTTCCCCTGCAGCCTGTTGTCTGTCCAGCGCAGGAGCGTCCTCCTCTCACTCTCTGGTCTTGCTTGGTCCCGAATGGTCAGTCACCTCACAGTTCTCATGAATACCCCTGAGGTGCCAGCTGCCTCCTGCCTCCTACCCTCAGCTCTGCCCCGATACCCCCTCCCATGTCTAGAATGTCAGGCCTCGCTGAGTAAAATCATGAGTTATTTGCTCTTTATCTCCTGGGCCCTAACATTTTTGATGGCTCCAATGTCCTTGATCCTACACAGGTTGACGTCATAACATATTTTCAAGGATTTCAAACCTATTCCACTCTGAGATCAAGGTCCATATTTCATCCCTACCACCAAACCCTTGTGTGGGTACCAAGTCCATCCAGTATGAGTTTCCTCAAAATCTCTCTTATCTACATCAAGCTTATATTTGGATTTGCCCCTCTCTTTTTATTCTTCTTGCCTCAAATAATGAAATTCCCTTTGCTTAACTAGTGAAGTTGAAAACATGGTGCACTACCCAATGCTTCTTTTCCTGTTTTAGAGGCTCTCCTGACCTAAGAGGGAGAGCAGCCATGCTAATTGCGTATATGCCCCTTTCCTGCGGAATCTACACCGCCCCCAGCAGATGCGGAGTCCCACAGTGTCTGCGTGGAGCTGAGTGCGGTGGGGCAGGTACACAGGGACAGGGAATTGCTGCGGCCCGGCGCCGTGATGGGTGCAGCTCAGGGCACAGCTGTGGCACAAAGAAATGGATGAAGTCACCTGGGCTGGGAGTGGGAAAGCATGGCGGACACCATACAGCTGAGCCAGGTCCTAATGAATCACAGTTCAGTAGCAAGGCGGCGGGCCACCATTAAAGGTTTGTTACATTGGGGACTGAGGGCCTGGCGCACAGGGAAGCCGCTGAGCAGCGACCGCGTGCAGACAGCCCCATGTCCTCACGGAAAAGAGGCCTCTGTCAGCTAATGGGGTGGAGGAACAGAGTGGCAGTGAGGGGCCTGAGAGCCCACAAAAGGAAGCAAAGACTATACCCCAAATTAGGCAAAAGAAATAATATTGATAAAATCAGAAACTGATGCTTTAAAAATCATAGAAACAGCAGAATTAACAAACAAGTCCTAGAGTTGTTCCTTCAAAGAAAGGGCAAAGGATTGGGGGGTAAAGGGGGCCGAGCAAAGGTACTGCAAGTTTAATGAAGGGGAAAGGAAAACACATAGAAAGCAAACTATTGAAGATGTATTTATAGATGCTTAATACTTGCCAGGTCCGGACTGAGCCTGGGACACAACGGCTATACGAAGAGATGTGTCCTTGACCTTCGAGGAACTGAATTTTGAATGAGGACGTGCTTCTTTAAACAAGCGATTACGCAAATAAAACACAACTCCAAATTGAGGACCATGAAGGAAAAGTAAAGAGTACAATGTGGTCAGAGCAAGGTCACAGATTAACATGGGCTGGGTGTGGATCATGATCTGAAAGGCAACCCCAAGGGAAAACCAGCCTGTGTGGTCTGCAGGTGGGAAGGCACAGGCCAAGGTCGAGGGACTGGACAGAGGTCAGTGAGCTGGAGCGGGCAAAGGAAGCAGAGAGTTACAAAGGCTTATAGGCGGGGTGACCGACAGTCTCAGTGTGGCCAGGGCTGAGTGGGGAGGGCTCCTTGGACGTGGACTTTCCGTTTTAAAACCTGGACAGTCCCAGGCAAACCAGGGTGACGTGGTCCCTGTTTACAGGCCTCATTCAATTCTGTGGACTCAGCAGAAGAGCAGTGTGGTTGGTGGCCATAGACAAGGTGACCGTGGTGAGGAATGGGTGATTCAGAAACATTTCGAGGTAAATTGATGGAACTTGGTGAGAAATGACAGCCAGGGAAGATGGTAGGTCAGGAATAATCAAGAATGAACCTCAGATTTTTCTGGCTTTGGAAGCTGGACGGATGTGCATAAGAAAGGAATGAGTACACAAACAAACAACAAATTTTTCTCAGACGTCAACTGCGAATCAGAGCTGCAGATCCCATCAGTGCTGAGCTTGCCCACAGGAGTAAAGGTCAGTGCCTCCATGCCTTTCACATGGGCTCAAACAGAACCTGGGCCTGGCGGAGAGTTCGGAGGCTATTGTCAACCTGTAGAGAAGGCAAGTGCTCCCCACCCCAGTAAGGGGAGACTCAGCATAATGAGAAAAAGCAACGCAGGAGGCATTCCTCCGCATTCAGACAGAGCGTCAAGAAATAAATGCATTACTCTTGCCCCTCCCCAACTCTCAGACTCCAATATTTAACCCAGAAGAAATAGTAACTGAATTATGAAGTCCTTTCAAAACTAGACATTTGACACATCTGTTATAAAAGTCTTACAGAAAGCACTCTGGGTGCCTGTAAATTCTATAATTATGTTAATTCAAACTTGAAGACACTCCCATGAATTTTTTAAAAAATATTTCCAACCCAGATCACAGGGTTTGTTCTGCCTGCCACTGGGATGTGGGGAATATTTGCCGAATGCACTAAATTCTCTTCTTTAACCACCCATGTCAGGAGAGCACAGGGCTGGAATAAAGATGAGCGCAGCAGGCCAGAGATGGGAGTTGATTGAACATGTAGGCTTAGTCCAGGTTCAAAAGCACAGTCCCAGGGAGACCTATGTCAGGGAGCTGAACAGGTGAGCACTTGGCTTTCAATAACCAAATCCCAAAGAGAAGGATATAGGACCAGAATGCTAGGGCTGGGTGGGCCTCCAGGTCATGCAGCTCAATCTCTCCTCCACAGTTGTTTTTCAAGCATTCATTCACTCACCTAATAAGGTAACAAGCATTTATTGAGCACCTACTGTATACGAGGCACTCTTCAGGAACATGCAATGCGTTTGTGAACATCACAGACACAACTCTCTCCTCTTATTGACTTGATCTTCTGAAGAGAGGATTTGGGAAAGAACAATGAGGATGAGCAGTGGACACAATGGCTACATTACAGTATGCTGGAAGGTGAACACAGTTCCATGACAAGGGAAAAGGATGGCAGGTGGAGCGGTCATTGTGATGAGGTGTGGGTATGTTGGCAGTTTAAATGAGATGGTTGAGTAGCTCTCATTTCAGAGATGTTTGCCAGAAGATTCAGCAGAGATGAGGGAGTCAGCATGGGGTCTCTGGGAAGAAAGCCTGGCTGATTCTTCCTTTATTTTCCCTCTAAAACAGTCCAGAGCAATCTAAAGTGGGATTTTTAGCAAAAGCGATTCATCAGTCTCAGAAGCTCAGTTTTGCTTGTGTCCCACCCCTGAGGCATGTGTCCTAATCAGTTCCTTCCACAATCCTCTAAAACTAGCCCTCCATGCTTCCAAGTTCATGGACTCCAAGGCCATGCTCCCCGCACCTCCACTTCAGCTCGTCCTGGGGCAGTGTAAGGGTCTATAGTGTCTGTCTGTGCATAGTGGAATGGTCTGTCTGTCTGGCTGAGCATCGTGAATGGTCTGTCTGGCTGAGCATTGTGGAATGGTCTGTCTGGCTGAGCATCGTGAATGATCTGTCTGGCTGAACATAGTGGAATGGTCTGTCTGTCTGTCTGAGCATCGTTCACATGCTCAGGATGAGGGTAAGCAAAGCCTGCCTGTGCCATTTACACTGACGGTCCTTAGGCAAGTTATTTAACCTCAATGAGTTTCCATTTCCTCATTAATAATAATGAGGTAATACTTATTAAGTGGTTTTATCATTAGTATTGCCAGAGAAAATGTATGTAGAGCACTTAGCACAGTGCCGGGCAGACAGTGAGCACTTCATTAAAGTTAAAACATGCTGTGCTCGCTTCAGCTGGACATGGAACAGTACAGAGAAGATGAGCATGACCCGTGCAAGGACGGCATGCAAGTCCGCGAAGCATTCCATATTTTAGATGAAAGTTAACACTTTTTGGTGGTCCACACCAGTGCTGCCTCCTGTGGGACAAGGCCCCTCTCAGCCTCCATTCTAGTTTACCTTTACCAGAGCCTGGCACAGAGCCTGGCACGGGTTACATGGCTGTGAGTAATGGGATGCAGTGTGTCCAGGGATATCCAGAAAAACACAACCAGCCTTGGAGAACTCACCATCCCTACCTGGTTGGTAAGCAGCCACCCATACATTCATCAGGTGAAAAGTTTTAGACACACACAAGCCAGAATCGGATTTTACCCGCCACTTTCCCCATAATTGATGATCTTGGGGAGACAGAGTAACCAGGTGAGGAAAAAGGATGGCAAAGTTTTCTTTCCTTGCAACATTATTAAAGGAGACCATTTCCCATCCTAATCATAGTATTTCCTGGCTTTTCTTTCTTTTAAAATGTATTCTTTGTCTAAAATTAAAGCCCAACAATAATAAAGTTAATTCTCTGGTGTATCAGGCTGCAAGATAATGGCAGGATGTGATTCTCTATACAGGAGGGCTTCATAAAGAGAATCCAATTTCTGGTCCCAAATGCTTTGCAGTGTGGATAAAAAGTTGGGTACCAGATGAGAAAGATGTTCCCCAAGTCTGTGTTCTTGCTGCATTTTAGAGCTTGAGGCCTCTGACCTCATGATGCTCAGACCGCACCAGTGGGCACTGGTCTCTGGTGGCTAATGTGCAAAGCCCATGATCACCAGCCCTCTGGATGCCCACAGGCATTGCCGAGC
Organism: Plecotus auritus; assembly: GCF_963455305.1. Taxonomy (NCBI): domain Eukaryota; kingdom Metazoa; phylum Chordata; class Mammalia; order Chiroptera; family Vespertilionidae; genus Plecotus; species Plecotus auritus. The sequence goes on along the minus strand of NC_137774.1, from coordinate 64,464,696 downwards.
CTCTTAAGGGTAAGTGGTATTGGGTGGAAACCCCACGCTGGGTCGAGGAGCATGGCGATGTGACCATTCCCGCTGTGAGCAGGTTTGGAGGTAATCATTACCTGCCACTGTTTCATATCCAGGGTCCACAGGCTATGGTTCCTGTGGATCAGGCTATGCAAATCCATTTTAGAACTGGATATAGCAGACATTCCTTCTCATTGCACAGTGGTCTCCTGGCTGTCGAATGTGTCCACAATAGACCAAAAATCCACCAGTTTCCAACTTTCCTGGAGGACATCCATGATCTACAGCTAGAGCCCACAGGCCAATTCTGGCCCACTGCTTGTTTTGTCAATAAAGTTTTATTGGAACATTTCCATGCTCATTCATTTATGTATTGTCAGTGAGTGCTTTCAAGCAATAACGGCAGAATTGAGGAGGTGCAGCAGGGACCTGCAGACACTAAAATTTTTATTATCTGGCTCTTTACAGAAAGATTTGCCAACCCCTATTCTATATGAATGAAGTTTTCTAAAGTATTTGCACCCAGAGAAGGTTGTGTGAGTATTAAATCATCATCTGAACATGGTGGTGGGCACCTGCACTCATTCAGACGAGCCTGGGACCAGCCTCAGGCCTCTGAGCAGCAGTCCTGTGGCCACAGAAAGACAGCATCTCTCACATGATTTAAGGGTGCTCATGTAAAATGGACTGGTCTTGTAGTTTTGTTTGTATTCCCTTTTAAAGTTTGTTTTGGTTTTACAGTTATATAAGAGCTAAAAGAATAAGGAGTTTTTGCCACAATGTCTGTAAATATTTAATTTACATTTGAAAACAAATAATTTAAGGGAATGAGGACTCCTGAGAAGTTTTGTAAAGGAGTCTGTGCAGCGTCTTTCCCTAGACCTTCTCCCCGGCTTCCCTGCCCCTTTCCCTCTGTTTAATCCGTGCATCTCCTCGGGGCCAGCAGACTTTCCCAGGAAGGGCACGTAGTACATATTTTAAACTCTTTTTAAAAAAATGTATTTTATTGATTTTTTACAGAGAAGAAAGGGGAGGGATAGAGAGCAAGAAACATTGATGAGAGAGAAACATCCATCAGCTGCCTCCTGCACACCTCCCACTGGAGATGTGCCCGCAACCAACCGGAATCGAACCCGGGACCCTTCAGTCATAGGCCGATGCTCCATCCACTGAGCCAAACCAGTTAGAGCAAGATTTTTTTTTAATGGAAGAGGCTTGTCTATTAAAATTTCACAGGGATTCTTGATCGCATTCACTGACCTGTCTTTTCCCTGATAACTTCACCTTTTCCAAAATGTCATATAAATACTCAGACCTGTGTCCCTTGTTGGGTCTGTGTTCTTTCACTTAGCAAGATGCATTTCAGATCCGCCCACACTGGTGTGTGTGAGTAGTTCACCCCTTTTCAGGGCTGAGGAGTATTCCGATGTATGATGTACGGAGGGGCCCGGTTTCTCCATCCAGGCACCAGTGAAGGCCTCATTCCCAGTTTCTGAGTTCTGAAGAGAGTGGCTATGAGCCTGCCACGCAGGTTTCTGTGCGAATACGTTTTCCATTGTCTTAGGTCAGTGGTCGGCAAGCTGCGGCTCGTGAGCCACATGTTGACTAATGAGTTTGCCGACCACTGCCTAGTGGCTTAATCACAAGGAACAACAACAGCCTGTAATTATTGGAATCGAGAGTCTAGGTCAGTGGTCGGCAAACTCATTAGTCAACAGAGCAGCAAACTGCTAGCCACATGTGGCTCATGAGCCACAGTTTGCCGACCACTGTCTTAGGTGAATACCCAGGAGCAGGATTGCTGGGTCGTGTTGTAATTGTATGTTTGAATTTCATAATAAATCGCCAAACAGTTTTTCTAAAGCAGCTGCACCATTTGGTTGGATGTAATTGGTTTTCAAAAATTAGTGAGGAAAATGAAAACTTTTGAAGAGCGGGTAGACAGGGAGCAGAGCTAGAAAATGGAGTGGGAATAGGCGGGTCCCGCTTCAGGAAGAAGGGAGTGGGCCGAGAGCAGGGGCAGGGCTGGCCCCGTGGGGGACCACGTGCTCACGGTGGGAGGGGAGAGAGAAGTGCCCACCTTTGGGGCAGACATCAACAGCAGGTAAAGAACATGGAGATCCAGGCGTTTGAGGGTGTGGAGATACCAGCCACTGGGAGAAAGGTGGGGAGAGGGGGAGGGGGCAATGTCACCTTCCTCGGTGACACCAGCCAGAACCTGGAGCAGGTGTGTCCTAGACCTCAGCCGGCCACCGCGCTGGAGAGTCCCTCCACCTGCACAGGGGCATGAGGACAGGGGGTGCAGGGCAGAAAGAAGTCAGAGCCGCTTCCGTTAAGCTTCATCCTGGCTTCATTCACCGGAGCTGTGGTTGGTACTCGGCAAATGGCATTTCTGCGGGCTGGCTGGCTTCCTGTCACTTTGCCTGGAGAGGGAGAGAGAGCCTGGAGGGGGCTGCAAGACTGGAGGTGGGGGAGGGGAGGGACTGGCTCACTCCTCCACTGTGTCCATGACCGGCACCCTAGCAGAGCTCCTTCGGGTTGGGTGACCCTCCCTGCACAGCAGCCTCTGGGCATGCTCAGCCTCGGCCTCACTGAGAGCAGCACCGCCACGCAGGGCACCTCCTCCCAGCTCCTGTGCCTTCTCAGTCCCAGGGCCCACCCTCAGCTGCGCCTTTCCCACAGGCACTAGCCGCTTCCTGCAGGTGCCACCTCCACGGGCCTAATGTCAGAGACTTTTCATCTCTCCAATACCCGTTAACACTGTTAATATTAAATTCTTTCTGTTCAAATAACTTGCCTCATTTCTTTTTCCTGAATGGGCCCTGAGGGACGTGGGAAACATTGAGCTGGAGGAACCGAAGGAGTGAAAGAGCAGAATATAATATTTAATATTCACAGTAATAAAAATGTTTAAGTAAGTAAGTTGTAAGGAGAAGAGGTCGATGCCTGAGTTAGTAATTTAGAGGGAACTCTTTGGTCAGAGGGAGGGCTGTGGCAGAGTGCAGGTCAAGGCCGTTAGGGATGAGGAAGTCACAGGCCTGAGGCCACCTGCATGGCCACTGGACAGGCCCAGAGGATGGCAAAGGCTGAGATGGAAAGGAAGCATGTGTTCTAAGAATTAAATAAACAAGGTTAAAAGTACAAACTTCTAGTTATCCTATATAATAAAGAGCTAGTATGAAAATGGTCATCATGCCCTCATGCCATCATGCAGTAACAGCTCAGACACTCAACACTGAGGAGAGAGGAATGGGGGCCAGCCAGGCCCAAATGAGCTCGTGAGAGAGGAATGGGGACCAGCCAGGCCCAAATGAGCTCGTGAGAGAGGAATGGGGACCAGCCAGGCACAAATGAGCTTGAGAGAGAGGAATGGGGGCTAGCCAGGCCCAAATGAGCTCGTGAGAGAGGAATGGGGACCAGTCAGGCTGCAGCCCTGGAGAGGGACAAGCCGCTCGCCCTGCAGTCCTGGGCGCCAGCGGCTGCGCCTGCATCCTGGGAGAGGGACAAGCCGCCCACCCCACGGTCCCAGGCACCAGTGGCTGCACCTGTGGCCTGGGAGAGGGACAAGCCTCCTGCCCCATGGTCCCGGGAACCTGTGGCTGGGGCCCAGGTGAAGCCACCTGCCCATGGTCCCCTGTGGCTGCAGCCAGCCCGGGCGAAGTTGGCCCGGTGCTGGGTGCCTGTGGCCGGCCAGAGGGAGGGAAGCCTGGGTTCCGGGTGCGGGGCAAGGCAGAGGCAGTTAGGGGCAATCAGGCCAGCAGGGGAGCAGTTAGGCGTGATCAGGCAGGCAGGCAGAGGGGTTAGGAGCCAGCGGTCCTGAATTGAGAGAGGCAGTCAGATATCCCCTGAGGGGTCCCGGATTGGAGACAGTGCAGGCCGGGCTGAGGACTACCCCCCCCCCATGCACAAATTTTGTGCACTGGGCCTCTAGTAAGATAAATAAGTATTAAGGATGCAATGTACAATATAATGACTATAGCTAACTCCGAGAGTTAAGAGAATAAATCCTAAGAGTTGTCATCCAAGGGATAAACTTTTTTTCTTTATTTGTATGTGCATGAGACAATGGGGGGTAATAATTTGGAGATAATTGCTTAATCATTTTTGGGGGGTAATAATTTGGAGATAATTGCTTAATCATTTCAGAGAAAATATTGGCCCCTCCAGCTCAACTGATTGTGGCCATCATTTCACAATGTATGGAAGTCAAAGCAGTATGCTGCACACCTTCAGTGCATGCAGTGCTGTATGTTAGTCACATTGCAGCAAAACTAAAAGCATGTCTGCAAATGGCTGCACAACAAGGAATGATGGAATGCAAGCTCATAAGGGTACGGACAAGGAGTTACAGAGACGGAGGCATTTTCTGGCTGGAGGTGGGAGGGGTCAGGACTGGAGAGGTGAGCGTTCCTCTGGTGAGTAGTGGCCTTGAGCATGCAGGATGGTGACAGGGCTTTATAACTTATCCCGAAAACCTTGCTCCTGGCTAGTTGTTGGCAAACGCTGCGCTTTGGCCCCAAATGCTGGCCGCCTATCTGCACTGAAGTGTTAGCTCTTTTATTATCCTCTCTTGTCTCCATCTGGCAAACGCCTGTTCTTTCAAGACTGAATTTGAATGCTTCCTCTTTCGCTAAGTTTCTAGATCTCCTGGGCAAATTTTCTTTCTTCCACCTCTCAGGTCCTTTAGCATTTTATTATTCTTACGAGTGCTACTTTTAAAACCATGTCACGGCGGCTTAATTACACCTCAGTGTCCTCCACCAAGTGGTGTGGCCCAGGAGGATGGATTAGAAGGCCCTTAGAGACAGGTTCTCCAGGGGCATGGAGGCCGATTATGAGCAGCCTGTGGAGAATCCGTTTTTCACCCAGAGTTGGAGCACGAGGAAGAAGGGGCTGAGGTGTTGAAAAGTGGTTCCCCACCACAGCAGCCTGGAGTTAACACCAACTGCTCCCCAGCATTGCCCAGTGGATGCTGTTGACGGGAATGCTGCCTTGGGGAGAGACTCCCCTCCATCACTCTCTGACACCAGAGCCCGGGCACTCATTACCCGTTCAGCGGCTCCTCGGGGGAGCTGTTAGCAGGTTTCGCATGCAGGGAAGTACATTTCCAGGGGCATGTGATATTCTGGAAATGTCTCCGTGCAGGAGGAGAGCAAGTCAGGAGGACGGATGACTTGAAATTTCCAGAGCCTCTGGGGACAATTGTTTTTGCCTAGCGAGATATTAGAAATGCCCAAATTAAATAAAAACAGTGCCTCTCCCTGCAGTCTGCCCCCGGGGAGGCGGGCAGGGCTGGCTGTGCCCCCGGAGCGCCTGGGTGCTGCACCACGAAGGCACGTTTGCCCGCCTTCACATCCCTGTTCGCTGTTGCTGCAAATGATGCTGGAAAGGAGTCCTCACCCGGCTGGTGTGCTCACTTGGTTGGAGGCCGTCCAGTGCACCAGGAGGCTGCAGGTTCCATTCCCGTCAGGGCAGGAGGCAGCAGATTGACGTTTTGCTCTCTTTAAAATTCAATGTAAAGTCTTTTTTATAAAATTTTTTATGCATCGCTCCTATGCCTGCTCCAGCCACAACTTTATCTCCGTGGTCTCCACATCTTGGATGCAACAGGCAACTACGTCCTCTTTCTCCCAGCCTGTGACATTCTGACTCTGCAAATCACAGCCTGCCTTCCAGAAGAGATATGCAAGGAAATAACCGGTGGGAACGTCCCAACCATTCCGGACACTTTCCAAGGCAGCTGCGACCAGTTGAAGGGTTCCCGGAAGTCCCCATGTCTATTAGACAGGACTTGCAGACGTGTTTCCACTTCTATCTGCATTTAAAACTACACTCTCCTGAGTCCCAGAGCTTGAAGTTGGGGAGGTCGGTGGGTAACTCCCTTAGCATCCGGCTCCAAGAGGGGCACGCCGCAGGAGCTGGCCAGTCAGAGCTTGCAGGCACCAGGGCTGAGGCAGAGTAAAGAGCAGATGGGTTTATCCTGATGGACATTGCCGACCCCTGGATCCAGACACACTGGAAATCTACCACTCTACTTTCTGATTCTCAAGTCACATGGTCTTGTCAATTACTTTATTGAGTTGGGTCGATTAAATTTGAATTGCATTCTTTCTCTTAAATTCCACGGAGCCCTGCCTTTTGTGGTAGAGACCCGGCCAGAAGGGGCACTATGACCCTCCTTTGCCATTTTGCTCGACGCATGCGGTTCTACCTGAAAGTTTTGGGCTAGAAATTCCTCCTGACGGATAGCAATACTAATAGCTTTCCGTCCCCCGAAAACTTTGTAACTGTGAGAATACATTTTAATAAGTATTTTAATTAGAAGGCGGGAAAGAGCAAATTTTTACACCATTTTTGAAAAGTAATTTAGCAATATGTATCAAGAACCTTAAAAAATGGGCTTGGGTACTCTATCTCAAGAATTTCCCTTCATAAGCATGGGTAGCGTGGGTTTATGGTAAGGACACCTGGGGAATTAGGAAAGATACGAATCTCAGTTGCCAAACTGCCAGTTCTCACAGAGTCGGGAATGTCCAGGGCTCCTCGCTCCTACACACTAGGCTCTCCTGCACCCTCTCAGAAACACATTGTCCCCTACCCTATTATGATGGTGACTGACTTATCTCTATCCTTTATTGACACTGTTGTTACTAAGTGCTTTCTACTGGGCTTTGTTGTTACCCTGTAGCTTTGGCCTATGCGTGGCTTCCCCTGTCTTATGGGGGCGGGGGGTAGGGGGGGTCATCAGCTACCCCATCGTCTTTTAGCCTCTGCCCCACCACCTTCTGCTGACTCCTTCTGGCTGATGTGTGGGTTCCTGCTGGCCCATGTCTCCCGTTGACCTGTGGCCTCGCTGACTCATGCTGACTGACTCCTGCTTTCAACAGACCCCCGGTTCTCCCTGGCTCCCGGCTTCTGTTGACCCCTAGTTCCCGCTGATCCATGGCAACTGCTTGACTGCCCATGGCCCCTACTGACCCGTGTTCTTTGCTGATACATAGTTCCTGCCGACCCATGCCTCTTGGTCACCCATGGCTTCTGGTGGGAAGAGAAAAAGGGTCCAGCCCTTTGGAAGATTCAGGTTCCAGAAAACTAGATCTCAGTTCAGGGCAGGCCTGGGATCTCAGCAAAGATCTATAGCACTAGTTATGGAAACTGCCTAGGAGTGTAATACCTGCCCCTGCCCCCCACCTCCCCCTCCCGCCCCCGCCCCCGCCCCCCAACCGCCACACACACACTTGTGCCTTCACACTACTGATTTGATTCCATTGCCCGTTGTCAACCATATGGTATCTGAGAGAGACCATGAACAATCTTCTGGCTCTAGGCTGGTAAAAATAGTTCAGTTTGCTGAAAATTTCTATTTTAACTTCTTTAAAGAAAGCTTTCTCTGTGGGTCCCCGAGAAGCCAGTATTTGCAGTGTGTGTGGTGATGTTTGAGTACTCTAGAAAAGTTCAGCTTCTGTTTTAAAAAACTAAGTTCCTCAAGAGGCAATACAACCCAAATATGAATACTTAAAACAAGAGACAGCAAGGAGTAGAGAATCCTTCCTCTTTTGTGGAGTCGCATAGCATCCTGCCCTAGGACCATGGTCTCCCTCGGACGCTTCTGGCAAACAGAGCTCATTCTCCCAGAGCCAGACCCGCTTTCATACTGATCCCAAGATCTTTCTCTCTGTAATGAATTCCACCCTATAGGCCAACAGCGGGTGGAAAAGATGATTTTCTCATATCACAATTCTCCAAATACTTAAATGGAAACTATTGGATCATTCATTCTTTAGTCCCAAGAACAAATAATTATTTGTTATAAAACTATCGATGGTGCCTGGATTGAGAAACACATCCCAGCCCATTCTAATACACAAACAGAAATGCTATTGTTTCCAAAAGAAGAGCCCCACATGGCAAAGGGATTATTTTGCTCCAGAACCAAAGATGCTTGAGGATTGAGGGGAGAAAATGCCAGACCTCAAAGCATTTTTATTTTCTCTAAATTTACCAAAAAAAAAAAAAAAGAAGGTTCTTGCCAGTCTTCAAGCTCATAGTCTCTAAATAAAGTTTTTTTGTGACATTGTTTTTACCTCCTTGTACTTATTTGAAAGGATGGTGAGACGGCAGCAGTGCCTGCGGCTGTTACAGAACAAAGGCTGCCCTGGCCTGGTGCTGACAATCAGCCTCCAAAGCGCCTGCCTGCATCTGGCCGCCTCCTGCCTGGGCTGATTCCTGCCCTGGAGTAACGTGTGTGAGCACAGCCCAGCAAGTCTGCAGCCGGGAGCTCGGGTCTCAGCTGCGGATCCCAGCACCTGGCACACTCCGAGTGGGCAGGCAGCTTTCTGTGGTGACTCTCTTGCTGCTGATGCGCTGAATGGTAATGGTCTGCATGCCCCTTGCCAGGAGTAAGATCCGTGAGTACACACGCGTTTATTTTCCCGTTAAAGGCAAATAAAAACCTGCAGGTAATATTTTCCAGAAAAGTCTAGCCAATCAACAAGAAAACTTCTAAGCCTCACTACTTAATAAAAGTCCAAGTAAAAAATGGACCATTTTAATCCACAAAATTATCAAATTTTAAAATTCTATTGTTGATTTGGGCTTAGGTAAATCTGACCAACTGAGGGGAACAAAAATTAGCACAAATTTCTAAAAAAAAATGTAACCTGGAATTATGTATAAAGTGCTTTAAAAATAACTAACAACTTAAGGAGCAACTGTAGAGGGCCGTCTGGGAAGGCACATGGATACTTTTTTAATTCTTATTCAGCTGAGCCCTAGGGCACTGGCAGAATCCTGTTATCAGTACTGATTCCATGTACTTGGAATGAGGAACAAAAAGGACCTTGACCCACCCAAAATAAGGAGCTTACTCAGATCCTGATGAATAGGATTTGGGCACACCCGAAACTCCTTTTTATCATAAAATCCCTTTTGGAAACCAATAAATATGCTGTGTTGTCTGAGGTGAGGGTGACTGTCTCTCTATCAGAGGACAGGAAGCCACCCGGCACCCAGCTTGAATCTATTTCTGTCTCTTGTCTCTTTCTTTCTCTAATTTCTTAACCCCCAGCTCCTCCCCTCAGGAACCTGTCTTTCTCCCTTTCCATGCGGGACGCGGAAAAGGAAGAAACACCGAACCGCAGCAACGATCCCCCTTCTAGGAATTGACCCTGGGAAAATTACCAGTGTTTCAGAGTCTGTATTCAAAACCTTCATGACAGAGAGAAAGTATCTAAATCATTAGGAATTATTTATCTCCTATGCTGGGAAAATATGCAATCATTAAAATGGTGATTTCATTAAATTTTGTAACATAATAAAATGCTCACAATCTTGTGACAAGTACAGAAATGTTTCATTTAGTGTGTAAGTGTGTGAGAGAAAGAGTGTGGGTCAATATGGGGAAAAGTGTCAGATGGATAGCTGAGGTTAATTTTAGATTGGTGGATTCTGAGTGACCATTTGTCCTCGTCTTTATCTTCATGATTGTACAATGGACACATTCCTGTACAGTAGACACATTCTACTTTGACTGTTCAGGAATTGTGGGGGATTTTTAAAATCTGGCAGCAACAGGCCTGGAGGAAAGACCACTGGACTTGGACCCTGAGGACCACGCCCGAATCCAAGCTCAGCCTCTCACTAAGGTGGATCCAACCTTATCCTCTGAGAACCTCAGGCTCTGAGGGGAAGGCGGGGGAGCAGGATTCTTCCTCAGAATCCCAGGGAATGCATTCCAGGGATGCACACACAGGAGGATTTGAGGTGCAGTGACAAGACTTACAGGAGTAACAACAAAGGACTGAACCCGGACAACCAGTGGGTCCGGGCTGCCTGTCACTACTTGAGCCAATGAAGCAGAGACAGGGTTGAATCATACCTGAGCGTTCACTGCAGTCCTTCCAGCAGCGTGGGAGAGCAGCAGGTCAGCCACAGAAATCTGTTCTGCCCCCACCATAAGCCGGCTGCTTATGTAGTAAGGTAGAAGCACAAAGATTACAAGGGGAAATAGGAATTACAGGCAGGGGAAGAGGGCGAGGTATAATGGTTGCAGGTTCCAGGCAATGCAGGCTCGGGGGTCACAGAGGGCAGGCGCCTCTGGGACCAGATCCCTTCAGCAACAGGGTTGTTCATCTTTCCATGATTGACAGGCAGTTCTGGGGAAGGAGAATGGCCTGCATTCCGATGTTGCTCCCATCCCAGGGTGTTCAGCTCTCAGCCAGGTGAGAATGTGCTTTCTCTCATCAGAACAGAACCACCACGGTTAACAGATGAGTGTTAGTAATATTTCTTATCATGATAGCTAGTCCCCACTATTCCCTTCTGCCCCCCAGGACTGCCCCGGGGGGCCTGGATCTCATCCACAACCAGGTGGCTCAGCTCCTCTCTGTGAGGAAGAGGCCCAGGTTTGGGCCGCAGGCTGCATGGCCCATCACGCCCAGCAAGAGGTCAGGACCCAGAGCACCTAGGCTCCAGGTGGCAAGCTTCGTCTGTCCCCGTCCGGCCAGGAATCGGTGCTGTGCTTCGGCCCACGCAGCTGCTGAAGAGGGAGGGCCAGGGCCTCAGGCATTTGTTACGCTTTGACTATATTTCTTGGGCTTGGAGAAGAGCAGGCTTTCTTCCAAACTATCCATTCTCCTTCCTGGGCCTTCCCCGGCTGTGCTGGGCCCCTCCCTCCCATCCCTCCAGGCCCTTGCCCTATCTGGCATTGCCTGCAGGTTTCCCAGTGTTAATGTAAAAAAAAAACCAAACAAACAAAAAAAAAACACCATTGAAACCTGTAAAGAATTTTTGTGAGTTTATTTGAGCCAAACTATCAACTTATTCCAGGAAGCAGAACCTCAACGAACTGAGATAATGCTCCGGAGAATGGTGGGTTACATTGGTATTTATACATTGCAATCAAAGGAGGGACATAGGTGGGTTACATGAAATTCATTGGTGATAGATTAAGGAGGTGGGATAAAGCAAAGTGGAGGAAACCCCTGGGATTGGATAAAAAGTAAAATGGACACATACTTAGGTGGGTGCAGGAACAATTAACATGATAATGAAGGAATTTGTGGTATCTGTCCTGGCACCCACCACATTTGGTTGTGCCCTGAGGGGTCCAGAAAAAGGGAAGTTACAAGTTACCCAGACATTTCAAGGGTATGTTATCATAGATGCAAAAAGACAGATAGGCTCAGTTAAGGTAAAGGTTGACCTTGTCAGTGAAGATACTGGCCTAGGATGTAACTGCCTACCATAACTGCGTTTAGTTAAAGTTTAATTTCAGACCATCCTTTGTGGTTATTTTAGGTCTCTGAGTTTGCAAGACTGCCACGCAGGCCTCCCCTGAGCTTGTCAGGTCAGCATGTGGCCCTTTTCATCCACACATCCCCCTTTTGGTCATAAATCAATCCAAAGGATGCATGGATGACCAACCTTTTGGTTGGAAAACGGAGTCCCATGGTGCTAGGAAGGTTCATTCCTAGGATGTCTCAGTGTCAGCATGTCTTGCTAAACAGGTGGACCACTGGGGATGGGGCAAGACCATAATCTTAGATGGCATTTAAGGTCAAATTATTATTATTCAAAAAGGGCAGGTAAGTGGGAGGCAGTCAGATCCTATGTGTCCTTGTTAAAAAGTATTCTGGATCATTTCTACTTTTTGAGCCACCATGATCCGAGTCTTTTTGCTGTTTGTCAAGTTTTGTTTTTCTGCATCTAGTATAACATTTACATACCAGGAACAAAAGTAACAATACTAAACCAATAACATTGATAAGGAACAGAAAATGTCTAATAATAGACAAGGAAAAGTCTGAGGGGAACAAGCATCCCAGCCAACCGAAAAACCCTTTACATGTATTATCATAATTTTTTATTAAGCTAATTACATGTTTTCCTCCTTCATCCACTGTCAGTTGTACCTTATGATATGTTTGGCCAGATGAATTAAGACTCTCTACTATTTCATTATCTAGAAGCTCTAATTTTCTTCTGGCCAGTTAGTTCCCATAAAAAAAATGACTTAATGGGGAGGAGTTCAATTTCCCAATACATTGGTTTTTCAGTATCAATATTATCACAGATTTTATGAACATCAGGCAAAGTCATTCTGCCTATAATTTCAGTATTACACCATATTCTAGTATTATTTAATGTTAACGTGGTGATATTACAGTAAAAATTGCTTAGTATAACAGAAGAGTCTTTTAACCCTTCCCAGCAAAAACGCCCCTTTCCCATATACCATATATTGTTATTTGTTAGGGTAGATACAATAGGCCAGGACTGGGTGAATTCAATATTCCATATGGATTGGGGGCATAACCATTCACCTTTCCAATTTTCACAGACGGTGAGATGGGTTCACATTGTTTATTATTTTTAAATATGGCCCCTCTACTTCCCATTGGAAGTATTCTAGTATTATTGAGGATGGTCCCTACACCAGCCAGTTGAACTATTGGGAATTTAAGCTTAGGATTTAACTGGCACCTGGGCTTTTAAAACACAATGTCCTAGATCGCATTTCCCATTCAAATTTTCCAAATTCCTGGGAACCATATGAGTCCCATAAGTGTCTGGCCTGGGCTCCTGCAGCCATTATAGTTGGCCATTGTTTCATAGCCACTTCAGATTCCTTGCATTAGCATAGACAACAGGCCCAGTTGAGTTAGGGCACAGGCACGTTCCCATTGTTGGGTTTGTGCATGAGTTTTTATAGTCTGTCCAGTCTGTTCTATCCATGAAACTAAGGCTTTATTGTCTTTCCATGTTGCTTCCCACCCTTTTCCCTTCTTCCTGAAACAGCATTTCCTCTATATGACCTATTTGAGATAAAAATCTTTTTCTAATGAATAATGTTCTTCATTAGCTGCAAGTTCAGCTTGTCTCAGGATACCAAGGCCAGCCCCTACTCCTCCAAGTATTCCCCTTTTGATTCTTTTAGGGGGGGGGGGGCGGGCAATGTTGTTGCCATTGGGTAGTTATGGCTTGGGAGCAGTTAGGGTAGACTGAGTGGACCCAAAAAATGTTGAGTTTCCCATGCCATAGGTAAATGGATGAAGGTGACCCCCAAATGAGCTAGAGTTTGAGTATTCCATAGGGCTTCTCACAAGTGTCCAGGACGCAAGGACGGTGGGGTAATTATAGACATCTCTACGCACCAAGTGATCCCAATAATTTCTGAAATGGGATGCATTGATTTCTTTCTTGTTTCACAGACATCCAGCCATAAGAGCATGGCTGGTGAGTCCGAGGACATGATATACTATGACAGATAGGACAGGCTGCTGCAAGTCTTTGGCTATCATATCTAGGTGTTTTTCTTAGCTATTCATCACCCATCTCTATAGCTATCCAATATTCATCCAGATTAGATCCATACACAATTCTACCAGTGAAATTATCAGGGAGGTATTCTTGGAGGTATTTGCCTAAGGTGGGTCCTTTATAATAGATATAGCCAGAAAACAAAACAAAACAAACAAAAAAAAACAACCAAAGCTTATATTGATAGTAGGAGAAGACCAATGTGTGGCTAACAAAGCATTAATTTCACTATCATACCTGATAATGAGAACATCATTGTATAGTAGGTGGGAAAGATTAGCAGGTATCCAAGTTAAATTTTTCATATCTAATAAGGGAAGAGGTCTGGGGAGGTAGATATTGTTTCCACTAGGGAACCATAAAGATAATAATAATATGAAAATCATTTTATGTACATTCAATCAATATCAATCAGATGATATAAAAACAAGCAATATCAGTTTGTGAGCATTCAGGCCTTGTTGACGTCATCTTGGGATAGCTGTCTGCCTCAGTGGTCAGCGACTTCTCGTCCTTGAAAAGTCTTTGAGCTCCGGTGCAGACAGGTGTCAGAGATGGGAGTAGACATCCATTCACAGTCAGGTGCCTTTTTAAATGAGAAATGTGAATCCATGACCTAACTCCTTTAAGTTTGGCAGCACATGGGTTAGTTAGTAATACCTGGTAAGTTCCCCTCCAACGAAGTTGAAGAGAGTCTTTTATTTGGTGTCTTTTCCAATACACCAAATCCCCTGGTTGTAAGCCATGATCTTTGAAATCTTCATCTCCCGGGAGCACACTGTGAAATGAATCTGTTACCAATTTGTTAGTTCCTACAATGCAGAATGTCTGCTCTTTACTTGTCCTTACATTCGGGAAACAAAAGATTTAAAAGTCAACAATATTTTGAAGAGTCATAAGAATAATTATTCTCAATTCATTTAGTCCCATAGTTATTTTTATCCTGATTATTTGCCAATAGTTTTTGAATTCAGTTATTCCTTGAAGTTCTATAAATCTTCATCCAGTTCAAAAATATGACCTGCTTAGAAGCCTGCAATTTAGAATAAGTCCGAGTCCTTTCCATGGATTTTTCTAGACATATAATATACCTACAAATGCATCAGAATACAGATGTCCACAAATGACAAAAATTTAAAAGTGGCATGCTTATAGATTTGATAAAAAAAACTTTGCTTTTCTATAAAATATAACATTCTAAGACAACAACTTCTTGGTAAGTAATAATCCCTGTAAAATGACATAGAGAATAATATAAAACTTGTATACCTTTAGATTCAATTATAATTTCAACATATAAAGAATAATATGTAAGATTTTAAAATGAGGCACATGGCTTATTGCAAGCAGTGTATTGAACATTGAAAATAATTCATAAACTCCCAATATGTGAAACGCAAACACCCAGAGTATCACTGGCAGACGCCCCCACAGGGAATCATGACACTTAGCTTGCCAGGTGTCCCTAACTGGACACATGCTACCCCCCTAAAGTTTCCTGTTTGAACTTGACTCTGAATCTTTGCAAGTTCCTTTCTGAAGCAGAGTGCCTTAGCAATGCACGTGACATGTCCCTTGCTCTTGATTGGAGCACAGGCGCACGGTCTTTCCCAATTGGCTAATTCAAAGGGAGGGGTTGGCCTTTGCTGTTTCAAGATGGCAGCCCCCAGGGGAGCGGCAAGCCATGTGGCCAACATGGCGGCTGCCAAGTCACAGTCCAAAATGGAGGCTGTCTAAACTGTTCTTTGACAGAAAAGATGATTTGTTATTCTCACAATAAACAAGGGAAGAGCAAACCGACATCCCTAAAAGATAGACAGCCACAATTATATTGCAGACAAACAGACAGAAATCTCACTAGCTGTTTCTGGCGCCTGAACCTGAGAGGGAGAGCAAGAATAGCCCCCAAGATTAAGAATTCTTGGCAGCTGCTGGAACGTTCTTGCAATCTCTCTCATGCTTTCAACCCCACCACACACAACTAGGCTTCCCCAGAGTGGGAATTGCTTCTTCTTTAAACCAATTAAACAACAGCAAAGAGACACAAAAACATTAACACTCTTATACAGGCACACAGAACACACTAAAAGTTTACACCAGAGAATGTCCAGCATTAAAAATTACCAAAGCAATGTCTTTTGTCCCTGGTTCAGGAACTGCCCTCTCTAGAATTTCAGTATATTCCCAATGGACTATTCAAAAAAAAAAGATGGGCTGGGATCTTTTTAGTTGCCTCTACCTCCCTTTGTCTGGGGGAATCTTCTATGAAGATAAATCAGAGGCATGCTTCCTACAGGAAAAACGAGGTGTAGACATTTATTAATTTTAGAATAGTTCTGAGACAGTCTCTAAAATTTTTTTATTAATTGCCATCTTATTGGAAGAAATTTTTTTTCTATGCTTTTCCTTAGAAGCTTCTAATTTCCAAATCAAGATATTATCCCATATACTCATTCAGTTTAATTTCAGAGCCAGCATTTTCTAATTTCTGCATGCAAAATATTAACATAGGTACCCCAAACAAACTGCATTTTTGGCCATCTCTCAGTTAATATTTTCTAATTAAATCTTCTCATTTCTGTAAAGTACTTGCAAGTAAAGGTTTCCTATCAGGGGTATTAAATGAGGGCTGGGATCTTGGGAGCTTCTGGACTTGGAGGCACAATTTCCCACGTTAAATTTTTTTTTTTTTTTTTTTTGGATATCTGTAGTCTGAGCAAACTTTAGACATGTTATGTAGTGGGTCAAATGTGGCCTTAGTTTCTCTCCCGGCTGTCTAAAACCACAGGAAAGGTTCAGCGCCCGGGTAGACCAAGCCTTATGGTGGCCCCCTAGATGAGCCATTTAGTTAACAGTTGCGTTGGGACTTCCATATGGGGTTCCTGCATTTCTGACACCTCCACAAAGATTCTTAGTCACCTAAGAACACCCCCGAATCAGACTATTCAGAAAAAAAAAAAAAAAGAAATGTTGCGCCTTTATCTTCGGAGATAAATGAGTTCAGTTCATTTATACAGCAAAGGTTATTTTCCCTCAGAGTCTCAGCAATTCCAATTGAAAAGCCAAAATCAAAACCAGCCACCCATTTTTTTCCTCCAGTCCCACCTTAGCCTGGGTTCTGTCAACCCCTAACCTGGGTTCTGTCAACCCTGGTTCCACCTCGAGGATTTTAAAACACAGCTCAGATAAAGTCAGACCCTCTACCACAGCAAGGGAAGGTCCTGGATCCAAGAGACAACTCACCCACGTTCACCCAATGGGCGGAGAACCGGTGGGCTCAGTGGGCCCTTTGCTGGATCCTAGCACCAAGTCCAAGTCCAAGGGAAGATCTTGGGTGAGTCTTCTTTGGAATCCTGCCTAATACACCAAGTAATGTTAACGTAAAATGAACAAACATTGAAACCTGTAAAGAATTTTTGTGAGTTTATTTGAGCCAAACTGTCAACATATGCCGGGAAGCAGAACCTCAATGAATTGAGATAATGCTCCGGAGAATGGCGGGTTAATTTGTATTTGTACATTGCAATCAAAGGAGGGACATAGGTGGGTTACATGAAATTCATTGGTGATGGATTAAGGAGGTGGGATAAAGCAAAGTGGAGGAAACCCCTGGGATTGGATAAAAAGTAAAATGATGGACACATACTTAGGTGCGTGCAGGAACAATTAACATGATAATGAAGGAATTTGTGGCATCTGTCCTGGCACCCACCACATCTGGTTGTGCCCCAGGGGCTCCAGAAAAAGGGAAGTTACAAGTTACCCAGACATTTCAAGGGTATGTTATCATAGATGCAAAAAGACAGATAGGCTCAGTTAAGGTAAAGGTTGACCTTGTCAGTGAAGATACCAGCCTAGGACATAACTACCCACCATAACTGCTTTTAGTTAAAGTTTAATTTCAGACCATCCTTTGTGGTGACTTTAGGTCTCTGAGTTTGCAAGACTGTCATGCAGGCCTCCCCTGAGCTTGTCAGGTCAGCATGTGGCCCCTTTCGTCCACACCAGGGTAGACTCTCCCTTTATGCTGCCATTTTGGCTCCTACTGCACATGCCCCGTAGTTCTGCTTCGCCATCTGGCTTTCACTGCACTTGCCTCCGCAGAGGAATTTCCCCTCCGTGTTTATCCCCTCCCCCTTAATCTGGGGGATGATGGTTTTCCCTGGGGAGTGGCGAGCAG
Source organism: Plecotus auritus (assembly GCF_963455305.1). Lineage (NCBI taxonomy): Eukaryota > Metazoa > Chordata > Mammalia > Chiroptera > Vespertilionidae > Plecotus > Plecotus auritus. The sequence goes on along the minus strand of NC_137774.1, from coordinate 64,447,190 downwards.
GCCTTTCCAGCCTACTCAGGGATTAGCATCTGTTTGGCAGAGGAGGCAGCTGTTCCCTGCAGTGCCTGAAGCTGCCCTTTCCTAATTAATGCAGCTTAATTAGGTGTCTGGCTCTCTTCTGTTAATATCCAACTAGCTACACCTCGTGCAGCTGCCCCAATAGTTAAATGAGATGATGCATCATGATAGATATGTTGAGGCTGCTTAATAATTGCTAAATAATTCAAAAACTGGACCTGGGACCTGTGAGCCAGAATAATGAAACTTCTGGGAATAGACGTGTTTGCCAGATGTGATGGTGTAGGAAATCTTGAATCCATTGCTTACTGCCCTGGGATTTCATGGAAGCTGCTTTATCTCTCCAAGATTCAGCTTCTTGATCTGTAAAATGGGAAATTGTAAAAGCACCTACCGTTTTTCCCCGAAAATAAAACATCCTCCGAAAATAAGACCTACTTACAGGTTTCCTTCTGAGTGAAATATAAGGCATCCCCCGAAAATAAGGCCCCCATGCTCTGTCTCAGAATGAAAATTAATTTACCGTAAACTGGTCGCTAGGGCCTCCCCGACTGGCATCTAGCAACCAGTGACATTACGCGGAGTCCTGACGTCACTGCTGTGTGGAGGCAGAGCGGAGGTCGGAGTGAGCGGTGAGCGCGGGGTGGGAGAGAGGAGGAGACTTTCGCAGATGTGTGTAGAAGAACAGGAGGATTAGAGCGGATGGGACGCGGCAAAGGTGGTGAGTGCTGGTCTGTCTCTGGTGACACTACCTGATGCTCGCGGCCGCCTTCATGATGACTGAAGATTCTCAGTCAGTGGCAGATCCAGGCCCCAGCAAGCCCAGTGACAGTCCCCAGGCAGGCCCCAGGGAGTAAATGTCTGATAAAGGGGTAGGGGGGATGTCTGGTGAAGGTGTTCAGTGACACAGGGGTGGGGGGAGGGGGATCACTTAAAATGACACAGGAGGATCAGAGGGGACAATCAAAATGACACAGGAGGATCAAAAGGGGTTACTAAAATGGTAATCCCCTCTCTGATTCTCCTGTGCCATTTTGATTCCCCTCTCTGATCCCCCCTGTGTCATTTTGAGTGATCCCCCTCCCCTCACCTTGATACCCCAATTCCTTTTTTTTACCCCTAGAAATGAGCGCAAAAAGAAAAAGCTACTCCGTGGAGTACAAGAAAGGAATCGTGGAAGACTCTTGGGGCCAAAATGTTACTGCTTTCTGCAAAGAGAAGATGTTGAGTATCCGATTGGTCCAAAAATGGCGAGCAGAGTATGGTAACCTCATTGAACAAGTGGACAAGGGAAATGCTAAAAAGCGCAAGTGTGGATCAGGTCGGCAACCATTATTTTCCGAGCTGGAAGACCTGATCTGTGAATGGGTTGTTGACAGGAGAGCAAAGGCTTTGGTTGTAAATAGGGCTCAGATTCAAGAATTTGCCCTTGCAATGGCACCACAGTTTGACATAGCCCCCGAAGACTTCAAAGCATCACAACACTGGCTGGATAATATCCTTCAGCGAAGTGAACTGTCTTTAAGAAGATCTACAACATTGTTTAGGTTGGAAGATACTCAAGTTATTAAGCGAGCACTTGCATTCAAGTCCTTTATTGATGATGCTGACTTCTCTAAATACAATCTTTCCAACATGATTGCTATGGATGAAACTGCAGTGTTTATGGGCCAATCATCTCAAACAACAATTGAACAGCGGGGTGCCTCCTTAGCGTACATTCCCTCCACTGCTTACAAAAGTGCACGTGTTTCCTGTATTTTGGCAATTCGTCTGGATGGCACTAAAATCCCACCTTTAATCATTTCTAAGGGCAAGAAGGAAAAGATTGAACATGTTTTGGGCGTTTTTATTCCTGAAACTGAAAACGCCTGGGCCACACAAGCAGTTATAAGGAAGTGGGTCGATTTAATGCTGCCGCTTGTTATGCGAGGGAGCCAAAGAGGTCTGCTAGTCTGGGATGCAGCCAGCACTCACCGAGCTAAAGACATGAAGACATTTCTTCACGAAAGAAAAATAGATCAGATAATGATTCCTGCAGGAATGATGGCCTATCTCCAGACTCTTGATATTGCAATAAACAAGCCATTCAAAGACAATTTGCGCATGGAAATTAATGACTACATTGAAAATAGAATGGAGAGAAATCAGCGTGGAAACTTTGTGAAACCTAAACTGCAAGAAGTTGTAACTTGGGTGAAGAATTCATGGGAAAAAATCACTGACAGTTGCATTGCAAATGCACTGCGAGCAGGCTACCTTGACAAGAAGTACTCATTTAAAGACAGTGCTATTGCTAAACATGAGAGATTTGGTCCACTGATTCTGAAAGAAATGGAGTCACAAGAAATTCACCAGGAAATTCAGGAATTGGATTGTTATGATGATGTTCCAGAAGATGATGACATGATTGTCATTGAATAAATGAGTAAATTCTTGATACTGTAGGATTCACAGTTTGTCTGGTTTGTGTTGACAACTACCGTACTACCGTACCATATACAGGTAATAAATTTCCTTTATTTTCATTTAACAATAAATGTGTACCGTATTCTTCTTCATGGAAAAATAAGACATCCCCTGAAAATAAGACCTAGCGTGTCTTTGGGGGCAAAAATTAATATAAGACACTGTCTTATTTTCGGGGAAACGGGGTATTTCACAGGGTCATTGAGATAATGTAGGTGTTAGCAACAAACTATATAGCTTGTGAGTCAAATCTGGCCCACCACTTATTTTTGTAAATAAAGTTTTATTGAAACACAGGCATGCCCATTTGTTTACTTTCTGTCCATGACTACTTTTGTGCTATAAGAGCAGACTTGATTGTTGCAACCATGTGACCCTCAAACCTAAAATATTTACTAGCCCTGGCCAGTGTGGCTCAGCTGATTGGGTGTTATCCTGTGTACCAAAGGGTTGCCCATTCAATTCCAGGTCAGGCTCCATACCCAGTAGGGGGTGTGCAGATGGTAGCCTATTGATGTGTCTCTCCCCCCCGCCACCCCATTTTCTTCCTCTCTCTAAAAATCAAGAGAGATTAACTGAACAACTTATATGCATATATACATGACCGGTGGACACAGACAATAGTGCAGTGAAGGCCTGGGGGCGGCAGGGGGGAGTGAAAGGGGTCCATGGGGATGAAAAGGGGACATCTGTAATACTTTCAACAGTAAAGATAAATTTTAAAAAAACATTAAAAAATAAAAAATTTTTATAAAAAGAATTTAAAATATGTATACTTGGCCCTCACAGCAGAAGCTTGCTGACCTGCGATGGTGTGCAGAAACTACCTAGAAGAGTGCTGCCACTGAGAAATGACGCTGCTGTTGTCCCTGCCGATGTCTCATCGTCATCACTGTCATTGTGGACGGTCCTCTGCTGAGAGAATCCCCGGAAGGCCAGCTTCTCCACCCTGCTTTGGCAGTGTCACACCTAAGTAACCCTAACGCTGTTCCTGCTGACTCACTCTTTAGAAACTGCTGGAGCAAGAGTTCCCGAGGAGTCCTGTGCAATCCGTCCCACGCACCTGTCACCACCTCGGGAAACACGCGTCTTTAGCCTTCCCTTCGCTGCTGTGTCAACGCCTGGGCTATCACCCGTGGAGAGCAAGAGGTTTTAGATGAACAGCCACTTCTCTTGCCTTAAGAATCATGTCTCGTGACTTCACAGCTTCCTCTCTGAAGGTCATATGACCCCCATTTTCTTCTCCTGTTACTGGCCATAGGCCTCCTGGGACTCTGGGAATGAGCCGGTGCCAACAGGGAGAGAGGCAGGGGCGAGGACTGAGCTGGCCTAGTCCCAAACACACAGGTCTGTCATCTGCCGGGCAGCAGGTTTGGGCTGGGCGCAGGTGACAGTGTGACCTGAGGAACCCGATCTAGCAGACGTGGTGAACTGAGGGGCCCCGGGAAGCAGGCAGACTCAGAGTCACACCTCAAGAGCCTGCCAGGGAAACTGAGGCCGGGCGGAGTCAGGGACTGCGGATAAAAGGCCTGGGGAAGCTCCATCCCGCACACACTAGCCTTTTCTTTCCGTGTCTCTCACGTGCAAAGCCTCAGCCACCGTGAACCCTGCTGTAACTCTCTGCACATAAGTATAGAGCCTGCAGTGGGCTCTCGGTCCTGTGAAATCCACACAAAGTCCCACTTTCCCCGGAAACACCTAGTAATTCTCCCAGCATTTGGGTCTGGGGTGGGGCCAGAAAGTTTCATTTCTAACAAGTTCCCTGGTGATGTCAATGCCCCCGGTTCAGGGACAAACTCTGAGGAACTCGGGGTATAACAACTCCTGTACAAAGGGTAGAGAGCTGAAAGCATGCTCTCCATCTCCATTAGACCTTCCTCGGCACCCTCAGTAAGTGGTACCCATCCCTCCCACAGATGGGTAGCATGAGGTACAAAGAGATAAAATGGGCGGATTCAAGATACAAATGCAGCAACTCTCCATCGTGGAGAGGAGAGGGTGTGAACTAGGAGCCGAAAGCTTAAGTGCCTGCGGAGGCCACCCCAGGTCATTAGAGAGCGAACCGTTCCGTGGCAGCTCGGAGCATGTGCACCCTTTTTCCAGGGCTGTCAGAGAGGCTGGAGGCCCAATGTTGCTACATCTTCCAGTTTTTCAAGAGCAGCCCCAAATCCCAGTTTTTAAGTGCTGTCGATTAACTCTAAATCTCTAAAAACACTGTGCGGGCAGGTAATACACACGCCCGGCTAACTGGCCCGGCACGCATGTGGGCACCCTGTATGATGAACGCTTTTCATTCCTTGATGAACATACGAATTGCCTAGAGCCCTTTTAAAACATGGATTCTGTGCTTGAGACTTTTAATGTCTGACGATGTTTTCTGCTGCTGCTCTGTACACTGCACGCTGCAAAGCTCTGGGCCAGGGCTGCTCAGGTGCGGCTCCTGGACCCACCACAGCAGCACCAGCTGGTTAACGTGGGACCCTCGCAGCCCTGCTCCATGGAACCCAGAGTCCTGGGGCCCTGGACTGGCAGCTCTCAGGCGGTTCTGAGCAGCAAGTTCCAGCGGCGCCGCCTGCCCGTGCCCCGCCCAGGTGGCTGGAATCGCTGGGAGCTTTTGGAGAGGATGGGAATGGGTTCGGAGGGGAGCCGGGCACCAGGATTCTCAAACTTCTGGCTGGTTTTACTTTGCAGCCAAGGTTGAGGGCCACTGCCCACAAGTTCATAGAGAGTCTTCTGTGCGTTTTGTCCAAATTGGAGAAATAGGAATGTGCTTTTTGAAAAGAAGAGGGGATTTCAGCTAAAGGTGGGAATGTGGGTCGCATATACCTGACGGAAATGCTGTGTGGGAGGGAGGCCTGACTCTACCCCAGGTCCCAAGAAGCAACGTCATTGGTTCCTCAGCACTTCCCAATTCTGTCACAGCCAAGACCCTGCCAGCGATGAAGCCACATGGCCACTTGGATGATGACCACCAGCCAATGCCTGGAGTGGCCGACTTCCAAAGTAACTGATCCACAAACAGCCATCTGGTCAGGCACAGAGGCCTGGCTTCAGTGCTCTGCCGGCTGCGTGCTTACCATGCAGGCCGTGCTGTTTACCGGTTTAAAGAGTTACTTCACGGCCAGTTAAATGTTCAACACAGCCATGTTACCCTTGGTGCACAGTGACCACCTGACTTCCCCTTCGGGATGACGGCCGTGTGCTCTGGACTGGACTGTGGTCTCTAAAGATCAGTTGAGCAAGAAAATGGGTCAGGCCTAGGGCTTCAGAACACGAAGCAAAGAGCTTGTATCGACTATGGTAGAGTGTGCAGCAAAGACAGAGCAGGTCCGCCAAGTGCACGCGGAGGAGATTGGAAGTAAAGCAGACAACCAGCAAAGGGAGGCCGCAGAACAACGCTAGTGGGTTTGAAGGCCCAGTTTGGAGGGCGTCCCGAGGACCAGATGCCATGTTTATGGGGTCCTGTGGCTGAGCTGATGGACTAGAAAGGAGATGCTGAGGGCAGTAAGCCTGCTTGATCAGTATCTCTCTTTTTCTCCTTCCATATCTGTCCATTGGTCAGCAAATATTTATTGAGCCCCTGCTATGGGCAAAGCGGTGGCTGGAGTTGGATGGAGGCTGTCCGATTCCATTGATGAACAGCTTAAACTTGGACAAGCATGTTCTAGAGGGTTATTTGCACAGCGTGAAAGTACTCGCTGAGCCTCTTCTGTATTCCAGGCACTGTGTTGAGCACTGGTTGCTTCTTTATCAGCGAAGAAAACATACTGTATAGTTGTCTCCGTCGCAGAGAGTACATGCTGGTGTGGAGGCAGATCACAAACAAACAACAGAACAATGCAGATACATGCAGGGAACTGTTGGGAAGAGAATACAGGGTACTAACAGGGAAACTTCATAAAGGAAGTTTCCTTCAGGGATGAGGGAAAGTTTCCAAGAAGCATGTGAGTTGACATCTGAAGGAAGAATAGGAGCTCATTAAGCCAGAGCTGCAGTGAGACCCTGACTGTGCAAAGGCCCAGGGGCCAGGCGGTGCAGGCAGCTTCCAGGAAATGGAAAGGAGGCTAGTCCAGCTGCAACGTCCTGAACAAGGAGAGCAACCAGCTGTGCCAAGCGCAGCACACATGCAAGGACTCTACATTTTCTTCAAGGGGAACGGAGGGCCTTAAAGACTTTGACCCAGCAGGCCTTCCTCAGTAGTGGGCTGGACAAGTCAGACAGTGGGGAAGCCCCAGTCACCTCTGGGAAAGGAGTTTTACCTGAACTCAAATGCTCGCCTGATCCGGCTTCTCCAGACTCTCTGGTAGAGGAAGCTGCCACTTCCCAGCAGTGCCCCTGGCTGACAACTTACTTCAGAGGGGTTAACATCCGATCCCCAAGTGTTCCTAGGGCTCTGAGTCTTCTACCCAAGAGATGCAGCCAGGACTATGTGACGCTGCTGGGTTCACCTGAGCTCCAGGCCTGATCAGGTGCAGACGGCCTGTGTTGTTGGAGGACCGCCCAGTCCACTGTGTGGAGAAGGGACTGGCGGCTCGAGAGCAAATGCTGGTAAGTGTGCTCTCTGTGCACTGGCGTATATGCAGGGGGAGAGGGGAGCGGACTGGACATCTCCTTCACGCGCTCCTTTTGTACAGACTTGGTTCCTGGAACGGTTACCTGGGGTCCCTGGAGTGGTCTCCACAGAGATAGATGTGTATCTAGAGATGGATAGATAGCACTTATGTAAATACCACACCTGTTTATGGATTAACACCATGCACACGGCTTGGACCCCCTTGATGAGGGCTCTCTGCACACTCATGCCCTTAGGATGGTTCATTGCCTTGCAGCTTCGCCTCTGTGTGCTCTTTCTTCTGTTTCTCTACTAGGACATCAGAATTGGATTCAGCATCTCCTTCAACACCCACCCCAGCTTGGGTTCCACAGGAGGCTGAGTCTCCGCAGTCGGGTAGAAGGATCTGGAAATGCTGAAGGACAGTGAGAGGCACCTGGAGGCTAAAGGCACAGGGTGGTGACATTCAGCATTTACACGTTTCCCGCACGGAATATCAGCCACGTCCTGGAAACAGTCACAGCATCAGGCAGTCAGCCTACCTACTGCGGCTTGCAGCCACAAGCCAAGGGCAGGAGGCCTTCTTAGCAGCCCTCTTGGGAGGAAGCCTTGATGAAGCTCTGTTCTCATTACTAAGCAGGATAATTAACTCGCTGCCTTTAAGGAGGTTTCTGTGGGAAACGGGATGAGCTGTTGGAGTTTCTGGACTTGGAGGCGTCCACCAAGTGAAAGGCATTTACCTCCACTATTTCAAGCTGGACCGGGTAAGCCAACTTTGGAACAGGCTCATTCAACTGCGGGAATGTTATGTTTAGGCACCAGGCAACACCACACATCTTTGTTCTAGAGGACGTTAGCAACCACACTGTCAGGGGGACACGTGGGGACCCAGCCACTGGCTGCTCCTCAGGGCACTCTGAAAGGTTGTTCACAAGCTGTGCCTCTCTATCCCAACTGATGCCAGTGCCCGCTCCTCCAGACTGCCCCCTCTTCTCCGTGTCTGGAACATAGCAAGTTCATTCTCACCTCAGAACATTGCACTTTCTGCCTCCTATACTTAGAATGCTCTTCTCTAGGATCTATATCATCTGCCCTCTCTCACTACTCAATTCTCAGCCCAAATGTCACCTCCTCTGAGATGCCTTCCCTGGTTGACCTGCTTTATCTGCTTCATAGCACTCATTGTTACCTAAGATGAGTTGGGTGCATATGTGCTGGCTCATTCCATTGTCTCTCACATCAATGCAAATATGTGCTCCTGGGGCAGGGCTGGTCTGCCCAGAAACTGTGTGGCAATATGGTATCTGCTCCTTAACTACTTGAATGGACAAATAAAGCATAGAGTCTGGACGTGGTCAGAAAACAAGAGTAGGTCTGAAGGAAGGGTCTTCGTTGAACATGAAGAAGGAGGAGGAGGCTAGAACTGAAGACCAAGTGGCCTTGGAAGCCGAGCCTGGAGCACTTTTCAGAAACATGGGGACAGGAGAGGAAGGTCTGTGGGCACTGTGCTGGCCTGGTGCTGGCCGCGTCACTGTCTGCCTGCACTCACCAGATGGTCCTCTCTGTGCCTCAGTTTCCCATCTGAAAATGGGGAGGAAAGAGCCTACCTGGCAGGGCTGTTGAGAGTATGAAGTGAATTAATCTGTGCCATTTGCTTAGAACAGGGCCTGGCACACTAGGCATACTCCGTACATGATTCTTTAAAAAGCAAAACATTTTCTGTTTTTCATTGTCCTTCCTCAAACATCCTGTCATCCGTAGATGAGACCTTCGCTTGTCCCAGGAACACCTTCTCTCTCAAAACCACGGGCTGTTGGAGGCCCTCACCCCAGAGAGGAGGTTTGGGCCCCACACCCACCCAACAGGGGTAAGGCTTGGCCTAAGGCAGGGAGCAGGTGGGGGGACAGAGTGGGGATTGCGTGCCCCAGCCTTGCCTGACCACCAATGATGTCGGTCTATCACACGTGGCTTTCCAGGCCGAGGGCTGGCAGCAGTGTGTCTCCAGATCCTTCCCCACAACGGAGGCTGTCAGGCTGGTGTGCAAACTGCCGTCTCCCTGCATGCTCCCTGCTCTTGGCTCACCCGCCTCCCTCTCCATTTCCCACGGCACTCACTGAGCCTGTCCCAGAGCCCTGGGCGGCTGGCCTAATGCAGCCTCTGTTCACTTTAACCTCTGTGCCCACATATGCACAATTTCTCTGACACACGGTGCTGGTCGTCAGTTGTGCGACCTACTTGATGTCCTATCTCGCCTTCCAGATCACCAATGTCTAGAAAAGTGGGAAGAAGTCGGCGACTCGGGCATTGACGCACTCATTATATACCATTATGTGCCTGCTTCATGGACTCTGGAGCTGGCCTTGTTTGAGTCCTACCTTTACCACTTTCTAAGTAGAAGACCTTGGGCACACCTTTGTGCCTCAGTTTCCCTGTCCAAATAAGCTGGGAAGAGTACTGGTTCCTAATTCCGAGGCCATAGGGGCTCCGGATATACAAAGCACTTACTAGTAAAATGCTTCCTGGCATGTAGTGCTAGATGTGCTACTATTATTTCATGTACATTCTCTCATTTAATCTTCGTACATTGCAAGTGGCAAGTACCATCTCCATTTTACAGATGAAGATACCGAGGTTCAGAAGGTTAACATGGCCAAGTCCACCTCTCCACACTGCCCAACCCAACATGGCTTTGCAGCCCCTATGGCTGTGCAGCCCGCCCTGCCCTTCCAGAATAGACTGTGGAGCTCCAGGGCCATCCCACACGTGAATCAAGTTTGCTGCAGGCACTGAACTTGCCGAGCTGCACTTGACTCCTTCCTATGCTGGCCTCCGCACCTCCTTTCCAGTGGGCCAGTGTCCCTCTGAGTCCTGGCAGAATTAAACCCGAGGAGCTGAGCAGAGCTCATTGGTACCCAAATCAAGGTGGGTCATGCGTTCTAGGCCTGGCATCCCAGAGGGCGTCAAGGTGCTCAGCTTCTTCTGAGAGAGACAAGTGGCCGTGGGATCGGGCAGGCACTGGACAGTGCTGCAAAGAAAACGCAGAACGCAGGATGGAAGACAGAGCACATTACATTCCTCCACTTCCCTCCAACTCCTGCTCTGTTTTAGAGCCGCCATCTTTCATGATCTGCCATCTGACACGCATGGTCTTTCCAAGGGGCCAAGGCATTTCTGAGCAGACGAGAGCAGCGCTGAGAGGATCTGCCGCGGAGCAGATGCTTCGTTATTTCATGCCAGTTACATGCCCGCTCCATTGTCTGAGATGTTGCTCGCTGATCAAGCCACAGAGCCTCTGCGTGGGTGCAGCTATCTGATTGCATGTAAAGGACGCTAATGGAGACAGACATGAGGGATATGCAGACAACTGAGCAAATACTGAGATAAAGAGATCACACAATGGCGCCGTGGGGGGGCAAAGGAACAAGTGGAAATTATGGGATGAGTGACAGGGCGAGGAAGGCTTTCTGCGATGAGGATGGCGTTGGGGAATGTGTGGCAGTGCTAATTACTCAGCTCTCTAGACAGCATCGCATTAACATTCTTACTTTGTGCAGACTCAGTGCCAACCAGGAAAGCAGGACAAGACGATCTGAAGGGCCGTAGATGCCATGCCTGCCTTACAGGAGCTCACAGTCGGGCCCTAGAGGCTGGCTCAGCACCACTCCAGGGGTGAATGGACAGCGGTATGGTCCTGGGGAGACTGGACTCGTGGTTGTGGGTTGTTTTTGCAGGGGTGGTGTGTGTGTGTGGGGGGGGGGTTTCAGCTCTTGATAAGAAATTGAATAGGAGCCCTAGCTGGTTTGGCTCAGTGGATAGAGCGTCAGTCTGCGGACTGAAGGGTCCCAGGTTCAATTCTGGCCAAGGACACATGCCTGGGTTGTGGGCTTGATCCCCAGGAGGGGGGCGTGTAGGAGGCAGCCAATCAATGATTCTCTCTCATCATGGATGTTTCTCTCTCTCTCTCCCTCTTCCTTCCTCTCTAAAATCAATAAAATATATTTTTAAAAAAGAAATTGAATAGGAACAAGGTTGGCTTGGCTGTGTCACATTCTCACGCTAGCTGGGCTGTGACATCACACGGTATAATTTAATGACAGGTACCCAGACACTGTGAAGCAGCTGGCACTGGCCCATCGTGTGGTCGTCTTGTGGGGCGGGCCATCCACACAGCCACACGGCCCCACACGTAAGGTGGTCTCAGCCCATACGTGAAGCTTCCTCCTGGGACCCGTTGTCCTGGGAACAGCTGGATCCCAGGACAGGATGTGAGGATTTGAGGGGCAGGCCCAGGCTGAGATGATGTGGCGTTTTCTCCTCTTTCTGTGATTATTAATAAATTAGGCCAAACACTGAGGTTTGAAAATGCCTGAAGCTCTTCCGGTGGCGCACAGGCTTCCCTTGTCCCCCTGGAGCGGGAAAGGGGCTGAGCCAGCGTTCCCAAGAAGAGATGTGAACGTGTGTGAGGAGAGCGAGGCCCTCTCCCGGTTCTGTGTGCAGCGATTCCTTTCCGTCACCCCAGACTCCAGGAAAGCCTCCTTGAAAGACACAAGCTGTCACAAGGTGGTGCTGGTATGGGGAGAGCCAAATAGATCAACGGAGGAGAACAAGAGCTCAGGCGTGGCTCCGGCGGGCAGGCGTTCAGTGTGTGACACAAGCAGCATTTCAAAAGTGGGAGGAAGAGGTTACTGAACAAATAGTATTTAACCCTTTGGGAAGAAAAGGAGACAGATACCTAGCTTTCAGCACACTCAGAAGGTAAGTTCTAGATGAATTAAAACGCTAAATATACCTGGCAAACCCATCCTCCAGAACAAAGGAGATGAGGGATTTATCCAGACAAGCAAAAGCTGAGGGAAGTCACCACTAGCCCTGCCTTACGAGAAATGCTGGCGGGTGAGATGAAAGGCTCTCGCTGAAACGGAAGGACGCCGTTTAGGTGCAAGAAGGCATGTGGTGGAGGTGTTAGCTAACACCACTGTGGTCATCATTTTGCAGTATATGGGTGTATATGTGTATCAAGTCAACATGTGCAGTTTAAACTTACAGGATGCTATATGTCAATTGTATCTCAATAAAACTGGAAAAAATAGCCAAAGGATTGATGTACAAATATATCAAGATTTCTCAAAAATCAATAAGATATAAACACGAAAGCGTAATAGAAAATTGGGCAGACAATATAAATAGGCAATAAACAAAGAAAAGAATGCAAATGAAAAGATGTTTAATCTTGCTAGGAACCAAGAAAATGTAAAATAAAGCTGCAATGGTATTTTGTGGGTTTTTCCAATGGAATAGTGAAGCGCGGATACTGTTCAGTGCATGGTGATGAGCTTTTTCATGCATTGCTGGTAGCAGATCAATCCAGAAACGCTTTCCCAGAGAGCAATTCAGCAGTGTCTTAATTTCTTTGTAAAGAATTGAATCTCTACCACGAAATCGGGTAGATATACCAAGAAACGCTTGGGCATGAAGTGGCGCACACACAGGACAGTGCCATAAATGATGGTGCGCCCATGCGATGGAAGGCCGTGCAGCACTAAGCTAATGAGACTTTTGTTTGCCTGGCAATATCTTCCATGCAGAGTTAAGTAAAACAGTAAAAGGCAGCTATTAGATAGTACAATGCTATTTCTGTTAAAAGAGAAAAGTCTTACAAATGCAAGTGTAAACTGTATTTTTTAAAGAGCACACACTCATTACAGAGATGTGAGTGTAGATGTAGACATAGATGTAGCTAGAGCTATAGATGCAGATGTAGATTGATACACAATACATGGGACTAACTGGAAGGATGCACCAAGCTGATGCCAAGGGCTGCCTCTGGGTGGACTGTGAAGTGGGGGCGGAGGGATGACAGGGGGAATTTCACTTTGTGATTTGTATATATTTGCATTAAATATACACACATGCATATGAACAATTATTATTAGAATTTAGCTATTGTGCAACTAGAAAAAAGAGTTGAAGAGAGGAAGAAAGCATGGAGGGGAGGGAGGGAGGAAAGGAGGGAGGAAGGGAGGGAAAAGAGAGGATGGAGGGACCAGATTTGAAGGCAGGTGCATGACAGTGACACAGTTTTGATTTTGCCCTTGAGAAAGGAAGAAACCATTAGAGGCCTGTAAACAGTTAGGGAATATTCTGAGATCTCTAAGTCATCCATGAGATTAAGGAATTCTCAGAATATCCAGGGATGAAAAAGATCAATTAGAAATGTGAGAACCATCCAAATAAAAAGTAATGAAGGCCTGGACTAGGACAGAGGTCCAGGAAAGCTGCTCGGGAAAGGGGAGATAGCAGGCGAGACCAGCTTGATTTAGGCGAGGGGAAGCTCGAGTAGGTTAAAGCAGGGCTTCTCAAACTCGGCTGCATGGTGGGTACCTGATGATCTTAAAAACTGCCAATCAGGAGGGGCACAGAGTGAAGGAATGGGAGAAGCAGACAGAACCCTGTGCTACACAGTGACTTTGCTGTCATCGTCACCATTCCCTATTTTGCCTATGAGGCCCAGAGAGACTTAGCAAATATTTTATGGTCACACAGCTGGTACATGGCAGGTAGGGCTCCATCCAGTATCCTCTGACTTAAATTCTGTGTTCTCTCAAGATTATCTCTGAATTGAATAAGTTGTTTCTCCAAACAGCCCAATGGGGTGTTTAATTTCACTCCCATACTGCTACAGTTAAGAGAAGGTCATTCAGTTATTGGGGGACGAGCTAGGTTCCCAACAAGGTCATTCAAGGTCTGAGGTAGACCTGAGACTTGAGATTAAGGAAGCAGCAGGAGTGGTCGTGGCACCCGTGAGCGGTTGACTCAGGGGGAAATCGTGGTGAAAGCCCCGAGTGCCTGTCCTCATGCCTCCCTAGACAGAAGGACTGTGCTCACCAAAACACTGGGCCTATTTGTGGCCCGCGCCTGCACGTCCTTGTGCTACAGGCCCTGGGGCTTGTCCGCAGTGAGGAGAATCAATGCTTCTCCTGGGAATGTGCAATTGGAGGCCAGGGACTGTAGGTCGTTTACCGTGGCTTCTCGACATGAAGGTCATGGAATCTCACAATGGGGGGTGCCATGTTAAGAAAAAACAAGAGCCCTAACTGGTTTGGCTCAGTGGATAGAGCGTCGACCTGCAGACTGAAGGGTCCCAGGTTCAATTCCGGTCAAAAGCACGTACCTTGGTTGCGGGCACATCCCCAGTAGGGGGTGTGCAGGAGGCAGCTGATTGATGTTTCTAACTCTCTCTCCCTCTCCCTTCCTCTCTGTAAAAATTAATAAAATATATTTAAAAAGAAAAGAAAAAACAGGAGACCAGGCTTTTAAAGACGCAAGGCGAATCAAACTCAACAAGAAGAGAGAGACACAAACCACGTGGCCCCAACCAGGAGGGAACAGAGTGCGGCGCCCCTGGCCCAGACACCTCTGTTCCCTGTGACTCAGCGGCGTGTTTGTTCCTGGGCTCCCCGAAGCAGCCTGCTCCCACGGCTGGTCTGTGATTCTGAGATTGCACATGGACAGCGTCCTTACTTTCCTCTCTCTCCTCCCTTTAATCACGGAAGTGGGTTCTTTCTCATGGGCTCAAGCAGCTGAGGGGAGAAACCAAAGCTAGCAAATCTCTCTTCTTGTCCTGGATTTTATTTTCAAAAACCAGTGTCTCAGGTATTCTCAGGTTTAGCAAAGAAGGGCAGATATTTAACCCAAGACATTTCCCTGGTCTGGGGCGCGAGGAGAGAATACCTAGGGCCCAAAAGAGAGACCCTAATTCCCTCTTTCCAGTCACCCCTGCAAGAACGCTGTCTGACTCCAGGTACTCCCTGAGGGTGAGTCGGTGTGTCAGCGTCACCGGGCGAAGGGGCGCCCCAGCGGCTGGAGCCACACTGTTCCTGAGTGTGTCTGCGAGGGCGTGTCTGGAGGGATGAGCATTTGAATCGGTGGACTGAGAAAAGAAGACCCCCCACCAGTGGACATCACCCACTCCACCGAGTGGGACATCGTCTCCAGACCTTGACACCAGAGCGCCTGGTTCTCGGGCCCTCAGCCGGGGACTGGAACCACATCCCTGGGCACCCAGCTTGCAGACAGCAACTGTGATTCCTCTCAGCTTCCACAACCATGTGAGCTGACCCCTCACAGTGCATCTCTATCTCTGTGTCTCCTATGGGTTCTACTCTCGGCAGACCCCTGACTCTGCTCAAGGGCAGTGGAGCAGGAGCATCCTGGCTCCAAGCATGAACACGAAGTATTGGAGAGCTCCTGAGTCCACATGTGGGAAGACACGTGGACATCTCGGCAGCGCCCTAGAAAGACCAGAAACTGAAAGCTAAGATCTATGCCCCCCACGCCTCCCTGCAGAACATGGAAACTTCATGGGAGAGGGCGTGTCACAGGAAGAACTGGTGTGGGTTACGTTTTCTGATGTCATTAGGGGATCAGAGACTTGAGGAAAGATGCTGTTTTCAGGGGAAGAAGGGGGGATATTCCTGCATAAGATCTGTACCCACTGCACTTAGAATAACTATTTTCTTTACTTAAGGTGGCGCTCAGTTCCTGACAAGCTATCCTTGACCAAGATGGTCCATGTGAAGAGTAAATCAGCCACAACCAAGCACACCTACATCAACACTCACTGCTCTCCCTCTGGCTGGTTCATCGATTCGGTGCTTATGGCAAAGTTCTGAAAATGCAGGCTCCTCATCAGCACAGGTTAGCCCCGGTCTGTGTGTTCACCTCACCAGAACCAAGTATGACCCTGATGGAGTTTTTCCCACGGACACATCGCACATGTGTGCAGGCTGGGAGCCACTTTCTGCAGAAGCCGTCTTCCCTGGTCATCATTTGTGTTGCCGACTGTTCAAGGCCAAGCCTGGACTCCAGGTGAGCACTGGGAGGGGCATGCTGACTCAGCTGCCTGCCAGGTGACACGGGCTGATTAACTCTCAGGTGAGAGGTGGAAGTTAAGAGAAGTTGTCCTCTGGGAGACAGTTGTGTGACCACAACTCTTCTGCCAGTGACCTTGAGCTCTCCCTTCCCCCTGGGCATCTGGACCTTCACTGCTAAGAACTCTCACCTCCCATGGGACCAACACTTCTCCGACAGCATCCTCACACCCTTTAGATAGTCACACACTGGGCTACCCTGCTGCCCACAGAGACAGCCCTGGCCAGTTAGATAGTCACACACTGGGCTACGCTGCTGCCCACAGGAACAGCCCTGGCCAGGTGCACTTCTCTGCCCCTGTGACTATTACGGTCCTAGGGTGTCATGCCCTAAGCCTGACCCATTTTTAATCCCCAACTACTTGGACAGTAACTTCAAGTGGAGATCTAGCGGACGTGCTGTGGTTTAAGATCCTCTTCCTTTACCTCTTTTTGACTAGTCTTGGTTTTAATATGAATTTTGAAAAAAAATTCATGGCCCAGATTGAAAAGAAAAATAATCTCCCCATTCGGTATGCATTTAACTTCTCTCAAGCCATGGTGAGTGGTGGCAGGGGGTGGGGTCTCCTTGGAGTTGCTCCTGGGACCCCCAATGTGGATCTTCCTCTGCCTGGCAGTGGGCGTAGGCTCACCTAGAGGTCTCCTGGACAGGCAGCATGGGGTCCCTCTCCACTGCTTGTAGAGTTCCCCCCTTCTCCCTTGGCAAGTTAAACCAATGTATTCAGCAGCAGGCCTGACAGTCTATGGTGGCCTGAATTACTGGGAACAGATTACCCGAGCTGTTGCACACTCCGTCATCCCTCCGCACCATCCCACCATCTTTGGAACTCAACTAGGTGTTGTGTAGGAGATAGTGAGGGCATGACTTTGCATAACAAAGGCAGAGCAGCTCAGTGGCTGAGGAGTCTTAGTTGCTAACCTGGTGGATCATTCATTAGCAGGGCCCTGCAGAGTGAGGAGCACCAACCCGATTAGAGGGAGAATTTATCACCCTGCCTGGAGGAGTCAACAACACAGAGGAGCTGCCCAGCACAGCGGGTCTGGCCCCTCCTGGCCGCCAGCATCTGCTCCAGTGGCTGAGCGTTCACCTCGGAGCGGGAAGAGCAAGCAGCTGGCTTCTAGACAAACTCCAGTCTTGCTGCGTCTGAGGCCGTCGGGCAATTTCCCAAATAAACAGCAGAGTCTGGTTCTCAACCTTTCTAATGCCGTGACCCTTTAATACAGTTCCTCATGTTGTGGTGACCCCCAACCATAAGATTATTTTCGTTGCTACTTCATAACTGTAATTTTGCTACTATTATGAATCGTAATGTAAATATCTGTGTTTTCCGATGGTCTTAGGCTCTACAGCAGCGGTTCTCAACCTGTGGGTTGCAACCCACAGGTTGAGAACCGCTAGCAGGGTCACCTAAGACCATCGGAAAACACAGATATTTACATTACGATTCATTAACAGCAGCAAAATTACAGTTATGAAGTAGCAACGAAAATAATCTTATGGTTGGGGGTCACCACAACATGAGGAACTGTATTAAAGGGTCATGGCATTAGAAAGGTTGAGAGCCACTGGTCTAGGGCTTTGTGAGTTCCCAAGCAACAAGGTCGTCTCTGGAAACGCGGGTTCGTTAGATTGTGCAGCCGTCCCCAGTTATCCGTGGATGCCTAGAACGTCAGATAGTACTCTATGTACTATGTTTTTTCCTATACACACATTTTTATGATAAAATTTAATTTATAAAAGAGACTGACAAAAATAACTAATAATAAAATAGAACAATTACAACAATATTCTGTAATAAAAGTTAGGTGCATGTGGTCTCTATCTGAAAACGTTGCTAACCTGAGAAGGCTGCTAAGGCACTAATGGGGGAAGCGTATGCAGCGTGGGAACCCCAGACAGCTGAAGGACTGCATCGCGCTACTCACAACGGCATGCAATTTAAAAGTCACAGATTGTTTGTTTCTGGAATTTTGCATTTAATGTTTTGGATTGCTGTTGGCCGCGGATAATCGAAACTGTGGAAGCTTCTCTGTGGATAAGGGAGGCGTGGCATTACTGACCCACCGAGTGTTCCTGTGCCCGCCCAGCGATGCCCGCCTGCCAGGGAGAGTTATACTTCCTGGTGCATTGACATCCCGCTTTGTCATATGACTGACTTTGGCCAGTGTCACTTCTGAAAGGGAACCTTCTCGACAGCGTGGGGTGCACCAAGGTCCTTCTCCCTTTGTCCTGAGAGCTGCAGTGACCCCGGAGCAGCTGCTCCGTTAGCCCGACTCCTGGGGCAAGGTGTTGTGTTCAGACTGGGACTGAGAACAGGGGGACACGTAATGTGAGCAAGAAATGAACACGTGTTGCTGGAAGTCACTAAGATCTGGTGTAATTTGCTGGTGCAGCTGCCTCCGGCCCAGCATGACTGGGAGACACCTATCAATGAGCCCACATCTGTTTGCCTTTTATTCTGTTATAAATGGTCCCCGTGGGGCTGGCTGCTGGAGCCACACTGTTTTGTAAGTTTGGGTGAAATGACTCAGTGTGCAAGTCTCTGTCCCAGACCCCAGAGGTAACCCACAGGCTGCATAGGGACAGAGCTGTGACAGTCACCGTGGGAGCCCACGTAACCCGACCTGCACTCACTGTGCCCAGATGCTGGGCCACACCTGTCCTATCCCACTCGTTTTCCCAACGACTGAATCCTTCCTGGGAAGCCTCTCTGTCTGTGATAAATAATTTTCTAAAACAACCCTACCCAGCCACCAGCACCTCAGACACATGTGACTCTCCATTAGAGGTGACATGCGGAACATTGAAGAGCCGACGCGGGCTTGGAGTAGCCAGGAAACGCACTCTTACCAACTTTACCATTATATTCTTTCTGAAATTTATTTTGGTGCATAATATCAAACAGAAATTAATCCCCCCTGAAAAAAAATGTTAACCATTTGCCTCAGAGTCATTTTTTAAAATTTTATCTTTTTTTTAATTTTGGTTTAACTTATTTAAATGCTAACATTCTTGGGTAATAAATATTTATTTGTACTTAAATCTAATTCTATGCTTCTTGTTCTGTTCCAGTGAGCTGTTGGTCACAGGCGGCTTCAACAGTGCACGCCTTCATAGTATGTTTTAGTACCTAGAGTGCATCACATTGCAGTTCTTCTAAAAAGAGTATTGGCTATAGCCCTATGTCTTCTTATAAATGAGCTACTAAGTTATTCTGTCATCCTCCTAGCTTCTAAAAATTACTTTAGCGAGATTAAAAATGGCAGCGGAGTAAGTGGATTCCAGCTGCACGGACACGCTCCCAGACCAAACTGGAATTACAGCTAAAATACAGAAAAACTTCCTGAATAATCACCTGAAGACTCGCTGGAGCAAACCCTGATAACCAAGGATCGAAAGTGAAGACCACAGAGAGACTGGTAGGTGGGGCAGAAGCCCAAAAGGGTTGGCCAGGCACCCATAGACAGCAACTGAAGTTCCGGAGAGATATCTCATCTGAGAGGGGTTGCCACTGAGAACTCTGAGTTCTAATCCCTGAGCTGGGCCCCTCAGCAGAGAGACCAGAACTGAGAAGGATACCCACATAACATCTAGCTGTGAAAAGCAGCTGTCTGCCAGGGAGAGACAGCTGGGAATGCAGGCACCCTCTTAAAGAGCCAAGGCACAAAATTCCCTGTGTGGCCTTGGGCTCCAGCAGAAGAAAGGCAGAGTGGACAGGAGCTGTATGAGCAGAAGCCAGAGTTGGGGGCTCTGGGGTTAGAGCTCAGAAGGTAGACACCCCAGTTTACTGTGCTCAGTCATTCCCTTACACTGCAGAGGTCATCTTTCTCATGGAGATAGTTGCTATACAGGTGGGAAAACAGTTGACCCACTCTATTGGAAAACACTTTGCCCCAAGGTGTGGAGTTTCTGAGGCCTATTAAGAGACTGAGAATGACAGTTAGCCTCCATACAGAAGCAATTACCCCACCCTGTTGGAAAAATTCTCACCAGACCTGTGGATGATGGCCTGAGGGATAGGCTTTGAGTCTTTGCCTGATCTCATTAGTCAGAAACAGCATTTGACACTGTCCTGTACTAGAGATTGGGAGGTGTAGCAGAATTACATAGTTACAAACCCAAATAGGCAGCCAAAATGAGAAGACAAAGAAACAACCCCCAAATGAAAGAAGAATAGAATTCTCCAGAAGAGATAAATGAAATGGAGATAAGACATTTTCTGATATAGAGTTCAGAGTAAAGATAGTAAAGATGCTCAACCACATGAGAAAAGATATAGTAACTATGAAAATAGAAATAAAGAATGACATAGCACAAAAAAAGAACACATTGAAAGGAATACACAGCAGATTAGGGGAAGCTGAGAACCAGATCAGTGAATTAGAAGAAAGGTTAGAAACTACTTTTGTTATTTATATTGAGATATCTCTAAACTTCAGGTTAATGTCAGGAAATTAGACAGAAATCTTTCTGGGAATCTATCTTTCTACCCAAGAACATGATAGGTGTTGTCATTATTTATTTGAGTCTGTTTAAATTTTTATGCCTTCCCATCAAGTTTATTTTTTCTTCAGAAAAAGTCCATTCTTATTCATTAAGTTTACTACCAGACATTTTATTTTTACATCATTATATGAATGGCACCATTTTTAATCCATTCAATTTTCTTATTTTTTCCCCCCAGGCATATAATAAAGTTGTTGGGTGAAAAAGGTAGTTATAGAACAGTCATGGGGATGGAAAGTACAGGATAGCAAATATAGTCAATAATATTGTAATAACTCTGTATGGTGCTAAGTGGGTACTAGACTTATTGGGGAATCACTTTGTAAACTATACAAAGATCTAACCAATATGCTGTTCCCCTGAAACTCTAAAATATGAAATAATATTGAATGTCAACTCTAACTGAAATTTTTTAAATAATTAATTAATTAAAAATGAAAAAAGATCATAGATCCCCAACTGATGTGGAAGCTGACTACACACAGGGGGGAGTCCAGCTGACCCAGGACTGCCCACCGAGCCCAGCCCACGCTGCCAGTCTACAGACTCAGGCTGAATAAGGGGCTGGGGTTTTTTAATTGTTAATTTTTTTATATTTCCCTTGTGTTTAGTGACATCATTAAACTTTCATATTAATCTTAATAGTTTTTAAGTTTCTCTAAATGGGTTTTTGAGGTAGATTTTTCTAACACTTAAAAATAATAACTTTGTCTCTGCTTTTTCAATATGCATACTGATCATTTCTCTTTTCTTGTTTTATTGTGTTGGCAAGAACTCTAGAACAATGTAAAGTATATTTTGCTGTAACAGAATTATTTTGTTTTAAACACCTTGTAAACGTTTCAAAAATGCATTGTGAACATAAATTCCATTGGAAATAATACTCATGGAGTTAAAGGGCTTTAGATGGACAACAACATTATTTGTCCTGCAGGAATTTAAAGAATAATGCTTTAGAGTGTTTTTGTTATTATAGGATATAAAAATGCCAAATCAAAATGGACAAAAACAGATTTAAATTCCCCCTCATTTGTTTTCCATTTGCACACTCAGGTACTTCTTGGGCTCCTCTCTCATCCATGACCTTGAGTTTAAAGTTGTGATTGCTGTATAGCATTCAGACACACACAAAAAACAGTGCAACATATGAAGCACAATCCACCTCCAAAGCAAAGCAGGTGTGTATGTCTGGTCTACACAGCAGCTTTGTTCCCTGTGAGTTTGTAGAAAATGTAGGTTTTGTTATAATTCTAGGGGGCTGCAAACGGTGTTTCCTAAGGAATGTCATCATATCTGGTTCTTGTTTTGAAGAGGCATTCTGTGTGGAAATGCTTGTGACAGTGGTGACTGCTGTCATCTGGTCTTCCCCCAGCTGTGGTGGGCTAGCCTCTGCTCTCTTACTTGGTACTTCTAATCACAATCTTGGTAATATCTGTTTTAACATGATGGATGGCTAAAGCTTCAGGTATAAGGCTCTGCTTTCCATTCTCAAAAATTACAAAGATACTGAAGGTGAATATTTACAGCAGAAAAATAAAATGGACACAATGATAATGCCCAAATTTGGGGAGAATTTAATTCAATTATAGGGTAAAGAGATCTGGATTAATAAAGAAAAACTGAAGCCTGCTTGGGTTTCTGTTTATGTTGATTCCTGAAAGTAAGAACACAGAAAAGGAGAACACGACTTGTGTTAGCCAGTGTTTCCCTGGCTCAGAGATGCGGTGGGGTGGCTGTAACCATCAGAGAACTGGTCAACCATCCTTCCGGGACCTCCCCACACAGTTCTGCATGAGGATGGAGGGGCAGCCCTGAGAGAACGGAGGTGGATGATGTTGTGGAGGTGTTCTCTCCACGAGAAAAGCTCCAGGAGTGAAGACAAAGGGATCTGGTAGCCACATTTGACACATTTGCTGCCCCAAGTCTCAGAGATGGTGGCACCTGCAGTGGGGACACAGGAGGGCCTCACCTCAGAGGAGAGGGGTCCCTGAGGAAGGAGTTGAGTGGGAACTGGGGATTCTCCAGGAGCTACACACCTGCCTGTAGCTGGAGGTTTGGGAAGACTCCAGCAGCTCCAACCCATCACTGTCTCCCCGGGGGACTTTCCCAACAGCTCCTTGCAGTCTCCTTGCCCCTCCCCTGCCTGTCTCCCCTGCCTCTTTCACAGTAGCCACCGGGACTCCTTCAAAATGTAAGTCAGATCGTGTCACTCCTCTGTTCCAAATGCCACAGTTGGTCCCCATCACCTCACTCTGAGCCACAAAGCCCTAGTGGTCTAACCCCCAGGACCTATGAGTCTCATTTCCCATCCTGACCACACCCCTCACTCTGCTTCAGCCAAACAGGCCTTGGCTCCTCCTCAAACACTCCAAACAGACATATTTCCAGTACAACTCGTTCCCACTTACAGTTCCTTCCCACACGAGACATCTGCCTGGGTGGCTTCCTCAATTCATTTGGGTTTCTGTGCAAATGCCAACTCATCCGACAAGAGTCCCTGCCACTCTCCATTCCTTCCGTCCGCTGAGTTTTCTCCCCCAGCACTCACGACGCTCAACATAATCAGACTCTTTCATCACTCTCCTCCCCCACTAAGATATACGTTCATGTGAGTAGAAACCTGGTCTCTTCTGTCTGCTGATATACCTGCAGGGCCTGGAACAGTACGTGGCACAGAGTAGGTGGTCAGTAAGTACTTGCGGATGCATAAATGGGATTTAGATGCCATAAGACTAAACAGGAGAAAAGTGTTTATACGATATTTTTATGAGTTCCTAAGCCTGGACAGAATTCTTCTTCAAGAATGAGGAAAGGGAAAAGGAACACAGGGAGCCCATAAAAAACTGCCAGACTAATGACCTGGAACCATTTCATACAAACTTTATGCTCATAGAATTTTCTCTATCCCTAAATTAAATATGGATATACCGGAGTGTTTCTTTCTGTTAAATTTGCCCACAACTAGTTGAACCCTGTACATCAGTAGGTTCGGTTCTTTCTTCATTCAGGGGGCTATACTCAGTTTTGCCTTTGATTATCATATAATGTTTATTCCTTTCTCATTCTCGCAACAACCAATTCTTCATATCATGACTCTCCATCCTCTGTCCTCTAGACATAGGCTGTGACATCCTCACTCGTGGATTCATTGCCTTTCTTTGTATTCTGAGTTCTAGAGCTTCCCCGTTTATGAACGCACACCACTGGCTCGTTTTCTAAATGTAATTTAAATATAATTTAAAGTCCCGCACTGCCATTACTGGTTTCCTCCCACTTCCCTTTTATCCCAGGCTGTAGCTCCTCAGCACAGCTGCCCGGGCTGCAATAGCTACCTCTCCACTTTCACTTCACAGAGAGTGGGAAACTCATTATCTGGAATGTACTTCTATTTTTCTAAGATACCTCTTTTTGATCCTTATTTCCTTTCCTCCTTTATGTTGAAATAGCTTTACATGGGACACAGGATGGTTTCTGTTTCCTGCTTTTTAGAAGCTTTGAAGTTATTTCTATCCTTGCCTAATATCTGTGCAAGACAGTGCAAGGGGTTTCCTCGCTTTCCCGGATGTTGCCTTAATGTGATGGTGCTTTCATGATCAGTTACGGATCCTCCAGACTGAGTTCCCAGGTGGGGTTGAATAGGAATCCAGGTGCTGTCGGAAGTCTCTGCTTGGTTTTTCCTTTGTTTGTTTGTTTGTTTTGTGTAGTTTTTAAAATATATTTTTACTGATTTCAGAGAGGGAGAGAGAGATAGAAACATCAATGATGAGAAAGAGTCATTGATTGGCTGCCTCCTGCATACACCACACTGGGGATCAAGCCCGCAACCCAGACATGTGCCCTGACGGGGAATCAAACTGTGACCTCCTGGTTCATATATTGACACTCAACCACTGAGCCACACTGGCGTTTCCTTTGTATTTGGTAAAGCTACTGAGCTGGGCACCACTTTATTTTATAATAGAGGCCCAGTGCACGAATTTGTGCACAGGTAGGATCCTGTCAGCCAACCCCAATCTAGGCAGATTGGGCCAGGCCGGCGGAGCGGAGGGACCATGGGCGGTTGGCTGGCCGGCCCCGCCCCCTGGTCGAACTCCCAGTTGAGGGGACAATTTGCATATTGGCTTTTTATTATAGAGGATTGTATGAAACTTGACCTCTGTTTCCATGGGCAATGACTCTACTGACCTTCCAAGTGGTACTGCCACTCTCTCAGGACAAATTGTGTTGTCACAGGGATGACCTATTGCTTTCCAGTGTCCTGTTGGATGTCACCATCTTTGACAGTGGGCGCAGCCCTTCCTGACAGATGAATGAAGTCCTATGCAGTGGTGCCATGTGCACCACGCCTCCCTTGCCCCCCATGTGGCCCTCCACATCAGAGGAGCAGTGCAGATCTGCTGTCCTCACCTCCCATGCCTCTCGCTCTGGCCTCTGCTGCCTCCCTGTAGGAGGGTTCTCCAGAGAAACAGAGCCCCTGGATAGATGTAAATATACAGAAGGAGATGTATGTAAATATTGGCTCACACGGTTATGAAAGCTGAGAAGTTGCACAATATACTGTCACAAGTTGGAGACCCAGGAGAGCTGGTGGGGGAACTCAGTCCAAGTCTGAGGCCTGAGAACCAGGGGAGCCGATGGTGCAAGTTCCAGGAGCCCTGGCACCAGGGGCCGGAAAAGATGGATGTCCCAGCTCAAGAAGAGAGAGTGAGTTCACCCTTCCTTTGCCTGTTTGCTCCCTGGGGGCCTCAGTGGATAGGTTGATGCCCTCAATGAGGGACCCTCTTTACTCAGTCAACCCCTCACATGCTCATCCCTCCCAGAAGTGCCTTCACAGACATGTCCCGGAGTGATGCTTCACCAGCCGCCACATCCCTCGCCCAGCCAGCGCTCTCTCTCACTCTCAGAGACACCCCTGAAGTGTGTGGTGCACGCATTCTACCTCCCCTACCTTCCCTGCAGGTCTGTTTGCATACCCCTTGGGTCATCTTAGGTAAGACCTTGAAATCGGGGAGAAGAGGGCGGAGAATTGGACTGCTGGCTTTGGGTCTCCATTTGCCATGCCTGTGACTTAGCAGAAAACTAATATATTTCCACGGGATGCACAGAGAGATGGATGTAGAAGCCCAACACCGGGATGGTTTTCCCTCATGTGATCTGTGATTTTGATCCCTTTCACAAGGTTCTAGTTCAGATTCTCCCCATGTTACAAAGCCTGGATTGACTACCTTTTTTTTTGTAATGCTTTCTCTGTTCCCCTAAGTCTCAGTAGTTTTCCCACACCGAGCTCCCAGAGTGCTCCTCTCTGTCTCTCTCTTACAACTTTGGTCTTTGTATGATGGTTATTCATGGGCCTGTCTTATTTCACCTATACCTTCAACAAGATAAAAACACGTCCTCCGCAGGTGGAGCAGACTCTGAAACCTTCTACGTCTTTATAGCACTTCAGATGGAAAAGGGAGAGGCAGCCCAGCCGGCGTGGCTCAGTGCTCGAGCATCCACCTATGAACCAGGGGTCACAGTTCAATTCCCGGTCAGGGCACATGCCCAGTTGTGGGCTCAATCCCCAGTGTGGGGCATGCAGGAAGCAGCCGAGCAATGATTCTCTCTCATCATTGATGTTTCTCTCTCTCTTTCCCTCTCCCTTCCTCTCTGAGATCAATAAAAATTTATTTTTAAAAAAAGACACGAAAAGGGAGAAGCAAATTTGAGTTGTCACCCCACACTACTCTTTCCACCATCCCTAGGCATATTCTGGAAGTCCAGCCATCCCAGGAGCCAGAGGACACATCTGAACTATTGAGCCTTCTCCATCAAGGTAGCAAAGGTTCTCTATGAAAAACCAGATGTGAGTATTTTAAGCTTTGCAGGCCTTGGAGTCTCTGTCACAACTACTCAGCTCTCCACTATAGCCTGAAAGCAGCTGTAGACAGTACGGAAATGGGAGAGTGTGGATATGGCCAATAAAACTTTATTTATAAAAACAGTCTGTGGTCTAGGGCTATAGCTTTCCAGCCCCTATTTTAGATCATGGCCTTCTCCACCAGGAAAAAGGAAATAGGCAGGATTTTCTGTTCTGCTGTAACCATACACTTAACAAGCCAGCAGACCACTATGGGAGGAGAAGCCGTGTCCTCTACAGCCTACCAGCACTGCACCTGGGTTTGTGTAGCTGATTCTTCAGTCAGCTGCGGAATAGGTTTTCCTGAAAGTCCCGTGGTAACATGGAAAAGAAAGTTTGCACATGCAATCAGACGCCATCAGATTTTGTAGGAGAAGCGACCTATTTCTCAGTAAGTCAGTATGGAAACATCTAGTAAAACAATCTTTTAAAAATTCAGTAGCAGGCATCACTCTATGGAATATTCTAAAGAGGTCCCATCTGTGATCTTCCCTAGAAAACACAGGCTCCAGCTAAGGCAGCTGCTGGCGGAGTCTATGGCAGCTAACTCTGCAAACTGACCTACTTCTTCCAAACTCCTTTGCAAAGTGGGTGGTTAGAATAAGCCCTGTGTGTGAAGGTTTCTTTTTCAGACACTGCATCCTGGATGCTATTTCATTATTGCCAACTTTGAAATTCTTCTTGATGGTTTCCTATGTTTTAGGAACTCTTGGGGGAAAAAAGGCCACTCAATCAAAAATAGTCACATGCTGAACACGTGAGGTTTTTCTGGGTACCCCTCATAGCTTCCCAGGCTATGTCCTCTCTTAGGGCCAGATTCATGTGTTATTCATTCATCTTGGTGTCATCCACAAATCCTAGTACAGTGTCTTCATGGAGTAGCTGCCCAATAAATACCAGTGCAGTGAGTGCACATCTGTGTGAGTGGGGGTGGAGGGAACAAGGACAGGTAGGGAAGGTGGGCAGGAGAGAAGAAGACTCCCCTGTGCTTGTTTGCCAGGTAGGCCAGCTCCATTCACTCCTCCACTCATTCTTCACTGATAGGCATGTGTTGAGCACCTAACTCTACCAGTCACTCATAGTCATTGCACATATTTAAGATGCACAACTTGATATTGAGTTAATCCTTATCCGAGGATATTTTTCCATTGACTTTTAGAGAGAGTGGAAGGGAGCGGGGAGAGACAAAGAGAGAAACATCAATGTGAGAGAGACACATTGATTGGCTACCCCCAACACGTGCCCCGAGCAGGCCAGGATGGAGCCCACAATCAAGGTACACGCCCTTGACCAGAATTGAACCCAGACCCTTCAGTCTGCAGGCCAATGCTTCATCCACTGAGCCAAATCAGCCTGGGCACAGCTTGGTATTTTGATATATGTGTGCATTGTGAAATCCAAGCAAGCTACACCCATCACCCACATAGTTACCATTCTCTTTCCTCTTTGTGGTGAGAACACTTGAGATCTACTCTCTTCACACATCTCTTAGTATTAACGATCGTCACATTGCTCCACATTACATGGGGAGATGTTGGTCAAATGGATAAAAGTTTGAGTCACCCAAGGCAATGGGTCCTGGGGATCGATTGCTGCTCATTCTAAATGTCTTTGTACTCTTTGAAATCTCAGGCTGTGAGCACTAGGAACCAGCATGGACACGCCAACAGCACACAGTGCAGCTCCTTGCAGGGAGACAGTGCGGGGGGGGGGGGGGGGGGTACGGGGAGGCGTCCACACCGATTTCCTGCAGGAAGCTGTGTCCCTGTTCCGTCCCAGGCTGTGGCGTGGCCTCCACTGAACGCTGTAGCTTCCCCTGCACTTTGGTCCATGGAAGTCTTCTGAAGGGGGCTAGGGGAGGGATTTTTGTTGTTTACTTTTGCTTATTGGTCCTACATCTATGTATCTATACACTTTCAAAGCATTTTATTGATCACTTGTGTGTGTTTGGATTGGAAGGCGTAGATCTTCTCTGGCCCGTGTTCATCCCACACACACGACATGGTAACAGCTGGTCCCTCTCCTGTTGCTGAATCTCCACTCACTCCCTGGGGCCTCCCAACTCCCAAAGTCTCAGGGCAGTGAGAAGGGATCAGAGGTCCCGGCCCTCAGATGCCCTCCAGCCAGGGGCCTGCCCTAGGCGGCTGGTGATGGGGCCCCCGGCAGGGCCTGCTGATTATCTTCTGCAGTAACTTGAGGAAGGAGAGGTGGGTGCCTCCTCCACGCCCTTTCGCTTGGCAGCCTTTGGTGCTCTCTGGGGACACCCCTTCATGTCTGGCCACGGAGCTCTCCCTCTGGGCTAGGCTTGTGCAGACTTTTCTCCTGACTTTCAATGGTGTCATTGGGGACCTGACAGAGGAGGTCAGAGCATGGGGTGAAACGCTTGCTCCGGTGGGAAGCGAGGGCAGACACTCCCTTCTGTCCCCGCCTCACTCTTCCTCAGAAGGGAGAAGTGCTAACCATGTGTGGCCAAAGTCAAGGATACCGACTGGGTGGTGTTTTCCAAGAGCAGAGGCCGTGCATGATGGGGGTCACAGGTGTGTGTGGCCCTTTCTTCTTCGTTAGTGTCTGTGAGGCCAAAGCAGCAAGTTCACTCCGCGCGTCTCTGAGCTTCTCCAGCGCACTTCTCTCCCTGCGCACGGACCATGTTTGGGTAATTTTATCTCGCGGGTCAGACACTGTAAACTCCAAGGAGTGACTGTAGGCCGTCGGGCTAGCCATGCACTGCAGCCCGGCAGGTGGAAGATGTGTGCTGGGTACAGAGCATGTGCCCCGACGAGAGGTTGCAACAGCATCTGCTTCTCATTGGCCACTGTCCTTTGTGGATGCAGCTCTGTCCAAAAGAGCCCATCACACAGCCTGTCCTCTGGACCAGACCAGGGCTGATGCCACAGCGCGGAGGGCAGCTTTCGCAGACTCGCGTGGAAGCCCGGAGATGAGGCTGGCGAGGGGGACCCTTCAGTGCCCACTGGCCTCTGAGGTGCCGTGGACAACGAGGTCAGGAAGAAAAATTGTAAGGTTTGCAGAGAGGCAGAGGTGGGAACTAGCTTTAGGTGCAGAGACCCTCCTGGCAGGACGGCAACCCACTCAGAATAATGTCATCTTTCCTACACAAGGAAGTGGTGTTGCCTCAAACTCATCTCTCTCCACAAGTCTGCTTGGAAACCAAGAGACACGAGGGTGTGATGCCCAGTGCAAAAACAGACATCTGCCACTCATGTCACACACCACCACTCCAGCCAAATAACTTCATTCTCCAATTGCATAGCACCTCCCTCATCTGGACAGCTGACCCCAAACAGTGTGGCTGGGGCCTCCAGACAAAGCCTTCCGCAGAGCCCTGGGGGCGTTCACTCCAACTCCCAGGAGCGCTGCCTGCCTGGCTACTCTGTGTCCCCTTGCTTATGTGGTCCGTGGGCACATGGGAGGCCGGGAAGATTGTGCCGGGAAGGAGGCAGCTGTGATGGTGTAGGAAAAAGCACCACTGCCAGCGATGAAATGGTGAGCACACGCAGACCTGACACGCAGGCTAGTGTCAGTCTATTCTCGTGCAGCCCCCAGACATTTAGTGCCATCTCCACACTGCAATGGATGCACACATCTGCTCCTCACCCTCCAACTCACAGACAAAAAAGTCCCAAGGAGAAAATCTCTGAGAAAATGTAAGATTAAGTCCCTGATTGGGACTGCAGCTGAGAAATTACAGGTGAAAACAGAGACAGGCTAGAGAAGTGATGTCCACCGAGCTGCAGCCACCTACCTCGCCGTGGCCTCAGTGCTCTGCACTAAGAAGCTGGGGGACTCACTCAAGTCCCCACCCCCCTGACTCAGTTTTCTTATTCATTAAATGGGGATCATCAAACCTATGTGATAAGCCTGAGATGAACCAATATTTCCAAATGTAAGTCCAAAGGATGATAAACACATGGTTCTGTTTATGCAGGCTGATCCCATGAGAGACTGAAGGACCACAAACTCTTCTTTGCATGGCGAGAGCCTAGTAGTGGATGTGAGGATTCTTCCTTCCCTGGGGCAGGACAAGGAGTAGAAAATTAAAAATAAAAATGAAGCGTCAACTAATAATAAGCCACTTTTCGGAACTGTGTGCAGCCTTGTCAGAGCCTAAAGGTGTGCAGAAGCCCGAGGCCACTCTGGGAGTGAGCGGTGGTGCGTGCGCAGGGAGGATGCCATGTACAAAGGCTGGCTGTCTGGGCCTGGCCTCCCGGGCCGTGGGAGCCTCCCTCCCCACCTTCTGAAAAGAAGAACTGCATCAGGGCAAACACAGAGAAGCTCCTGATCTCCTCTGTGCCCATGACGTGGCTTCCTCTCTCTTTGGACTGTGTACGAGCCCACTGCTCCAAGTCAGCTCGTTTCATTCTGTTTCCGGCCATTTGCAGAAGAGAAAGTCTGTGGAAGCCAACTTTCTCGCTGCATTCTCTCCCAGTCTGCGGGTTAGGATCATGATATCCAATTTGCAGATGAAGAAACTGGGACTCGAAGGGAAGGTGACTGATCAGTGCCGCCTCGTTAGCAAAGGGAGGAGCTGAGTGTCTTCAAGGTGGCCTCATAGAGGCCTGGGGTTTGCATGTCTGCTCTCAAGTGGAAGCAGAGCCTGACACTCCAGTCACTTCTTCAAGTCCATTCCTCCTCACAAAAAGCAGCAGCAGGAGCTCAGAAGCACAATTGTGAATCCCCATTTCCAGATGGAATTCAGTGAAGCTTAGATTTCAGGGTCATTTAAGGTCATTCAAAATTCAAGGCGGAACAGGGTTGGAAATATACAGCCAAAACTCCAAATTGAAACTCACTCCACTTGATCAAGCTCCAATTACTAGCTGTAAGATACTGGCTAAGTTACTTAACTTCCCCGAGCCCTTGCCAATAATAATAATAATGATAATAGTAATAATGATAATAGGAATAATAGTGCTTACCTCACTCAGTTTATGATGAGAACAATCAACAGTGATTATTGTTGAGGATTCCTTTGGGCCAGACATTATCTAAGTCTTTGTGGTGAGAACACTCGAGATCTACTCTCTTCACACATCTCTTAGTATTAACGATCGTCACGTTGCTCCACATTACATGGGGAGATGTTGGTCAAATGGATAAAAGTTTGAGTCACGCAAGGCGATGGGTCCTGGGGATAGATTGCTGCTCATTCTGAATGTCTTTGTAGCATTCTACTCCCAGGATAAAGGAGCAAGCACCAGTAGAGTGACCCTCCTATGGGTAACAGCTATGCTGTCTGGGCAAAAACACCCCATGCAACCACCTGAGGGGTCTGTAGTGTGAACAAAGACAAGGGAGAAGGGGAGTCAACACTTGTAATACACCGTGTCATTTGGGGGGTCCTTGCCCTGATGATTTATGGAATCTAAAACCATAAAAAAGAACACTGATTTTCTGACCTAAAGAGCAGAGGGATGGGACCTGGAACAACTACGGCTGCTAAAGAGTGAGGAGGCACTCTCAGGAAAGGGGGATAACCGAGAAGCAGAGCCCTCAATTCTGTGTCCAGATTCTGCCCAAGTGGCAAGCAGCCCCAGCTAAGTATAAAATAGTGAACCTGAGGCTTGAGTAACCGCCTCCTCACCAAGTTAATGCAGGTTATAAACATCAACACTCTTCAGGGGAATATAACAGAATTCACAGCATAGAATTCACAACGTCCAGGATGCATCCCAAAACTATCCAACATATGAAGAATAAAGAAAATATGACCCGTTCTCAAGAAAAAAAGACAATCAACAGAGGCCAACCCTGAGGTGTCTCAATGTTAAAATTATCAGACAAAGACTTTAAAACAGTAAAACCATGCTCTACAAGGTAAAGGAAGATATGCTCCTAAGGAATAAAAATATAGACTATCTCCAGAGAAACAGAAAATATAAAAAGGACCAACTGGAAATTTTAGAACTGAAAAATACAGTTCTGAAATTTAAAATGTATTGGACCGTGTTAATAGCAGAATGGAGATGACACAGGAAAGCCAGTAAAAGTAAACTTGAAGGGAGATCCATAGAAATTATACAGACTGAAGACTGGAAAGAAAAATATCAGAAAAAATGTACAGGGATCTGTGAGGGGAAATCAAGATATCTAATATATACATAGTTTCTGAAGCAATTTTAATGGATAGAAAAAAATATTTGAATAAATAGTAGCTGAAAAGTTCCCACTTTTGGGAAAGACATGAAGTTAGTCAGGAAGCCCAGAAAACAAAACAAACATGAAGAAAACCATGCGTAGGCTTGTCACAGTCCAACTGCTGAAAATCTATGCAGAGCTCACCTTCTGTGGGATTGTTAGTCCTTCGAGGCCGCTGCTTATTTATTCAGATAAATGGTTTATCTTAAATATTAACTCTACTTCTCATTGCTCTTCACAACCCCATTTTAGAGATGAAGAAACTGATATACACACAGGTTACACTGATGGCCTGGTGTCACATATAAAAGTGATGGGAGCAGAACTTGAACTTGGCTCTGACTCCAAAGTCCACGCAGTCAGCCATGCTGACTTGCTCCATTGGTGGAAGGTGATAGCTGTGAAAGTACCTAGGACAGTGTCTTGTGTAGAGTGGGTGTTCAAAGTTACTAATTACAATTCTCCTTTCCTTGCTTCTGTGTCCTGGTGGCCTTTGTGGTTAACATCCTCAATTAATCAATATTTATTTATGCACAATCTACTAAGTGCTATATTAGTTTCCTGTGGCTGCCATAACAGATGATCACAAACTGGGAGACTTACGGCAACAGAAATGTGTTGCCATAAGTCTCTCTGAGTTCCGGAGGCCGGAGTCTAAGTCAGGGTGTTGTTTGGGCCCCACTCTGATGGCTCCAGGGCAGAATCCTTCCTTGCCTCGTCCAGCTTCTGCTGCTTTAGCTTGTGCATGCGCAGCTCCAACCTCTGCTTTGTTTTCACATGCCTTCTTGTGGTGTCTGCCTCTCCTCCTCTTCTGTCTTATATAAAGATGCGTGTCATTAGATAGAGGTCCCACATGGGTAATCCAGAATGAGTTCACCTCAAGATCTTTAACTTATTTACATCTGCAAAGACCTTTTTCCAACATTCCCATGGCCTGGATATTGGAACTTGAACATATTGTGTCCATTATTCACCCACTATGTGTACCAAACATAGTTTTGTGTGCTGCGAAGTTAAAGTAAAACTTAAAAAAAAAAGTCTAAAATAATTGTAGGCACAATAGAATACTACCCAGCCATAAGAAAAGAAGGAACTTGTACCTTTTGCGACAGCATGGATGGACCTGAAAATTATTATGCTAAGTGAAATAAGCCAGGCAGAGAAAGACAAGTGCCATATGATTTCACATATATGTGGAATCTAATGAACAAAATAAACTAACAAAGTGGAGACAGACTCATGGATACAGAGAATAGACTGACAGCTGTTGGGTAGGGGTTGGGGCTGAGTGAGATGGGTGAAGGGATTAACCAAGCTAAAAAAAAGAAAGACTCCTGGACACAAGAAACAGATTGGCGATTGCCAGAGGGAAAGGGGTGGACAAAGGTAGAAGAGGGTAAAGGGGGCATAAACGGTGATGGAAGGAGACTTGACTTGGGGTGGTGAACACACAATACAATATACAGATGATGAAACCTACATAATTTTATTAACCAATGTCACCCCTATACATTCAATTTAAAATAATGATAAAATAATTGCTAGATACACGTGGGTTCCCAGTCTACAGTACCATCATGTGGAGATATTATGTCCATTTTGTAAATGAGATGCATGAGACTAAGGAGGTGGTGTGTCCCCCGGGTCATCCCTTCAGTGCAGTGTGGTACTGAAAGGCCCCCTGGATTTCCACTTCCTATGAAAGGA
Organism: Plecotus auritus; assembly: GCF_963455305.1. Taxonomy (NCBI): domain Eukaryota; kingdom Metazoa; phylum Chordata; class Mammalia; order Chiroptera; family Vespertilionidae; genus Plecotus; species Plecotus auritus. Next base: position 64,412,955 of record NC_137774.1, on the reverse strand, counting down.
GGAAGTACCACCCCCTCAGAGATGTTTACAGGGGCCCAGTCACATCAATGCCATAGGCCTGTTAGCACAACATCTAGTACATAATAAGTTAAAAAGGAAGCTTAAAAAGATTTAGAGGAAGGTAGACATGGTAAATGGTAAGTCTTATGTGCCTGTCCCAAACCCATAGTCTTGTAATTATACCACTAGAGGCCTGGTGCATGAAATTCCTGCACTGGGGGGGGGGGGGTCACTCAGCCCAGCCTGCCTCCTCTAAGAGTCTGAAAGCCCACAGGGGATGTCCTATTGACCGCTTAGGCCCCCTGCCCAGTGGGAGTGGGCCTAAGCCGCGGTCTGGCCTCCCTCTGCGGGAGGCCACTGGGCTGATCAGGGGAAGGTGCCGCCCCCATCATCCCGCTGCTGCTGCCACTGCCACTGCTGGCCACGACAGCTGCCGGCCTTCGGCCCTCACAGCCGCCAAGGTGTTTTCATCAACATGGACTCCAGTCCCTTCACCACAAAAAAATGACAACTTCTTTTAGGCATTTTCAAGATGTCTCTTTCATAGGATATGACATTTCTTTCTTTCCTTTTTTATCCTCCCTGAGGATATTTTCCCATTGATTTTTAGAGAGCATGGAAGAGAGAGGGAAAGGCAAAGAGAAACATCAATGTGAGAGGGACACATCGATTGGTTGCCTCCTGCACGAGCCTTGACCTGGGCCCGAGGCCCAGCAGCCCCGGTGGCTGCAGATCAGGCCCTGTCTCTCTCTCCAGCCCTCACAGTAGCTGTGGTGGCCACTGATCAGGCCCGCCCCTGGCGCAGGCATGCGGAGGCCCCCCGCCACGGCCCCACCCCCAACACTGCAAGTCCCAGCCCACCCACACCTGCTGCACATGCAGCCTGCTGATCAGTCGTTACTGTGACAGTGTCCCGGACAATTTGCATATTCCTCTATTATTAGTATAGATAAAATATTGAAGAAGAGGTAGGGTACTTACATTATTTGTTCTCTTGCACAAAATGCCTCTCCCAAATCCTTAATTCCTCTGTGGCTGGTGGCAGAGGCCAGTACTTTCCCTCCCTCCCTCATCTCCTCCTCCTCTTCCTTCTTTTAATAAAATATCTATTCACTTACCACACATTTCACCTATTTTTTGTATACTCAATGATTTTTAGTATATTCACAAGTGCTACTCTCAGCACAATCAATTTTAGAACATGTTTATCACCCCCCCCCCCCCCATAAAAAACCCTGTACCAATTAGCAGTCACTTTCCTCCCCACTCCATCTGCTATCCCCTGGTGACCACTAATCTGGTTTCTGTCTCAGGAGACTGGCCTCTTCTGAACATTCCATGTAAATGCAATTGTACAATGTGTGCCTTTTGGCATCTGGCTTCTTTCACCCAGCATGGTGTTTTCAAGGTTCATTTACGTTGTACAGCATGAGTCAGCACTTCATTCCTTTTTATTGTCACATAATATTCCATGGTGTAGATGTACCACTTTTATTTATCCATTCACCAGTTGGTGAACATATGGTTTGTTTCCACTTTAGACTACTATGAATGATGCTGCTATGAACATTCACATACATGCTTTTGTGTGAGCATATGTTTTCATTTCTCTTGATTATATACATAAAATGGATCTGCTGGGTCATACGGTAACTCCATGTTTAAGTTTTGGGGAACTGTCATACTGTTTCCAATGTCACCACATCATTTTACATTCTTATCAGCAACATCCTTGCCTACACTTGTCATCACCTGTCTTTTTTATTACAGCCATCCTAGCATGTGTGAAGTGGTATCATATGGTAGTTTTGACTTGCATTTGACTGATGGCTAATGATGTTGAACAACTTTTCATGTGCTTATTGATCATTTGTATATTTTCTTTGGGAAAATATCTATTCTGATCCTTGGCCCTTAAAAAAAATTGGGTTATTTATCTTTTCTACTGCATCACTTCCATGGCAACACAAAAGTTTTAAATTTTGATAAAGTCCAATTTATCTGTTTTTCTATTGTTGCTTGGCTCGGTTCTTCTTGAATCTCAGGTTACCCTGTACTGCTTTCCTCATAACTTTTAAGCTCACTGATATTTTATTTATTTATTGGTATAGTTGCTTATTTCCTGTCTCCCACCGGAACATATTTAATACGAAGACAGAAGCTCATCTGTTATGCTCACTGCTCCATCTCAGGACCTAAAAAAGGCAGCTACCCAAAGTAGACACTTGATAAATATTTTACATGAATGAATATAAGATTCTTTATACTGTCCTAGCAAACAGCAGGACTGTGAGGTACCACGTTAGCAATGAGAAAGCGTAGGATGAAATGGTTGGTTTATTTATTCCCTACTCAAACTCGGTTTCAGAAGCCTCCTGCAGCCCCCTTCCATTCTCACCAGCTCCAGGGCACTGCAGGTCCTGGGGGAGCAAAGGCCCGGCTGGGAGGTTGCCTGGGGCAGGATATGGGCTGCTTGTATGGAAATGAAGCTGAGCTCTGTTAGGGACATCTGCTCATGGAAACCGGCCAAAGGCATCAGCAGCCTCACACAGCTTTATTGGGGGACTGACAGCCACTGGGTGTCCCCGAAGAGCTTTCACTTGGATCCAGCTGGTAGCAGACCCAATAGATGCTCAACTCCACAAGTTAATTGATCATTGTCATGCCATTAGCGTTGTCACCTCCTCCACCACATTCCAGGCTCAGTACCCTCTCTGCTCATCACATCAACCACAGGGTTTTCTTTCCAGGTTAACATTATAAAAAGAATTTACTTGGCCCATTTTGCTCAGAAAGGAAGGCTCTTAAATGGCTCATTTTTATCTTCTCTGCATCCCAGGTCTATAGCCTCTTATTGTAACTTTTAAAAAGGACTCCTGGAGGGTTTTGTGTCATAGAAAAATAGTCAAAATGTAATTTTACTGGGAACAGTGATGTTACCAAAATGTAAGCCCCTGACTCCTCTGGGTGTGGTCAGGGGCACCCTTCACTCTGTTGATGTAAGAAACGTTCAAACCTGTGGAGAATTTAATGAGTTTATTTGAACCAAACTGAGGACAATTGCTGGGAAGCGAAATCTCAATAGATTGAAAAAAAATACTCCAGAAAATGGCAGTTTTACCACTTATTTTATAATCCAAGGGGAAGACGTAAGGGGGATAAATGAAGTTTATTAGAGATAGATTGGGGAGACAGGAGACAGCAAAGCTGGCAAATCGCTGGGATTGGATAAAAAGTAAAACAGAGACACATACTTCTTTTACTTGGTGGGCACAGGATAGTTCACAGTCAACATTTACACACATAGAGCTTGTGTGGGGGCAACATGATAGCAATGAAAGGCTCTGTGTCTCTGATCTGGTGAGAGATTGTGCCCTGGAAACAATTTCCAGAGAGGGGTCTGGAAATGGGGATTGCTCTGACATTCCAAAGGTATGTTATCATAGATGCAAAAAGACAATAGCAGGCTCAGTTAAGGTGAAGATGGACCTAGGACATGACTAACACCATGACTTGCTTTTAGTTTTAATTTCAGACCATCCTTTGTGGTTACTTAGGTCTGAGTTCATAAGCCACCATGTAGGCCTCCCTGAGCTTGTCACGTTTCGTATGTGGTACCTTTTTTGTCCTCAACTCCTAAACTCAGTTCAGCCTAGCCCCTTAACCAAAACTCACTGAGGGTCCACTAGAAACTTCAGCTTTATCAGTTGCTGGGGGCGACAGGGGGGAGAGGGGGAGACCTGCAATAGACCGTAAATGGTGAATCTGGAAGAAATCACCTAACTTGCTTAGGGCCTAGTCTCTATGATTAGGCGTGCTCTCTTCTTTTGCTTTGTGTTCCACTGATCGGTTGGTGCCAGAGCAACGAGTCATTAGTCATTGAAGCGGGTCTTGATGCCCTGCCTGGCCTTGCTGTTTTTCTGGGCCTGGAGCTGAAACACAGCTAAAGCCTAGATGTCATCTCTAGTTTGACCAAAATTCTGTCTCTGTGGTCAACAGACCTGAGGCTTTGTTCCTAAGATAATTTGATGCAGGTTTCAACTTCATTGTCCTGAGAGCTTAATGCTTAAGGGAGTGGTCGCGCAAGAAAGAGCTTCTATGGGAGTCTATGAGGCTACTCCCCCGCCCCCTGTTCCTCCTCTAAGGGGTCTAAACTGCATGACTAGTGACAGGCCAGGGGACGATCTGAACCCCATAACCAGCAATATGAAAGATCAGGGTCTAAACCCCATGACAAGTAATATGCTAGGGGAGGAAAGGTCACCTGAGGGCGAGGTCCCAGCCCAGTTTTGCCCATTGCTAGGCACCTGGGGCTTTTCGCCCTGGTGACCTGGTCTATCGTTCCTACTCCGCTCCTGTCTGCCTGACCGCCTACTACACCTCCATCAAGCTCTAAACCCTAGTCTGTGTGCGCCAGTAGTTCTCTTTACTGTCGGTACTTTCCCAGTAGAATAACCTGGGGAGTTTTTCAAAAGTGCTAATGCCCAGGCCTTACCCCAGACCAACTAAGTCATAATTCCTGGGTGCAGAGACCAGGCATCTGACATTTCAAAATCTCCCTTGGTGTTTCCAATGTGCAGCCAGAGTGAAGGGCCGTGCTCAGCCTCAGTGAAGGCAGGCGATGTGATGGAGGAGCCACTCTCCAGCAGCTGCATTGCCTGACTCTGAGCCTGAACAGATGGCTGCCCAAGCCTGCGTTTGTCACTCACGGGATGGGCAGTGGAGTGCGGTCGCAGTGGTCATGACATCACAGTGGTCATGCCTCAGTTTCCTTCTCCTCCCTTGTGACCCAGCTTAGGAGGATCTGAGCGTGTCTGAGGGCTCCGGACAGGAAGGCGGGGTTGAGCTTGGGCCAAAGCTGAGTCTACAGCACTAAGCAGGGTCACCGGAGGACTGTGCCTGGCTGGCAGCTGGAAGCCGGTGTCAGGGGGAGTAAGCAGTGAGTGAAGCATCATATCCCAGAAGTGCTGCCTGTGGTGCGATGTGGCACTGAGTCTCCTGGCACGGAGTCAGTGGTGGGCGTCTATGTGCCAGCAACGGCCTGGGAGCAGCAGGGCGGATGGGCAGCCAGAGGCCCAGTCATTGTGTTGGTCTGTTTTCCAAGAATGTGAATTCCTTCTGATCCCCACTCATCCAGGGTCGAGGCTATTAATGAATTCTGTGCCCCTAGAAAGTCTGCTCTGCAGCAGGGGCGGGGTCACCCGCATGTGGGAGGTCTCTGAGGCAGACACCCAATGTGGAATCACGGGAAAGGCAGAGTGGGGCTGGCTGCGATGGAGCCACCGCAGCGCCTCCTCAGTGTGCGGGGTTGACCTCCTGGTCCCTTCCCTCCAGTTCTCTCCCTGTTCCTTTCAGTGCTAAATCCCAGCTAACAGCGGGACTCTACGGGGTCAGAGCACTCTTCAAAGGCAAAGGAAAGACTTCATTAAATTGTGGGATCGGAGAATGGGATGAATGGACATGGAAGGAGCTGCCCTGGGAGGCCCCGTGAAATAGCACTTCTCAGGGGAAGCATTAGCAGAGGGCTCACCCCGCCTCTCCACCCAGGAATCAGCCCCAGACACCAGTGCTGGCTGAGCTGCAGGTGCTGAGACACTGCCAGGCTGACTGGGACCCACCCACCCAGTCTCACCTGTGGTCGCAGAGGGCTGAGTGGAGCCCTCATGGAAGGCCTTTCCAGTCTGCAGAGCCGGAAAGTGAGGAATAGTAGCCAGTGAAATAATTTCTGTGGTCCCGGTGACCAGAGAGTCCTGGGGGGAGGACACCTCCAGTGGGCCCGGAGCGCTTCCACGCACAGACCACGCGCCCTTGTATGTAACTTGGAGTTGAGTGCAGCTGGAGTCCTGAGCACTGAACCCAGCCAGGCTCGGCGCTGGCAGCGCAGGGTGGGCGGCAGCGGGTGCAGAGCTGGGGACCTGGGCGTGCAGCGGCCCGCACTGCTGAATTGCTGCCTGATGTTATTTAGACCCTTCAGCCTCCCTAGGGTTGTGTGAGTCTTGCTATTTGTAAATTGGGGATAATAAGTACTTACCTCCTAGGCTGGGCTGTGAAGATTAAATGAATTAAAATATATGAATGACATGAAGTGTTTCCTCCAATGAGGGCATGTGTCGCATGTGTCACATGTCTGTGGTCCAGGAGGCCTTCCTGCCACTGAGGCTGGGGGAGATGCGGCGGGGGGGGGGGGGGGGGGGGCCTGGGGTGAGGCTGGGGGCTCAGCCCTGAGCCAGGGGGATGAGGTGGGGGTGGGGCTCTTGGCTTCTCAAAGGGAAGAATTCAAAGACCAGTCAGCACAGAGTTAGAAGTGGAAGAGTTTATTAGTGAAGACGTGAAGGGGGAGGGACCTGCCCCACAGGCAGAGCCGCCATCACTCCTTCCAGGCGAGGCAAGGGGACCAGCAAGAGGCGCACTCCACAGACAGAGTGACTCCTCACGAGAGAAGGAAGGGAGTCAGGTGCCTGTAGTTTCAATGGACAGTTGCTGGTAGGGGCAGAGAGAGTGGGAGAGCGTTAGATGAGCTTTAACCTTTGCAAGGTCCATGGTGCAGCCCGTTTCCCTGTGTGCTGTGGCTAAGGGAGCAGGGCGTGAGCAGCTCGCAATCAGTCCTTGCGGGGATTCTCTTTGTCCGGAGGCTCCCCCAGATGCTTTGGCTTCTCCGTCAGCAGAGCTCCATGTCAGGCAGCACACACAGGCCCCGACTTCTCTGTCTGACTTTAGTTAACTTGCACCGTCTCCTGCCCTCTCCTCTGTCAGCACTGACAGCACACGGCATTTCAGAAGCCCTCACTCTGTGCGGGGCGCTGCGCTTGCTCCTGTGTGCAAGGCCACACTTAACCTTCTTCCAGGCGCTGGAGAGAGACGGAACTCTTGTGCCCATTTTACATGCCAGACACCCAGGCTCAGGAGAGAGGAGCAATCTGCTCAGACCACACACCTCGTAACGGGCAGAGTTGGGACCTGAACCGAACACGTGCCCAGCCCCCTGTGCCCCACTGCACCCTGAACAAAGGGGCACGGTGCCCCAGGTTTGCCTGCTCACTGGGGAATAGAACAGCGCTGCACGTGGCGTAGATGGTTACATGGATTGCAATTATCCCAGAGTCTCGTGTCCACAGGGTTCTCCTCCCTAATGTTTGGCATATGTGCTAAATGATCTGTTTGGTAAGTATGTCTGCGGTCGGTAGCCTGCGAGGATTGCCCCCTCCTGGTGTCCCGTCTGTGTGATCCCTTTTCCCCCAGCTGTAGGCTGGATTAGTGACCTACCCTTAACCAACCGAATGCAGTGAAGCATAGGTGTCCCTGCGTCTTCTAGCGCCGCGTGTGGCAGGCCGCCTGGCTACCAGCGCACTGTCACAGGTGGCGGCTTAAACACCAGGAATCGATCACCCCACACCACGAAGCTCCCTTTCATGGCAGAAAGTAAAAATTGACCAGATTGGATTCCGTTTTGGAAAGATGAGGGTAGAGCTGTACAGCCGAAGGCCCATATACCACGTGTTAAACAGTTATAAAATGAAACCCTAAATAAAGGATGTCCCAGCTTCCTTCCTGGAGCCATACAACTTTACAACAGCCCGAGGCCAGGTCCTCGGGGATGCATCCCCTGGCTGGGGAAAGCCAGTGGCAGCCCTCACCCATGCTCAGCTGTGTCGCATACAATAGCGTTGTGCCAGCAGGTGCTCCTCCGGCCTGGTGTCCGCTCTGTCCACATGCCCTCAAGCAGCCAGCAGGCCCTGGTTGTGTCCAGCGGTCGCCAACCTTCCAGACCTCACGGGTCAGGAGGGTGATCTGCTCGGTAGAAGGGGGTGAAGGGCCACCACTAGGGCTCTCTGGAGCTGCGGACCTGGCATCCACACGGTGGAATCACAGGGGAGAGCTGGTGGCGGACTCTGAGAGGAAGCCGGCTGTGTCTGTTTCCCAGTATGGGCGTGTCAGTAACAGAGGTGGTGGCTCAGCCTGAAGACAGCACTGCCCGGCATGACGTAACCATAGAAATGGAGATGGGGAGGCCCAAAGTAGAGAGCCCCCCAGATTCCAGATAGAAAGGGTCTGATGGTCGGGGACAGCCTCAGCCACTGATCAGGGAAGCAGAGCTGAACAGAGGCCAAGCTCTCCTGTCACCTGGAGATGGAGGGGCCGGCGCAGTGGATGACCTCACTGTTACCAGGATAAGGCATCAGGTCAAAGCCATACTAGCTGCAAAATGATGTGATGTGATGTGCAGTTTCCCACACGTTTCATCTCAACCGATGGCAGCTCACCCGCTCTCGAAACCTTCAAGCTGCGAGTGGAACTTGCCCGGTGCATGTTCTCCAGCTCCTTCTCCAGGGACCGGCATCCTCCCCGTCCTGTCTCTAGATACATCACTAGTACCTGGAGGCAGCAGGCACCGCAGAGAGGCGCACGCATGGCGCTCAGGCAGGGCCACTGGGACCACAGAGGCCTGGGTTCAGATCGCAGCGCGGCCAGCGCTCTGTGGGCCTCTCTGGCACCTGTGCCCTCCCTCAGCAGAAGCCGCTCGTGCCCACTGCAGAGCTTACTGGAGAATTGCAGGAGACAATGAGCATGTGTTTATAGCATGGTGCCTGAAATACAGTCAGCGCTCAATAAACACTGGCCATGATTGCATTAACATCTGCTGCTCACATAACTGTCTTCTACCCTAAGTTATGTTCCCCTTAAAGCTAATGGCAGTGTCTTGTGTCTCCTTAAAGCTAATGGCAGTGTCTTGTGTCTCAGAATCTGTCACAGTGAATCATTAAAAATCACTCGGGGCCCACTCCATGCCCAACACCGCACGGGCCAATAACGGGCTGTGGCTAAGCATGGATTCGCTGAATCAAATTAAGAAGTCAAGAGACTGTGGTTTACAATTAAGAATTTTCCAACTGTCCATTAAGCCCATAAAGTATCTGTAATTAATCTTGAACCCCCTTGTATAAATGCTCAGACACTTCTCTCCCTTTTTTAAGCCCTGAGGAGAAAAGGGGGAAATGTCTTTGTTTTCAAACAGGCTGACCTATTCAGTGGGTCTACAAGCAAAGATTCTGCCCTCCCTTTGAAGGCCTCCAGTTTCTCTGACCCCATGTGGGGAGAACTGCTGGATAGTTAGCTGTCGTTCGGTTGTTTATTAGCAAAATGCCTCACATACAGCTTCCCAGTGGGTGTGGAGCCATTCCCTCTCAAGAGGCGGTGGTGAGCAGAGCATTTACCGTATGAAAGACCCACAGAACACACTCCCACACCGTTTCTAGCGTGCAGCCCTTGTGAAGGTACCTGCTGATCACCCATACACCGCAGACCAGAATTGATGCCCACTCTTCATCCATAAGCATTAATGCAGATGGTTGAAAAATAATGAGTAGAAGATGACATAGTGTTCTCATTACCTGTCTCCTCCCCTTGGCTAGCATGCCTCCTCCACTAGACTGGGTTGATTTCACCACTGAATCCCAACTTCCTAAGATAAGAATGGAGCTTGCCACAGAGGATGAACCTGATGGGTATTTGTCACATGAGTGAGTGAGTGAGTGAGTGAAGGAATGAATGAGTAGATAAGTGGCTGATGAATCCTGCACCACACATGTTTACTACACCTGGTATCTGCCGAGACCTGGTCCATCGTGACATGATCTGCTCAGACCCTTCTGATGGGTGTTGAAAGCTTGCCCTTTAGAATCTGAACTCTACATTTTCAAATTGTTAAACGAGAAGAGCAGCTTTGGAAGCTGGATGAGAGGACGACAGGTTCAAGGGCCTGCAGGTGCGGTAGAGAGTTCATTTCTGTGGTCTGTTTGCCCAGTGCTGTGGCTGCATGAATACAGAGCATTGCTCCTTAACTCCCGGGACATGTGTCATTGCAGATGGCCTGGTGGTTCTTATGGAGCAGCTCCTAGGGCCCCCTTTCTATCAGGGATTGTATACTCCCCTAATTTAGCTCTTCCTATTCCCCACCCCCCCTCTGAGATTATAGGAGGAAAATCAGAAGTAACAAAAATCTGGAAATTATCAGGTCTGGAAAGAAGTTTATGTATTCTGAGGTTTTAAGTATAAGATTTTGACCTTGGAAGGGGCATCTGTCTCATACCAGGAAGAAATGAAGTCTGAGAAAGAAAGCAAATGTCAGTGAGTACCCCTGAAGGCAAGGTGTCTGTCCGGCTGGGGAAGAAGGTGAGCTTCAGGGAGAGGTCAGTGGGAGAAAAGTTAGTGAAGGTGCAGGCCCTGGTTGGCCAGGGGAAAGCTCACCTCTAGGAGGTCATCCTCATTGCTAAGCCCTCCTCCAAACTCAGAGCAATAAGAGTAGAAGTCAGGCTGGACGGCAGAAGAGAGGCTGACACAAATCATCCTCAGGAGTCAGAGAGCAGACAGACAGATGTCCAGCAGGTACATGAAGACGAGAGCAACATTATGAATATCAGGAAAATGCAAACCAAACCCACATAAGATATCACCTCCCGCCTCGTAGAATGGCTGTCACCAAAAATACAAGAGATAACTAGTGTTGGTGAGGGTGAGGAGAAAAGGGAACTCCAGTGCACTGTTGGTGGGATTGTAAATTGGTGCAGTCACTGTGCAAAACAATATGGAGATTTCTTTAAAAATTACAAATAGGACTACCATATGATCCAACAATCCCACTTCTGGGTTTGAATCCAAAGAAATGAAATCACCTTCTCTAAGAGATGGTCATTGTAGGATTATTCAAAATACAAAGATATGAAAAAGACCTCAATGGCCATCAAAGGATGAATGGATAGAAGACGTGGTATATATACAATGTGATACTAATCAGCCATGATGAAGAACTGGGCATGAGCTATTATTATCAAACACTAGAATAAAGCTAAAGAAGATCCTTAAAAGAATCATGGTGCCGAATATAGCATAAATAACATTTCTGATAGAGTCAAAGTCCACAGAAAAACAGATTTACATGGTTAAGCTTAATTGACTTAGAACAAGAACTGTATACTGAAAGTAGCAATATTATAAGACTAACCAAAGAACTTATATGCATAACCAAGGACACAGACTATAATAGTATGGTGAAGGCCTGGGGCGGGAGGGGAATTGGGTTGGAGGGGTGAGTGGGGGAGGGAAGGTGGCATCTTTCAACAATAAGGATACATTTTTGGAAAAAGAAGTGAAAAGATAATGCTGGAAGTAAAAAGGAAAGAAAAATCAAGATGGATAACAGAAGAAACACTGAACCTTGTCAGACAGGAGAGAGGCAGCAATAAAAGGTGACAAAAGCTGGGTTAGAAGCCTTCAGTTTTCCAGGGACTATCTCCTAGAGATACAGAGAACTCTGACGATGCTCAACCTAAGGACACAGAAGGGAACCACACAAAAAAGGAAAAACGAGGCCTCTACCAGAAGATTCAAGAAACAAAAGGGAAATTAGACCTAGACTGGGAATGCTGAATGACTGACCCAGAGCAAAGAGAGGAAAGATGGGAAAGTATAATGAAAATCTGTGTGGAAGAACAAGGATGCCAGACGCCTTTGAAGAAGGTTCCTGTGGGGAAGAACCTATAATTCTAGAAAGAAAAGTGGACGCTGCCCTGAAAGTATTGGGAATAAATAAATCACCAGGGGGAGGCAAGACAGTGATGGAATTATTTCAAGCCACAGAGCCTGGATCTGTCAAAATCCTAATAAGACTGTCAACAAATATGGAAAACAAGACGATGGCCTACAGACTGGAAGCGTCACTATACATCCCAGTCTTCAAGAAAGGGGGCGCCACGCAGTGCAGTCACTACAGGACCATTGCTCTACTTTCCCATGCAAGGAAACCAATGCTCAAAGTGACTTTGAGCTTCTACCTCATATGGAGCAAGAAATGCTAGAAGTTCAAGCTGGATTCAGAGGAGAAGAGGCACTCGGACCTAATTGTGAGCACCTGTTGGATACGGGAGTGGTCCAGAGAATTTCAGAAGGTTAGTCTATGTCTTACAGATGCAATAAAGCCTTTGACTGTGTTGATGATGAAAAGCTACAATTTGCTCTGAAAGGAATGGGCGTGCCTCAGCACTTGACTGTCCTGATGCGAAACCTGGACTGAGGGCAGGAAGCCACTGTCAGGACAGAATACAGAGGCAGAAGGTGTCTAACAGGCAAAGGCATCAGAGAGGGGTGCACTGCATCTCCCGAGTTGCTTAGTCTATATACGCAGAACATATCGTTTGAAAACCTGGGCTAGACTCAGGGGAAGGAGAAGTGAATCCGGTGGAAGAAATATCAATAACAAGATCTGCATGTGGCACCATCTTACCAGCAGGAAGCAGCAATGATTTGAAACGCCTTCTGATGAAAGTGAGAGAAGGAAGTGCCGACGCAAGACTGCACTTGAACATCAAGACACAGATCATGACTACAGAGAAACACACAGCTTTAACCTAGACAGTGAAGACAGCGAAATTGTTAGAGATTCTGCTGACCTGGGTTCGGTCATCAACTCAAGTGGGGACTGCAGCCAAGACACGGGGAGAAGGCTGAGGCTCAGAGGGCAGCCATGGGAGAAGAGGGAGATCACCAAGAGCAAGGGTGTGTCACTGGAGAAGAGGCTGAGCTCACCCACACCCGCACAGTCCCAATAACTGTGCACAGATGAGAAAGCTGGGCAGGGAAAAGGCTGATAGGAAAAGATGGGTTCACTTGCCATATGGTGGTGGACAGCTCTGTGCATGCCCCAGACGCCAGAAAGATGAACAAGTGGATTCTGAAGCAAATTAAGTCTGAAGGCAACAATGACAAAATTGAACCTGTCCTACTTCGGGCACAGCGTGAGAAGGCAGGGTTCTCTGGGAAAGACAATACTGCTGGGGAATAGGAGGCAGCAGGAAAGAGGAAGAGCAAAGGTGAGATGAATTAACTCCGTAAAAGATGCCACCTGAGTGGACAGGAGCCGAGTAGGGCTGTTGAGGGCAGGACACGGTGGACATCACTCATTCATGGGTGGCCAGGAATTGAAGCTGACTCAGCAGCACATCGCACACATGAGAAAGAAGGGAGTCCTACCATTTGCAACATCTTGGATGAACCTTTAGGACATTATACTAAGTGAAATAAGCCAGATAGGGAAAGACAAATAATGCATGGTGTGGAATCTGAAACAAAAAATCAAACTCATAGAAACAGAGAGTAGAAAGTGGTGGTAGGAGCTGGCGGGTTGGGGCGGGGCGGGGGTGGGGGGTGGGGAAGGAAAGGCTGGTAAAAGGATACAAACTTTGATCTAAGATAAGTTCTGAGGATCTAACGTGAAACTTGGTGACTACAGAGGATGACACTGCTGTAGAATTGAAATTTGCTGAGAGAGTGGAACTTAAATGTTCTCACCAAAATCAGTATGCATGGTGATGGGTGAGGTGGCTAGCCGGACAGAGGGGATCCTTTCACAGTGTATATATCAGATCATGGCGGTGTTCACGTTACATATTCACAATTGTGTATGGCAACTGTACTTCGATAAAACTGAAATGTGAGGAATTTAAAAGAGTCAGAGATCAGTGTGGGAGGACTCGAGGCCCACTGGACTGGCATTCTGTGTCTTTGGGGCAATCTCCATCATCCTTGCTCATCTCTGAACTGGCTTCCTACCCCGAGGCAGGAGGGAGACAAAGGCGCTCCATCCCAGTTGTCCCTCCTTAAATGTGGTCCCTGTCTCTCCTTAAACTTCCACATGACAGAGAGCTTAGATTCTGCTCCAGGTCATGTGACTTTTCGATATATGATAAAGAAGAAAAAATAAGATTATGAATTAATTTTACTGGGATACAGGGTTAGCCATGTGAAGTCTCTTCAATGTTATATACTGAAACAATTCCCAGTTAGAGCAAAGAGTTATCTCTTTAATCAAAGCATAAACCAACTATAAGAAAATAGGAATGAATATTTATCAAGCTTCGGGAGAGAAAGGGAGTGTTTAGATATAGAAAAGATTTTAAAATTCACAAAGAAAAAAATGGGCAGATGTGATTACAAAACGTTTAAATCTTCTGTACAGAAAAAGTGTAATCAGACTTAAAAGGGAAACAACAAACAGGGAACTGCATCCGAAGCAAATGCAACCCTAGGAACGGTGTGTTTAAACATTTGAATTAATATCAAGCTTTAAGAAAAACAAACCACCAGGAGACGACTGGGGAACAGACATGCACCGACAGTTCCCCAAAGAGGAAATGCTACTGTTTAACAAACACGGAAAATGTTTCAATATCACTGCTAACCAAAGCCATGCAAACAGAAACAGCAGCCTCCCAGTCTTCCCAATTACCCGTCTTTAAAATGATAATGGGCAAGCCCCAGTGCGGCCACGTGGGTATTTCCTTACACTGCAGATCTGAGTGTAAGCGGGCACAGCATTTTCAACCTGGGAATTGGTAAATGTCTATTGAATGCCTTCAAAACCAGCTACACCCTTTGATCCAGTAATTACATATCGGAGGGTATTGCTTAATGAAGCGAGAAATCCTGGTGGTGGGCTGGGCTGTGGGAGGGGTGAGTTTGCAAAAGGATTATCATCACAACAAAATAAGCAACGAGATAAATGTTTTTAAATTTAAATGTTTGGTTAAATAATCCATGCCATAATCCTCACATTATGGAGCCATAAAATGCAATGCTCACAAAGACTGTGCCATGTGGAAATGCTTATGATATAATAGTCACTAAAACACCAAGATAATAATTGCACATAGAGAATGGATATAATTACGTTAAAAAAAAAAAACAAAACTATGCATAAAAAGGCCCCAAAGAAAGGCATTAACATGGAAATACTGGCTCTGCATGGATGGTAATATCATGGGTCTCTTTTCTGCTTTTCAAGAATTTTCTAGTGTTTTCAATAATACAAGAAAAAACAATTCTATTCCCTTTGACATCTTGGGTGGTTATGAATGTCAAACATTTCTCCAAAGGCCCCTTTGGAGAAGTCTGGACAGCAGCTCACGCACACACGGGATACTGTCCAGGAGGACATCTGAAGTGATCCTGTGTCTCGGCTCTGCTGCTACCACAAGGCCCCACGGACTGAGGGTCTTGGACACAAAGGAAATCTATTTTCCACAGTTCTAGAGGGTGGAGGTGTTACATCAGGCACCAGCATGGCGGTTCTGGGGAGCCCTCCTCCTCCGGGCAGACGGCCCTCCCTTCTCATGCCCGCCCTCACGTGGTGCGGCCAGACAGGGATCCAAGGGCAGGCGCTCTTCTCTAGGGTGCTGATCCTGTCCTGAGGGCCCCACCCTGAACCCAGTTATCTTCCAAAGCCCCGCCTCCAAATACCAGCGGGTGGGGGCGCGCGGGGGGGGGGGGGAACCTGTGGGGAGGGGGGTGGCGAGAGCTTGGACACAGATTTAAAGGGCACATGGACGTCCGCCCACAGCAGGCTCACGTTCCGTGGAGAGCCAGGAGTCCCTGGGGAAGAGCTCTCTGCCAGAGCTTGTCAAACTTCCTTCCTCGGTAGAAGGATCCCGTGTTGTGTGAGACATGGAATGAGCAGACTATTACCAAGCGGGACCTCTTTCCCTGTACACACCCGCACGCCTGCCACCCCCTTCCCACGGTCCCTGTACTACAACTGTGTCTATAATTACACGAGCTCCTAGGAAACAGGCGTGCAAACACGGGCAGAGGCAGGGCACGGGCAGCACGTGGCACAGGGGCAGGAGGCTGTGCTCAGCGGGAGTCCCGCCGCCCAGGCACCAGCCTGCTTCCCTGGGCTGGGCACTGGGACCGCATTATTTCCCTGCAAACACCTTCTTCTCTTTCCTGCCTTTCTCCTCCTCTGAGGCAGACCGCCTTTTGGTGGCTAATTTAGGGGTGTTTCTTGCCTGGAACCCAGGGAGAGAGACTTGACAGGCCATCAGCCCCTCCTCCCACCTCCAGGAACACTGAGCAACATCCAACGGAGTGGGCCTGGGCTCAGGGCCCTCAGGAGCGGGCGTCGCCAGCCCTAGGGGAAGGCAGGAGGGCGCTGCCCAGTCATCCCTGTTTGAAAAGCAGCCCAGATGAACCTCCTAGCTCCGCACCCAAGCGGGGACTTGGAAATGGGTTTTTAGGCGATATGGGACAGTCCACAGTTTTCCAGGACTAATACTCTACATGACTGCTCTTTCAAAGCTTTGCACTAAACCAGAAATTGCTGTATTTAGATGTTTATGTGTTTATCATTTGCCTCCCCATTTCAAAATATAAGTTCCCTTGGGAAGAGGGTCTGTCTTTTTTTTAAAATATTTTTATTGATTTCAGAGAGGAAGGGAGAGGAAGAGAGAGATAGAAACATCAGTGATAAGAGGGAATCATTGATTGGCTGCCTCCTGCAGGTTGGACCAAGCCTGCAACCCAGGCATGTGCCCTTGACTGGAATCGAACCTGGGACCCTTCAGTTTGCAGGCTGATGCTCTATCCACCGAGCCAAACTGGCTAGGGCAAGGGTTTGTCTTATTTATCCCCACACAGTGGGAAAGCTGACCAGTGGGCCACCCAACCTCTCCCACCACCAGGAGGGACAGAGGTGAAACGTGGGATGGAACTGGCTAGGATACTGAGGGTGGGCCTCTCCAAGGAGGTGGCGCTCAGTGGAGTCCTGAATAAGGGGGAGGGGGAGAGCCAGGCAGTGATGTGGGGAACAGCGTGCTAAGCAGAAGGAACAGCAAAGGCAAGTGTTCCCTGAGGGAGACCAGGATGCAGGACCAGGATGCAGGACCGGGATGCAAGACTGGGATGCAGGACCGGGATGCAAGACTGGGATGCAGGACCGGGATTCAGGACTGGGATGAAGGACCAGGATGCAGGACCAAGATGCAGGACCAGGACAGGATGCAGGACTGAGATGCAGGACCAGGATGCAGGACTGGGATGTAGGGCCAGGATGCAGGACCAGGATGCAGGACCGGGATGCAAGACTGGGATGCAGGACCGGGATTCAGGACTGGGATGCAGGACCAGGATGCAGGACCAGGACAGGATGCAGGACTGGGATGCAGGACCAGGATGCAGGACTGGGATGTAGGGCCAGGATGCAGGACCAGGATGCAAGACCGAGATGCAGGACCGGGATTCAGGACTGGGATGCAGGACCAGGATGCAGGACCAGGATAGTATGCAGGACTGGGATGCAGGACCAGGACGCGGAGGAGAAGAGGCCACCTGGTCCAAGTGATGGAAACTCTCGGTGATGGATTCTGCCCCGTCCGCAACCCATCCCATCTCCCATTTCAGAGATAACACCTTAGAAGGCACCAGTTTATTTTCGGCTGCTGGTCCTCTCCCATCTAAGTGAATTTTGAAATACTTTAAATTCAGGATAAAGCAGTGAAATGGGAAAATCTTTACACTCCAATAAGACATCATTACTGGCAAGCATATTGCACTTTCAGTATCAGACTGAGAACTGCCAGTGCATGAAAGGGAATGAGGTGATCGGGGTGGGCATTGGCCCCCTCCGTAGATAGGGACCTGCTGGGGAGGAGGTGCTTGGGGCTCCCGGTGAAGGCCCCCCTTCTGCACCTGTAGAGGGTTAGGATTCGAGCCCACATCAGGGTGAGAAGGGGGCGGGAGAGGCATCCTGTCTGCCTCTGTCGGTCATTCCGGGGCTCAGTGGCACCAGTAGCGGGTGAGGGCAGGGTGGCAGGATCATTAGCATTTAGATTGCCCACTGAGAAGCTGATGAGTGCGAGGCAGTGGCGCTGTGACACAGAGGAGGGGGACCAAGCACCAACACCAGAAACCAGAAACTGATCAATTGCTCTTAAACAGAGGTCTCACGTCCGGGCAAGAAAGGAGGGAGGAAGGAAGCCAATGGGAAGGAGGAGGGGAAAGAGGAGACAGAAAGGCAGGAAGAGGGAGAGGAGAAAGGGTGGAGGGGCAGGGAGAGCTCTGGGAGAGAGTGGTATTTATTGCGGTGCAAGCACCAGGCAGACGCACAGGGCTGACTCAGACTCCGAAGGCCTTGTCCCCCCAGAAGGCTGGCTCTTCCCCAGCGTTCCCTGGGCCAGCGTTGTTCACAGCTGAGGAACAGGACAGTCACTGACTGTCTGCCATGTCAGCTGTGCTAGGCACTGTCACAGTGTCCCCACCCACCCTGGTACCACACCCCCATTTGTAGGTGAAGACTCCAGGCTCCCCGAGCCGCCTGAGGCTGACAGGACCTGGCCCGTCGTCTGCATTTAGAGCCATTCACCTTGGTTCCAGCTGGGACTCAGCTACTAACTTAAGGGGTGACCAAGGGGCTTTCACCTTTACTAGTAGAAGCCTCTGCAGGGAGGGCCCTGACCTAATACCCGAGGCCTGTGAGGGCCACCTGCATGGCAAAGGGACTTGCAGGTGGGATTAAATTTGGGATCTGAGATGGGGAGGTTTTCCTGGACTATCTGGGCGGGCCCAGTGTAATCACAGGGACCTTACAAAGGAAAGACGGAGGCGGCAGGGACGGGGTGCTGGCTTTGATGATGAGGGGAAACTAGCTGAGGAATGCAGGCACCTCTCCAGGCTGGAAACAACAGCGAATAGGTTCTCCCCAGGGCCTCCAAGAGGGGGCAGTATAGAGAGCACCTGGGAAGGCACATGGGCATTCTTTAATTATTGTCAGCTGAACCCAAGGCGACAGGCAAAGCCACACCCTGGGAACACGCTTTGCCAAAAAGGCAAGGGTGTTATCAGCTTGACCTTCATTTCAGCCCAGGTGTCGGGTAGTGGGTTTTTGATATGTAAATCCAGTCAAGCACCAGGAATACTCTGGCCTACTCAAGAATGCAAATAATCTCCTTTGTCTTGACTTTTGGTGAAACTTCCTGGTATGTGGGGGTATAAAATAAACATGCTGTATCAGCTCTGGGTCACTGTCTCTCCAGCAGAAGAGGGCAGCGGTCCCACCCGGTTCCCAGCTTTTTCCTTCCATTTTGTGTCTTGTCTCTTTCTTTCTTTTATTTCTCAGTCCCCAGCTCCTCTACTCAGGAACTGGACCTGCTCTCTAGCCGCGCTGGATGCGGAAAAGAGAGAAATATTGTTACATCAGGGCAGCCCTGTGGACAATTGGACTTTAGCTCAGTGACATTCACTCTGGTTTTCCAGCCTCTAAACCTGCAGGATAACAAAGTCTGTGGTTTTAAGCCACTAAATTTATGGTGATTTGTTGCAGCAGAAACGGGAAACTAATACAGAGCCTCAGTTTCCTTATTTGTCAACTGGAAATCATAAGCTTGGCCTTGCCTGTTCTGTGTGGTTTTGGTGAGGATGCAATGACTTGTGTTCTTATGCTGGCCCTGAAGGCCACCCCTCCTAGGGCAATGAAGAATGAAGTCAAGCCCGGGAGAAAACAGAACTCTATGGAGAGGGGCTGAGTCCCGATGATGGTCCTCGCGCCCTGGACTCAGCCACCCCAGCCAATATACTCTTGAACTTCCCAGTCAGGCAAGTCAGTAAGTGAAGCCGGTTTGAGTGGCATTACCATCACATACAACCTCACGCATCTCGGGCGTCCTGCCATACGCCAGGCCCTGTACCATCCAGGTCTGCTGCAGCCGCCCTGCAGTAGCATCACTTCCTTTAGAGCAAGCATGTCAAACTTGAAGGCTAACACGGGCCAAATAAACAAGGCAGAAGTGTATGTGGCCACAAAAAAACAAAAGCTTCAATTTTCATAGAAACGTAGGTTTATTTCGATAGAGACATGCTGAATACAAAGGACTGAAATAAATGAGTCATCATTAACATAAAATAATAGAACATTTTAATAAAAATTCATATTTTTTCTTGAACATTAACTTACCAGGCACTGAATAACTGCACAAATTAATCAGCATAACACAAATAAACCTATTATTTTTGTTCTTCGAAAGCAAAATATTTCCTGTTGCGCACACCAAACAAGTCAGTCCAAGACTAATGACGTGGCCATCGGCTGCTAAAATATTCGCTGCTGGTATTAGTGGAGAGAAATGGTGCGCCTGTGCATAAGGCATGTAAGGGAAGTGCATAAGGCATGCAACACGATTATAGTAATCAGTCATTAGCGAACGTTGTAGTTCGTTGTTAATAATTATGTGTAACAGAATATTGTAAAAAATAAGTTACGAAATTTTTATTAGAATTTTTTTACATACCGTTATATTGGCTGGGCCCCAAAAATATTCGTTGTGGGCACATGCGGCCCGCGGGCCGCAAGTTTGACATGCTTGCTTTAGAGCGTGTGAAACTGAGGCACACATTAATGAAGCCACTTGCTCGCAGTGCAGAAGCTCAGAGTGAGCAACAGTGGAATTCAAACCGAAGTTGCAGCCCCAAGTCTTTGCTCTCCTCCTATACCGATTTTTAACTTTTAACTTGAACACAACTCGGGGCGGAGGCGGGGGGGGGGGGGGGGGGGTGGCCGTAAAGTCAAATTGAAAATGCACTAAAAGTAACAGATCGCAGTTGTTGTTAAGTCCTGTGATGGGGCCTCCTGAAATCTCTGCTGAAAATCTGATTAAGTTTCTGTTCGGCACGTAATGCTTGGTAGTAAAGGGATACAAGCTCCTTGAGAAGCCCTTTGCTTCAGGAAGCCTGGGCCGGTGGCTGCCCAAGGAGTTGGTTCACGTATTTTCAGCACCAACTACAACACTTAACAGCCTGCGGCTTCTGTTCCGAAGAAGCTGTTTGCTTGTTTGTTGGTTAGGTTTGTACTATGTGGGGTCGAAAGCTGCAAATAGAGTGGCAGGAAACAGGGACCTGTGATCACAGCTCCTTCTCTCCCTGCCTTCCTCCTGCTGGCCAGGTTTCCAGGTTTCCTGTCTGTCTGGTCAACTGGGCCTCTGCTGCTGACCTGGGCTGGGGAAGGTCGGCGAGGGGGGGCGGTGGTGCTGACCTGGACTGGGAAGGTGAGGGGGGTGCTGCTGACCTGCTCAGGCATAAACTAGAGTGCCCGCAGGAACACGTAAAGGAGCAGCCAGTGAGGGTCCTTTGTCAAAGACCCTTGATCTTTCTTCCATGAGGATCACCGTTTGCATCCAGAGTAAAAATGGGGTCCTAGGACATGCAATGTCTTCTCTCTACCTTTTATGTTCTATCTTTAAGGCGACCTGGAGCCCAGAGTGAATGGCACCAAGCACTGAGGGTGGGGAGACGACGAGGTGAGTGAAGGGGCAGGAGGGACTGAGGGTGTGTGACTGGCCGCCTGGGCTGCAGATCCGCTCTTACTAGATCTTCCGGAAACAAGGCAAAGGCATTTCAGCATTTGGAAGCCGGTGTGAAAGCACCCATTTTTCACTGTTGTCTAGAATTATTTTGAAATTGTCTTGGCCAAACATAAAATACGCCTGATGGCTGAATACAGCCTGTGAGCCATCGGTTTGGGGCATTTGGCACAGAGAAGAGAGTGGGATAAAGCCCAGAGGCTTGATGGATTTTCATTAGAAAAGGCACAGAGCTGTTCCCAGGAGAAAAGAGGCTGGGGTGGAGGAGGACGGGGGAGGGGGGGAGGGAGGACGGTGATGGGGGAGGCAGGGAGGCGCGGGAACCACGGGAAGGGCCATGCTGATAATGTGTGAAATCTTGGGCAACAGGACAGGGGGAGGGATTGCAAGAGGCTTTCCCATACGTCCAGCAGTGGAACACCCTTTGCGCTCCTGTAGCGAGAAGACCTGCATTGATTTAAATTGCTTTTTTTTTTTTTTGCATAGGTTACAAGTTTGTTTTGCTGCACCTAACAGGGCTGGGTGGCCTTGGCCTCGGTGTCACTCCCCTGTCTGTGCCCAGTTTCTTCATCTGTGAGATTCAAACCCTAAGAGCACCTGCCTGTGGAGATGATGTTGGTAAAGCACTTGGCAGTGCCAGACGCATATCCACTTCTCAGTAGGGGGTCACTGTTATTATTGCTATTTCACTCGCCTTGGATACGTTATCTAAACTCTCAGAATTACCCAGACGGGGATAGATGTGAGGCACACGTGAGCCTAGCACCTGCGGCAGCTGGAAGGGCTGGGCCAGGCTCCACAGGGCCATCGCATCTGCCCTGTTACAGCCCCGCACTTAGGGCAGGGCCTGGCAGAGCACAGAGGGTCAACAAGTTTTTCTTTATTTGTCTTAAATATTAGCATACATCTTAATATGGTAATATATGTGATTCTTTAACATCCTATATAATAAAAGGCTAATATGCAAATTGTTCCCTCTACGGAGAGTTCGACCAGGGGCCAGGGCCGGCCAACTGCCCATGGCCCCTCCCCCTGGCTGGCTCCACCCCCAATCGCCCTCCCCAATCAGCCCCCCAATCGGGGTGGGGCCGGCCCAACAACCACCTGTGGCCCCTCCCCCAGTGAGCCCTGCCCCCAATTGGCCCCCCAACTCAATCAGGGACAGGGTCGTCTGGCCAACCTCCCGTGTCTCCACTCCCTGGCCATCCCAACCTGATCGGTCCCATCGGTGCGGCCCAGCTGGACCCCACCTGTGAACAAATTCATGCACCAAGCCTCTAGTATTCAGTAAAAGATCTAGCCTGTCTAATAACCACTACTATGTCAAAGCTGTGTCTTACGTAAATATTTCTAGACTAGAGGCCTGGTGCGTGAAATTCGTGCACAGTGGGGGAGGGTCCCCTCAGTCCAGCCTGCACCCTCTCCAATCCCAGACCCCTCGGGGGATGTCCGATTGTCGGTTTAGGCCCTACCAGCAGTCGGACATCCCTCTCACAATCCTGGACCACTGGCTCCTAATTGCTCATCTGCTTGACTGCCTGGTCGCCTCTAACTGCCCCCCCAGCTGGCCTGATCACCCCCAACTGCACCCCCACTACTGGCCTGGTCGCCCCTTACTGCCCCCCCTGCCGCCCTGGTCGCCCCATGCAGCCTATTGTTCAGTCGTTTGGTTGTCCCTCACCAACACCCCTGATGGCCTGGTCGTCAGCAGCCATGTTGTGAGGGTGTGATGGTCAATTCTCATATTACCTCCTTATTATATAGGACTAGAGGCCTGGTGCATGAAATTTGTGCTTGGGGGGGTCCCCTCAGCCCAGCCTGCACCCTCTCTAATCCGGGACTCCTGGCTCCTAATTGCTCACCTGCCTGCCTGCCTGGATGCCCCTAACTGCCCCCTGCTGCCAGCCAGGTCTCCCCCAACTGCCCCCTCCCTGCTGGCCTGGTCACTCCTAACTGCCCCCCCTGCCAGCCTAGTCGCCCCCAACTGCCCCTTCCCTGCCAGCCTGGTTGCTCCTAACTGCCCCGCCCCCCCGCCAGCCTGGTTGCTTCTTACTGCTGCTCCTGCTGGCCTGGTTGCCCTCAACTCCCCCCCTCTGCCAGCCTGGTTGCCCCTAACTGCCCCTCCCCTACTGGCCTGGTCACGCCCAACTGCTCCCCGCCGCCAGCCTGGTCACACCAAGCAGCCTGCTTGTTCAGTCGTTTGGTCGTCCCTCACTAACCCACCTGCAGGCCTGGTCTTCAGCAGCCATCTTGTGAGGGCATGATGGTCAATTTGCATATTACCTCTTTATTATATAGGACTAGAGGCCTGGTGCATGAAATTTGTGCATGGGGAATTTGTGCATGGGGGGGGGGGGTCCCCTCAGCCCAGCCTGCACCCTCTCTAATCCAGGACTCCTGGCTCCTAATCGCTCACCTGCCTGCCTGCCTGGTTGCCCCTAACTGCCCCCCTGCCAGCCTAGTCACCCCCAACTGCCTCTTCCCTGCCAGCCTGGTTGCTTCTTACTGCTGCTCCTGCCGGCCTGGTTGCCCTTAACTGCCCCCCTCTGCCAGCCTGGTTGCCCCTAACTGCCCCTCCCCTGCTGGCCTGGTCACCCCCCACCTGCTCCCCCCCGCCAGCCAGGTCACCCCATGCAGCCTACTTGTTCAGTCGTTCGGTCATCCCTCACTAACTCCCCTGCCGGCCTGGTCACCCCACGCAGCCTGTTGTTCAGTCATTTGGTCATCCTCACTAACCCCCTGCAGGCCTGGTCATAGGCAGCCATCTTGTGAGGGTGTGAGGGTCAATTTGCATTTTACCTCTTTATTATATACATCAGTGATAACGGTAATGTGATCTGGAAGTATGTGTAATTTCTTTCTTTCTTTATTGAATGTATTGGGGTGACATTGGTCCACAAAACCAAACAGATTTCAAGTGTACAACTCAACAAAACATCTGCTCCCTACATTGTGCGCCCACTGCCCCAAGCAAAATACCGAGCAGAACTCAGACAAGAAGCTGAGCCTGACATGAGTGTTCTGGCCTCTCTTCATATAGACCCACCATCTGAAAACAAGCGATTTCCTGGGACAGCCAACTCAGGCAGGAAGGCAGAGATCTGAGGACCACGGGAGCCCCTGGGAAAGGTGCCAGCAGGCGGTGGAAGGGCTGGAGAGAGGAAAGGGAACCAGCAGGGGCACACAGCAGATCACATCACACCTGGTCCTGTTCCGAGGCTTAGACCCATTACACCAGCCTTGGGAGAACCCAGAGCTTGAACTCCTAGATTCAGGACAAGGCCTGCGGGCACCTGAACAGGAAGAGAGGTGCAGAAAAAGCGTCAGAGTGACTCTCCTCCCCACCCCCCGCCCCCACACCTTCAGCTTGTTGGATCCTGCTGGAGGCAAAGAAAGCAGCCTCGGAGCCAGCAGATTCCAGGAAACTGTCACCAGGAGGAACTGCCCTCCCCAGGACAGCGCATCCACATCCCACACCCCACATCCCAGCAGGGACACGGTGACACGTCGCCAGGGAGCCACTGAGCAGGACCCACCGCTGAGAGAGAAGCCAGGCTGCCTGTGGATAGCCACTCTCCTTTCTCTCTCCCCTTTCTACCTCCGTGAATCCCCAACTCCCCATGTTGCTCGGGTGAGCCGCTTGCCGCCCAATGGAAGCGCTCCCCACTTAGCAGCTGTCAGCCTTGCTAGTCTTGCCATCCTTGAGGAATGATGTGCGCATAACCCAGTGGTCTCCCTGCTGGCTTTCCTGGGTAACCCCATGGAGGCAGAGGTGTTGTACTGGCTGGTACAAGGGGAAAGTCCTGATGGAGAAGGCTTGAAACTAACCTTACACGGACAATGGTTATTTCTGGTTAATTGCTATGGATACTTCAATTGTTCTTTAGAAGAGAGGGAATAACTTGGCTGGTTCTGTTGGAGAAGAAAGATCAGGAGCCAAGATGTAAAATACTCAGTTCCAAAGACTGCCTTGTCTTCACGTTTTACACAATTTCTTGTCCAAGGTCCCAGTGTGAGGACTTGATAAACGTTTGGTCAAGTAAATTCATGAAATCAGAGGACATTCACACAAAAAACAACTTATTATGAGTGAAATACAAAGATTTAAAACTTCAAGGTCAAAAGCCACTCTTCCAGCTGTGTGTTCTCTCTTCCAGCTGTGTGCTCTCTCTTCCAGCTGTGTGCTCTCTTCCAGCTGTGTGCTCTCCCTTCCAGCTGTGTGCTCTCTCTTCCAGCTGTGTGATCTCTTCCAGATGTGTGCTCTCTCTTCCAGCTGTGTGCTCTCTCTTCCAGCTGTATGTGCTCTCTTCCAGCTGTGTGTGCTCTCCCTTCCAGCTGTGTGCTCTCTCTTCCAGCTGTGTGCTCTCTTCCAGCTGTGTGCTCTCTCTTCCAGCTGTGTGCTCTCTTCCAGGTGCATGTTCTCTCTTCCAATTGTGTGCTTTCTCTTCCAGATGTGTGCACTCTCTTCCAGCTGGGTGCTCTATCCCCTGGATCCAAGTCACCTTTCACTCAGCCATTGTGGACATTCCTCCTTCTCCTTTATCTGGCTCTTCGCCGAGCTTTTGATTTTACTTCACAAAACCTTTCAGACCTGCCCTCACCCTGCCACCACCTTCCTTGGGATTTATCACCTTGAGCTCAAAAGAGGATTTGTTTTAGTAACTATATCCTGCACTCCTGCCATTTACCTTTGTCAAATAAAACAAGATCATATTCTCTTATTTTAGAAACCTTCTAGGAATCAAACTTTTTCATAATAAAGTCTACATTCCTTAGAGAATTAGCCAGTTGCACCCCTGCTATTTTTTCTATTTCCCCTGTGCCCATCCGCAATGGGCTTCTGGCTTCTCTTAGAGGCATCTCATCCCGGGCACTCGTGTGCCTTAGCTTCCCTTTCCCTGAATTCCTTCCCCCTTTGGCTGCATATCTTCTATGATCCTCTACAGTCCTTCCTGGTCTCACACGTGGTCCCACTCACCCACCCACTCTGCCTCGGTCCTCAGTGTGGGGCCGGATACGTCACCCTGCCCTTTGGGGGCTGCAGAGGGACACAGTCCTCTGAGGTAGTTTTATCCCCGCTGGTTAGTGCTTAGACAGCTCCCCGCGTGGAAAGGACAGATTCATCACATGCATTCGGTAGGGGGAAGAGGGAGGGTCAGCAAAGTGAGGTGAGGAGGGTGGCACAGGGCGGGTTCTGCCCACTCTCCTCAGCTCCCTGGCACCACATCACACCTGAGAGCCTCTTCGGGCAGCAGCCACGGAAAGAGTCCTAGTCTCCGCAGGAGCCAGGTGACCCACCAGCCGGGCAGGACTGGTGACTCCTGGGAGAAGATTACTCTGTGGGGCATCACTGGGCTGGACTGGGGACCTTTTCTTAAAAGGAATAAAGCCGCCTCCAGGAGGAAAGCTCAGAATTAAGGGCACACAGCCCCCTGCTCTGTTCTCTTATTGTATACTGTACCCCAACTCTAATAGATAGATGATTGATAGATAGATAGATAGATAGATAGATAGATAGATGATAGATAGATAGATAGATAGATGATAGATAGATGATAGATAAGATAAATAGATAGACAGACAGACAGATAGACAGATAGATAGATAGAAAACAAATAGCACATAGACACGCGATGCCATCAGCAACCACTACGTGGTGATGTGCAATGCAGAGTGCATCTCCCTCCCTTGTGGGCCCGGGCCCCCTCCCAGAAGTTGTCACCTCCTAAAGCTAGCACATTCCTAAATGGAGGAAGCACGTTAGAAGCCCTCAGCACCTGCTGTTTGCCTGGCTGCACTCCACATGAGCCACAGTCTTCCCTGCGCCCCGGGCTGGATCTGGGGCTGGGCCTCTGCTAGTTCTGCCTCTCTCCCGGATAGCAGGCCCTGTGGCCATCCGTCTCCAGCTGGTAATGCAGGTCACGCATATGTCATGGTCACATACTCTAATTTCTGGGACATAAATTCACCAAAGAAAAGATTAGGGGTCAAAAGATATGAAAGTACAAAGGTTTTATTTTTGTTTTGTTAATGAATGTGCTTCTGTGCATGGAGACCCCCAAAGCAAGAAGGCCCCTGACAGGGCGTGCAGGGCTCTGCGGGGAGCAGGGGACTCTGACATGGGAGCTGGGGGACAGGCGACCCTGCACACGGGGACCCTCTCCATGCCCGTGGGACTCGGGACTCGGGTGCTTCAATGTTTTCAAACCTACTGTTTCCATAGAAACCCTTAGCGTGGCATGCAAGGCCTTTACGGTCTGGCACATCATGTAATGAGGTAACGTGGGCCTTATCTAGAAGCCAAACTGCTTAAACACTGGAAAGCAGGAAGCCAAGGTGTGGTGGCCTTTCCCCCGGCACACGGAGTCCTGGCTCTGGGTCCCAGCATCCTCCAGCCAGCTCCAAGTTACCCTCCCCTCGTGTAGCCCTAACAGTCATTAGCCAGGTCCAAAGAGCAGAGGGGAGACTTTGAGCATGTTAAGATCTAGGCACAGCTGATTAGAAGTAAAATTGTAGGCCTGGAGTTGCACACTCACATACAGACACAGCGCTCCCCTCCTACCCCCTCACCAAAGCGAGGGGGGTACACACACATACTGTGTTATCACCAAAGCTAAGTGGGCAGCCCAGGCCCTGGCCAAGCGAGCTGCCACCACTTGGCCAGCCCCACTCCCACTGCCTCACGGGAAACAGGCCTGGGACCACGAGACTGTACCTGACTTCAAGACAAGTTGGAAATCCAGATTTGTATGGAAAGCTTCCTAATTTTATAGAATTCATAGTTAATCCTATGAAGGCTGGAAAAAAAATGTATGTAGTCAGATTAGATGCACGGGCCCTCAGATCTCTCTGAGGGCATATTGTCCCCCTTCTTCTCCAAAAAAGTTCACCCCAATACTCAGCATCCATGATTCCAACCCAAGTACCACAGAAATACCACAGAAGTCTTCAGCTGCAGCTGGGGCAGGGGCTGGAGAGCAAGCTGCTCTTGCTGCACCTTGGAAGGCCTCTCTGAGTCTGCGCTCCAACGGCCTGGATGGGGCTCATGCTCTGAGGCCCTCACAGGAGGACTTACAATTAGGAGCTAAATCGTATATGACCAGCTGGCAGTGAGTGGGCTGGGCCGTAATCGCAATGATCAGTCAGATCAGCATAAGAAGGACGTGGCTTCATTGCCAACTGAACTAAGGCTGCTTCATGGTCAGAGCCTTCCTGGCCACCCCACTCCCAGTGGCATTCTTTCCTGGATCCTTAAAGGGAGTCTTTAGAGGAAGAGCAGAAAGTCAGGGGCTCCTCACATCCTCCTTGCCTTCGCCCCTTTGAGTGGGATGTGCAAGTTTGCTTCTCCTTGGAACAGCCTCTTGTGCATGTTGCGTGTTCTTGGAAGAGATGTGCCTGCATCTCAAGGAAACACTCAGGGCAGGGCTGGCACCAGCAGGCGGCCTTCCCCCTCAGGGAGCGGGTCTAAGCCAGCAGTCAGACATCCTCAGCGCTGCCACAGAGGCAGGAGAGGCTCCCGCCACCGCCACTGTGCTCGCCAGCCGTGAGCCCGGCTTCTGGCTGAGCAGCACTCCCACTGTGGGAGCGCACTGACCACCAGGGGGCAGCTCCTGTGTTGAGCATCTGCCCCCTGGTGGTCAGTGCACGTCACAGCGAAAGGTCATTCCGCTGTTCGGTCGATTTGCATATTAGCCTTTTATTATATAGGATGACCCAATATCTAAAAACAACTGGCCTCGTCTATGCCAGTGTGGCTCCCTGTGAGGCATAAGAAGTCTCTGATTCTTGGGCCCCGGAATTGCTCATATTTCTATCCACAGGGACTACTGGCTGCTTACTTATATCTATATCCATTTTCCAGCTTCCCATCAATTCCATGAGCACCAATGCACTGCCAGTGAAACCCTCTTTCATTTTTGCGTTCTGGTGGCAGCTTTTGTTGCTGGAAAGCAAAGAACTTCCATTGACTTTGGAGCTCTGTTCAGCCTGTCTCTCTGGCCACTCAGCTGGCTTGCATGGCTCATCTTACCCAAACCTCGGTGGTTTGGTTGTGGTTTTTCAATCAGTTTGATAAAAACAGCAAAACAGCTAGTTGAAAATAACTGAAGGCATGCCGTAGAAAACATCTCATGCTTTCTTGATTTCTCTCTCTCTGAGCCCCACCCCACAATCAGGAATATTTAAAGCACAATTTTAATGTACTCTATCTCATTAGGGTATCGATGTAGTTCTCAGGCAGCAGTGGCTAGGAATACAAGTGCCCAAGATATTTTTTCTTCCATTGATTTTGTAGAAGAGAGGAAGGGAGAGTGGAAGAGAGAGAGTGGAGAGAGAGAAAGAGAGAGGGAGAAACATTGTCATGGAGAGACAATCAGTTGCCTCCCACACACGCCCCAACTAGGGCTAGGGATCGAACCCACAACCCTTTAGTCTGTGGGCCGATGCTGTAACCATTGAGCAGCCGGCCAGGGCATGTGTGCCCCAGTCCTTGCCTGTCTTGGTTTCATCCATGGTTTAACGAACCCACTTCCTTGCTCAGTGGCTGGCGTGGCTCACTGCTGGAAGGGGTTGTACATGCCACTTAGTCGTTATTCTGCATGAGGGCAAATATCCTAATGGCTGGCCGTGCATACTCTGTATATGGCAACTTCAAGTCAGACCCTGAGGGAGCATGAGTCCATGGGACGTGCCACACGAGCAGCCAGTCTCTGAGCTGCGCTCCTTCCCACATGGCAGCAGGAACATCAATTGTCCGGGTTATCGTCAGAGTCCAGGCAGAGAACGCAAACAAGAGAAGACCGAAGGACAGGGCCATGTAAGGTGGTGGAGCCTGCGAGCTGAGAGCAGTGTCCTGCCTTCGGAACCAGCCACCACTCAGCTGTTGCCAGCAGACATGTGGGAATTGCCAGGTCTCCCTGTTTCCCAAGTTTTGAATCTGAATGTGGGTGGGATCTACCAATTTTTAGATGTTGGCAATTAACTAAAAAGGAAGGTGGAAGTGGGGAAAGGCTCTTGGTAGCACAGCATGTGCTGTGCGTCTGGCTGTCTAAGGAGAGGTGGTACATCAGGAAGTGAGTAACAGGAACACAAGGCTTTGTTAAACATTGGGACACACGGCAGCATACTTCGAATCTCATGAGACAAACTGGACTGGACTGCAAGGGTGAGAGAGACAATCTTCCATGGGCAGTGCTCCCTGCTCCTCACACCTCCTCTAGCGGGCAGTGCCCCTGCTCCTAACCACCCTTCCAGCGGGCAGTGCTCCCTGCTCCTCACCACCCCTTCCAGCGGGCAGTGCTCCCTGCTCCTCACCACCCCTTCCAGCGGGCAGAGCTCCCTGCTCCTCACCCCCCTCTCCAGCGGGCAGTGCTCCCTGCTCCTCACCCCCCTCTCCAGCGGGCAGTGCTCCCTGCTCCTCACCCCCCTCTCCAGCGGGCAGTGCTCCCTGCTCCTCACCCCCCTCTCCAGCGGGCAGTGCTCCCTGCTCCTCACCCCCCTCTCCAGCGGGCAGTGCTCCCTGCTCCTCACCACCCCTTCCAGCGGGCAGTGCTCCCTGCTCCTCACCCCCCTCTCCAGTGGACACCTCTCTCAGGAACAGAGGGTACAGGCTCTGCAATGCTTTACACGCAAGGCCTGCAATAATTGCTATTATTCGGCGTGATGGCATGTGGCTTACAGCGTCTGTGACTTGACAACCCAGTAATGAGCTATTGATGAGGGAAATGGGCCTGATGACAGCCGAGGCTGAGACCGTTACACATCAGTCTTTCCTGCTGGTGTTATCACCCGGGCTCTGACAGTAGCTCAGCATTACAGCCCCATTTATTGAGATGTTACTCTGTGCTGAGCGCTTCATACGGGTTATTACCTGTGAGCCTCACGGCAACTCCATGAGACAAATACCATTACTGCTGTGATTTACAGACACGGAGTCTGGGCACCTGGAAACTGCAAACATCACCAAGTGCTGGAAAATGGGAGCTCACAGCATCCCTGAGCTCTGATGCTGCTCGGAGGAGGGGCACTTCGCAGGCAGAGCCGCAAGCCCTGGGCAGGCGAGGGTTCCCCCGAGGTGGATGCTGCTCCTATACTCGCCAAGTCCCAGAAAAAGCAGGACAGTGCCTCCCAGACTTCAATGCACACAGGTCACCTGGGGGTCAGTTAGAGATGCCAACTGGTTCGTCCCCAGGGAAGGGCAGTGCCTCTGGTCCCATCACTTTAGGAGTAGCCGGATCTGAGCGACTATGTAGCAATGGAGCTTGTAGTTGGAGGGCTGACCTGCTTGGAAGGTGTAGGCCTGGGCTCAGCCCGTTGGCCACAGAGCTAGCTCACACCCGCTGAGCCCACAAGCTGCTCTTTTAGGAAAGGGCACAGTGGCCTGGACATGAGGCCCCGTTACCATCCACATACATCTCTCCTTAGTTCTCCAAGTGGAGGTACAATGCTTTCAACGCAGTAACAAATGACGCAACGTTTTTAAAATGCACATCAAATAGAAGCAAAACTGCAAAGCTAATAAAATTATGTTTTCACATTCATCTAACATGTGTAATATTGTGGCAAACGAGCACCCATGACGTGAACAGGATGTAAATGGTGATGGCCACGTTTCTCTTCATCTTGGCAA
The DNA here is from genome assembly GCF_963455305.1 of Plecotus auritus. NCBI lineage: Eukaryota > Metazoa > Chordata > Mammalia > Chiroptera > Vespertilionidae > Plecotus > Plecotus auritus. The sequence goes on along the minus strand of NC_137774.1, from coordinate 64,381,152 downwards.
TGCGAGAGTGCAGCGTGTGGCATCCATCTGCACAGCGCACGTGACAGTGCTTGGCCTCCGCTTGCTCCAAGGGCACCCTTTATTTGTTACGCTCACCTCTCATATTTTGGCATTAGCCTGTGACAACCAGTGACAATGTTGTTGCTTTTGTAATGACAAATCAAAATCTTGATTAATCATAACATCGAAAGTTAAAAATCTTTCATGAAAATATTTTTCTGTTTCAAAGGGGAATCTTTGCTTTTATTCCTGCCAAAATACTTCTAAATGGATACAAGAACCAGAAGATGCGAAAGTATGTATCATTTTGTTGTTGGTTAATTTTTAGAAATTATTTTAGAAGATCTTTATTTTTTCTTCTATCACAACAATGCATCTTCACTTCTTACTTTCTTTTTATTTTTTAATATGTTTTATTGATTCCAGAGCCAGAATGGAAGGGAGAAGGAGAGGGAGCGAAAGAGAGAAACATTGATGACAGAGAGAAACATCCATCAGCTGCCTACTGCACACCCCGTCCCGGAGATGGTACCCACATCCTGGGCGTGTGCCCTGACTGGGAATCAAACCAGTGACTTCTAGTTGCGTGGGGCAATGCTTAACCAACTGAGCCACACTGCCCAGGGCACTTCCTCCTTTCAAACATGAGACTGCAGGTGCCAATTTCAGTTTCAGTTCTGCTCCCATTTCTACTTCCTGAATTGTACTTTCACGATGTCAAATTTACAACTTACATTGTGTTCTATAATGGCAATTAGTCTTCTGAGCTTTATCAGTAGGTTGATTCTGAAATTGATAGTGATTTCATGATTCTGACTGTTTAAAGGTGGTTCATTGCACAGCCTTTGCATTTTCTGATGAAACATTCTTTCTCGTATGACTTTTTGCCTCGAGTTCAATTTTTTTGGAACTAATTACTTTTGACATATTTTTAATTTTGTTCAACTTCTCTTACAAATTTAGCATTCTGTCGAGCCCTCCTGTTTCCCTGGAGAGTCCCTTCTGAGCCTCACAAGCCTGCTAATATCTTCATTCCACCATCCTATTTATTGATACTTTAGCTATGTGTTGAGCCTCAATCGATTGACTTTCCCTCAAAAAAGCCAAAAGCTCTTAATTTCTAGGGTTGCTGATGAGTATAGATTGATTTTGACGTATTGTTTTCATTTTGGATATTTTTCTCTTTTTTGCTGTTAGGATTTTCCTCTTATCCTTGCTGTTCCAACATGTTATGGTCATGGGTTAGGCAAGGTTTGTTGTGTTGTAATTCATTGTGCTGGGCACTGTGTGTACATTTTCAGTCTGAGCATTAAGTCCTTCAGTTCCAGACAATCTCATGATGTCTTTGATGCTTCCCCTGCCATTTGTCTCTTGGTCAGCTGTTGAATGCTCCTGCGTTGACCCTCTGTGTTGCTTCCTCATGCTTTCCATCTTGTTGTGTTTCTGTCTACTTCTGAAAAGTTTCCCAGGTCTAATTTCCCAACTTTTCTATTGGGTTAACTTCTCTTCTGACAAATAGGTCCTTATGGTCTAGGAGCTACTTCCTGGTATGAGTTTACTCCATTCTCACTGTGCCTCGGGCCTCTCTGAGCACACTGGTGAGTGTAAGTGGCTCCTGCTCATTTCCGTCTCTTTCCATGCTGCAAGGCCTCCCATTTGAAGGCTGTTCCTCAGATCATGCTCAAGAGCAAGCCAGTTAAACCTGAGATGAGTCCTGTGGTGCATACAGACCTTGCTGATCTCGCCAGTTTGCTCTACGTGAGACCAGTTCGAGGGAACAAGTGAGTTATTACATGGGAGCCCCTATGTGATCAAACGTACAGGCATCTCCTGGAGCCTCCCCGTGATGCTGGAAGAGACTCCTCCTTTTTTAAGTCTTGGCGTAGAACCCTGACTTCCAAGAATTACAAGAATCATGCCCTCAAGGGTTTGACGGTTTCATATACAAACTTTTGATTAAGCACCTTGTGCTCTGCTCCACCTTGTACGCTCCTCTCTTTTGCACCAAGTGACCCAGAGCGCTGAGGCCCTTACATGCATGGAAGGACACACCGGCTCCTTCTTTGCGTCTTTCTCCTTCTGTACATGCTGAACTGTGGCTTCCTTAAGTCTCCTTAACCAATTTCCAATCCTGTGTATCGTATCCATCTTTCAGAAATTTGATGGAATCTTTCTTCAGCTTCTTATCATTAAGTATGTAGACATTATTCTCATTTCTAAACTACCCTTTTATTGAGGTATTGGTAGAGAGGAGAAATAAACTCCTGTGGTCAAGTAGTCAATTTCAACCAGAAGTTATTATTGCTTTGGCATCAGAAATGCCAATCTACTAACAGCCCTATCTGCTTACCTGGATCTTTAAAGGTAAATGCTGCCTTTAATTGACACTAATAAATTACTTGGTCTAAATGAAATTAAGAACCACATGCAAAGACAGTACTAGAGCATACAAATGTGTCAAATAAGATGTTTTCACCTATAAATGCAGTCATACTTTGTTTCATTGTGCTTTGTGGACAATGCATTTTTTTTTATCAACACTGAGGCAAGACCCTCCACCTGCTAAAAGATTACCCTCTCCAAAGGATTAGATGATGGTTAGTATTTTATGGTAGCAAAGTATTTTTTAAAAAAGGATCTATATTGCTTTATATGTACATGCTAACATATAATGCTAGCGCCCATTTAATAGGCTACAGCACGGAGTAAACAGCTTTTATATGCATTGGGAAGCCAAAGGATTGTGACTCTCTTGGTTGCAAAATTCACTTTATTGTGGTGGTTTGGAGCAAGCCCACAGTGTCTCCAAGGTCTGTCTGTAACAGGGAACCTCAGCTCAATCTGTTTAAACAATAAGAAGATTTATTATCTCATTTACCGTAAGTTGGAAGCAGGCAGAACCCAGGTGTGTAAAATCAGGACTCAGTTTCCATTTTTCTGAGATTTTATTGACTCTTTTTCTCTGTACGTGGATTCACATTCACTGCCCTGTGGTGACAACATGGCTGCCGCATATACACAGTTGGCTTCCCAGTGTACACAAATTGGCTTCCTGCATGTACACTGTTGACTTCCTGCATGTACACTGTTGACTTCCTGCATGTACACTGTTGACTTCCTGCGTGTACACAAGTTGGCTTCCTATGTGTACTGGACTGGACAAGATGGCCCCGATGGGCCCCGCTTGCCAGCCAGCCCGAGAGACCCACCCATGCACGAATTCGTGCACCAGGCCTCTAGTATTAAAGTAATTATGTTCTGTAGTGAGATGTCAGCATCATGGTGGCATAAGATGTCTGTCACTGTCATTAACCCCAATAACAAGAACCCAGCACCCATCCAGAGACAAAAGTGTCTGGAGGGAGCTGTGGGTCCAGCACCACATGTGGAGGGACCTAGGGGAGTCACCCACCATGCCAGGCAGTGGGCAGACAGACCTGTCCTGGCCGCACACTGTGCAGTGGCCCTGGAACTGGCTTCTGTCAACTGCAGGCTGGGTGCCCCTGGAAAGCACTCAGACACGTGGAGGAAGGAAACGCTGCCCTTTGCAGCAGCCTGATGGACCATGACCGTATTATGCTAAGCAAGATGGGTCAAACCGAAAAAGAAACACTGTCTGGCCCACTTCCCTGTGGAACCGAGCAAAGCCAAACTCACAGACACAGAGGGTAGAACTGTGGCTGCCAGGAGCTGGGGAGAAGATGGTGAAATGGGGAGATGTTGGTCAAGGAGTACAAGTTTCAGCTAGAGGATGAGTAAGTTCTGGGGTCTAATGTTCAGCGTACTGATTACAGTTCATAGTTCTGTATTATGTCCTTGAAAGCCGAGAAGGCTGTACATCTCCCATGTTCTCAACACAGAAAAGAAATGGTCGTTACATGATGTGTCAGCTAATGCTATGGGGTCATCATTTTGCAACATGTGAGTATATCAAAGCAACAAGCTGTCCACTTAAACTTACACAGTGTTATGTCAATCACATCTCAATAAAGCTGGAAAAAAAGTGAAAATCTAATTCAAATAAATAAATAAAATAATGTCTCATATCCTTTAACAAAATAAAGAAATATCTTTTTAAAAAGTTATGGGGAGGGGCCACAAATTATTACAACTGTATATTTACAAAGTGTCTCCTAGAAACGTTGGAAGTGAAAAACATGGTCATTAAAAATGTTAAATCCATAGATGATAAAATCCCTAAATGACATCATTAGCAAGAATTAGCGAACTGGGAGATGCCACTGAGGGTGTGACAAGAAGGCAGCATAGAGAGATAAAACATTTTTCACTGAACTATGGTCAATACCTGGAGAATAAGCTGATAGGCTTCAAACAGACCTAATAGGAGTGTTACAAGCATACAATACAGCAATGGCAGAGTAGAAATATTTCAAAAGGTAATGGCTGCGGCTTTTCCAGACTCGTTGCAAAAGGCACCAAGTCCAGGTCATAGAGGTGAAAACGAATGCACTTCTGGACACAGCCTCGTAAAGGGATCCCAGGTGAATCCCGAGGGGTGACCATCACATCCCCAGCAGACACCTCACCACCCGTCGATGCCAGAGGCAACAGGGCAGCATATCTTCACAGTGTGGGGGGAAAAGCAACCATCACCCTCAGCTCACATCTGCTGAATGTAAAGGCAAAATAAAGACGTGTTCAAATATACAAACATTAAAAACTATATTACCTGCACACCCGCCTGGACACTCACAGAAAGAACATTAAAAAGAGACACCTCAGGGAAAAAGTGGTAATTGTGAGCCAGGCAGGGCAGTCCTGAGGAAGCATTTCTCGAGTGTGTACTATGGTTCAGACCCCGGGCCGCTGCAGGCACGTGGTCGCCGCTTACAGCGTCCTTGGCCTAGCTCTGCAGGACTAAGGTGAGACTATGCCAAGCAGAGGAACGGCAGGCACAAAGGCGTGCGGGCATGAAATACCTGGTATGTTACAAGGAGAAGTCATCAGGAGTAGTGCGGCCACACTGCTCGTGGCTGGAAAAGCTGTGGCTGAAAAGATTGATAGGGTCTAAAATGTGCTTCCAGGCAAAAGGGGCCCATGAGGAGCTGTACAGAGCGATCAAGGGGAGGTGACTCCTGGGGTTTCAGCTTGGTATCGACATGTCGGCATGAATGGATAAAAATGGGAATACAGACTGCGTGGTTCCCCAAACCCTCCCTCCAGGGAGAAGAAGGCTGACCCTCTCCATGGAGACATTTAAAAGACGGCAGCCCTTCCCTGCGTGCATTTAATGCCCCTGAAGTTGTCCAGTCCTGGCTGTCCACCATCTTCCTATTTAGACGATTTGAGGCAAAAAGGGAGAGAGTGAAAGCAGGATAATCCCAACTGGAATGGCAACAAAAAACTGAAATAAGGTAAGCCCCCGAACTGCAGGCAGTTTTGCTTTCTGAAGAAAGATGTGCACATGAATTTGTTTCCCTAGCCACCCTGCAGAGAAACAGAAGACGGGGTACTTGGTAATTTTATGACTATTAGAATGAAGATGTGTCATGGAAAGTTATTGCATCTAAGACAGTGTTCTCCTCCACGCACAGTCTCGGGGGAGGGGGAGGAGGGGGGCCTGGACCGAGCCCTCACCATGCACAGAAGCAGTCCTTTCCAGGCCGTTTTAGATGAGTCCTGTGTGCGCCGCGGGCACGATGCCAGTCCACGGCTGTACTGCACGCGGCGCTCTCCCGACGTAGCCCACAAGGTCACTCCTCTGAGGGTAAGTCCAATGTGATGAATCTGACCCTGGAGCAAGCACACAAACCAGCCCACGTGATTGTGTGCTGAAGAAAACACGTGGCAACACCAGAGTGTGGCCAACACACTAATACAGCCATGCTTGCCCCTTTTCAGGGAGACACGGAGCTCCCAGAAGAGGACATGAAGGACACAGGACCCTCTGATACCGGAAAGCCCACCTCATTCAGACCACGGACTCTGCCTCCCACCGTCTCCTTTCCCTCCATCTGTCATCTGCATGTCCAAATGCTCCAACAGTGATACATCGGAGTGTTAATTCCCTCCTCACAGTCTCTTAAATCTCAAGTCAGACACATTAGAAGTAGGAGCCTCTTTCTTACTGAGTCAACTATTTCATCTTAACTAGTGAAGAAAATTTTAGCAATGAGAAAACAAAGAAGCTGATGGAATTGGATACAAGGTTTTGACTTGCTTCTTCTCTCAAGGGGACACTTCCAAACCTAGACCTTTCCTTTTCCTCATATTTCATACTCTATTTCTCCAAGTCACAGGAATCATAGCCGTGCCCTAACCAGCTTGGCTCAGTGGATAGAGCGTCGGCCTGCGGACTGAAAGGTCCCATGTTCGATTCCGGTCAAGGGCATGTACCTTGGTTGCGGGCACATCCCCAATAGGAGGTGTGCAGGAGGCAGCTGATCGATGTTTCTCTCTCATTGATATTTCTAACTCTCTATCCCTCTCTCATCCTCTCTGTAAAAAATCAATAAAATATATATATTAAAAAAAAAAGTAATCATAGCCGTTCTTAAAGGCACCTCACTATGTGGCACTACACTTGCACATTTCTTCTAGCCAATTAATTACCCTCAAAAATAAATATGCATGCGTTAAAGAGCTAACAATGAACTCCTTTTAAATATTAATGATTAGATTTAAATACTGTATTTATTGTAGAGCAAGATTAAATAAATAAAACAACAAGGTATATGTTTTTCTGCAATTGGCCGCCACCCAACTTTACACCACATCTCCCACTTTCTTCCTTGAACTGTATGCGCCAAGGTCAGGTGCCTCTTTCATTCCTTCCTGAATCCTTTCTTCAGCCCTCCAGATGGTGGCATAATGGGTGATGGTCAGCCCGCGGAGAGAATATGTATCTCTTACGTTATTTACAGTTGCCAGCATACGGCGACAACGGAAAGTAGACTCATTTCGTGCTGGTTTTGTTTTTGAGTTTTCTGCAACTGCTACACCCAGGACAGACTTCTCCCCACCTCCCACCCCGACATGGCTATGCCAATGGAAGCATTTGTGTCCATGTTTTATCATAAGCTGTTTGACATCAGGGACCACATCTTTTCCATCTTCCCCAGGCCTCAGCAGCGTGTCTGAAACTAGAAAGGCCATCCGTTCTCACTGGTTTAGTTAAAAGTCGTGAGTAAATATAGGGAGGAGAGCGAAGGCCCAGAGAGGTTACACAGCCTACCCGAAGTCATAGGGCTAGCAGCAGTGCCGGAACTCACCCTTGGCTGCCTGAGGTGAGTCAAGCCAACAATCATGCAGGAACTGCCCACTCGCGCCACCTCCCTGAGCTCACAGAGGCTGAGCACTGTCTCCCCGTCACAGAAGAGCATCTGCGGCCCAGGGGGCATGCTTTCCTCTAGAGAAATGTATAATAGCAAAAGGCTGGAGATGTTTTCTAGTGTTGAGGGTGATTTTTTATTTTGTTTTGTTTTGTTTTGGTTTGGTTTTTAGTGTGGTAGGCCTTTTAGTCTTTTGAGGAAGAATATAAGGAAGAAAAACATTCACAGGTTTTTTCAGCCTAATTGAAATATTCTCTACATCAAATATGTTCAATGTAGTAGAAACTACAGATGTTATTGCTTTAATTTTATAACCCAATTATTCTTTTATTTCTAGTTGTCTTCAGGATAAATTAACTCTTATCAGCTATTCAAATAGGTAATTATCATAAAGCTAAATACCACATAACCTCATAATCCATGTCAGTTTATAGACTGCGCTGGAGTGAAATTGTGCTCTGGAGTTACAGGAGAGGAGCTCCAGATTTTTATTATTTCCTAACATTTTCCCCCAGAATACCCAAATGAAATTTAACAAGGAGATGATTTCTTTTTGTGAAGACAGGGATCTCAAATTGGCTGTTCTATTGTAGCGGAAAGAATGCTAAACTTGAGGCGAAAGATAATGAGTTTGGATACAAGAGCTGTAATTTACCAGATTGTGACTGTGTCCAAATTATTTTATCCCTTTGTGTTTCAGTTCCCTTCCCTCTAACAGAAGAACCTGGAATTGCATCTCTAAGATCCTGTAGAACCCACGACCTCCTGCTTCTGACGGTGCTGTAATACTCTAGCTGTTACATCTCGGGTTCAATGCCGTGTGGTTATAATAGACTAGAGGCCTGGTGCACGAAATTCGTGCACCGGGGAGGGGGTGTCCCTCAGCCCAGCCTGCACCCTCTCCAATCTGGGACACCTCAAGGGATGTCCGACTGCCCATTTAGGCCCGATCACAGTAGGATCGGGCCTAAATGGGCAGTCGGACATCCCTCTCACAATCCAGGACTGCTGGCTCCCAACTGCTCGCCTGCCTCCTTCCTGATTGCCCCTAACCACTTCTTCCTGCCCACCTGATTACCCCCTAACCACTCCTCTGCCAGCCTGATTGATGCCTAACTGCTCCCCTGCCAGCCTGTTTGCCCCTAACTGCCCTCCCCTGCAGGCCTAGTCCCCCCCAACTGCTCTCTCCTGCAGGCTTGATTGCCCACAACTGCCCTCCCTTGCAGGCCTGGTCCCTCCCAACTGCCCTCCCTTGCTGGCCATCTTGTGGTGGCCATCTTGTGTCCACATGGGGGCAGCCATCTTTGACCACATGGGGGCAGCCATCTTGTGTGTTAGAGTGATGGTCAATTTGCATATTACTCTTTTATTAGATAGGGTAGAGGCCTGGTGCATGGGTGGGGGCCAGCTGGTTTGCCCTGAAGGGTGTCCCAGATCAGGGTGGGGGTTCCCTTGGGGTGTGGGGCATCCTGGGTGAGGGGCCTGTGGTGGTTTGCAGGCCGGCCATGCCCCCTGGTGACCCAAGCAGAGGCCCTGGTATCTGGGATTTATTTATCTTCTGTAATTGAAACTTTGTAGCCTTGAGTAGAACCAAGCCTCCTGCTTTCCATGGCCACAGCCATTTTTGTTGGGATTTATGTATCTTCTATAATTGAAACTTTGTAGCCTTAAGCAGAGGCCAAGGCAGGCCAGGGCTGTGGAAGCTTGGCTTCCTCCATCGCCGGGGGCAACTCAAGCCTCCTGCTCTCTCCAGCTCCGTGGCTGCCGCCATTTTTGTTGGGATTTATTTATCTTCTATAATTGAAACTTTGTAGCCTTCAGTGGAGGCCTGGGCCGGCCAGGGTGTGCAGAAAGCTTGGCTTCCTCCATTGCTGGGAAAACCCAAGCCTCCTGCTCACTCTGTGGCTGCAGCCATCTTGGTTGGGTTAATTTGCATACTCACTCCTGATTGGCTGGTGGGCGTGGCTTGTGGGTGTAGCAGAGTGATGGTTAATTTGCATATTACTCTTTTATTAGATAGGATAATAAGGACAACCCCTGTGGCCTGGAACAAAATTGTATCCCCCTGCATCACTTCAGGGCATGACCAGGATAGAGGGAAAGTTAGTGAGACATTCACATGCAAAATTTAAGGATATGCCCCAATTCAGTAATTGAGATAAATATTATTTTAATGCATGACTTTTAAAAACCAAATTAATGCAAAAATTCACAATGAACAAATATCAAAATTTTAAATAAAGATGGGATCAGTGCTCAGAGCAAAGAGGTGTGTATTAGAATAGGCTCATTTACACTATGGTTGTTTGTTTTTTAAAGCATAATTCCCATATCTCAGAGGCTTATCAGCGTTAATAATGCTGGCTGTTGCTGTTAGAGCTGTGGGTCTCTATGCGCTCTGCCCCACAGGCGCACAGGGACCCAGAGAAGGCAGGGGAGACAGGACAGCAGAGCCACTGACTGCATTATCTTAGGTTAAGTAGCGCTCCAGTGACGAGCGGCCCTGAATCCCCATGGCTTGCAGCAACAAGGGCTGGTTTCTGGCCACATCCCATCTCCATTACAAATCAGCTGTTGCACATATATCTCACTCCAGGTCCTAGGCTGAAGAAGACTCGCTGCGCTCATGGCAAAGGGAAAAGATAAAAGGGAAGAATCTTAAGGTGACTATGAAACCCCTGCTGAATATATAGGGAGAACCAAGATAGTGGCGTATGTAAATGCTGGTACTCGCTGCCTCCTACAACCACATCAAAATTAAAGCTAAAATGCCAAACAACCATCATTCAGAACTGCCTGAAATCTGGCTGAATGGAAGTCCTACAGCTAGAGAAGTAAAGAAGAAAGCACACTGAGACTGGAAGGAGAGGTGGAGGCACAGAACAGGCTTGTCCAACACCTACCTGTGCCTTTTTCTTTTTTTTAATTGGGAGGGAAATTATGACTGCAGAGGCCTCCTGTGAGGAGCAAAATGTCCTAGCCCCACACCAGACCCTCAGCCCAAGGTTCCAGAGCTGGGAAGAGAAGTCCCCGTAATTTGGGGTTGTAAAATCCAGAAGGTATTGTGGCGGCCTGACACTGAGGCTGCTGGAGACCCAGGCAGTTCTTCTTAAAGGGCCAGAGCATGAACTTACTCACACTCACTCCCTCTGAGCTCCAGCACTGGGATAGCAGCTTGAAAGGAATTTGGGATATTTGGGGAGAAACTGGACTGTCTGGCATCAGGGCAAGCACTCGGGGGTGGCTTTCTCCATGGTAGGGGTGCTCCCAGCAGCTATTGTTCCTGTGCTGGGACCTCCCCTGTCACAGAGTTGACTGGCAGCTCTGCTCTGGTGATTCCCTGAACCCTTTCCCATCCAATTTGCGGCCCCACCCAAGCTGCCTGTCCTGGCTCAGCTTCAGACTTTCCTAAAATCTCTCAAACAACCAGGAGCTGGTGACAATGTGTTCCATAACTATCAACAAGAGGCCCAAGACCCCGCACTAGCACCAGCCTGCTTTGTTTCACAGCATGGCCTCACCTGGGCATTCCCATGCCCAATACAAGTAGCAACCATATGCAGATTGCTCTGTAGCTCCTGCCGGGTGACCCCAGGCACTGGCTTACTTTGCACCTCTTGGGAAGCCCCAGAGAAAGTGCACCTGGTGGACAGCTTCAGACCATAGCCAATTACAACTCTACACATCCACAAGCAACACACTCAAGAGGCAGACTCGGTGAGCACCAAAGCCCCACTGAAGCAAGTCCTGCTCCATAGGGGTGTTTCCTGTGCAGCAGCTCTTCCACTGTAGTCGCAGCTGCTCCTCACCGTCAACTAGACTGGAGGCCAATTCTTCCCAGTGATGCCAACAGCAATCAAGGCTCAACTACAATAAGACAGCACACACAGCCCACACATGGAGTACACCTGGAGTACCCAGCTCAGGTGACTGGGAAACTGAGCCACTGGGCCCTACAGGACACCTATTACACAAGGCTGCTCTACCAATTCCAGGAGACATAGCAGCTCTACCCAATACATAGAAACAAACACAGGGAAACAGCCAAATGTGGAGACAAAGAAACATTGTCACAAATGAAAGAACAGAAGAAATCTCCAGAAAAATAACTAAATGAAATGGAAGCAAGCAAACTACTGGATACAGAGTTTAAAACAATGGTTATAAGGGTGCTCAAGGATCTTAATGAGAGCTTCAAGGGACTTAGTGAGACTTTCAAGGGTCTTAGTGAGAATTTCAAGAACCTTAGTGATAGCATCAAAGACATGAAAAAGGACCAGTCAAAAATTAAGCATACATTAACTGAAATAAAGAATAATTCATAGGAAGTCAAGAGTACAATGGAGGATTCAGAGGATTCAACAATTTGTAATATGAGGAAGCAAAAACCAATCAGAAGAGCAAAAAGAAAAAATAATCCAAAAATATGAAGATAGTATAAAGAGCCTTTGGGACAACTTCAAGTGTACCAACATTCACATTATGGGGGTGCCAGAAGGAGAGAGAGAAAGCAAATATTGAAACCTATTTGAAAATAATAATTACAGAAAACTTCTCCCACTTGGGGAAAGAAATAGACTTACAAGTCCAGGAAGCACACAGAACCCCAAACAAAAGGAATCCAAAGAGGACCACACCAAGACACGTCATAATTAAAATGCCAAGGGTTAAACACAAAGAGAGAATCTTAAAAGCAGCAAGAAAAAAGCAGTTAGTTACCTACAAGGGAGCACCCATACGATTGTCTGCTGATTTCTCAACAGAAACTTTGCAGGCCAGAAGGGAGTGGCAAGAAATATTCAAAGTGATGAATAGCAAGGACTTACAACTAAGATTACTCCACCCAGCAAAGCTATCATTTAGAATTGAAGATCAGATAAAGAGCTTCGCAGACAAGAAAAAGCTAAAGGAGTTCATCACCACCAAACCAGTATTACATGAAATATTGAAAGGTATTCTTTAAGAAGAGGAAGAAGAAGAAGAAGAAATCAGAAATGTGAACAATAAAATGGTAATAAATACATATCTATCAACAATTGAATCTAAAAATTCAAAATAAGCAAACAAGAAATGTAATGAGCAAAATAAACTGATGAATAAAATGGAACCAGAGGCATGGAAACATGGAACAGACTGATGAATCTCAGAAGGGGTGTGTGTGTGTGTTGGGGGGAGGGAGGATTAACCAAAAAACTTATATGCATATATGCATAGCCCATGGACACAGACCATAGGGTTGGGAAGGCCTGGAGCAGGGTGGGAACCAGGTGGAGGAGGACATTGGGAGGAAAAAGGGAGACATATGTAATATTCTCAATAATAAAGATTTTTTAAAAAAATAAACATAATAATAAAAGTGTAATATGCTAATTAGACGGGACAGCTGAACAACCTTTTGGACATCCATCTGGACGTCCTTCCGGATGTCCGTCCAGACAAAGCCACAGCAGCGGGGCTGAGGCAAAGGCAGTTAGGGGCGATCAGGCAGGCAGGTGAGTGGTTAGGAGCGATCAGGCAGGAAGAGTGATTAGGGATAATAAGGCAGGCAGGCAGAAAGGATAGGGGTGATCAGGCAGGCAGGCAGGCAAGCTGTTAGGAGCCAGCAGTCCCAGATTATAAGAGGGATGTCCAACTGCTGGTTTAGGCCCGATCCCTGCATGATTGGGCAGTCAGACATCCCCCAAGGGGTCCTGGATTGCAAGAGGGTGTAGGCCGAGCTGAGGGACCCCTCTGCCCCATGCACGAATTTTGTGCACTGGGCCTCTAGTAATAAATAAAATAAAATGCCTGCTCCACATGGCACACCTCACTTCTGCTCATCATTCATTGGTCGAGGAGAACCACATGTCCATCAGGTATCAGTGGTGTGGAGAAGTATCCTCTTCCCTGCAGGGAAGGCAGCAGGTATTTCTCATGGTGTGCTCTGTCCCACAGTCCACCCTGTTGTCATGAACATTCACTTCCCTCCCTTCTACAGACACACTCCTCCTCTCCCTGAGGGGGACAGTCTGAAAGTCCCACTCAATAAGGCGTTAGGCACAAAGCCCAAGAGTTCTACATCAGGGCAGATGCAGCCGCTCCCAGTCCAGAGAAACGTTCTCTGCCACACGCATGTCCAACATATTATCATGAGCAAAGAGTGGGATAATGTTATTAATTATCAGTTGCTGAATAACAAATTGCCCAAAATGTTGGCGCTTAAAACAGCAAACACTTCTCTCAGTTTCTGTCAATCAGAATTCAGGAGCAGCTGAGCGGTTCTGCCTCCGTGTTCTTTGTAAGATGGCAATCAGGATGAGAATCAGGGCTGCGGCCACGTGAGGGCTGGACTGAGGGGGAACACACTTCCAAACTCACTCATGTGGCTGTGTGCAGGCCTCAGAAGATCCACCACCAAGATCACTCATGGCTAATGGCAAACCTCAGTTTCTTGCTATGTGGACCTCTCCATAGGCTGCCTGAGGGTCCTCCTGGTATGGCTTCCCTTGCCTGAGGGCTGCCCCAAAGGGAGAGACAGAGATAACGTCCCAAATGAATCCCATACTCAAATAATCATGAGCATAAAATAGTTGTATGCCTCTAAGTTTTGTAACACATCTGTAGGGATGGAAAAAAGGCCTTTCTTTTTCTTTGCTGTGGCTTTGCACAATTTATTAGAACCCCAAGATTGTTAGCTCCTCCGATTTTATCAGCCCCTCTGTTCAAACTGCAAGACAAGTTACTCTCAAGGCTACATTCTTGCATACCCCTCCTCTCTGCTGTTTTCACAACTCAGGGATTATTAGTAGAAAGTTACCTTCTCCCCCTTCAAAGAAGCCTCTTTTGAACTCTTCATAACTTTTGCTCTAAGGATGTTTTACAGGCTTTGGAAAAATACTGGTAAGACACCTCCTTAGGACATCTGCTCAGACTGTCTCCTGAGGAATTAACAAAGACAACCCCCCTGATGTCTGCTCAACTTCAGCCCCCAAATCCTTCTCCCTTCCTTGTCACCTAGCAACAGCAACCAAGGCTTTAAAAGGGGGAGCCGCTTTTGTTCTTTGCCCTTGTATTGATTAGCAATGAACCAGCTCTTTTCCTTTGGGGAAAGTAAAAATAAACTTTCTCTCTGCATCTTTTCTTTTAGTTGTGAATTCTTTCATAGCCCACGTCACCACCCAAAACCTTAGCAACATCAATAAATGATAAGAACATAGATTGGTACATGGAGTGGGATGCTTTCATTAAAAAAAACAACAAACTGCCCAGTCAGTGTGGCTCAGTGGTTGAGCATCCACCTATGAACCAGGAGGTCACAGTTCAATTCCCTGTCAGAACATATGCCTGGTTGTGGGCTCGATCCCCAGTGTGGGGCATGCAGGAGGCAGCTGATCAATGATTCTCTCTCATCATTGATGTTTCTATCTCTCGCTCCCTCTTCCTTCCTCTCTGAAATCAATAAAAATATTTTAAAAAACACAAAAACTAAAACATATGACATTGTTTTTTGGGCTGAGTTGTAGACAAAAGCTGGAAGAGCCTCAAGGAGCCTTAGTGCAAGCTTGAAGTTTAGTAGAAACTTGTTATTAGATATTGGAGTAAAGGAGATATGTATCCTTAATGCTGAAAAGTTTGCCAACATTTTTGCCAGAGGTAATGTACAAAACAGAAGATATATCTAATACATTTGTAGATTTTGCTAAGGAGATTTCCAGAAAGAATGTTGAAACTGCCAATTTATTTTGTTTAGCTACATATAATAAAGTACAGAAGGGGTGAGATGAGCTACAATGACATAAAAAGAACTCTTTGGTTTTTAATTTCAATAAGAATTTAGAAGAAATATGAGGGAGCCAGAACTTGTTGGTTCAAAAAGAAAACCATTTCTTATTCTCAGACTCTGAAGACAGCAAAAAGATCTCAATATCACCCCCCCCCCCTCAAATGGCCTCAGGGTAAATATCATCTCAAGGAAGGGACTGCGACCCTTTGCAACACTTCAGGAAGACTTGCAGGCCTGCCTCGTGGATTCTCAACTCAACAAAAAGGCCTCAGACCTCTGCAGAGCATTGTCCCACAGCACAGTGACTCTAAAAAGAAGCCAGGTAGAGCCTGACATGAAGAGATTCGTGAGTGCTGCTTTGCCTAATGGAGTGAAACCTAATAAGATTTATTATGAGAAACTCGCGTAAGGTTTAAGAGAATTCAACTGATGAAAGTACTGGCAAGTTGTATCCAACTTTTTATGGGGAGAAAAAAAGCTGAGAAGTCTACTCAGTTGTATACTGATCTATTTCTCATTAAGTGGAATGGTCTCAGAGGATGGAACCAGGAGCCATAGAAAATCCTTATTGGAGAGTAAAACTAGGCCCAAATCAAGGAGCCAACAACATGGTCCTGGCTGGATTTCAGCATTGCTGTAGATGAGCAACTGCTATGTGTGCACCCATTTCCCCCATTTCGTAACTGCTGTGGTTATCTGATCTTTGTCTTTCCATTGCACATTGGATATGTTCGAAAGACAGCTGAACTCTTTAACCCACAGATATTCAGATCCAGAAGAACCACACTCAAGGGACCACATCCAAACTGTCTTATCCATACCGGGACCTGATTTAGATGACAATACCCTGGAATTTGAACCAAAGCCATCATGGAGTGAGGCTTGGCTGGTCTTGGAAGAGAATGAGTATGTTTTTCATGTGAGAGGAATGTACTTGTGGCCAGAGAACAGATTGTGGCAGATGAAAGATGTTCACAAATTTTTTGACACTTGCCTCCATCCATTTCCCCCTCTTGAATCTGCGATGGCCTGGGGATTCTTCGATCACTGTGGTGTAGTAGAAGTGGCATGTCCTGGTTCAGAGCCTGGCCTTTAAAAGGACTTGTAGGTATTCCCTTGGTGTCTCGGGATTATGGTTTATTTACACTGCAGAAGCAAATGATGACAAAATCTCAGTGATATGTTCCTTACTTCCATTTCAAGTTACTGTGAGTTCACTGCAATTCTGGCCCACGTGTTGTTCATCGCAGGTCATGGGATGAGTAAAATGTCTCTTTCTGGACCATAACAGCCTCACGGCAGAGGAAAACAATAAAATGCAGTAGCCATATGTTGGCTCTGGGGGCTTCTCCTTGGACATGTCACACCTTACACCTGCTCACAGCCCATTAATGAAAACCAGTCACCTAGCTCAAACCTACCTGCAAGGAAGATTGGGAATGTGCAGGTCTTGACACATATTTTGTAGGCAGTAAATGTCTGTCATACAAGGAGTACCACATTCATGAATGTCCCTCTTGCTCTGGGGCTATTTAAATAAATGGTCAGTAGAGCTTTGTGTCTTAGGTCAGAAGATCCCATTTAAGGCCACACTAAACTACCTAACTGTCTGAAGCAATGGGTCCTATTAAAATGGTAATTTAATTTTGAGAAATTAAAAAAGATGGCCAGATCTGCACTCTGAATATTCTAAACTAGTTCAAACTTCTCACAATAGTATTTTCCATAAAAATACTGGAGAGAAAAATTAAGTGACTGTGCTCAAGTCAAAATCTTTCCTGAAGGTCTCCCAGAAGTATTTTTCAAAAAACTTTGGCAACATCTGGGACAGAATTTTAGAGTTTTAAGACTGAAATAAGAAAGACTACTTAGGCTGTGGGCCAAAAATAATGAGTTCTGGCCAAAGTGATGAAGTTGAAGGTGGAACAAGAAGACACATTCCAAAAATATTTTAAGGTAGAAGTGAAAGAACTTCAGAAATAGATGGTTGTGAGCAGAAAATACAAAATGTCAGGCACACAGAGTGCATCAAATATTTCAAAGATAAAGAATTAAAATTCCAGAATAAAATACGGGTGAAAAGTATTGCCTTTCTTTTCATAATTAGGAAATCTGGAAAATTGGAAGTTGAGAAATTTGACTGCAAAGCTTTAAAAATGCCTGCACTCTTCTAACACATATGCACAAGATCGAAAATAAAGACAAAGTGGAGAAAAAAAATATTGCAACACAGATAATAGAGTGAAGGTCCTAATATGTAAAGATTACTTATCTATAATAATAAAAGCATATTTTGCTAATTAGACCAGACAGCCGAACAACCTTCCCGACAATCTTCTAGATGAAGCCGGGGCTGCGAGGGCTGAGGCAAGTCGCTGTGGCTGCGAGGGCCAAACCCCTTGCACGAATTTCGTGCATCAGGCCTCTAGTGAATCAATAATAAAATATAAACTCCCAGATCAAAAGGGTCAAAAGACATGAAGAAGCAACTCACAAAATAAGAAATACAAATCACCAATAAGCACATGATGTTCCTTTTTACTGGTGATCAAATAAATTCCAAGTTTAAAATGTGACATGAACTTTTCCCACCAAAATGCAAATATTGAAAATATTTACAAAATCTAGAGTTAGTAATAATTTAAAGAAAACACTATCTCCCAATCTCTGCTAGTAAAAGTGTAAATTAGTATCATTGTTCTGGAGGGAAGCATGACAATATGTAAACAATTTTGAATAAAAATATCTTTTGACCCAGAAATCTTACTTAAAGGATTTATGGGGAGATGATAATTGTGCAAGTGCTTTTTCAAGGTTGTGCATTCTAGGAATAAACTTATTGGAGGCCTGAATACCCATGAGCGAAGATGTTCATCAACAATGAAATACAGCCTGCAGTTATATTTATTGACCTGGAAAGTTGGCTAAATTATATTGTTTAATAAATAACAAAGCTATCCTATTGTATTTTCTGGTCATAAATATACAATCCAAACCCACAGCCTCTAAGAACAGAATTGCAATCAGAACCAGCAAGGCATATTATCATAGCTGTCTCTCAGTCTCTCTGATCTTCTTTGCACATAGCTTTCATTCTGAAGTCTCACTCCACCCTGCTTTTTTGTTGTTGTTGTTTTCCATATGGCCGAAAATAGTTACAAATATCATATACTAAATGTGCATTTCTTTAGCTCCATGAGGCAGACAAAATAAACTGGAATATTTTAGCCTCACCTCAAAGTCCTTGAGAATCCACTCTGATTGACCCAATCTAGAGAACCATCTAACCCTGGTTTAACCAACTGATGATTGGGTAACAGTGTCATCCTATATAATAAAAGGCTAATATGCAAATTGACCCAACGGCAAAATGACCAGTCACTATGACGTGCACTGACCACCAGAGGGCAGACGCTCAATGCAGGAGCTGCCCCCTGGTGGTCAGTGCACTCCCACAGGAGGAAGCACAGCTCAGCCAGAAGCCCTGAGCCAGGCTCATGGCTGGTGAGCACAGTGGCAGTGGCAGAAGCTTCTCCCACCTCCACAGCAGCACTAAGGATGTCTGACTGCCCCATGGGGAGTGGGCCTAAGCTGTCAGTCAGACATCCCCTGTGGGCTCCCAGACTGTGAGAGGGTGAAGGCCGGGCTGAGGAACCCCTCCCCCGCCCCAAGTGCACGAATTTCGTGCGCCAGGCCTCTAGTATTGAATAAAATTGTTCTTATGGTAGCTGGGTGGGGGAGGTGGCGCTGTTCCTGTAAAATGAGGACAATTCTCAGAAAATCCAGGGTGGAGGAACTAGTCAATTAAAACAGGTGGCACCCAGTATATTCTACCTAACTGCTCTCTAGCAAACAGACACAGTCATTTTTCCCCATTTACTTCAAATATACCACATCTACACAGCTAACCCAAGCAGAAAGCAGAGTAGCTTCTATGAGGGTGATGTCAAGACCCCGCTCTCTGGTGATGCACTTTTCTCCAAGATTGTATCCCACAGATTCTTACTATCCAGTATTACATGGCATAACTTAACACAAAACAGTGGAGGAAAGCAGCCTACGTGTAGTATGGTTGTCATTTGAAAGTGACAGTACAGGAGAACTAGGCCTGGGCCACTGGTCCAGAGCACAGACTCTGCTGCAGGCTTTCTCAACCTTGACCCTATTCACACTGTGGTCAGATGACTCTGTTATGGGAGACTTGTTTACATCAGGCCTCTCGATGCCAGGAGTACCTCCCCAAGTTGTGACACTCAAACATGTCTGCAGATATTGCCAAATGCCTGTTGGGGACAGAACCCCGCCCACCCCACCCCCCCCAAATTGGGAACCACTGGTGGATTCGGACAGACAAGGAGAGTTTTAAACAATGAGCAAGTACCCCGGTAGGAATGTAAGTTTCCTGTTCTGAAACTTGGCTCCCAAAAGTCTTCCTGAAGCAAACTTTTTTTATCTAGTGATTTTCAAAACCACGTGTGAGGGGAAATTCAGGACAATTTCCCTAACGGGGGAACTGCACCATGGGGCCGTGTGCTGGCTATCAGTGCAGGTGTTTGGGACCCGGGATCGCCTTGACCGGTATGCCAACCAGGTCATTATTTCCAGCTTTTTGGAATTCTTCTGAAGAAACAACTCCCAGTAAAAATCAATAGCTACCTAGCAATCCCGTTAAGAACTTTTTCTGCTAGCCCATGACAGAGGTCTCATTAGGCATGCCTTTTGAACCCCTGTTCAGGGCTTTGCCTCACCTGTTGTCCACTCTTTCTTAGCATCATGACAAGACAGGATCTTCCTGTGATGTTGCCCCATATCAAGTTTTTATTCCAATTAAGTGTGCTTTACAGTGAGATACATGATGTCCTTCATCCCATATGGTTTGTACTGTAATAAGGGGCTTTGGGAGGTAAAATAACAACTGTTCATTTTTTCTCAGTCATATCCCTCAATCTAGTGCAAGTCATTCATTTTTCAAATCCTCACATATATTTAAAATACATTGTGGCATCCACTACCCATGTTCAGCAAGGCATATTTGATCTTATTGCCTCCAGAGGTTGGCTGCAAACAGGGAAGATTTCCCTATAAGATGCTCACCATTGGGCAAACCAATTATGGTTGACAAGTCGAGTATTTCAAACTGCACACAAAATAACAGTTCCCCTGGTAATCAAGGTTGGTAGAGTTGCCTCCAAAATTGAAAATAGCCCCTAAAACTCAAGGAAGAGAGAACTGTTGGGACACAATTTTGAATCCAGATCAGGAGAAGAAAAGGATAGACATCAGAATGTTGACCTGAGTTACCAGAAGGTGATGCACCCTGCAGAAATTCTCTCAGTAAAGTGTCGTATTCTGTATTGCTTCACTTTTCAATAATTGTGTGTCAATTATATAATAAAATAAAATAATTTCACTGAGATAAAAACTTTAAAAATACTTTAAAATCCAATTGACATCAATGACTAAATCTTCCAGACAGAATATCAATAAGAAAACAGTGGCCTTAAATCACACATTAGACCAGATGGATTTTATTGATATTTTCAGAGCATTTCACCTCTCTCCCCCGCCCCCCCTCCCCCCCGCAAAAAAAAGAACATACTCAAGTGAACATGGAACATTTTTTAGGACAGACCACATGTTAGGCCACAAAACAGGACTTAATAAATTTAAGATGATTGAAATCATTTCAAGCATCTTCTCCAACCACAATGGTACAAAACTAAAAATCAATTACAAAAAAAAAGAACTAAAAAACACACAAACACATAGAGGATAAATAGCATGTTATTCAACAATGAATGGGTTAACAATGAGATTAAGAAAAAATGAAATGAGACAAATGAAAATAAAAACACAACAACCTAAAATCTATAGGACATAGAAAGAGCAGTCCTAAGAGAGAAATTCATGGATAGCATTACGGGCCTACCTCAGGAAACAAGATGAATCTCAAATAAACAATCTAACCTCACACATAAAGGAACTATAAAAAGAACAACAAACAAAGCCCAAAGTAAGTAGAAGGAAGGAAATAATAAAGATCAGAGAGTAAATAAACAAAACAGGTCTTAAACAAACAATAAAAAATTTCAGTGAAACCAGGAGCTGGTTCTTTGAAAAGATAACAAGATTGATAAACCTTTAACCAGACTCATCAAGAAAAAAAGGAAGAGGACCTAAATAAATAATATCAGAAATGAAAGAAGATATGTGAAAACTGACACCACAGAAATATAAATAATTATACAAAAATACTATGAACAATTATATGCCAACACATTGGACAATCTGAAAGAAATGGATAAAATCCTAGAAACATACAATTTTCCAAGACTGAACACTCTGATTATGACCGACAGAATCAAATCAGTAAACAAAAAAACCAACAAGCAAATGTCCTGGACCAGATGGCTTCATAGGTGAATTTTACCAAATATTCAGAGAGGAATTAACACCTTTCTTCCTCAAACTTCAAAAAAATTCTAGAGGAGGAAAGCCTCCCAAGCTCATTTTATGAGGCTAGTATTATCCTGATTCTAAAACCAGATAAAGATACTACAAAGAAAAAAAATTACAGGCCAATATCCCTGATGAACATAGATACAAAAATGCTCAATAAAATATTAGCAAATCAAGTTCTGCAATACATTAAAAAGATCATACACCATGATCCAGTAGGATTTATTCCTGGGTTGCTAGGTTGGTTCAATATTTGAAAATTGATTAACGTGATACATCACATTAAAAAAATGAAGGATAAAATTGTATGACCATATCAACTGATGCAGAAAAATAATTTTTAAAATCCAGCATCCATTGATAAAAACTCTCAACAAAGTGGGAATAGAGAGAACATACTTCAACATAATAAAGGTCACATATGACAAACCCACATCTAACATTATACTCAATGGAGACACACTACAATTGTTTCCCTTAAGATCAGGAACAAGAGGGAAACTGGAGGAAAAAAATGGCAGCGGAATAGACAGATGTGTTCTGAGCCTTGTCCCGGAGCAGAAAGAAAGAACAGCTGAGGGTCGCACGAGGAGTATTTGTTGGCAAGTTAAGGGACAGCTAAACTCCAGGAGAAAGTGGGGGACTGCTAGACAGGGTTCCCCTGACCGGGCAGCACGCACTGCAGCTGGGTCCCCTCCCGGAGCTACAGGCTCGGACGCGGAGTCTGCGCCATCTTGAAAGGAAAAGTGGAGCTTATCAGAAGCCTGAAAATTTACAACTGCGGCCCCCTTGGAACAGCTGCAAGCCCCAGAACACCGGTCCCCAATTGGCACAAACAAGTGGATTCAGAGGAGCTCTACACTCCACCATGGAAAGGAGAGAGAGAACTACATAACCAGACATCCAGAGAAGAGACACCATGGGGAGACAAAGAAACAGCCCACATATGAAAGAAAAGCAGGCATCACCAGAAAAGGAAGTAAACGAAATGGAGGCAAGTAACCTTCCAGAGAAAGAATTCAGAGAAATAGTCATAAGGTGGCTGAAAAGAATGGAAGACAAATTCGACAATATGAGTAAGAACCAAGAGGAAATGAAGAAGAACCAAGAAGAAATGAAAAATGACATTGCTGCTGTAAAGAACTCAATAGAAAGCATCAAGAGTAGACTAGAAGAAGCAGAGGACCGCATCAGTGAGCTAGAAGACAAGATGGGAAAAAATACCCAAGTAGAGCAGCTTCTGGAAAAAAAATATTAAAAAGCAGGAGGAGAGCCTAAGGGAACTTTGGGACAACACGAAACAAAACAACATCCTCATGCCGAAACCGGTTTGGCTCAGTGGATAGAGTGTCGGCCTGCGGACTGAAGAGTCCCAGGTTCGATTCCGGTCAAGGGCATGTACCTTGGTTGCGGGCACATCCTCAGTGGGAGGTGTGCAGGAGGCAGCTGATCGATGTTTCTCTCTCATCGATGTTTCTGGCTCTCTGTCCCTCTCCCTTCCTCTCTGTGAAATATCAATAAAATATATTAAAAAAAAACAACAAAAAAAAAACAACATCCTCATAATAGGGGTTCCAGAAGGAAAGGAAACTGAGCAAGGAATAGGAAACCTGTTTGAAGAAATAATGACAGAAAACTTCCCTGATATAGGGAAGAAAAAAGGCACACAAATCCAAGAAGCTCACAGAGTCCCAAGCAAAATGAACCCCAAAAGACCGATGCCAAGGCACATTATAATTACATTGGCAAACACCAACGACAAAGTAAGAATCTTAAAAGCGGCCAGAGAGAGACAGAAAGTTACATACAAAGGAACCCCCAGCAACTGATTTCTCAACAGAAACTCATCAGGCCAGAAGGGAATGCAATGAAATATACAAAGTCATGCAAAGGAAGGGTCTGAATCCAAGAATACTGTACCCAGCAAGGCTATCAATCAAAATTGAAGGTGAAATCAGGAGTTTCACAGACAAAAAAGGACTAAGGGAATTTATTACCACCAAACCAGCTATGCAAGAAATGCTAAAGGGTCTGCTGTAAAAAAAAGAAATAGGAAGCAAAAAAGGAACACAGGTGTAAAGAATAGGAATGGTGACAAATAAGTACCTATCAATAATAACTTTAAATGTAAATGGATTAAATGCCCCAATCAAAAGATATAGGTTAACGGATTGGATAAGAAAACAAGACCCATATATCTGCTGTCTACAAGAAACTCACCTCAGAAAAAAAGACGCACACAGACTGAGGGTGAAGGGATGGAAAAAGGTCTTCCAGGAGAATGGAAATAAAAAGAAGCTGGGGTAGCAATACCTATATCGAACAAATTAGATCTCAAAGTGAAGGACATACCAAGAGATAAGGAAGGCCACTTCATAATACTAAAGGGAGCAATTAAACAAGAAGAAATAACTCTGGTAAACGTATATGCACCCAATACAGGAGCACCCAAATACATAAAAAATCTCCTGGAGGACATCAAGGGAGAGATCGACAGTAATACAATCATAGTAGGAGACTTTAATACCCCACTATCACCATTGGACAAATCCTCTAAACAAAAAATCAGCAAAGAAACATCAATCCTAAATGACTCACTAGGCCAGATGGAATTAATTGACATCTTCAGAACATTTCACCCCAAAGCCACAGAATATACATTCGTCTCAAGTGCACATGGGTCATTTTCAAAGATAAACCATATGTTGCGACATAGGCAAAGTCTCTTCAAATTCAAGAAGATAGAAATCATATCAAGCATCTTCTCAGACCACAGTGGCATAAAACTGGAAATCAACTACAATAAAAACAATCCAAAGAAATCAAACACATGGAGACTAAACAGCATGTTATTAAACAATGACTGGGTTACCAGAGAGATCAAGGAAGAAATAAAAAACATCATGGTAACAAATGACAATGAAAACACAACAATCCAAAATCTATGGGACACAGCAAAAGCAGTCTTGAGAGGGAAGTTCATAGCTCTACAAGCATACTGCAAAAAACAAGAAACAATGGTAATAAATTGCCTAACCTTACAACTCAAAGAGTTAGAAAAAGAGCAACAAGAAAAGCCCGGTGTAAGTAGAAGGAAGGAAATAATAAAGACCAGAGCAGAGATAAACGACATTGAGACAAAAAAAAATAATAATACAAAAGATCAACAAAACCAAGAGCTGGTTCTTTGAAAGGATAAACAAAATTGATGAACCTCTAGCCAGGCTCACCAAGAAGCAAAGAGAGAGGACCCAAATAAACAAAATCAGAAATGAAAGAGGTGAAATAACAACAGGTCCCGCTGAAATACAAAGGATTGTTAAAAAATACTACGAACAACTCTATTCCAACAAACTGGACAACCTGGAGGAAATGGACATATTCCTAGAAAAATATAACCTTCCAAAACTCAATCAGGAAGAATCTAAACAGCTCAATATGCCAGTAACTATGGAAGAAATTGAAGCAGTCATCAAAAAGCTTCCGGCAAACAAAAGCCCAGGGCCAGATGGCTTCACAGAGAGTTTTACCAAACATTCAAGGAAGAACTAAAACCTATCCTCCTCAGACTATTACAAAAAATTCAAGAGGAAGGAACACTTCCAAATTCATTCTATGAAGCCAGCATCACCCTAATACCAAAACCAGATAAAGACAACACAATGAAAGAGAATTACAGGCCAATATCCCTCATGAACGTAGATGCCAAAATCCTCAACAAAATTCTAGCAAATCGGATCCAGCACTACATCAGAAAGATCATACACCATGACCAAGTAGGATCTATCCCAGGAATGCAAGGATGGTACAATATCCGCAAATCAATTAACATGATACATCACATAAACAAATTGAGAGATAAAAATTACATAGTTATATCAATTGATGCAGAAAAAGCATTTGACAAAATCCAACACCCTTTCTTGATAAAAACTCTCAACAATGTGGGAATAGAAGGATCATACCTCAACATAATAAAAGCTATATATGATAAACCCACAGCTAACATCATACTCAATGGGCAAAAACTAAACCCATTTCCCCTAAGAACAGGAACAAGACAAGGATGCCCACTCTCACCACTCCTGTTTGACATAGTACTGGAAGTATTAGCCACTGCAATTAGACAAGAAGAAATAAAAGGCATCCCAATTGGAAAAGAAAAGTAAAGCTGTCCTTATTTGCAGATGACATGATATTGTATATAAAAAACCCAAAAGACTCCATCAAAAAACTAACAGACTTAATAAATGAATTCGGCAATGTAGCAGGATACAAAATTAACACCAAGAAATCTAAGGCATTTCTATACACCAATAGTGAACTTACAGAAAGAGAGACTAAAAAAGCAATCCCATTTACCATCGCACCAAAAAAAATTAAGATACCTAGGAATAAACTTAACCAAGGAGGTAAAAGACCTATATGCGGAAAACTACAGGACACTGAAAAAAGAGATAGAGGAAGATGTAAACAGATGGAAGAACATACCATGTTCATGGATTGGTAGAATCAACATCATTAAAATGTCCATACTACCCAAAGCAATCTATAGATTCAATGCACTCCCCATTAAGATACCAATGGCATATTTCACAGACCTAGAAAGAACTCTCCAAAAATTCATCTGGAATAAAAAAAGACCCCGAATAGCCACAGCAATCCTGAGAAAGAAGAATAAAGTAGGAGGGATCTCAATACCAGATTTCAAGCTGTATTACAAAGCCACTGTTCTCAAAACAGCCTGGTATTGGCACAAGAACAGACATATAGACCAATGGAATAGAATAGAGAATCCAGATATTGACCCAAACCACTATACGCAATTAATATTTGACAAAGGAGGCATGAACATACAATGGAGTCAAGACAGTCTCTTCAATAAATGGTGTTGGAAAAATTGGACAGATACATGCAAAAAAATGAAACTAGATCACCAACTTACACCATACACAAAAATAAACTCAAAATGGATACAGGACTTAAACATAAGATGGGAAACCATAAAAATACTAGAGGAATCCACAGGCAGCAAAATCTCAGACATATGCCAAGCAATTTCTTCTCTGATACTGCTCCTAGGGCAATGGAAACTAAAGAGAAAATAAACAAATGGGACTACATCAAAATAAAAAGCTTTTGCACAGCAAAAGAAACCATCAACAAAACAAGGAAGCCCATTGCATGGGAGAACATATTTGCCAATGTTATCTCCAATAAGGGTTTAATCTCCAACATCTACAGGGAACTCATACAACTTAACAAAAGGAAGATAAACAACCCAATCAAAAAATGAGCAACGGACCTAAATAGATACTTTCAAAAGAAGACAGAAGGCCAAGAGACATATGAAAACATGCTCAAAGTCACTAATTATCCGAGAGATGCAAATCAAAATGAAGGTGCGATACCATTTCACACCTGTCAGAATGGCTATCATCAACAAATCAACAAACGACAAGTGTTGGCGAGGATGCGGAGAAAAAGGAACCCTCGTGCACTGCTGGTGGGAATGAAGACTGGTGCAGCCACTGTGGAGAACAGTATGGAGTTTCCTCAAAAAACTGAAAATGGAACTCCCATTTGACCCAGTAATCCCACTCCTAGGAATATATCCTAAGAAACTAGAAACACCAATCAGAAAGGATATATGCACCCCTATGTTCATAGCAGCACAATTTACAATAGCTAAGATTTGGAAACAGCCTAGGTGCCCTTCAGCAGATGACTGGATCAGAAAACTATGGTACATCTACACAATGGAATACTATGCTGCCATAAAAAAGAAGGAATTAATACCATTTGTAGGAACCTGGATGGAATTAGAGAACATTATTCTAAGTGAATAATGAAGGAAAAATACCACATGATCTCACTCATTTGTGGATAATAAAAAACATTATAAACCGATGAACAAAAAGATAGATACAGAGGCAGTAAAGCATCAAACAGACTGTCAAATTACAGTGGGAAGGTTAGGGAGGGGTGGGGGAAATAAGAGATCAACCGAAGGACTTATATGCATGCATATAAGAATAACCAACGGATGCAAAACATTGGAGGGTGAGGTCATGTATGGGAGTGGGGTGGGGGGGGGACAATGGTAAGATATGTACACATATAATACCTTAATACAAAATATATAATAGGGAAACTGAAAAAAAAAAGATCAGGAACAAGACAAGGATGTCCACTTTCATCACTCTTATTCATCATAGTATTAGAAGTCCTAGCTATAGGAATCAGGCAAGAAGAAGAAATAAAAGCCATCCAAATTGAAAAGAAAGAAATAAAACTGTCATTATTTACATATGACATGGTACTATATAGAGAGAACCCTAAAAACTCCACCAAAAACTACTAGAACTGATCAATGAATTCAATAAAGTAGCAGTGTACAAAAATAATCAGATATCAGTTGCATTTTTATATGCTACTGATGAACTATCAGATAGAGAAACTAAGAATACTATCGCATTTACAATTGCATTAAAAAATAAAATGCTCAGGAATAAATTTAACCAATGAGATAAATGACCTGTACTTGAAAATATTAAGACACTAAAGAAAGAAATTGAAAATACAAATCAGTGGAAGCATATACTGTGCTCATGGGTAAGAAGAGTTAATGTTATTAAAATATCCACAGTACTGAAAGCAATCTATAGATTCAATGCAATTCCTATCAATAGCTTTTTTCACAGAACCAGAGCAAATAATCCAAAAATTTATATGGAACTACAAAAGACCCCAAATATCCATAGCAATCTTGAGAAAGAACAAAAGTTAGAGGTATCACACTCTCTGATATCAAACTATACTATGAGGCTATAATAATCAAAACACATGGTACTGGCATAAAAACAGACACCAACATCAATAGAACAGACTAGAGAGCCCAGAAATAAACCCACAGCTACATAGTCACTTAATATATGACAAAGAAGGCAAGAACATACAATCAGGTAAAGACAGTCTATTTAATAAATGGTGCTGGAAAAACTGAACTAAAGATTCATGTAAAAAAATGAAACTAAACCACCTTCTTACACCATATACAAGAATAAACTCAAAATGGACTAAAGACTTAAAAGTAAGACTTTAAATGATAAAACTCCTAGAAGAAGACACAGGCAGTAAACTCTCTGACATTTCTCTTAGTAATATTTTTTTCTGATATAACTCCTCAGGCAAGGGAAACAAAAGAAAAATGAAACAAGTGGTACCACATCAAACTAAAAAGTTATTTTGTGCAGTAAAGGAAACCATCTACAAAACAAAAAGAAAACCTACTGAGTAAAAGAAGATAGTGTCAATGATACATTGATAAGGAGGTAATACCCAAAATTTAGAAAGAACTCAGACAACTCAACAACAAAAACCAACAATCCAATTAAAAAGTGGGCAGAGGGCCTGAATAGGAATGTCTCCAAAGAGGACATACTGATGGACAATAGACATATGAAAAGATGCTCAACCTCACTAATTATCATAGAAATGCAAATTAAAACCACAATGAGATATCACCTCATACTTGTCAGAATAGCTGTCATCAATAAATCACGGAATGAGTGTTGGGATGATGTGGAGAAAATGGAACCATCAAGCTCTGTTGGTGGGAATGCAGAGTGCTGCAGCCACTGGAGCAGTATGGAGGTTCCTCAAAAAATTAAAAATGGAACTGTGTTGTTAACCAGCAATTCCACTTCTGGGTATATATTAAAAGAAA
Source organism: Plecotus auritus (assembly GCF_963455305.1). Taxonomy (NCBI): domain Eukaryota; kingdom Metazoa; phylum Chordata; class Mammalia; order Chiroptera; family Vespertilionidae; genus Plecotus; species Plecotus auritus. The sequence continues at coordinate 64,351,910 of NC_137774.1, read as the reverse complement.
CCCAAAATACTAATTCAAAAGAACATATGCACCTCTATGTTCATTGCAGCATTATTTACAACTAGAGGCCCAGTGCAAGAAATTCATGCATGGAGGGGCGGTTTCCTCAGCCCAGTCTGCACCCTCTCCAATCTGGGACTCCTCAGGGGATGTCTGACTATCGGGGATGGGGTCTAAACCAGCAGTCAGACATACCTCTCACAATCCAGGACCACTGGCCCCTAACTGCTCACATGCCTGCCAGCCTGATCACCCTAACCGCCTCTGCCTGCCAACCTGATCGCCCCTAACAGCCCCCCTGCAGGCCTGGTTGCCCCCAACTGCCCCTCATGCTGGCCTGATTGCCCCTTACTGCCCCCCCTGCTGTCCTGGTCACCCCCAAATGCCCCCTTCTGCTGGCCTGGTTGCCCCTAACTGCCCCCCCCTACTGGCCTGGTTGCCCCCAACTGCCCCCTCACTGGCCTGATCACCCTCAATTGCCCCTTTGCTGGCCTGGTCGCCCCCAACTGCCCCCCTGCCAGCCTGGTTGCCCCCAACTGTCCCCTTGCTGGCCTGATTGCCCCCAACTGCCCCCCCCCTGCTGGCCTGATTGCCCCTAATTGTCCCCCCCTACAGGCCTGGTTGCCCCCAACTGCCCCCCTCTGCTGGTCTGGTTGCCCCTAACTGTCCCCCTACTGGCCTGGTTTCCCCCAACTGCCCCCTTGCTGGCCTGATCACCCCCAAATGCCCCCTTGCTGGCCTGGTCACCCCCAATTGCCCCCCTGCTGACCTGGTTGCCCCCAACTGTCCCCTCGCTGGCCTGGTCACCACCAACTGCTCCCCCATGCTGGCCTGGTCGCCCTGCACAGCCTGCTGTTCAGTCGTTTGGCCATCCCTCACTAACCCCCCTGCCGGCCTTGTCACCCCACTCAACCTGCTGTTTGGTCATCCGTCTGGTTGTTTTGGTCATGATGGCCCCTGGCTTTTTATATATTAGGATAGCCAAGATATGGAAGCAACTAAGTGCCCAAATGGATAAAAATAATGGTGGTACATATATGCAATGGAATATACTTGGCCATAAAAAAGAATGAAATCTTACCATTTGCCACAGCATGGATGGACCTAAAAGGTATATATGCTAAGTAAAATAAGTCAAACAGAAAAAGACAAATGCCATATTACTTCACTTATATGTGGAATCTAACAAAATAAATGAACAAAAATAAATAGAAACAGACTCATAGATACAGAGAACAGAGTGAGGGTTGCCAGAAGAAAGAGGGGTCAGGAGACTGGGTGAAAAAGGTTAAGGGATTCAGAGCTTCAAATTGGTAGTTACAAACTATTCACAGGGAGGTAAAGTACAGCTTAGGGAATATAGTCAATAATATGCTAATAACTATGAATGGTGCTAGGTGGGTACTAGAAATATCAAATAAAGTATATGCTAGACACTGAGGGGACTCAGAGAGATCTGTTTGTAATACATTCATTCCTTCTTCTTTTATTGTTTTATTTTTTTATATTTTTTCCAATGAATAAATACATTCATTCCTTCTTTTTTATTTTTTTATATATTTTTTCCATTAACTTTAGAGAGAGTAAAAGGGATGGGGGAGAGGGAGAGAGAGAAACATTGATGTGACAGAGACACATGGATTAGTTGCTTCCCACATGCGTCTGGACCAGGGGCGGGGATAGGACCTGCAATCCAGGTATGAGCTCCTGAACCAGAATTGAACCCACAACCATACAGTGTGCAGGTTGATGCTCTAACCACTGAGCATGCCGGCCAGAGCATTCATTCCTTCTTTATTTCTTTTTTTTTTTTTTACCATGGGTTATTAATTGGCTTTCCTTTAATGTTTCTTTTTTTTATTTAATAAATCTTTATTGTTCAGATTATTACAATTGTTCCTCTTTTTTCCCCCATAGCTCCCCTCCACCCAGTTTCCACCCCACCCTCTGCCCTTACCTCCCCTCCCACTGTCCTCATCCATAGGTGTACGCTTTTTGTCCAGTCTCTTCCTGCACCTCCCACACCCCATTTCCCCCCGAGAATTGTCAGTCCACTTACTTTCTATGCCCCTGATTCTATTATATTCACCAGTTTATTCTGTTCATCAGATTTTTTATTCACTTGATTTTTAGGTTCACTTGTTGATAGACATGTATTAGTTGTTCATAATTTTTATCTTTACTTTTTTCTTCTTCTTCCTCTTCTTTAAGAATACCTTTCAGCATTTCATATAATCCTGGTTTGGTGGTAGTGAACTCCTTTAGCTTTTTCTTATCTGTGAAGCTCTTTATCTGCCCTTCAATTCTGAATGATAGCTTTGCTGGGTAGAGTAATCTTGGTTGTAGGTTCTTGCTATTCATCACTTTGAATATTTCTTGCCACTCCCGTCTGGCCTGCATAGTTTCTGTTGAGAAATCAGCTGAAAGTCGTATGGGTGCTCCCTTGCAGGTAATTAACTGTTTTTGTCTTGCTGCTTTTAATATTCTCTCTTTGTCTTTTGCTCTTGGCATTTTAATTATGATGTGTCTTGGTGTGGTCCTCTTTGGATTCCTTTTGTTTGGGGTTCTGTGTGCTTCCTGGACTAGTAAATCTATTTCTTTCACCAGGTGGGGGAAGGTTTCGGTCATTATTTCTTCAAATAGGTTTTCAGTATTTTGCTCTCTCTCTTCTTCTGGCACCCCCATAATTCGGATGTTGGTACGCTTGAAGTTGTCCCAGAGGCTCCTTACACTATCTTCAAATTTTTGGATTCTTTTTTTTTTTTTGCTTTTCAGGTTGAGTGTTTTTTGCTTCTTTGCATTTCAACTCTTTTTTTGATTCTTGCGGTCCTCTAGTCTGCTTGTTAGGTCTCTGTATAATATCTTTTATTTCAGACAGTGTATGTTTAATTTCTAGTTGGTCCTTTTTCATATCCTCAAGGGTCTCATTAAATTTATCGGCCTTTTCTAGAAAATTCTTGAAAAACCTTATAACCGTGGTTTTGAACTCTATATCCAGTCATTTGTTTTCCTCCATTTCTTTCATTTGTGATCTGTTTCTTTGTCTCCGCATTTTCGTTGCTTCCCTGAATTGTTAGAGTAGCTTTGTGTGGTAGGTGTCCTCTAGGGCACAGTGGCTCAGCGTCCCCAGTTACCTGAGGTGGACACTCTTGGTGCACCCCTTTGTGGGCTGTGTGCTCAGCCTTGTTGTAGTTAAGTCTTGATTGTTGTTGGTATCACTGGGAGGAATTGACCTCCAGGCCAATTGGCTGTGAGGATCAGCTGTGTCTACACTGGGAGAACTTCAGTGCTGGGGACACTCTTATGAGACAAGACTTGCAAAATTGCAAAAGCCTCTGTGCTCAGCTTGGATGGGGCGGAGTTTCAGGGTGGAGCAGACAGCCTTGGTTTCCTGTCAGCCCTGCCCTATGAGGTCCCTGGGTCTCAGTGCCCCTCGGTAATCACTGCAAGCACCTCTGAGAGAAAGCGGCCCTCGAGTTTCGCCTGCTGCCAGACAGTCCAGTTTCTCCCCGAATGAGTCAGGGTTCCCAGAAACTTGCCCGGAACTGGAGTTCAATGCAGTTGGGAGCTTCTGTCTCCCTCCTACTTTAGAAAGCCAGCCGCACTCAGCCTCCCGTGCATTCAGCAGTCAGTTCTCTCTGCACTCGCACACACGCGCCTCCAGACCTCTGCCTTCTGCAGCTCCCGAGTCTCAGTGTGCTTTCTTTTTCCTGACAGTCCAGATTCCCCCCGAACGAGTCTGGTTTCCCAGCATCTCGCCTGGGACTGGAGTTCAGTGCAGTCGTAAGTTTCCTTCTCCCTCCCGCTTTAGAAAGCCAACCAAGCACTCAGCCGCCCGTCCTCTCCGCGTGCGAGCCTCCGTACCTCAGCCTTTTGTAGCTCCTCTGAGTCGCAATGTGCTTTCCTCTTTTCTTCTAGTTGTAGAATGTCCACTCAGCCAGCTTTCCTGTGGTTCTGGATGGTGTCCATTTTGTCTTTTAGTTGTAGTTTTGATATTGTTGTGCGAGGCAGCAGTTTAGGTGTTTACCTATGCCGCCATCTTGGTTTCTCCTCATTCCTTCTTTAAGCAACCATTTACTGATACCTGCAATGTGCCCAGCATTGTGATGGATGGTGGCACTAAACAATTAATGAGAACTAATCTTGTCTTCCAGAAGTCAATAATGAGGCAGGGAAACATATAAACATAATTATGCCCATTAGAGTAAATCTGGTAACGGATGAAATTGGAAAGGGACTGATATAATTAAATCTGACATATGGTTGAGGAGAACTGGAAAAGACTTCAAAAAGAGGTGAACTTTGAGTAAATAAAAAAAAAAATTTGATAGCCATGGAAGGTGGAGACCAGAAAAAATGAAGAGTCATGCACATGAAGCGTTTGTTTTGACAACTGTGTCAGAGTGGCTATGGCACAGGGTGTATGGCAAAGGACAGCAAGAGGTAAGATTGAAGAAATAAGAGCTAAATTCTGAGGACCCCTGCATTGAGAAGTGTGTACTCCTTGGGCAATGACCAATCAACTATTGAAAGTTTTTAAAGAGAGGGTGACAGGAATAGATTGACACATGCTTAGAAATCTTGTTCTGGTTATAGGGTGGAGTCTGCGTAGGGGAAAAGACACATGCCAATTATTATTGCTGTCCAGATGTAGTGGCCATGAGAACAGAATAAAGAGGGCCTAATACAATGGACTTTTCAGAGAAGCTGGTAACGTGGATGTGAACTTGGCTATAGTGAAGGAAAGAAAGAAAAAAATCAGATGATCTTTAGGTTTCTTGCCTGAGTGAGTGGGTGATATCTTTAACCAAAATGTAGAATAAGGAGAACAAGCAAGTTAGGAGATGAGAGGATGGGTTCAGTTTTTGACATGAAATTGCCCATCCTACTTCTAACCATTGAAAGAAAACCTTCTACTGACCCTCTCTCTAGAAAGTGCAAAGAAAAATGGGTCTCCGAGTTGCTCCAGGATGGAGACACCAGAGAGTTCCCTGGGCAAGGACCCAGTCACCATTTATGACAACAACCTAAAACGATTAATGATTTCACACACTCAAGACCATTGCATATCAATTTAGGAACAGTCATTGCATTTGTCAAAACCAAGGATTATAACCTCAAAGGACTTTTTGGGCAAGGCAGCTGGTACAGGTCAGAGGAAGACCGGAGTGAATTAGAAAGTTTAAGTCCTATCAAGAGGAGAAAGCTCTTACTTCGCTCCAAATGTTTGTCCCTGTGCTTTAACAGAGAATGTGTTGACAGATCTTTGAATGTTTCAAAAGAAATATTTTTATGTAAATGAATTTTTATGTAAATGTTGACAATTTATTTTTATTTTTATTTTTTTTTAATATATTTTATTGATTTTTTAACAGAGAGGAAGGGAGAGGGATAGAGAGTTAACATCGATCAGCTGCCTCCTGCACAACTGCAACCGAGGCACATGCCCTTGACCAGAATCAAACCTAGGAACCTTCAGTCCGCAGGCCAACGCTCTATCCACTGAGCCCAACCGGTTAGGGCAAGTCTCAGTTATTTTTGATGCCTTTCTACCTCTTCCTTAACAAAACCAGTTCAAGTTCTTTTATTTTTTTATTTTTTTTTTCAAATTTTTATTAAGGTATTATATGTGTACATATCTTACCATTGCCCCCCCCCACCCCACTCCCATACCTGCCCTCACCCCCCAATGTTTTGCATCCGTTGGTTACTCTTATATGCATGCATACAAGTCCTTCAGTTGATCTCTTATTTCCCCCACCTCTCCCTAACCTTACCGCTGTAATTAGACACTCTGTTTGATGCTTTAATGCCTCTGTAACTATCTTTTGGTTCATCAGTTTATAATGTTTTTCATTATCCCTAAATGAGTGAGATCATGTGGTATTTTTCTTTCATTGACTGGCTTATTTCACTTAGCATAATGTTCTCTAATTCCATCCAGGTGTCTACAAATGGTAGTACTTCCTTCTTTTTTATGGCAGCATAGTATTCCATTGTGTAGATGTACCATAGTTTTATGATCCAGTCATCTGCTGACGGGCACCTAGGCTGTTTCCAAATCTTAGCTATTGTAAATTGTGCTGCTATGAACATAGGGGTGCATAGATCCTTTCTGATTGGTGTTTCTGGTTTCTTAGGATATATTCCTAGGAGTGGGATTACTGGGTTAAATGGGAGTTCCATTTTCAGTTTTTTGAGGAAACTCCATACTGTTCTCCACAGTGGCTGCACCAGTCTGCATTCCCACCAGCAGTGCACGAGGGTTCCTTTTTCTCCGCATCCTCGCCAACACTTGTCATTTGTTGATTTGTTGATGATAGCCATTCTGACAGGTGTGAGATGGTATCGCATTGTCGTTTTGATTTGCATCTCTCGGATAATTAGTGACTTTGAGCATGTTTTCATGTGTCTCTTGGCCTTCCTTCTGTCTTCTTTCGAAAAGATTCTATTTAGGTCCGTTGCCCATTTTTTTATTGGATCATTTATCTTCCTTTTATTAAGTTGTATAAGCTGCCTGTAGATGTTGGAAATTAAACCTTTATCAGTGATACCATTTGCAAATATGTTCTCCCATACAGTGGCGTTTCTTGTTGTTTTGTTGATGGTTTCTTTTGCTGTGCAAAAGCTTTTCACCTTGATGTAGTCCCATTTGTTTATTTTCTCTTTGGCTTCCATTGCCCTAGGGGCAGTATCACTGAAAAAGTTCTTTTGGCATATGTCTGAGATTTTGCTGCCTGTGGATTCCTCTAGTATTTTTATGGTTTCCCGTCTTATATTTAAGTCCTGTATCCATTTTGAGTTTATTTTTGTGTATGGTGTAAGTTGGTGATCTAGTTTCATTGTTTTGCATGTATCTGTCCAATTTTCCCAACACCATCTATTGAAGAGACTGTCTTGACTCCACTGTATGCTCATGCCTCCTTTGTCAAATATTAATTGCGCATATTGGTTTGGGTCGATATCTGGATTCTCTATTCTATTCCATTGATCTATATGTCTGTTCTTGTGCCAGTACCAGGCTGTTTTGAGGACAGTGGCTTTGTAATACAGCTTGAAATCTGGTATTGAGATCCCTCCTACTTTATTCTTCTTTCTCAGGATTGCTGTGGCTATTCGGGGTCTTTTTTTATTCCAGATGAATTTTTGGAGAGTTCTTTCTAGGTCTGTGAAATATGCTGTTGGTATTTTAATGGGGAGTGCATTGAATCTATAGATTGCTTTGGGTAGTATGGACATTTTAATGATGTTGATTCTACCAATCCATGAACATGGTATGTTCTTCCATCTGTTTACATCTTCCTCTATCTCTTTTTTCAGTGTCCTGTAGTTTTCCGCATATAGGTCTTTTACCTCCTTGGTTAGGTTTATTCCTAAGTATCTTAATTTTTTTGGTGCGATGGAAAATGGGATTGCTTTATTAGTCTCTCTTTCTGTAAGTTCACTGTTGGTGTATAGAAATGCCATAGATTTCTTGGTGTTAATTTTGTATCCTGCTACCTTGCCGAATTCATTTATTAAGTCTGTTAGTTTTTTGATAGAGTCTTTTGGTTTTTTTATGTACAATATCATGTCATCTGCAAATAAGGACAGCTTTACTTCTTCTTTTCCAATTTGGATGCCTTTTATTTCTTCTTCTTGTCTAATTGCAATGGCTAATACTTCCAGTACTATGTCAAACAGGAGTGGTGAGAGTGGGCATCCTTGTCTTGTTCCTGTTCTTAGGGGAAATGGTTTTAGTTTTTGCCCATTGAGTATGATGTTAGCTGTGGGTTTATCATATATAGCTTTTATTATGTTGAGGTATGATCCTTCTATTCCCACCTTGTTGAGAGTTTTTATCAAGAAAGGGTGTTGGATTTTGTCAAATGCTTTTTCTGCATCAATTGATATGACTATGTGATTTTTATCTTTCAATTTGTTTATGTGATGTATCACATTTATTGATTTGCTGATATTGAACCATCCTTGCATTCCTGGGATAAACCCTACTTGGTCATGGTGTATGATCTTTCTGATGTACTGCTGGATCCGATTTGCTAGAATTTTGTTGAGGATTTTGGCATCTACATTCATGAGGGATATTGGCCTGTAATTCTCTTTCATTGTGTTGTCTTTATCTGGTTTTGGTATTAGGGTGATGCTGGCTTCATAGAAGGAGCTTGGAAGTGTTCCTTCCTCTTGAATTTTTTGGAATAGTCTGAGGAGGATAGGTTTTAGTTCTTCCTTGAATGTTTGGTAAAACTCTCCTGTGAAGCCGTCTGGTCCCGGGCTTTTGTTTGCCGGAAGCTCTTTGATGACTGCTTCAATTTCTTCCATAGTTACTGGCATATTGAGCTGTTTAGATTCTTCCTGATTGAGTTTTGGAAGGTTATATTTTTCTAGGAATATGTCCATTTCCTCCAGGTTGTCCAGTTTGTTGGAATAGAGTTGTTCGTAGTATTTTTTAACAATCCTTTGTATTTCGGCGGGACCTGTTGTTATTTCACCTCTTTCATTTCTGATTTTGTTTATTTGGGTCCTCTCTCTTTGCTTCTTGGTGAGCCTGGCTAGAGGTTCATCAATCTTGTTTATCCTTTCAAAGAACCAGCTCTTGGTTTTGTTGATCTTTTGTATTGTTTCTTTGGTCTCTATGTCGTTTATCTGTGCTCTGATCTTTATTATTTCCTTCCTTCTGCTTACACTGGGCTTTTCTTGTTGCTCGTTTTCTAACTCTTTGAGTTGTTGGGTTAGGTAATTTATTACCCCTGTTTCTTGTTTTTTGCAGTAGGCTTGTAGAGCTATGAACTTCCCTCTCAAGACTGCTTTCGCTGTGTCCCATAGATTTTGGATTGTAGTGTTTTCATTGTCATTTGTTGTCATGATGTTTTTTTATTTCTTCTTTGATCTCTCTGGTAACCCAGTCATGGTTTAATAGCATGCTGTTTAGTCTCCATGTGTTTGATTTCTTTGGGTTGTTTTTATTGTAGTTGATTTCCAGTTTTATGCCACTGTGGTCTGAGAAGATGCTTGATATGATTTCTATCTTCTTGAATTTGAAGAGACTTTACCTATGTCCCAACATATGGTCTATCTTTGAAAATGACCCATGTGCACTTGAGAAGAATGTATATTCTGTTGCCTTGGGGTGAAATGTTCTGAAGATGTCAATTAATTCCATCTGGTCTAGTGAGTCATTTAGGATTGATGTTTCTTTGCTGATTTTTTGTTTAGAGGATTTGTCCAATGGTGATAGTGGGGTATTAAAGTCTCCTACTATGATTGTATTGCTGTCAATCTCTCCCTTGATATCCTCCAGGAGTTTTTTTATGTATTTGGGTGCTCCTGTATTGGGTGCATATATGTTTACCAGAGTTATTTCTTCTTGTTGGATTGCTCCCTTTAGTATTATGAAGTGGCCTTCCTTATCTCTTGTTATGTCCTTCAGTTTGAGATCTAATTTGTCAGATATAAGTATTGCTACCCCAGCTTTTTTTTCAGTTCCATTTGCCCGGAAAACCTTTTTCCATCCCTTCACCCTCAGTCTGTGTGCGTCTTTTTTTCTGAGGTGGGTTTCTTGTAGACAGCAGATATATGGGTCATGTTTTCTTATCCAATCCATTACCCTATGTCTTTTGATTGGGGCATTTAATCCGTTTACATTTAAAGTTATTATTGATAGGTACTTATTTGTCGCCATTCCTATTCTTTACACCTGTGTTCCTTCTTCGCTTCCTATTTCTTTTGTTTTTACAGCAGACCCTTTAGCATTTCTTGCATTGCTGGTTTGGTGGTAATAAATTCCCTTAGTCCTTTTTTGTCTGTGAAGCTTCTGATTTCACCTTCAATTTTGATTGACAGCCTTGCTGGGTACAGTATTCTTGGATTCAGCCCCTTCCTTTGCATGACTTTGTATATTTCATTCCATTCCCTTCTGGCCTGATGAGTTTCTGTTGAGAAATCAGTTGCTAGTCTGATGGGGGTTCCTTTGTATGTAACTTTCTGTCTCTCTCTGGCCGCTTTTAAGATTCTTACTTTGTCGTTGGTGTTTGCCAATTTAATTATAATGTGCCTTGGCGTCGGTCTTTTGGGGTTCATTTTGCTTGGGACTCTGTGAGCTTCTTGGATTTGTGTGGGTTTTTTCTTCTCTATATCAGGGAAATTTTCTGTCATTATTTCTTCAAATAGGTTTTCTATTCCTTGCTCAGCTTCCTTTCCTTCTGGAACCCCTATTATGCGGATGTTGTTTTGTTTCGTGTTGTCCCAAAGTTCCCTTAGGCTCTCCTCCTGCCTTTTAATTTTTTTTTCTAGAAGTTGCTCTACTTGGGTATTTTTTCCCATCTTGTCTTCTAGCTCACTGATGCGGTCCTCTGCTTCTTCTAGTCTACTCTTGATGCTTTCTATTGAGTTCTTTACAGCAGCGATATCATTTTTCATTTCTTCTTGGTTCTTCTTCATTTCCTCTTGGTTCTTGCTCATATTGTCGAATTTGTCTTCCATTCTTTTCAGCCACCTTATGACCATTTCTCTGAATTCTTTTTCTGGAAGGTTGCTTGCTTCCATTTCGTTTACTTCCTTTTCTGGTGATGCCTGCTTTTCTTTCATATGCGGGCTGTGTCTTTGTCTCCCCATCGTCTCTCTTCTCTGGGTGTCTGGTTATGTAGTTCTCTCTCTCCTGCGTCGATTTAAAGGCACAAAATACAGCACTACCAGGTACAACACACAAGGCACTGAACAGAAATGTATTCACGATATTAATAACCTCCAATAAAAGTGACCACCAGAGAAAGGCAAATTAGGGGATAGTAGAGAAAGAAGAAGAGGAAAAAGAAAGAAGAAGAAAAAAAAAAGGGGGTGTCAAAATGAAATTGGGAAAAGGGAAAAAAGAAGAAAAAAAGTAAGAGAGACAAGAAAGAGACTAAGAGAGAAAGGGAAACAGAATATATATATAGGGGATAAAACTCCAATAGAACAATCACTTATCCCAGCAAATGCCAGCAACAAGTACCTGGGGATTAATACAAACTACAACACCAACTAATATTGAGTGAGGCAAGGGAAAACAGAAGCACTAAACAAACAAAAAAATAAACAAAAGAAGAATAAGCAAAACAATCAACCAAAAAAGCATAAAAATTCGATATAATCTACATTCAAGCAAACAACAACAAAAGGACAGAGAGAAAAACAATTTTTTGGATAGTTAAGACAGCGAAGAGAGAGGTGTGTATGGACTTGGAGCAGGGGATTGGAGATTAGATATATAAGTAGGGTGAAATTTTAAAAGGGGGTAAACAGAAAGAATAGGGAAAATCTAAAGCAGGAAAGGGGTAAGATAAACAGGACACTGAAAAGGGAAAAGTGAGGAAGAGAGTGATGGCATAAAGGTAGATTTGAGATAGAGTAAAATGATGCTAAAGGAAAGATAAAAATAGAATGTAGAACATTAATCCCAAAACAAAATGAAGAGAAAACAAAATGACACTTAAAAAAAAAAAAAAAAAGATAAAATAGCAGTAGTAATAATACGGATTGAAAATAAAAATGTAATAATTAAAAAGGTAAAATCAAGTGAGGAAAAAAATTAGTTTCTTGAGTAAAAGATGGAAAAAATGAAAATAAAAAAATAAAAAATAAAAATAAAATGTGGAGTAGTGAAGGTCATTCACTTCCTCTGTTGTTCTGTTTGGCACGCCTGTTTCTCAGTCCGGACAGTATTGCAGTTCCCTGCGTTCCACTGCTCTTCAGTGATGTAAGCCAGTCCTGATTTTAAGCAGGCGGTGTGTCTTAATTCGTATTCCTTTATTTTTGATTACACAAGAGTCAATTTGTGATTCAGCCCCTGGGTGGCAGTGTTTCTGGATTGACTTCCGGGTTTATCTATGGCCTCTCTAGGGAGTGTTAGAGCCTTCTTTCCCTGTGGCACTCACTACCGGTTTGTGGGAGTGGGCTGCCTCAGAGCTGGCTCTCCGATGGTCGCTCCCCGCTCCGATCCCCAGGTTCCAGAAAAACAACTTTCCCCTGCAGTCTCCCAGGGTGTCCCCAACTGGGTGAACCTATGAATTGGGCTTAGTAATCAGAAGCAAGGATTTCAAGAGGAAAAAGCCCAAGTGTGCGCACTCCGTGGCTGCGCGTAAGTCTAGCACACCCCTGAAATTCTTAGGGTGTCCCTGCACTTCAGATCAAAATGGGTTGCTTTTTAGAGAGCCCTTCTGCTAGCAGCTCTGAGGACCCCCTTCCACATTCACAGATCACGCCAGCCCCAGCAGCCACCGATTTTTCTAGGCACAGACTTCCCTGGTCCTCCAGCTCCCGCAAAACGCGCGTTCCTCTCTCGCGCCGCTGGGACCAGAGACCTCACCTTATCCCAGGCGAAATCTGACCTTTCCGTGGTGGAGTGTAGAGCTCCTCTGAACCCGTGTGTTTGCGCCAATTGGGGAGCGTTGTTCTGGGGCTCGCAGCTGTTCTGTGGGTGCCGCAGTTGTGGATTCTCAGGCTTCCGATAAGCTCCACTTTCAGGTTCCAGATGGCGGCGACTCCGAGTCCAAGCCCGCAGCTCCGGGAGGGGACCCAGCCGCAGTGGGAGCTGCCAGGTCAGGGGAACCCCGTCTAGCAGTCTCCCACCTTCTTCTGGAGTTCAGCTGTCCCCCAACTTGCCAACAAACACTCCTAGTGCGACCCTCAGCTGTTCTTTCTTTCTGCTCCGGGACAAGGCTCAGAACACGTCTGTCTATTCCGCCGCCATTTTTCCAGTTCCGACAATTTATTTTTAAAAAACACTGTGCTAGCCAATGAAATTTACCCATGACCCTGGATTTTAAACCTAAAAGTTTATACATTTGTTTTGTGTTATCACTTGGAGATAACTTTGTTAGAAGGAACTCCCAAAGTTTCTTTCATTTATAAAAGTAGCTATTTCCATTGGCCCTGCATCGACATGGAAGAATTTCCATGTATATCAGGGTCCTTCTTTATGCTGTGCCACGAATTTAGGAAGAAGGCCCTACTCAACTTATTCATGTAATTTATCATTTTGTTGACTTTAATCATAACCCCTTTCTGCTTTCTTGTTTCTGAACAAATATTAAAAATTAGTCTATGTTCAAAGGACAGTTCTGTAGATATAGAGAGGTTTATAGTTAAAACTGATGTTATACTGAGCCACCTAAAACGAGTATAATCTCCTCACATTAGAAGAAACAGAGCCAGATAGACAACCTGTGCTGCTCTAAGCTCATACAGTGAGTTCCTGGCAAAGTGAGAATGACAATTAGCTTTCCTGACTCACAGCCTGTTCTCTCCCTCATGCCTGGGCTGAGAACTCATGATGTGTCTGATTAATCTTTGCTTGGTTGTATCAGTTAGCTGTTCCTGCATAACAAACAAAATATCAGCGGTATACCACAATAGGCAACGATTTCTCACTCACAGGACTGCAGGTCAGCCAGGGTCCAGCTGTCTTCAGGGACATGGTCCTGGGCTTGGTCCCAGATATCAGGTCTAGCTCAAGTCACGGGGAAGAGCCCTGCTCCCATTCTGGGGCCCCAGCTATGTAGGGGGAAGAAGAGTGGCTACCTGAGCAGCAAGCAGAAACACACATGCCTTTAACGCCTAGGCTCAGAATTTAAGTGCTGCCATTTCCACCCACATTCCTCAGGCGGAAGCCAGTCATTTGGCAAATCCCAACATCAATGGGACATCCAGTACATAACCCCATGAAGACCAGGGTGAGGAGGAAATGAACATACACTGGACATTAATCATATCTGTCACAGCTTCCATTAATTGAGGGAATATATTGTGCCTGGCACTTCATCAAGCACTTCCTAAATATTATCAAATGTAATCTTCACAAGAGCCCAATGTGGTATGTATAATCATCTCCATTTCATAAAGAAGCTGAGTGTACGTGAGGTTAAACACCTCGTGGATGCCACACACACTTACTAGTAAGTGGCAGAACACACTTTGAAAACAGGTCACCTGTGCACTTTCCCACAATGTGACCGTCCCTCTCTTTCACACCCTAGAAGTCTTTGCCTGCTTTCAGAAGCTCACTATAATGTTGAGCCTTAGAAATGTGTCAGTTGATCTCTGTCTGTGTGTTAGATGGTCAGAGTCATGGTCAAGCCCTTGTATGGTCAAACCCCTATGGTTACAAGACACAAAGGAATAGAAGAGAAAGGCAAGCGGGACTACAGGGGGAAGACGGACTCTTCCATGGCAGCAGTCCCATTCTATATGTTTCTAGACTAAAATCATTAAAAAAAAATGAAAATGTAACTCTGTGCCAAAATAACTTTGTGCAAATATCGAGTGACATGTTAGCTGTTTAGCCTTTGAGTTAGAACATAAATAAGAGTGAACACTTTTTCTTGAAACACAGAGATTGTTTGAATAACTGGAGCTGATTTGAGTTCAGATAGAGCAGACATGGGGCCTTGACATTAAGTCAAATGTCCCTCTCTATCTCGCCTTTATACTAACACAGATTCCCAACCGGCAAGGGCAAGACCTGGCAATAACACTGGCCATGAAGGAATATGTGATGAATTAGGTCCTGAGTCAGAAGTCATTGATCCCTCTGATGCTCTTCTGATAAAGAGGTAGCCTCATCTTCCTACCAGACTTTGTTGTGTCCTAAATCTTGATGCAGGGTTTCTAGTTTGATCCTCACTGCAAGTTGCTATTCTGACAATTTCCTGGTTCCCCCAGACTATCTCTTGAGACAGAGGAACTGCCCTAATATGGCAAAGACTTTTCCTTGGGACTAAAGCCCTGGACTTGAATCTGTCCCATTCTCTCCACTAATCACAGCCCCAGAAGGTTCTTCAAGGACCTGCTGATGGTCCTTATTTTACCATCCACCAAACAAGATTGAAATGTCACCGTGCCTTAACTGAGGACTCATGTTGCCAGATCTCTGAATGTTCCAAAAGATATTTTTATGTAAATGGAATTTTATGTAAACTCTCCCAGCTAATACTTTGATCACAAGGGAAATCCAGGAGTAGCTTCAGACCCTCAATTAGTCACCATCAGAGGGAAATAGGGAAAGGGTCTCACCTGAGGCCAGGCTTGCCAACATCAGCATCACCTTTAGGGATGTAGCACTGAGTGCTTCCCCCTCCATCACTAGTCTGGAGCTCAGGAAAGAACCACAGTCTAGTCCAGGGGCCAGCAAACTGTGGCCAATGGGCCAAATCTGGCTCACTGCCTGCTTTTATAAATAAAATTTTATTGAAACACAGCCATGCTCACTTGTTTATGTATTATCTACGGCTGCTTTTGTACTATAACAGCAAAGTTAAGGAGTTGTGACAGACCATATGGACTACAAAGCCTAAAATATGTACAATCTGGCCCTTTGCAGATAAAAGTTTGCCAATCCCAGTTCAGTCCTTTGGGTATCCACAGATATTGGTTCAGGTCCAAGCTGAGAATTCTCTTCTGCATAGCTCACTGTCTCTCAGTTTTCAGGGAAATATTCTATCTTGTCATTGGAGTGGAGGTATCACAAATGAATGTGTTTAAAGCCTAGGTATTATATCAGTTTTAAGATATTTATATTTTATATGTGTTTATATATTCTTGGACAATTCTGCTACCCAGAGGTGGAGTCTACAGCCCCTCCTCTTGAACATGGCAGGCTTGAGACTCATGGACAACCCAAAGACTGTGGCAGATGTAACTCTATGTGATTTCTGAAGCTACACGTGAGAAAAATACAGTCTAGTTTTCATCTTGTATCCTGCAACACTTACTTATATTGGAGTCTGGAGCCACCATTTTAGGAGTTTCATTGACTTGAGGCCACCATACTGTGAAGAATCTCAAGGCACATGGAGAGGCATTGAGCAGGTTCTCTAATCAATCATCCTGGCTGAGTTTCCAACAGCCAGCATCACCTGCCAGCCATGTGGATAAGTGATCTTGTACAGCCAGCCCAGTTAAGCCTTTAAATCACTATAGCAACTGCCAACATCTGACTGCAATTTCACGAGAATCCCCAGCTGGGCCCTGCCTGAATTCTTGACTCACAGATCAGGAGGAAACTTAAATGGCTCGGGGTTATTTTATTATGACAAAAAACTAACATTAAAGTTACCATCTTAATCTTTCTTAAGCATACATTTTACATTGTTGCGCAACAAATCTCTAGAACTTTTTCATCTTGGAAAACTGAAACTCTACTCATTAAATACTAATTCCCCCTCTTCTAGCCCTTGGCAACCACCTTTCTACTTCCTATCTCTAAGATTTTTGAAGACTGTAGGTACTTCATATTAGTGGAATCATTCAGGATTTGTCCTTTTGTGATTGGGTAATTTCACTTAGCATAATGTCCCTGAGGTTTATTTATGTTGTAATGTGTCAAAACTTCCTTATTTTTTTAATGCTCCATAATATCCCATTGTATGTACATACTGCATTTCTTTATTTATTCATTTGTCTATAGATATTTGAGTTGCTTCCACCTCTTGGATCTTGTGAGTAAAGCTGTAATAGACATGAGGATGCAAATATTCAAGATCCTGCTTTAAATCCTTTTGGATATCTGCTCAGAAGTGGAATTGCCAGATAATCTGAAAATTCAATTTTAATTTTTTGAGGAACCTTTTTCATAGAGACTATACCATTTTACATTCCCACCAGCAGTGTATAAAGTTCCAATTTCACCACATCCTCACCAGCACTTATTATTTTCTGTAGGTGTTTTTCTTTTATAGTGTCCATCCTCATGTGTGTGAGGTAATATCTCATTGTGGGTTTGATTTGCATTTCTCTCATGAGTAGTGATGTTGAGTATCTTTTCATATGCTTATTGGCCATTCATATAGCTTCTTTGGAAAATTGTCTATTCAAATCCTTTGCTCATTTTTAATTGGATTTCATGTTATTGTTATTGAGTTATGGAAGTTCATTATATACTTTAAATTGCGAGTTTAAGCCTTTAAGTTTGTGCCTGGAAGTGGGATTCTTCCATTAAAAACATGGCAAGGGCGACTGAATGAAAAGTGGAAGCTTGAAAAACCTTGAGGAGACTTAGTAAAAGCCCAAAAGGCATCAAACAGAGTGTTAATGAAAGTTAAAAGGGCCTCGAGGAGGCTATACATAAGAGCTTACAGAAAAGTAAGGAAAACGTCATTAAAAGTTGGTAGAAAGGAGACCATCATTTTGTGGTGGCATGAAATGTAGCAAAACTCTCCTCCTCAGTAATGTGCATAATGAGAAATGCACTAAGAACTCAGTCATCTGGCTAAGGATGTTTCTTCACAGGCTGCTGAAGGTCCCATCTGTCTCCACCTGAAATCTATAGAAAACTCAAAAATGAAGGAAATGAACTGGAGAGTGAACTATTCCATTTTCAAGAAGGATTTAGAAGAATTATAAAGAAGCCAAGGTATTTTGGGTTCAAAAATAAAACTATTTCCAATGTTCAATCTCTCTAGCAAAAGATTCTCAATGTAAGAAGGGCCTCAGGGCAAGAATCAAATCCAGGGTGGAATTGTAAGATCGTTTCTTACAATTGTAAGATATCAGAAAGGTCAAAGGGAGTGTATCATAGACCCTTCCAAACAGACAATAAAACACCCAAGGATCTTAAGAAGATGTCTTGGAGGTATTCTCCATTAAACAATGAGACTTTCAAAAACCCGAGGAACATTTTTCCACAGCAGCCTCACAGGAAGCCCAAGGTAGAGAAGAGTTTATGTCAAACACATTTGTCAGAGTGACTTTTGTCTGGTGGAATACATTCTAAATTTATAGAGAGAATCTCTTCAAGTCTCTAAAGGGATTGTATCAGATATAACTGCAAGGGACAGTGAGAGTACAAAATGAAAAGAGACCTTTGGACTCCCAAAGTTTTATAGGAAGGAATCAGGCTGGGCAGTTTCCTCAATTACAACATGGGCCACTTCTCAGAAAAAAGAGAAAATTATCCTGAGAAAGAAAAATAAAGCTGGAAGCATTTCAAACTATAATAAAAAAACTACAAAATAATCAAAATAGTATGGTACTGGCATAAAAACAGACACATAGACCAATGTAACAGAACCAAGAGCCCAGAAATAAACCCATGTATATACACTCAATTAAATTTGACAGGGGAACCAAGAGTACTCAATGAAAAAGATAGTCTCTTCAATAAATAGTGTTGGGAAAACTGGATATTCACATGCAAAAGAATGAAACTGGATCCCAATCTTATACTGCTCACAAAAATTAATTTGAAATGCATAAAGAGTTAAATATAAAGCTTGAAGCCATAAAACTCCTAGAAGAAAACAGAGGAGGGAAAATCCTTGACAATGATTTTTATGGATATGACACCAAAGCACAAGCAACAAAGGAAAAAATCAGCAAGGGGATTACATCAAACTAAAAAGAAAATATTTGCAGACCATCTACCTGGTAATGGCTCAATATTCAAAATATATAAGAAACTCAAACAACTCAATAGCAAAAAAATAAAATCCAATTAATACCAGTTAAAAGGCCTGAATAGACATTTTTTCGGAGAACAAATATGAATGGCCAAAAGGTATATAAAAAGGTAGTCAACATCATTAGTTATCAAGGAAATGCAAATCAATCTCACAATAAGATAATACATCACACCTGTTAAGATGGCTATTATCAAAAATATAAGGGATAACAAGTGCTTGTGTAGGGGGCAGAGAAAAGGGAATCTTTGTGCACTGCTGGTGGAAATGTAAATTGGTATAGCCACTATAGGTTCCTCAAAAAGTTAAAAATAGAACTATCATATGATCCAGCAATTTCACTTCTGGGTACATAGCCAAAGGAAATAAAATTACTATGTTGAAGAGATATCTGCAACCCATGTTCATTGCAGCATTATTCACAGTAGCCAAGACATGGAAACCACCTAAGTATTATAAAATTGAATATTACTCAGTCATAACAAAAAAAGGAAATTCTGCCATTTGTGACAACATGGATGATCATTGAGGGTATATGCAATGTGAAATAAGTCAAACAGAGAAAGACATATACTGTATGATTTCACTTATATGTGAAATCTAAAAGAAGCTGACCTCATAGAAACAGAAATCAGACTGGTGGTTGCCAGGAGTGAGGGCTTGAGGAGGATAATGGGTGAAAGTGGTCAAAGGGTACAACTTCCAATTTTAAAATGAATACGCTCTGGGGATGTAATAGAAAGCACGGTAACTATACTTAACAATACTGTTTTGCATATTTGAAGGTTGCTAAGAAAGTAGATCTTAAAAGTTATCACCACACACACACATTGTAACTATGTGAGTTTTGGTTGTATGTAACTAACATTATTGTAGTAATCATTCCACCAATCTCTTAAATTATTATATTTGAAACATTAATCTTACACAGTGTTGTAGGTCAATTATATCTCAATAAAATTGGGGAACCAGAAGCCAAGTGGGTGAAGACAAGAGTTATGGAGAACAACTCTCAAGGTATAAGACTGAGTGCTAACCAAGGAACTGACATTTGCCTGGCTAGATTTAAAAATTGCTATGGACCAGCAATGGATATGTATTTCTTTCCCCCACACACTGTATTAAACAGGAGTGTCTATGCAGGTTTCTGCCCTTAGACCAGGGGTGGGCAAACTTTTTGACTCGAGGGCCACAATGGGTTCTTAAACTGGACCGGAGGGCCGGAACAAAAGCATGGATGGAGTGTTTGTGTGAACTAATATAAATTTAAAGTAAAGGAGCGGAGGGGAGAGCAAGAGAACCCTCCGCTCTTTCGGCTCCGCGGGCCAGATAGAACAGCCGAACGGGCCGGATCCGGCCTGCAGGCCGTAGTTTGCCCACTGCTGCCTTAGACCATCATTGTGTATTAGGACTGTGGAGGAACAGGTTCTTTGTCTCTCTAAGTCTTTAGGTGGAAAGGAAGCATACTCAAGGAGCCACACAGGAGCCTCACCCACACCTCGACCTGAGTTGGAGAATGTAATCTTGGAATCTGAATTTGATGCCAACTCAAACTAAACTCAAACAGAACCAACTTCCAGCCATTTGGGGGAGCCAACTTTGGGGAAGACAACCCATTATGAAAAACAACAAGAATATTTGAAAGGGGCCAAACACAAATTATAGTGAAGTATATAGACACTGAAACTAAAGTATTGATGATGAATTAAAATGGAAATTAATGAGCTAATATTAGACACTTTTCTTAAAACTTGAAAGCAAGTTTTTCTTGCCCACTGAGACACCACCTAACAGTGAAAATAGTATCATACAACTTTCCTTGATGCCTGAAGGTCAATCAAAAGCTGACCTCACTACCCATCTCACTTGTATCGCATAATTAGATTGACCAATGAATAAGTGACCCTGATGCGACTTTAGTGTTCACTTTTAAAAATGACTCAACAGAGAAACCAAGATGGCGGCATAGGTAAGCACCTAAACTGCTGCCCCGCACAACAATTTCAAAACTACAACTAAAAGACAGAACAGACACCATCCAGAACCACAGGAAAGCTGGCTGAGTGGAAATTCTACAACTAGAAGGAAAGAGAAAAGCTCACGGAGAATTGGAGGTACGGCAAAGGGTCTCTGTGCGAGCAGAGAGGAAGGGCAGCTGAGAGCCTGGCTGACTTTGGCGGGAGGGGGAAGGAAGCCCCCGAATGCACTGAACCCCAGTTCCGACTGCACTGAACGCCCGGGCGAAACTGCCTGAAACCAATCATTCTACCACTAATAGATGTGGCCAGGAAACTGGGAAGGCTGGTCAACAACCTTAAATGTTTTAATCACTCACTGTTTAGTTGAAACATTGTTAGCTGAAGCAGCCTCCAACTCTGTTTCTCCTATGTAAATTTCTGTTATTGGAATTTCCTGCCTAAAGGTTATGGGTGTATCCCATAGTCTCAATAAAAGGGATTGCAAGGCCAGAGCAAAGGGTAGTCCTTCCACTAGAGTTGGGCTCCCGCCTGGCCCCCAATATTTCCAAATTAATACTTTTCCAAGTCTCTTTTAATTTGTGTGTGGCCTTCTCCAGAACCCGAACCCTGAACAGGAACCCTGAACCACGCGGGACGTGAAAGGGGTTCCCACATCTGGCGCCCGAACAGGGACTTCTGGAGGAGATGATATTTTTCGCCTGAGAGCGAAGGAAAGGAAAAAATTCACCGAGAAAAAAGTGAGGGAGGTTCACCACACACAAAGCCCACGGACTAGCTACAGAGTCGCGAACTGTAAGTAGGGTGGGAACGTCTTTTTCAGCCAGGCTAATGGGGAAGAATTAGGTTATAAAATAATGTGGTTTCTTATTCAAATTAAAATCTTAATTGGTATTTGGAATTTAAAATCTGTAATAAGAAATGAAACTCCACTGCTGAAACCACCTCTGGTGCGGAGAAATTCAAAGGTGGCAGGAGAGGGCAAGGCTATCTGCTCTCCCGCAATGAGATTACTTAAGGTTTCGTTTAAAAATTATAAAAGAACTCGCAGGGAAATGCAAATCTTGGCCAAATTGGGTGCTAGTTATAATTTTGGAAAGAGAAAAAGAAAGAAAAAATTTAAGATCTGTCTATCTTTTAAGCATGAAAAGAAATTCGGCCAGATCTGTTGCTGAAACTTCCCCCAAAGTAAGCAGGATGTTGTTATTAATCTAGGAACTGCTAAATGTTTGACTTGCCAGCTTTAAAAGTTCAAAGTGCAAATTAAATTGGGAGAAATTATATAGCTGTGGTTATTAAAATCATATATGGATATATATATATATTTGATCATTTTTTCCATGTTAAAATTTCAAGGCTTTAACAGAGATGATTCTTGGAAAGCTCCAAGGGCCTGGAGTAATACAGGAAATTTATTCTCTCTTCTTAAAGGAAATATTTTTGAAATTTAACCGATTGGTACTTGAAATCGCATGGAAAGCTTTATCAAATATAAATTAATAAATATATTTTACTTTTAGATGTTATAAAGGTTTTGGCCTTTAAAGTAGGGGACTATTCACTACTTGCTCCTGGGAGAGGTGCAAAAAATGTAACTAAGACCTTGTCTCTACAAAAAGAAATTGCCAGCCAGTTTGAAATTGAATTGCCATGACCTAGAGCAAAGAATATCCTTACATGATATTATTCTACAATGTCATTATATTTTTTGATACTTTACAACAGCATATTGAACAATTATCCCAAACAAACTTACAAACTAATTCTTTGCATGTTAGGCAGCAATTTAAAAAAGGACATGAAAGGATTTAATCCCTTCCAGAAAGGAATTAAGGCCTCACTGGGAAGGCACTTGAGCATCCTATATTGGCCTTTCTTGCCTTATTTGCTAAGAGGGACCCTCTCCTCACAATCCAATTGCCCATAGCTGTTGCTTGAGTTTTCAGTTTATGCTGAGGTTGAAGCCTCGTGGTGGCTGGTACCATGGATCTGTCTCAGGCCCAATGGCGTGAGCTGGGCCTTCCCTGGAGAAGAAACCTGGGTTCCCCAAGATATGTGATCAGTGCTGGGGCCCCGCCAGTAGGCGAGAGGATTTCAAGGCAAGTGCTGGGCATGGAGGCCATAGGGGCATAGGCTACGAAGGAGACAGAACTGAACCTCACATCACCCTGCTTGGTCCCGGAGGATGGCAGGTTAGTCAATGACGGGTAAGACTCCTCAAGGGAGGGGCAACCTAAGACAGGCACAGTCGCAGGGGGCCATCAGGAGAGAACTTGGGGATCAACAGAGGTGGGGCACAGTCCCTCACCCCCCGAGCCTTGCAGGGGCTTGAATCCTCGCCCCTTCTGAGGGACGTCTCCTGCCCCCATGGCTGCTTTGCGCTTCCCATGCCCAGCTCAAGATCGGGACCCAGGTAACAGAGCCCAGCTCAGATTGAGATCCAGCTACAAACAAGAGGCTTGGCCCAGCTCATATTGAGACCCAAGCAACAGAGAAGTGGCTAATGGTGACTGCCCTATATCTAAATCTAACCTAAATCTAGGAGTGCTCAGGGCTTTCTCAAGGATGCATATAATCCTTTCCATTAATTTTTACAGAGTAAACTAAAATTGTTGTTAAAGTATTAAATTTGACAGAAAATTTAATTGTATAAGAGTCTGTTCCTAAAGTATTAACCAAAATTTATAAAAAAAATTTCCAAAAGCCTCCATTAATCAAAAAAAGAGGGGATAGTGTAGTGGAAAAATAGCATATAAGGAAAAATATTCTGTAAGTAAATTACATCTAGAAAATTTTTACTTTAAAAAATTTTCATTTTCATTTGTAATGCTAACAGCAAGACACCAATGAAAAACATACATGGTGTCAAAATAGGCCAAAGGAAAATCGTCTGGGCAAAAATAAAAAGGATCCCAAGTAAAATTTATAGAAAAGATTCCTTTATTAACTTTTGGTCAAGAATATGTTTGTATATTTTCAGAAAACAACTCCAAGACCATGTGGATTCCTGCAACAGAGAGGAATTGACAGGTCTGCTCCAACCACGAAGACAAGAGGAGAAACAGTCTAGAGATGGAAGACGCTGACGACACCTTACCATGCTAGCAGTCAGCAGCTGTGCGTCGCTGCAGGTTGCCTAGGACCAAACCAGAGAGGGTCGGACCTGATTGCCACCATCCAGATATCATTGCTGACGTATACACATATAAGGAACTGTTTGACACTGAAACGGACTTAGAACTGTTGGACATTGAAACTGGGACTCAGAACTGTTTGGCATTGAAACTGGAACTCAGAACTGTTGGACATTGAAATTGGGACTCAAACATTTTTGTTCTTATGTGTTTATTTCTGGTCTGCAGATAGAAGATTTTTTTTAAGGAAAGAAACGGGGGAGATGCCTGAAACCAATCATTCTACCACTAATAGAAAGATGTGGCCAGGAAACTGGGAAGGCTGGTCAACAACCTTAAATGTTTTAATCACTCACTGTTTAGTTGAAACATTGTTAGCTGAAGCAGCCTCCAACTCTGTTTCTCCTATGTAAATTTCTGTTATTGGAATTTCCTGCCTAAAGGTTATGGGTGTATCCCATAGTCTCAATAAAAGGGATTGCAAGGCCAGAGCAAAAGGTAGTCCTTCCACTAGAGTTGGGCTCCCGCCTGGCCCCCAATATTTCCAAATTAATACTTTTCCAAGTCTCTTTTAATTTGTGTGCAGCCTTCTCCAGAACCCGAACCCTGAACAGGAACCCTGAACCACGTGGGACGTGAAAGGGGTTCCCACACGAAACCCCGTGGACCCAGGCTCATACAGGGGGAGTCTGGACTGTCAGGTAGAGAGAAAGGCACCCGGAGACTCGGAGACCTGGGGGAGACCTGGGGAAACCCCGGTGGGCAGGGGTCTGGAGGGGCGCGAGCCAGTGTGCACAAAGACTGCGGAGGTTGCCACAGGCTTTCCCTAGCAGAAGGGAGTCAGAAGCTCCTGACTGCACTGAACCCCAGTTCTGACTGCACTGAACCTCAGTTCCAGTCGAGCCCCTGGGGATCCACGCTCTTATGGGTGGGGGGGATCTGGACTCTCGGACGGAGGATCGGGAGCCGGGGAAGACAGAGGTCTGGAGGTGCGTATGCCAGTGTGCACAAAGACTGGGAAGTTGCCACAGGCTTTCCCTAGTGGAAGGGAGTCGGAAGCTGCTGACTGCACTGATCCCCAGTTCTGACTGCACTGAACCCCAGTTCCAAGTGAGCCCCTGGGGACCCACGCTCTTGCGGGGGGAATCTGGACTCTTGGGCAGAGACTCGGGAGCCGGAAAAGGCAGAGGTCTGAAGGCGCGCGCGTGCACCCAAGGGCAAGGCTGACGGGAAGCCAAGACTGTCTGCTCCACCCTGAGACTCCACCCCATCCCAGCTGAGCACAGAGGCTTTTGCAATTTGGCAAGTCTAATCCTATAAGGCTGTCTCCAGCATCGAACTTCTCCCAGCATAGACACAGCTGATCCTCACAGCCAACTGGCCTGGAGGTCAATTCCTCCCAGTGATACCGACAACAATCAAGACTTAACTACAACAAGGCTGTACACACAGTCCAAAAAGGGATGCACCAAGAGTATCCACCTCAGGTTAACTGGGGAGGCCGACCCACCGGGCCATATAGGAAACCTAGCACACAAAGCTACCCTACCAACTCAGGGAAGCAGTGAAAATGCGGCGACAAAAAAACAGATCACAAATGAAAGAAATGGAGGAAAACAAAGGACTGGATATAGAATTCAAAACCACAGTTATAAGGCTTTTCAAGAATATCCTAGACAAGGCCGATAAATATAACGAGACCCTCAAAGATATGAAAAAGGACCAACTAGAAATTAAACATACACTGACTGAAATAAAAAATATTATACAGAGACCCAACAACAGACTAGAGGAACACAAGAATCAAGTCAAAGAATTGAAATACAAAGAAGCAAAAAACACTCAACCGAAAAAGCAAAAAGAAAAAAACAATCCAAAAAGTTGAAGATAGTGTAAGAAGCCTCTGGGACAACTTCAAGCATACCAACATCAGAATTATGGGGGTGCCAGAAGAAGAGAGAGAGCAAGATACTGAAAACCTATTTGAAGAAATAATGACTGAAAACTTCCCCCACCTGGTGAAAGAAATAGACTTACAAGTCCAGGAAGCGCACAGAACCCCAAACAAAAGGAATCCAAAGAGGACCACACCAAGACACATCATAATTAAAATGCCAAGAGCAAAAGACAAAGAGAGAATATTAAAAGCAGCAAGACAAAAACAGTTAATTACCTACAAGGGAGCACCCATACGATTGTCAGCTGATTTCTCAACAGAAACTATGCAGGCCAGACGGGAGTGGCAAGAAATTTTCAAAGTGATGAATAGCAAGAACCTACAACCAAGATTACTCCACCCAGCAAAGCTATCATTCAGAATTAAAGGGCAGATAAAGAGCTTCACAGATAAGAAAAAGCTAAAGGAGTTCATCACCACCAAACCAGTATTATATGAAATGCTGAAAGGTATTCTTAAAGAAGAGGAAGAAGAAAAAAGTAAAGAGAAAAATTATGAACAACAAATACATATCTATCAACAAGTGAACCTAAAAATCAAGTGAATTAAAAACCTGAGGAACAGAATAATCTGGTGAATATAATAGAATCAGGAGCATAGAAAGGGAGTGGACTGATAATTCTCAGGGGGAAAGGGGTATGGGGGGGTTCAGGAAGAGACTGGACAAAAATCATACACCTATGGATGAGGACAGTGGGAGGGGAGGTAAGGGCAGAAGGTGGGGTGGGAACCGGGTGGAGGGGAGCTATGGGGGGAAAAAGGAGAAACAATTGTAATAATCTGAATAAAGATTTATAAAAAATAATAAATAAATAAATATGACTCAACAAAGAAATTGTTAGTGTCTTTACATCATGAGCTGGAGAACAACATTTGGCCATCATCTGAGACCAGTGTCTTAGTCAATCGTGTTCAGCCACACTCTGATCTCAAACTCAGTAGCCGAGTGACAGAGAGGACAGTGTAGGAAAAAACTGTCAGGCTGCCCAGGCTACCCCAAGCTGGACTCTATCTTAAAGACTTGTAAACATTCCTTTTGTAACAACAACCCTCTTAGTCCGAAGTAGTGACTTTACTCTCTGGCAGGAAGATCAAGTTGTTAGTTTTGCTTTAGCAAACCCACAAGATAAAAACCAAGCCCTTCTGCTCTGGAGAAGAAGGAAGCAAAGAGCAGAAACTAAGATCTGGACCTAATTAGCAACCAGGTCACAAACAGAGTAGGTTGCTGTTGTTGGGTTTTACCCATCCTAGTTTTAGAAGTCATTTCCGGATTGGAGGTGATTAAAAGGCTGCGAATTAAAGGCATCTTCACCTCTGTGTCTGTGTTGGGTTTCATGTTGCTGACCGTTCACTCACTAGCTGACAAAAAGTTTCTGGGACAATGTGGAAAGATCTGAACAGAAATAAAATAACAGCAAGGAGGAAGTACTATGGAGAGGGACATTTGAGGCCACTCTAAGTAACAAGACTGTAAGTAGGGAGCCTGCTGGGAAACTCATTAATTCCAGCAGTATTTTGCCAATCCCATTGCCTACAATGAGCCTGCTTCCCCAGGAGAAATACAAGGATGAGCATCTGGCTGGCTGCTGTGAGCACAAGCAGAGCCCTGAACATCCAGGAGGACTTGGCACTGGAAATCCAATTGTTAATGAGGATCACCATGAACTGTGCAAGTCTGGTAAGGAGGGACAGTTCTCTGAAGCCTAAACACCTTGGCATTTGCACAGCTGAGACACAGGGCATCGCGAGCAAGCCAAGCAGTGCGACTGAATACAGACTCCACAGTTCAGGCACCACAGTCTCAAGGGAGCCGACCCGACACAGCAAACATCAATGCAGACACTCGCACGGTCTGATTCAGTAGAAAGCTCCCTGCAGGTAATGCAGAGTTAAGTAACACAGCAGTGATGGCAGGGCAGGGAATACAGAAGCAGAGGCAGGGCACAGAGGAACTTCTAGCGAAATGTTAAATGACCCAGTGAATTAATGGGGGAAAGGCAAATGGAGATAAGGGGAGAAAAAGCACAAGAAGGAAGAGAAAAACTAAAGAAGGAGGAAAACAGAGAGGTAGTTTATAATGGGGAAGTGATGGAAATAAGAAAATCTTTTTTCCAATTGTTTACATCTCTGATCCTGCCTTAAATTCAATACAGGAATTTCTCTCTTCTCCTTCTCCTCTTGCTCTTCCTCTTCCTCCTCTTGCTCCTCCTCTTGCTCCTCCTCCTCCTCCTCCTCCTTCTTCTTCTCTCTTTCTTCTTCTTCTTCTTCTTCTTCTTCTTCTTCTTCTTCTTCTTCTTCTTCTTCTTCTTCTTCTTCTCTCTCTCTCTCTCTCTCTCTCTCTCTCTCTCTCTCTCTCTCTCTCTCTTTCTCTCTCTCTCTCTCTCTAATTCTCATCCCACTTCTCCATCACCATCCTAATGACTTGGCCTCCAAATGTTTCCCTCCCATCCTGGCATCTCTTGCCTAAATCATTGTCTGACAGCTTTATAATGCCATGTCTCTCTTTTGCTGCCATTGTGATCATAGCCAAAGAGAAAATAAATTGTATCATGTCCTTGATTGAAATTCTCTGGTGGCTTCCAATCACCTATAGGACAAAGTGGTTGATTAAGAGTGGAGAGTGAGGCAAAGTGAACATCCAGCTCAGAAGCCAGGGTCTGCTGTGGGGGCCCAGTTCTCAGAAGTCAGATGTCAGGAAAGACAGGAGAGGCTGGCATGCAGGGTGTGGCATATTACTATTCCAGGGTGAGCAAGCATCCATCTGGTGAAATAGAAAATCTCCTCTTCAGTAACCAATGGTTGGATGGATATATTAGCTTTGCTTTCCATTAATGGGGAAAGTCAGGCAAAGCATAGAAGAGAACGCTGTGATTAGGAAGCTCAGTGTGTTAACAGTCATGCCTTAAACATCTGGAAATTCAAATCTGTTGCAGGGTGGCCACAGGGGGGAAGAGAATGTGTTTAAATGATGAGGGAATTCTGCCCGCCACGCACTCCATGGGGTTATGTGTGAAAGTGAGCATGAGCTGGGTGGCAGTAATCCACTGTCCCCCATCGATCACAGTGCCCTTGAGCCTCTCAGAGTGAAGGCGTTGGCCACACTGCGTGTGATTTTGGTGTGTGTAGATGCAGTCACTTAACCCTTATCACATACTTTAGATTATTATATATGTTAATATTTATGCATATCTACAGGTTTGTACACAGAAAATCACGTGTACTGTTCTTTAAAAGTGATTTAAGAAATGTTCAAGGGTTTTAATTCTTTAGAATTGTCATCAATACTTTTTTAAAATCATCAAACCTCATGAAAAATATTTTTGAGAATGAACTGCCTGTTTGTATGTATTGTTTTTTGTTCACTGACTTTAAAATCTTACTCCTGCATAAACTATGGTCTATAGTAATACCTTAACGCCCTGGCAGGAATTAGCAAAGGCAGCTGTGGAGAGTCCACCATAGAAATGAGTCCAGAATGAAAGGAGATCTTTTAGTAAAATAACGAGTTGAAGTCCTCAGAAAACTTTAGTGACTTGCTAACTTTTTTTTCTATATATAAACACTAGAGGCCTGGTGCATGAAATTTGTGCATGGGGGAGGGGGTCCCTCATCCCAGCCTGTACCCTCTTGCAATCTGGGCCCCCTCGGGGATGTCCAACTGCCACTTTTGGCCCAATCCCACAGGGATCCCTGTGAGTTCGGGCCTAAACTGGCAGGCAGACATCCCCCTCTCAATCTGAGACCACTGTCTCATAACCGCTCATCTGCCTGCCTGCCTGATCACCCCTAACCATTCTGCCTGCCTGCCTGATGCCCCTAACTGCTCACCTGCCTGACTGATCGCCCCTAACCACTCTGCCTGCCTGCTTGATTGCCCCTAACCACTCGCCTGCCTGCCTGATCACCCCTAACTACTCGCCTGCCTGCCTGATTGCCCCTAACCACCTCTGCCTTGGTCCTCGCCACCATGGCTTCATCTGGAAGGATGTCCAAAATGACGTCCAGAGGGTTGTTCGGCTGTCGGGGAGTCTAATTCGCATATTGTGCTTTTATTATTATAGATTTTATATGTTTAGTAATTCCCTTAGGAGGTCACATATAAGTAGCCCTTAATCATAGAAGAAATAAAAATCTATTTAGCCTGGCTTGTGTGGCTCAGTGGTTGAGCATCAACCTATAAACCAGGAGGTCACAGTTAGATTCCCAGTCAGGGCACATGCCCGGGTTGTGGGCTCAATCCCCAGTGTGGGGCATTCAGGAGGCAGCCAATCAATGATTCTCTCTTATCATTGATGTTTCTATCTCTCCCTCCCTCTCCCTTCCTCTCTGAAATCAATAAAAATATTTTTAAATTGATTTAATTATTTGCCATTCACTTATAAAAAAACAAGGATAGGGCTGTAATATTGGATAAGTTTGACAGCTTCTAGCACATTTTTGGGGTTAACTACTGAACTCTCATCTCCAAGTCAGCATAGATTAGGTAGTAACAAATATTCCCCAAACTTAATGGGCTTAAACAAATAAGGGATTATTTCATTTTCTCCCAGCTTTATTGGAGTTTAATTGACAAGTAAAAATTGTATATACACACACACACACACACACACACACACACACACATTTATGTATATATATACGTTTATATATGTGTGTATATATACATTTTTATTATACTATTATAAATGTTATATATGATATCTATACATTAAATATATTAACACACCCATCACCTCACATAGTTCCCTTTTTCTTATGAGAACACTTAAGATCTACTCTCAGTAACTTTCAAGTACAGTCATGTGCTGCTTAACAACAGGGATGCATTCTGAGAAATGCATTGTTAGGTGATTTTACCCTTGTGCGAGCATCATAGAGTGAGTGCACTTACACAGCCCACTACACACCTGGGCTGCATGGTGCAGCCTATTGCTCCTGGGCTACAAGCCTGCACAGCATGTCACTGCACAAAATAGCACAAAACTAAATTAAGCACAAGACAAAATGATGCCATCAGGAGATGCGATAAATGTGAAATGTAAGAGGCTGCTGCTGGTGTAACATGGCGTACTGTTCATGATAAACTTTTCTATACAAGCAGAAAGAGTATGCTCTTCAACCAGGATAAAAGTGTGGTAAATACATGAACCAGTACTAGACCCCTTTATTACCATTATCAGGTATAATGTGCTGTACATAATCTGTATGCCTGGCCATGCGGTAGGTTTGTTTACACCAGCATCATCACAAACACACTGCATCAAGAGGTTCTGACAGCCACTATGTCTCCTAGCATTAGGAATGTTTCAGCTCCATTGCAATATTGCAGGGCCGCTGTTGTATATGTGGCCAGTCATTGACCAAGACATGTTATTCTCTTCAGCTCATGACCATATACAACGCCGTCTTATCCTATACTAGAGGCCTGGTGCACAAAATTCGTGCACTCGGGTGGGGGGGGGGATCCCTCAGCCCAGATTGCGAGAGGGTGCAGGCCAGGCCAAGGGACACCACTGGTGCACAATCGGGGCCAGGGAGGGACACAGGAGGTTGGACAGCTAGGGAGGGACTACAGGGGGCCTCCAGGATGTGTACAGCTTGTCTCGCTTAGTCCCAATCAGCTGGACCCCAGCAGCAATTGAGCGTCTGCCCCCTGGTGGTCAGTGCACATCATAGCAACTGGTCGACTGGTAAACTGTCTGTCCCCTGGTGGTCAGTGCACATCATAGTGAGCGGTTGAGCAGCTTTCACACATAATTAGCATATTACGCTTTGATTGGTTGACTGGATGACTGGACGACTGGACACTTAGCATATTAGGCTTTTATTATATAGGACTAGAGGCCCGATGCATGAAATTCACCTTGACCTCCACCGCCACGGCAGCCTTTGTCGCCTCTGCTGCCTCTGCCTTGGCCCCTGCCTGCCACAGCTTTGTCCAGAAGGAAGAAAGTCCAAAAGGACGCCTGGTCTAATTAGCATATTATGCTTTTCTATATTATAAAAGGCCTGTGGCCCTAACACTGTAACGACCAAAGACCAGCACAGGTGGGCAGGACTGTGAGCACGGCGAGGCATGCGCAAGTGGGCAAGGCTGCAAGAAAGGCGAGGTCATGCAATTTCGCTCACTGGGCTTCTAGTATAATAATAAAAGCATAATATGCTAATTAGACCTGACAGCCAAACGACCTTCCAGATGTCCTTCCGGATGACCTTCTGGATGAAGCCGGGGCTGCAAGGGCCAAGGCAAGTCACCACGGCTGTGAGGGCTGAGCCCCTTGCATGAATTTCATGCATCGGGCCTCTAATAGATAAAAAAGGGTAATATGCAAATCGACAAACGGCTGAACAACCAGTCGCTATGATGCACACTGACCACTATGAGGCAGATGCTCAACACAGGAGCTGCCTCCAGCCCATAGGCCCCAGGCAGTTAGGCCACTGAAACTGTGCCAGGTCATCAGGACAGTATCTTTTCAAAGACTGAGAATGTGGCCAGTGATGTCACCTGCCAGTGTGTCAATGCCCGGGAAGTGTAGTTACACTTTAACAAACATTTTTTATCATGGAAACCTTTGGAAAACAATTTTGGAGAATACAGCACCAATGTATCTATAATTTTAATATATGTACTACTATGTTATATATTATGTGTATTACTAAGCACGCAAAATAAACATTTAAAAGATGATGCAAAAATATATGCTTTAATATGTTTCTCATCCAATATATCATCTCACACCCTCCCTGGGATGTCTGCACTCCACTCTGGGGACATTCCCATAAAGGACCAAGAGGTATAAGGCACATTTTTGGGGGTAAGAGACCAATAAGGAAAGGGTATGTGTTTATGTGAAATTATCTGTAATCCCAGATATAACCCAAAATCATAATTGTTAATGTCTTGGTACATCACTTTTCCTCTGCACCGCAACCCATATACAGAAGTACCTTTAGAAAGAAATTATAATGGACAAACTGCTTTGTAATCCTCTCTTCCCATAGAACACATTGTGAATAATATCTTGCATATTCTTCTAAACCATTTTTGTAACTTTTATATTTTTATTTTATTTTAACGGTAACATATGCTCATTGTGAAATTTTATTAAATGCGTATAAGCAAGGAGAAAAAAATTAAAAATTACTCATTTCCAGTACCCAGACAGAACCACATCTAACACTTTGCTGTTGTGTTTTTGGTCCAGTTTTTTTTTTTTTTTTTTTTCGGTGCATTTAGTCTTCCATAATGTTATGCAGATTCTTCTGCAACCTGTTTTATCATCTTATATGTATTGTGTATACCTTCCCATGTAATGAAATACCCTCCTACAATACCATCTGAATGACTCTGTATGGCAGTGTTTCCAAAATTGATGTTCTGAACATCACTTTAAAATACTCTAATAGGTACATCGAGAAAAAAAGACATTCAATGGTAAAATAAGTTTGGAAAATACTGCCTATTTGAACCATTATAATACACATTAACTATAAAGTCTCTCAAATCCTACAACTAAAGAAAAACATTTGAGGTTGCTTAGCATGGTATTTTGCAAACATATTTGAGCATGACTCACTTTCCTGAGGCACTTCAAATAACATCCTTAAAGCGATGTCTTATCTCCTTGTATGTTTAAGTTGTCACGATTTAACTACAAATATCTGCATTATAATGAATTTCTTGTTCCTATATCTTATGCCTTAATACAGTTTAAGATGACTTTAATAAAGCAGACCTGTCAGCTTGAAGAGTTATGTAGACCTCGAAGGTTTCTCTCCTGACAAATCAGTTTTCAGAAATGTTAAGCTAAGTTGTACTCCACTGTGAAAACACAACACCCATCTCCACAAGCCACCCAGGACTGGGATTGTCAGTAAAGTAGTAAGTAAATACATAAATAACTGGCCTTCCTAATTCAAAAGCAATTAATGTTTATTGTAGAAAATGTAAAAATAATGTGAGAAATAAAGGAGATAGATTACCCATAATCTCACAACTTAGAGTAACCACTATCAACATGGAAGGAAGTACAAAGCAATGCGCTCTACCCATGGTCTCACTTTCCAGTTTCAGTTACCTGCGGTCAACCATAGTCCAAAAATATTAAATGGAAAATTCCAGAAATAATCAACAGGTTCTGAGTAACGTGATAAAATCTCCAGCTGTTCCGCTCTGTCCCACCCTAGACGTGAATCACCCCTTTGTCCTGCATGTCCACGCTGCGTATGCTTCCCTCCCAGGAGCCGACTCAGTTATCAGATCCGCTGTCGCCATATCTCAGTGCTTGTGTCCAAATGACTCTTGTTTCACTTGATAACGCCACATTCCCACTTAACCCAGTGTGCGGTTATAATTGTTCTATTTTATTATTAGTTATTGTTGTTAATCTCTCATTGTGCCTAGCTTATTGATTAAACTTTACCATAGGTATGTAGATATAGGAAAAACATAGTATATAGGGCTCAGTACTATCCGTGGTTTCAGGCATCTGCCAGTAAAAACATACAATTAAAATGAATATTTAATATCACTAATAATCAAAGAATTTTGCACTGAAATAATAGTGAAGACCATTTTTCACCTATAAAATTGGTAAAGATTAAAGAATGGTAACACCCCGAGTTTGCAAGACTATGATCAAGCACATGTTGCCCAGTGGTTGGGGATACAAAGCTCCTGCCACAGTACTAGAGCACAACTTGGCAAATATCTATCAAGAATTTTTGAAGATCATTTGACTTAGTATTTTCATTTCAAGAAAACTAAGGTAAAGAAATAATCAGAAGTATGCAGAGAGATTTTTGCACAAGTACGTTCTTTGCTACATCATTGGTAGGGGGGAAATAATAGGCACAACTTGAAGGCACATTTTAAAGCTTCTGAAATACATTTGATGCACCCTCACTCGGGAATACTATGTAGTTGTTAAAAATCATGTTGCAAAAGAAAAGTTAATAACGAGGGGAAATGCTTGCAATATAGTGCCGGTGTGACAGCAGTGAAGGTGAGGAACTGACCCCAGGAAACACTCAAAGTGGCAGCCACCTTAAACCAGCTCACCTGCAGTTGCCAGAGGGAACACTGTGACACGGGACACAGTTTGGGATTCTGGAGTCTGAGGCTGGCTAAGGTCCATGTGCACATAAAGGGAGGAACAGAGAGCAGCACAGGGAACCACAGAGATTATGACTTAAACTCTCCATCACTTTTTGAAAATTCTTCCTAAGCTCAGGGAATTTTCCATACTGTGAGTGTCTCCTCCCCAAGCTAGAAACTTTGAGAACTAATTTTCCCAGCCTCCCTTGCAACTGCAACACAGTCATGTGACCTGGGCTCTGCCAATCATAGCAGTCATATGGAATTTTAGTTTGGACAGGAGCAGCCTGAGGAAGCCATTCTGCTGGCAGCTGCTTTCTGAAGAGACTGTCTAGGAAGGCATGACGAACAGGCTGCAGCCGCACACTGCGCATGACGCGCATGAAGCGCATGAACTTGGCTCCTGGCTGTGTAGTGTCCAAGTTTGACTTGGGCGTCCTGCAGATAACCTGAGGAGCTGATGCTCTACTAAGAACATCCCTGCTGGGCATCTGACCAGGTGGCCATCCGTCCACCCCCTAAGCTGCTGGTGTAATGACACGGGGCTGGAGGCTGCCGGTGACCAGGGCTTGGACCGCATGGCCACCAGTGTTGCTGGGACTGGACAGCCCCTACGATTGATCCCGAGAGTCCAAGCTCGTTCCCAGGAGGAAGCTGCTGCACACCTGACCACCAGGCCACTGGCAGCCTTGGCCTCGCAAACACTTCTACCTGGGCTTCCAAGGGCCATGACGGGAATCTGAAGCCGTGGGCTCCGATGGACAAGTGCGGGGCCGCAGGGGAAGCCGCCTCCCCTCCCAGCTGTCACTGGCCGGGTGGCCCGCAGCCCCAGGAGCGCCTCTTCCATCCCCGAAGAACCAGGACAGCGAGTGCCGGGCCAGGGCTTGGGAGAGGAGACTGGCCTGCGAGGGGCTGTCAGCTTAGAGAGGAGCGGAGATCTGAAGGGGTCTTGCATTTAAATAGTGTTTCTTATTCTGAAACATGCTTTTTCTCACTTTGTCTTCACAGCCACCACGTGAGAAAGTGGAGCGGTTATTATTAACTCCGTTTTACAGATGGGGAGGCGGGAGACGGCGACCGGCCTGGGAGCCAGGCGTCCAGCTTCCAAGCCCAGACTCAGCCCGTAGGTAGCAGGCGGTCGCCCCGGCCCAGGGTCCAGTGCAAGTGAGCAGGACCAGCCGTGACAGCAGCCAGCTGCTCTGTGCAGAAGCCCTGGGCACGTCCACAGGATCTGAGGCTCCAGGATTTTGGGTCTCTAAGACTCATTTTGGAAAAAACCTAAAGCTCCAGCTTTCCTCCATTGCAGTGGAGGGCAGGTTACAGACCAGAACTAGACAAACATCAAACACTGGAGGGCCCGGCTACGTGTTCAGAGCGTCCACCCCGCCCCCTTCCTCCTGCCACCCCACCATTTCCTAGCTGCGTGCCCAGCAGTCTACACCGGCGGGAGGGGAGCTGGGGCCACCGCAGGAAAGGCATGTCCAGGGAGGAAGCCCAGGTTGAGGACTCCGACGTGTTCAGTCTCATCCTCACCTTCGTAGCAACTGTGGCAGCGAGTTTTAGGCGCTCTGGCTTTTACGGAGCCCTTGTCCCACCTTCAGGGGAAGCCCAGAGGCGGGTGGATCCCGCCCTGAGAGGTGACTTACTGCGGGCAAGCCGTTGAGCAGCTTTCGCAATTTGGATTGTAAGCAAACCCACCTGGGTGCATGCCCCGCACACTTACCGCGCAGGGCTGCCCTGAGGCGTGCCTGCCCACTGGTTTGCCTCACTGTGTGTGCCAGTGCCCAGCTGAGGCCTGAAGAGGCCCCCTAGTTCCAGGAGCCTCCTTCACTCCTGTGTCCGCCCCACCAGGAGCATTCCCTGGGAAGTGGCTGATCTGGAAAGAATGAGGACCCTGGAGAGTCGGGGATCCAGCCAGCATCCTGGTGCCCAAAGTCTGGGGTCCCACCCAGCCCAGCAATGGCAGCCCAGCCTCAGGGACTGAGCAGGATAACTGTGGGGACCCCAAGCTTTCACCTAGGAGGAGTTTGTTACGGGAAGTATCGCTGTAGGGGTTCCCTGGCTCCATTGCCTTCAGCAGAAACAGTGACTACACATTATGGGTTTTTAAAAAGAGCTCTTGATTCTTTGTAGGTGGCAGGTAAAAACTTGTCTACAATATAAGAAGCAAGAAATGTTCCAATTTTTTATCCTTCTTAAAGCCAAGTAGTTATAGCTCTGAGTTTCTGAGTGCTAAAGGGGCTACATGACCAACATCACTCCGGACTGCATTCTCACCCAATACCTGGTCGCATCTAAAATCCCAGGGTAGTGGTCGGCAAACTCATTAGTCAACAGAGCCAAATATCAACAGCACAACGATTGAAATTTCTTTTGAGAGCCGAAAACCGACTTCTGCGCATGGGCCACGAAGTTTCAGTCGCACTGTACGTGCGTGCCCACACGTGGTATTTTGTGGAAGAGCCACACTCAAGGGGCCAAAGAGCCGCATGTGGTTCGCGAGCCACAGTTTGCCGACCACTGTCGCAGGACATTCGTCCACCACCGTTTGGCCTGTGCCTTCCCTGCCTGGAAGGCCACCAGGCACTGCGGCTGTGGGCAAGCTCAGGAGTTGCAGGTGAAGCGGCAGCTTTGGCCTGTCACTGCTTGGCATCACCCAACTGCGTAATGGCAAGCCGGTAGTTGACATGAATCTGAAAGTGAGAACCGTTTGATGACCATGTCCTTCAGAGAGTTGGCACGGAGTCTCAGTGATGTCAGGAATACAAAGGCCACTCACGTTTCTCCACTTACTTGAGATTCCTTCCCTGCCTCGCAGCAATTCTATACGTGTCGGTGCGTCTTTAGGTCCTGCACGTCTCTTGCTAAGTGCATTGCTAAGTTATTTAGAGGTTGCCCATTGCCAAAGGGAAATGTCAGGTTCCTTTGTGTGTGAAGGACGTTGTTCATTATAAAATTGAGATAATATCTGGGCTTCACATGTTGTAGAGTTCTAACCTGTCACCCCTACCTGCCTTAGCAGCCTTATTTCTCACTCTTCCTGGTGACCATAAGGACTGTGTTTCATGCACGTCGAATGCGTGAATACTCTATTCTATTTTCTTGCTCCCTGCTTCTACAGACGCCTTCCTCTCTGCTTGGGACATCCATCTGGCCGCCCCCTACTTCCTTACACTTCAGTGTCTACGTTAACAGCCCCTCGTCGGGAACAGGGCAGGACCAGAGTGAGGCCAGAGAGGCACTCACTCTCGGGGTCACACAAGTGCCTCCTTAAATGCTGCGCCCTGGGGACCTCATTCACCCTCCCCTGTCCCTGCCCTGTCCTTTATCGCCTCCCTGACTGACCCCAGCCCTCCCCCAAGAAGAGCTCCTTCAACCAAACTCTAAAGCTGCACTGGGCTGTGCTGCATCGCTTCCAGCACTAGCTTGCATTTTCTCAGCTGTGCAGCGCGGGCAGCCCGCCTGGCCCAGCATGTCTGAGGAATACCAGTACAGTAATATCCAACATCTCTGAGCACTTGCTTTGTGCGAGGCATGTGTTCTGCTTATTTGACTTACTTAGCTCTCACAACAGCCTATATGGGTATCATTATCCCAGCTTCATGGGTGAAGAACAGACTAAAGGCAGTTAGATGCACTGCAGACGCACATCATGGGAAGTGGTACCAGCTGGGGTTTGAACCCGGGTCCTTCCGTCAGAACCCCTGTGTTCATCCCTGAGAAACACGGCTCTTCTCATGCCTTAGAGTTAGACCCAGTAGGGACTGAATGGGAAGGGCATTCTGGTTACGTTTCTAAGCATCTCAGACAATCATTGCAAAGGGCAGTGTGGCTTCGTGAGATGGGGTCCCTGTGGCATATTGTCCTGCCGGGGGACAGTCCTAAATGCTGACTTCTCCCCCCGTCCCCAAATGCCCCAATGTTGGTGGAACAGAGGGTGCAGAGTGCTGGTCTCAATCCAGAACTTTAAAAACAGGAAGTCTGGGGAATCCATCAAAATCCTAAAAGAAACTATAGGCAGCAAAATCTCAGACATATCTCATAGCAATATGTTTACCAATACAGCTCTTAAGACAATGGAAACTAAGAAGAAAGTAAACAAATGAGACTACATTAAAATAAAAAGCTTCCACACAGCAAAAGAAACCATCAACAAAATAATAAGAAAGCCCACTGCATGGGAGAACGTATTTGCCAATGTTATCCGATAAGGGTTTAATCTCCAAAATATATAGGGAACTCATACATCTTAACAAAAGGAAGATAAACAATCCAATCAAAAATGGGCAAAGGACCTAAATAGACACTTCTTGAAAGTGGACATATAGAAAGCCAAGAGACATATGAAAACATGCTCAAAGTCACTAATCATCCGAGAGATGCAAATCAAAATGACAATGAGGTACCATCTCACACCTGTCAGAATGGCTACCATCAACAAATCAACAAATGACAAGTGCTGGTGAGGATGTGGAGAAAAGGGAACCCTAGTACATGCTGGTGGGAATGCAGCCTGGTGCAGCCATTATGGAAAACAGTATGGAGTTTCCTCAAAGAATTAAAAATGGAACTCCAATTTGACCCAGTAATCCCACTTCTAGGAATATATCCTAAGAAATCAGAAACACTGATCAGAAAGAATATGTTCATAGCAGCGCAATTTACAATAGCTAAGATTTGGAATCAGCCTAAGTGCCCATCAGCAAATGAGTGGATTAAAAAATGCCAGTACATCTAAACAATGGACTACTATGCTGCGGTAAAAAAGGAAAGAACTCTTACCATTGCAACAGCCTGGATGGACCTGGAGAGCATTGTGCTAAGTGAAATAAGCCAGTCGAAGAAAGATAAATATCACATGATCTCACTCATTTGTGGAAGATAATGAACAACATAAACGGATGGGGGAAAAAAATAGATCCAGAGACACAGAAGCATCGAACAGACCGTCAAACCTCAGAGGGAAGGCTGGGGAGGGGGGGGGGTTGGGGGGAGAGATCAACCAAAGAATTTGTATGCATATAGGCATAACCCATGGACACAGACAATAGGGGGAGTGCAGGCCTGGGGTGAGAGGGTGGGGGCAGGCTGGGAGAGGTCAATGGGGGGGGGGGGAAGGAGATATATATATAATACTTTCAACAATAAAGTATTTTAAAATAAATAAAATACACGATAAACAAACAAACAAACAAATAAATAAATAAAAACAGGAAGTCTGTGCAATGCTTTGGAAGGCGTTGACCAAGGACAGTTGTGGCCCAAAGGGATTTGAGCCCTATCTCTCACTTGGAGGCAGAAAAGTTCCGCATTGTTGGAACTGGGTCGTTTTCAGTCAGAGGTTATAGAGAGACTGTTTCTCCTCCATCAGCCAGTCCACCCCCTCGAGGGGCAAGCTCCAAGAGTCCAGCCATGGCCTCACATCACACAGTCAGTCCCCAGGCAAGACAGCCACGTGGCACCTCCATGTTCTCCGCTGTTCAGCGTGTGAGTAAAAAAGCGGGTAGCCAAGTTCTAGGCCGAAAAATACTCTTCTCCACTGGGCCAGCGGAAATTGGCCCAGGCTAGGAGTCCCCAACCCCGAGGCTGTGAAAACATGTGAGCTTGGCTGCTGGGACCAGGGCAAACGCTCCCTCATGCTGCCGTGGTCACGCCTTCTTACTGTCTGTGCTTGTCAAGCATTCGCATCCTGGGGCCCTGCAGACTCTGGGGAGACTGCCCCTCCCTCCTGGGCAGTGGTTCTGGGACAGGGAAGGACTCTCCTGCCAGCATCTTTCATATGCAAACCAACTGCTCTAGAGCTCACCAGACCTCCTCCTTTCACAGGACTCTCCACTCTGGGCTACATTCCCCTTCACTTGTCCCCAAAGCCCTTACCAGACAAGGGGACCCCACTCTGGCCCGAGCGCCTGAAATTATTCATGCTGGCCAATCCTGAACCTGCCTCCCCCCTTGCCTTGCCTTGGCCTGCGGACACCACACGGCAATAAAGGTTCTCGCCCACCTCCCCCACTCCCTCTGCCTCCTGACCAGCCTGTGCTCCCCCCATTCCCCAACACAGCACCCTCCTCTCAGGAATCTAGCAACAAAGTCTTCAACAACAGCTGTCCCTGATCTGTTGGCCTCTCCATATCTGAATAATAATAAATAGAACCTGCATTTTAAAACACTTGCCCATGCGCAAGGAGCAAGCCCTCCTCACTTCAGCTGTTAGTTGCCAGGTGAGAACCAACATCACAGACATTCTGAAGATTCAGGAAAAGCCAAAAACCTGGATTTTTTCATCTCCAAAAGTTTTGGTGTTGATAAGTAATTCAAACTTAAAATACTGTGTGTCATGCATGCACCCAAGCATTAGAAAGCCGAGGAAAACAAAAACAGGGGGAACGGAAGAGCCAGGCCCAGTAGCTCAGAATGTGAAACATGGTTTTCCATCCTTATCCCCTGGGCCCGTTCAGGCTCAACAGCTAGTTAGACCGAGCAAGAATCTCTTGATCATTGCAAAAGGAACTCGTTTCCACCCTGACTCCCAGTAAGACATACACTTACATGACAGCAGGTGTCACCACCCTAAAATACAGGGTGGCCCTCCCTGTATGGGGCACAGGAACATTCGTGTCCTGTTCCGTTCCACTTGGTTGTGTTATGATGTTGCTTGCTGTGCGCTATATTGGTTGCACTAATTTAGAGATTAGTGCCAGCAATTCATCATATTACAAATGAGGAAACTGAGATTCACAGAGTAATGGGACTTGTCCAACATAACAGGTGCAGGGCAGAGCCAAGCCTAGAATGATCAAGTCAAGACCATCTCCCTGATGCACTTATATCCATGGATCTATAGTGTACACATGCATTAGTCCTGGAATTGATATGATTCACACACACATTTTTACAGGAATCTGTGCACAACTGAGATGGCTGAGCAGTTTCTGGAAGGCTCTTCTCTTCCCGCCTGAGGCCTGAGCTTGAAGTCCACAAAGAGCGCTAAGCTGATCCCACGAGGACAGATGGCAATCGTGGTGCTTTCCTGTCCTCTCTGACCTCAGCTGTGTGACCACAGAGAATGAGGAGGCACCTCATGGTGGATGAAGAGCACAGCCTGGAGTGGGAGAAGCCGTGGGAGACCCAGGAAGCTGGACTCTGCCTGAGCAGCCTGTGCAGCAGATCCACAGCCTCTGTCTGCAGGCGCTCCCCTGCCTTCCCCCAAACCTCTCCACGCCGCCCGAGCCCCCCACCACCCCCCCCCCCCCGTCACTTAGGAAGCACCATTACGGCCCCACTGTGAAAACCGAATGTCTGTCCTCAGTTATTAAACTGGAGAAGGCATCGTCTCCATAGATGAGAAAAACTGCATACTTTGTTTTCATTACTCTCCTACTTAGTTACAATCTGAAGTCTTAAACTCAAGTTCTCATTTTCCAAATACTGCTTTTTTACCATGGGAATCTTCCAAGCTTTATTCACATCTGCATGCTGCTAGTTGACAACAATTATACATCTTCACTCTGTGTTCAATTGCTCCCATCACTTTCTGCCACTCCACTTAGGCCTCCAATTTCCTCTGCTAAGATTTACTTTCTTTAATTCATCCAGACATTGGATGGATAAATTCTTTGTGGCATCTGTTTATTGGTTTGCTTTTAATAAAATACATCCAAGGCCTTGCATATCTGGGAATTATCTTTCTATTGTGTTCAAATTTGAACAAGAATTTTACTTTTGAGTTAAAACCTTTTCTCCTCAAAACTCTGTATGTGGAGGGGCCTCCAGGGTAATACTGTAAAGGGAAGAAAGCAAGTTGGAGAAATGTGTGTATACCATACTACCGTTTATCTGAGAAAAGGGAGATACAAGCACACACACGCCCAGCTGGTGTGGCTCAGTGGTTGAGCACCAAACTATGAACCAGGAGGTCACGGTTCGATTCCCAGTCAGGGCACATGCCCAGGTTGTGGGCTCGATCCCCAGTGGGGGAAGTGCAGGAGGCAGCTGATCAATAATTCTCTCTCATCATTGATGTTTCTATCTTCCTCTCTCTCCCTTCCTCTCTGAAATCAATAAAAATATATTTAAAAACCACACACCTTCTGTTTAATTAACACATAGATTTTCATTAATGTATGTGTCAGATCCCTGTATGTTATAATATGTTAATTTGTGCTGACATGTGCAATTATATGTTATTATATGTTGTGTTGCAAAAAGTAGAGGAAACCTTAACACAAATGAGAAAAGGCTGGAAATATGTTGGAGGAATGAGCAAGAGAAAATAAACAAATTTGAACACAATAGAAAGGTAATTCCCAGATATGCAAGGCCTTGGATGTATTTTATTAAAAGTAAACCAAGGTCTTTGAATAGACCTTGTATTATAGATCTGCTCTGGAAGCTATGCTAATATTTTACATAATTATGAAGCATAAATAAATAAACAAATATGCAATCCCCAGACTCCAAAAGTAAATGTAAACAAATGAACCTAACTCGCTGACCCAATGTCGCCTGTAGTCCACGTGACTCTACACCCAGCTCTGTGACCACATCCCACACCTCAAACCCGGGATCTCAGTTCAGCATCCTCGTGGGGGGCGGAGTGGAGCCCCACTTCCCCTGAGCCCACCCGCCATGCAAATGGTTCAACTGAAATTCCTACTTTGATTTCAATGGAATAAAACTGCAGAAACCACTTGGCTTCCCTTTCATTCTCCAGGCCACTTTCTCTGCCCCGGCATGGCCATGCGAAGCTGACGCGCGTTCATTGCCTGAACAAAGCAGCTTTCTGGACCCCAGGCTCGAGAATATTCATCCTGCGGAAGGGAGGACGCTGGGAAGGCTGGGTACAGTGGCTGCCTTCGGAGCAAACTATTTAATAGTAACTCTGAGGCCACCTCCGTGCCTAGGGGGGATGTTTCTGGAGCCTCAAATCCCTAGAGAAAAACAGTTGCTCCAACTGCACAGCCATTTTTGCTGACCCACTGAATGGCTTCTGCCTGCCATGCCAGGGACAGCCTTAAGGTGATATGATAGATGCCAAGCAAGTAATCCATCAGCCCACTGGCCTGGGCCCCGTCCATCAGCTTGGCATTGTGTGGGCTAATTAGGTGATGAAGTGTGATGAATGTGTAGTAAACTCAGCCTCTCCCCGAAGCTCCCACGGGGCCTTTCCCATTTTCTCGCTGACCTTTGAGAGCTCGGCTTTATTGTGGGAGAATGCAATTAAATCAATTTGTCAGATATTTGCATTAGTCTGGCTAGTTCAGAATCCAATTACTCAGTGTCGCTTTACTGCCCTTCGGAGGCCTGTGCACAGGCTGGTTTTCAAGTGGATGAGGGCAGAGATGGGTGTCAGGATTCAAGCCTTTGCACGCCTCCCTCGGAGGCATTAGCCTGGGTCCCGTTGGCCCTGGTCCCGTCCCCTCCCAGGTCTCAGGAGACATGATGAAGTCGCTCCCCACAGCTGAGCTTCCATTCTGACTCTGCCGTTTACTGAGCAGGTGACTTGGACTCGTTATTTCGCCTGTGCGAGCCTCAGTTTCCTCATCTGCCAAGGGGCATCCCTGCACTTGGCATTTGCC
The DNA here is from genome assembly GCF_963455305.1 of Plecotus auritus. Taxonomy (NCBI): domain Eukaryota; kingdom Metazoa; phylum Chordata; class Mammalia; order Chiroptera; family Vespertilionidae; genus Plecotus; species Plecotus auritus. The sequence goes on along the minus strand of NC_137774.1, from coordinate 64,307,737 downwards.
CGCATAGACCCTGAGAGCAGGACTTGCGTGCAAGCAGCTGAGTGGGGAGGGACAGCAGCATGCGCTGGCCAAGCAGTGGGTCAGGGACACGGGTGGGAGGAAGCAAATGCGAGGTCCGTTAGAGGGCAGGTCACCACCAGGCCCTGGGAGCTGGGTCCCTGTGGGACTCCTGGGAGGTGGGGTAGAACATTCACCAGAGCTGTCCCCCGAGAGGCAAAGAGCTCGGTGTGCCCCCGCTGACACAGAGCTGCGGGTGTCGGCTCTGGCCCGGCAGGCCGCCTGAGCAGCAGCGGCCCCTGAGTCACAGAGAGCCTTGGAGCTGAGGGTCACAGGCGTCTTAGTGAGAAGCCTGAGGACACGGGCCCATGGGAAGCAGCAGCACCATGGCAGGGACATGCTGCCGTGTGGAGTCACAGAGCGGAAAGCGTGCGAGCCTGCGCTCTGTGCGGGCACATAGGAAACAGTTGGTGCCTCGGGAAATACAGAAATGCAGGCCCGGAGCTGTCCTCCACGCAGGAATCTGACCGTGATCCTGAGCTGCGGCCAAGGGCAAGCCACTGCGCCGCGTGCCTTCCTGGCAGGGCGGAGGGTGACGTCACGGAAGCCTTCATGGGCAGGGACATTCGCCTGGGTTTTTGAGGATGAGTAGGGTGGCACACAGGGCAGTAAAGGCCTTCTTGGCAGGAGTGCCGTGTGCTAGCACACAGAACATGGTTGGTGGCCTGCTTATCATTGGCCGCAGCCTAGAATGAGAGGGCGCTTTCAGTCATGGGGCCAAAATTCAAGCCCTGAGAGAAACTCTGTCACTCAAGGGCTTACAGTATCCTAGAAGCTACAAGGAGGCACTGCATCTGTCAGTGGACACTTGTCGTAGACTCTTGGGTGACACACAAAGGAACCCATTTATAATAGAAACTAGTGGCCTGGTGCATGAAATTCGTGCACGGGGGCGGAGGGGTGTTCCTCAGCCCGGCCTGCACCCTCTCCAATCTGGGACCCCTCAAAGGATGTCCTACTGCCGGTTTACAGGGATAGGGCCTAAACTGGCCGTTGGACATCTCTCTCACAATCCGGGACTGCTGGCTCCAGCTGCTCACCTGCTTGCCTGCCTGCCTGATTGCCCCTAACCACTCTGCCTGCCAGCCTGCTCGCCCCCAACTGCCCCCTGCCACTAGCCTGTTCGCCCCTAAATGCCCCCTGCCAGCCAGATCACCCCCAACTGTTCCCCGTGCCAGCCTGTTCACCCCCAACTGCCCCCCCCTGCTGGCCTGCTCACTCCAAACTGCCTGCCCCCGCTATTCTGATCACATCCAACTAACCCCCACTGATGGCCAGCTCACCCCCAACTGGCCCCCCTGCCAGTCTGCTTACCCCCAACAACCCCTGCCGTCCCATCCTGGCCTGATCACGCCCCTGGTGACCCAAGGTCCAAGCCCCTCCTTTTTATCTTTTTCTTTTTCTTTTTTTTTCAGCGCCTCCTTGAGCGGAGTCCAGGGCCGGCTGGAAGAAAGTATCTAGGATTTATTTATCTTTTATAATTGAAACTTTGTAGCTTTGCGCAGAGGCCAGGGCCTGCCAGAGTGGGAAGCTTGGCTTCCTCCATTGCCAGGGGCAACCCAAGCCTCCTGCTCAGCTCCAGCTCCGTGGCCGCTGCCATTTTTGTTGGGATTTATTTATCTTCTATAATTGAAACTTTGTAGCCTTGCGTGGAGGCCAGGGCCAGCCAGGGCGGGAAGCTCGGCTTCTTCCATTGCCGGGGCAACCCTAGCCTCCTGCTTGTTCCAGCTCTGTAGCCGGCTGCCATCTTGGTTGGGTTAATTTGCATACTTGCTCCTGATTGGCTGGTGGGTGTGGCTTGTGGGTGTAGCGGAGTGATGGTTAATTTGCATGTTTCTCTTTTATTACTGTAGATACATGGGCTGGTGAGCATGGGTGCCAAAGGTCCGCACTCAGGAACGAGAGAAGCCGAAGGGATATTTAGGGTGCCCACCAAGCCAGCATGGTACATGGCTTTCAAAGGGGGACGGGCTGACCGAACTTAGATTGCATGATAGACTTGGCACAGTGTCCGGGTAGGAGAGGTACAGACATGCGCATCCTGCATGTCTGAGCAGCTCAGGACGTCACTGTTCCATTTTAAACGACACATCTGTTGAAAGAGCACTGGTCACACTGGAACAAGCCCAGGGAGAGGGACAGGATGTGAGTCTAAAACCACGTGGGGTGTGACGTGGTGGAAGGAACAGAGTGGGTGTGCTGCAGAGGGCGGCTCGGGGAATTGTGCACTGGCGTCTGGCGTGGGGAAGCTATGACATTTATTCTGTGTAGCTCCAGAGGATGAAAATGCCAACTCTGGGGAAACATGTCTCAAGTCGGGGGGCGGGGGGAAGGAAGAAGCCGTCCCACACTGAGCAGCCAGCTGGGCGGGAGGCAGTTCTCTCTCCTGGGGAGCGGTCAGCAGGAAACGAGAGGAATGTCTGTCCAGCAGTTAGCGTGGGGCCTTTAAGGACTGGAGCTAGCCTTCAGGACCCTCTTCAACAAGACCCTGGGATTTGAGGGCAGGGACCCTCTCCAGGCATGACCTAGAGGAGGCGCCCTGCAAGGAGGGCATTTTTCAGGGCACACCACCAAGATGCCTTTCCTAGTGGTCGGAACCAAAGGCAGCATCCCTTGTGATCGCTGCAAAGGGCTGGGTAAGGGGGGTAAGAAAGCCCATCATCAGGAGCTTCTTTTTTCTGTGTAAAGGAAACAATGGGCATGGACTGCCAGCTGGCCCCAGGCACGCGTAATAACATCAGTAGTAGCAGTGGAGAGGCTAAACCTATTGAGTGTCCATGTCATTCTTATTTAATCCCATCAAATTCTCAGAGCTCTCTGAGCTTGGTCACTTTACCAGATGAATGCTTTTTGCTGTGAACAGCATCCTTTGCTTTTTTTAAAACAGTATTCTTTGAACATTGATGTAGAGACAGTTATATAAAACTCCTTTTGGAGAAAGAAAGTCATTCCCACTTAGGGTCTAAGCCTAAGAACCATTGTTTCCTTCAGACACCACAAGATACTTCCTGGGAAACATCATAAGACATCCCTCTGGAAAGAGTGACTGAGGTAATTACAGTGGACTCGCTTCTGGTTACAGATGTGTAGGCTGTTCAGCATCCCCTCAGATCCACCTGTCAGAGCACTCTGCTCCCTGGCTCAGACCCTGGAGGCCATCATTTTCCCGAATCGTGATTCAAGATCATCGGGTCACTTCAAGCTCACGCTTCACCCATGTGGCTGATCTTCTGGATTACCACCTCCCACCCCCCAAAAAAAGGATCCATCCAACTCCTCACCCTTGGGGCCGTCTGCCTGAAAAGCCCATGAATCCACTGGCACCCCACCTTTTTGGTGGGAATCAGAAAACTTCCTAACACATTCTCTTTGCCAAGTTGATCTGCATTTTCAGGCACCAACTTCAGCAGTGCCAGGGGAAGCTCTGCCACAGCCCCACCCATGCACACCCAAATATCAGCCCAGCATACTCTGACGGCGGCCTCTTATTCCACACTGGAGAGGCACCAAAGAGCAAATGTATCTGAATCAAGGTTCCTTTTGTGATCTCAAACCAAAAAAAAGGAAATGAGAATAATACAGGGCCATGTGCAGGGGCTTGGAACTGAGGGTGAGAGAGATCACAGCCAAGCCTCCCAGCAAGAGCCTGAAGCAGCAACTGGAGAAAAGCCAGGGACACTGCAGTCAGCTCTCTCTCTCTCTCTCTCGCTCTCTCTCTCTCTCTCTCTCTCTCTCTCTCTCTCTCTCCTCCCCTCCACCCTCCTGTCTCCCTACCTTCCTCCTCTTCCTTTCTCACTCCCTTTCTGGGACTAGATGGCCTATCATTTCTGCTTCCCTGCATCCATGTTATTCCCTCTCAGACTAGCTTTGGCTGACTTGGGGAGAGAAGAGCCAAATGTGGCTGCCCCATAGTCCCAAATTTGCATAATCTTGTTTCGAAATAGCCAGCAGAAAATAAATCACATTTCTAAACCCAATTCTAAGCTCCTAGGAGAAAGAAAGCGCCAGCCCATTTAGCATTCCTGCTCCGCTTAGGGCCGGGGTCCAGCCTGGCTCAGTCAGCTGTGGCCAGGGGGCAGGTACACGGATTCCCTCCCTGTGCTGTGGGGCAGAAGTTCTCAAAGAAGAGGGATAGGGGTGGGGGCTTTATCCTCTAACCTTATATCTCAATCAGGTAATCTTGGAAGACCCCCTCTCACTTTGGGCCAATACTCTGAGCTGCCTTCATTTACTGGTGAACCTTATCTCAGTCTCACTCCAGGAGAAACGGCCTCGTGGAGGAAAGCAGATCCGTAGATTGAAGCCTCTGTACGGGTACCTTCCCAATGGCAGAGGTCCACACTCGCAGGGTGAACGGTAAAGGAGAGGGCCAGGAGAGGGCAGGAGAGGAGCCTCGGTAAACACACCTGGAGTCTTAAAAAGGTTGGTTGGTTTAATTTAACTAAAGTTTAAAGAATCTAGGAAGTTAGTTTTCATCAAGAAAGTGAGTTAGACAAAGGCCCAGATGCATGTACCAGGCTCAAAGGAGGCAGGATAGAAAAATGATACTTTCATGAGCTATCCATTATTAACTTCTCAAGTGCACTAGCGTCTTCAGAAACACAGACTGAGCCCAACATAAATACATCTTCCTCTAGCCAGGTGAATTTTGGGTTTACTTTCCTTTTTTTCACATTTTTTGTTATATATGTTTGGGGAATGCCAGGGTGTAAAGTAAGGCTGCTAATTAATCAAGAGATGAGATGGTAATGAAATTAAGAACAGAATCAGACAAATCTAGGTTCCAATCCCACAATTCAGTAGTACTAATTTTTTTGAACCTCGGTTTTCAACATTTACAAATGGGGTAATAGAAAGTTTACTTCAAAAGTATTACTATAGAGAGAAAGTGAGGTAGTGAGTAGAAAGAGTCGTCTGGTAACTACTGCTGAGGGAATGATGCCCTTTTACTCAGTTGCTGTTATTTGGAAGAGCCGCTGTACTGCACAGAGTGACAGAATGTGGCCCGCGGGCCGAGCCTACTTCGATCCAAGCTTCCTCCAGGCCTCGCGTAACCCGTCTCCCTCCTTGTATTTACATCTCAAGATCTAGAACCTGAAGCCTAACCTCTTGCTGTTGCCCAAGAATCTGTCCAGAAGACAAGTTAACCCTGTTGGCCTCAAGATTCATCCTGAAACGACTCTCCCAACTCCTTAGGGGTACAAACCCAACTTCAAGACCTGCGTGCTTCCCTAGTCTCACTTCCTCACAGTTTATTCTCTGGCGACAACGCAACAGCTAGTGGCACCTTCATTACATGACGCTTCTCCATGCTTTCCTCCCTTCACACATGCCATTCATTCCATTTGAACAATGCCATACAGCTCTAATAATTAAAACAACTTGATATTGGTGAAAAACTTCAGTAAAATTCCATAGTGTCTCATAACAGATCCAGGTGTACATAGGAATTCATTTGGGGTTAAAGGTGACACTGATATAATTAAATGATGAGATACCAGTTCATGGGACTGGGATGACTGCAGATCCTCTTGAGAAAAACGTTAGATTCTTCTCACATATCACACACACACACATATACACATACATACACACACATACACATAAACGCATACATACTAGTACACGTGCATACATTGTGGTTTGATCCCCATTGGGGGCACATATGGGAGGCAACTCATGGGTGTTTCTCTCTCACCTCGATGTTTCTTTCTCTCCTTCCTCTCTAAAAATCAGTAAACATATCCTCAGGTGAAGATTAAAAAGATAAAAAAACACTGCTTTAACTACAAAAAATTAAAAACTTCTTTCAGATAATGATAAAAAGAGTCTAAGAAAATAACTGCAATAGAGAAGTCAGAAGACAGAAAAGATGTAGAATATTAAAAGTTCCCAGAAATCACTAAGAGGAGTCAAACAGTCCCTGTGAAAATGGGCTAAGGATTTAAATAGGAGTTTAAGAAAATACACAACCTGTCAAAGACTGAGAATATATTATCATTGAAATGCAAGGTATCATTCTTTGCCCATCATTTGGGAAAATTAAAAAGATTAATAATAACCAGTATTGGCACAGATAAGAGGAACAGAAATGCTCATGCATTATTGTCTGGAGTGTGAAGTGGCATAATATCAATATAATTACAGGGAAATTTGGAGTATCTATCACAATTTGAATTGTGCATACTTTTTGCCCCAGAAATCCACTTTAGGAATATCTTATAGATATTTTATCCCATGTGCACAAAGATGTGTGTATAAACATGTAATAGCCAAACATTGAAAACAATCCAAGTGTCCACCAAGAGAGGAATATTTAATAATCATGGGCATCCACACATGAGTTAGCTGTGGCCCCAGTCGTCAGTTTACAGATACTTCCGTTACCTAGCAGCACCTGCCATCCCAGATATCTGACTGCTACAACCCCAAATCCAAGTCAGATTCTTGTCCAACCCTACAAACGGGTTGCAATACTTAAAGTGCTCTAAGTAATATCTGGTACATAGTAAGAGCAATAGGCTTTATTGTTAGAGTATTGGTATATCATGCAACCATTAAAGAAGAAAGAAATATATCTATGAGAACTGAAAAGAACTTTCGAGACCTAATTGTTTTAAAAATATGTGGTTTTTTATTGATTTTAGAGAGAGGGGAAGGGTGAGGGATAGAGAGATAGAAACATCAATGAGAGAGAAACATCGATTGGCTGCCTCCTGCACACCCCTACTGGGGATTGAGCCCACAACCCGGGCATGTGCCCTGACTGAGAATTGAACCCATGACCTCTTGGTTTATGGGTTGATGCTCAACCACTGAGCCATACCAGCTGGACTCCAGACATAATTTTAAAAAGTCAAAGAGAAATATAAATAAATATAAATATAAATATAAATATAAATATAAATATAAATATAAATATAAATATAAATATAAATATAAATATAAATATATCAACCTCCACTTCTGGCCAAAATGGAATACCAGGGACCAGATTTACCCTCCTGCCTAAAACAACCAAAAAATAGACAAAATATATGAAACAATGGTTTTGTAAGACACTGGACACCAGGTATCAAAGAGCAGTAAACCTGAGAATCAAAAGAGGTAAAATCTGCAGGATGTCGCTAAAGCGGAACTTAGAGGGAAATCTAGCATGGCTGCTTCGCTTAGAAAAAAGAAAGGTCTCGGTCAATAGCCTCAGCTTCCATCTTAAAAAGGTAGAATCAGAAGAGCAAATTAAATCCATACAAAAGGAACTAATAAAAATCAAAGTAAAAAATCAATGAAACAGAATCAATGCAACCAAAACTTTGTTCTTTGAAAGGATAGATAAAATTGATAGACATCCAGCTAGACAAATATGGGGAGAAAGAGAGAAAACAAAAATTAACATCAGGAATGAGAAAAGTTAAATTACTATGGAGCTTATGACATTAAAAGAATAATTATGGAAATGCTATGAAGAACTTGAAGAAAAATTCGACAGCATAGACAAAATGGATAAATTCCTTGATAATGCAAACTATCAAAGCTTAGTCAAGAATCAATACAAGGTGGGGGCTGGTGGGTGGGCAGGTGAATGGGTGGGTGGGAAGAGATTAACCAAAGAACTTATATGCATATATGTATAACCCATGGACACAAATAATAGTGTGGGAAAGGCCTAGGGTTGGGGGCAGGGGCAGGCTAGAAGGGGTCAATGGGGGAAAAAAGGTGACATATGTAATACTTTCAACAATAAATATTTTTTTAAAAAGAATAAAACGATAACTTGAATAGTCCTACATCTATGAAAGAAAGTGTAATTGTAGTTAGAAATCTTCCCACAAAGAAAATGGCAACTCCAAATGTCTTCAGTAGAGAATTCTTCCAAAATATAAGGAAAAACCAATAGCAAGTTTGTGTACAAACTTTTCCAGAAAATTAAAGAAAGAATACTTCACAACTGATTCTATGAGACCAACATTATCCTAATAGCAAAACCAAGTAAGACATTATAAGAAAAACCTACAGAACAATGTCCCTTATGAACATAGATGCAAAATTTTTCAACAAAATTTTACTAAATGGAATTTAATTTACTAAATAACACATACACACACACACACACACACATTATGTCCAGAGTTTTCCCAAGAATGCAAGGTTGGGTTAACATTCAAAAATCAATCTACGTTTAAATATATATATAAATATATATAAATATAAATATATATATATGTATATATATATATATATATGATTCACAGTATCAACAAACTAAAAAGGAAAAAAACAAATTATCATCTCAATAGAAACAGAGAAGGCATTAGACAAAACCCAATATCTATTCCTGACTTAAAAGAAAAATTTACAGCAAACCAGAATAAAATGGAACTTCCTTAACTTGATTTAGGATAGCTGCAAAAAACCTACAAGTAACATTATATATAATGGTTAAAGATGGGATGTTTTCCTTCTAAGATCAGGAGCAAGATAAAAACATTCACTCTCACCACTTCGTATTTAGCATTGAGCGGGGAGCTCTAGCCAGGACAATAAGACAAAAAATAATAAATAAATAAAAAGAAGAAGGAGGAGGAGGAGAGATAGAAAGGGCATTTAGACTGAAAAAGAAGAATTAGAACTGCCTTTCTTCACAGATGACATACGTGATTGTCTATTTAAGCATCTGACAGAATCTGCAGAAAAGCTACCAGAATAAGTGTGTTTTGCAAGGTTGCCACACACAAGATCAATGACAAAAATCATGTGTATTTTGATAGCAATGAACAATTGGAAATTATAGCATTTATAATACTATCAAGAAATATTAAATACTTAAAAGCAAATATTTTAAATATGAGAATAACCTGTACACTGAAAACTACAAAACATTGCTGATAGGAATTAAAGAAAACTGAAATAAATTGAGAGACACAGTGTGTGAGGGTTAGAAGAGTTCATATATTTAAGATGTCAATTCTTCCAAATTTATCTAGAGATTCAATGCAATCTCATTCAAAATCCCAGCAGGATGTTTATATAAGAATTGACTCATGGATTCTATGATTTATATGGAAATCCAAAGAACTTAGAATAACCAGAGCAGATAACTAAAGTTGGAAGAGAATTAAGACTACCTAAGTTCTAAACTTATTATAAAGCCTCAATAATTAGGATAGTGTGATATTGGCATAAATAAAAAAATAATAGGTCAATGGATGGAATAGAGACTCCAGAAACAGATCCACACACATTTTAGCAACTGATTCTCAACCAAGTTATAGAAGCAGCTCCATGGAGAAAGGACACTCATTTCAACAAATAACCATGGAACAACTGAATGTCCATATGCTAATACTAATAAAATAAATTAAAGTTGACCTATACTTTGCACCATATACAAAAATTAACTCAAAATGATTATAGGCTTAAACATAAAAGTATAAAATTTCCAGGAAGAAAAATTATAGGTGAAAACTTTTGTGACCTTGATGTAAGCAAAGATTACTTGGAGACTAGCAAAAGCATGATCCATATAAGAATAAATTGATAAATTGGACTTCATCAAAATTAAAACTTCTGTTTTTCAAAAGTAACAGTGAATAGAATGAAAAGATAAGCCACAGAATAGGAAAAATATTTGCAAAGCAAATATCTGATGAAGGACTACACCCAGAATGTATAAAGAATTCTAAAAATTCAACTAAAAAAAACTGTAATTTTTAAAAGTGAGCAAAAGATTTGAATGGACAATTCACCACAGAAGGTGAAAAATATATATATATGAACATGTGCTCAATATGATTAGCCATTAAGGAAATACAAATTAAACCACTGTGAGATGCCATTACACACCCACTAGAAGAGCCAAACTTAATAAGACTGGAGCTGCCCTGGCCGGCTTGGCTCAGTGGTTAGTGTCAGCCCTAGGATAAAAATTGTCTGGGTTTCAATTCCTGATCAAGGGCATGTACCTTGGTTGTGGGTTCAATCCCAATTCCTGGCCCTGGTCAGGGCATGTGTGTTGATGTTGCTCTCTCTCTGCTCCTCCTCCTTCCCTTCCACTCTATCTGAAAATCAATGAAAAAAATATACTTGGGTCAGGAGTAATAAAAAAGAAGCCTGGAGCTGTCAAGTGTGGGTGAGGATGGTAGAAATGAAAGTGGTGCAAACACTACAGAAAACAGCTTGCCAGTTTTCTAAAAAGTAGAATAGACACCTACCATACATCCCAGCCATTCCACTCCTAGGTATTTAGAAGCAAAAGAAAGCATATGCTCTCACAAATATGTGTAGACAATCATCATAGCAGCTTTGTTTGTGATAGAACCAAACTGGAACAACCCAAATGTCCATCCGTTGGTGAATGGATAAAGAAACGCCGGAATATCCACTTCATGGAATATTCATCAGCAATAAGAAGTAATGAATTATTGATATATGCAGAAGTAATCTATATATATAAAAGCTTAAGCAACCAAACAACCAAACTACCAAATGACCAGTCGACCGGTCGCTATGATGCACATTGACCACCAGGGGGCAGACACTCAACACAGGAGCTGCCCCCTGGAGGTCAGTGCACTCCCACAGCCAACCTCCCCCAGCCTGCCAACCTCCCATGGCCCCTCCCCCTGGCGAGACAACCTGATGGCCCCAATCACTGGCCAGGCCGAGGGATCCCTATGCATGAATTCATGCACCAGGTCTCTAGTCTCAAAATAATTATGCTAAGTGAAAGAAGTCAGACAAAAAAGAACACACTTTGTATGATTCCATTTAAATAAATTCTAGGAAATACAAAGTCCTATATAATGCTGAAGGCATATCAGTGTTTGCTTGGGAAGAGGAGAAGGTGGGGAGAGGGTCTGCGAGAAGAGGAAGGATTTACACAGGGCACGGGAAACATCCCAGGAAGATGGCTGTGTCCTTGTCTTGATTGTGGTGGTGGATTTACAGGTGTATAAGAATATCAAAAATTAGTAATGAATCATTTAAAATATGTACAGTTTATTTATCATAGGTCAATTAGTCCTCAATAAAGTTGCTAAAAAATGAATATGTAGATTATGAATATGTGTGTGCATGTGTGTGTGTGTGTGTGTGTATGTGTGTGTTTATGTGTTTCTAACAAAAGAACTGAAAAAATTCACATCAAACTTAAATGGTTACCTCTGGGGACATATGCACTCAAAGGGAGAGACATTTGAAGGAAGACTCCCGTTATATAGATATCAGGATCATTTAAATCTTTTATAAGAAGAATATATTCATGAATTACTTGTGAAGCCTTTATCATTAACAATTTAAAAACATAGTCAAAGGCGGCAGCACCTCCGCTACTGAGAAAAGCCTTCCTGGCTTCAGGTCAGAGGTGAAATGAAACAGAGGCATCCTCTCCACCTGCCTTTCATGGAGACAGGGGTTGGGACCTAGGATGCAAATGTCTCCCTTCATAAAGATTTTGAAACTGAAGAGCTGTTTCATGAAGGGCCTTAGCATCCCATGCTCCATAAAGACACTACTCCATTTATACAATGTTATTAGGTATGCATCCTTATTTCCAATACTGTGGAAGGGGGAGCATCCAGTGAGCAAAATGGACTAAAAGAGGAGAAAAGGGAGGAGGAGAATGTGCTGGGGAATAGAAAGAGGAAGAAGAGAAGGAGGATGGTAAAATTATAATAGTGATGGAGGAGGAGGAGGAAGAGGAGAAACATTATGCTGATTATAATGATGATGGGGTTTGTGGAGATAATATCAATTTCATATCCTTTACTGCCTATTGTGGGTTAGCTTCTAACATTACAGAGCATTGTTACAATCAACAAGGGTCAATAGAGCTTCATGCATTTTTTGCCAGAGGCTCCAAAGCCTGGACACCTGAACTCAGCTAAAGACAACACAAAAACTCCATCCCGGAGTGGGTCTTAGCTCCCAGTTTTCCACCTACCTGAGCCACAAGAGAAAACACACGAGAGCTGTAATTTTCCCATCCTTGCGTCATCTGCTTTGCATCCACAGATCCCTGAGGGCCCCGGCCCCGGTTATAGCCCCTGCCAAGGTGCACAGCAGAAGCCCTGTAAGCCAGTGGTTCCAAGACTGTGTCTTTACAAAAAACCTATTGACCAAGCTCCTGAGAGCAAAGGGGCTTGTTCATCTTCATGTCACTGGTACCCAATCGTTCCCTGCCATGAGGTAGGCCAAATAACCACACCAGACATACGAGCATTCTTCCAGATGCTGGCAGGATGTGCGCAGGTGACCAGAACTTGGGTTTTCTGCAGGACCAGGTGGGACCGTCAGCAACTGGAAACCGCCAGAGAAATGACAAAACCTGCATGGAGGCAGAAAGCAAAGGGAGGGGGAGGTCCAAAGTGGGAGAATACAAGGACTGGGTGGAGGATGGTCACTCAGGGTCCCACCCTTTGCTCTCCTCTCCTGGGAAACTCAGTGTCCCTTCCTCTGTGCAAGCTTTGGGGGTCTCAGAGGCAAATTTCTCACCACATCTGCTGCCTGAGGAAGCAGACCGTTCTCCTTGCAAAGTCCCAGCTGGCCTCCACTGGACATGCGCCACTCTGACTTGATCCTCAGCGAGGGAGACTCGCATCCCAGTGCTGCTGGCAGGAGGTCAGGTGTCTCCCCAGGACTAGACTACACCTCAACTTCTCAAGCACCTTGCTTGTCTCATATGAACCCCACCCCAACCCTCATGCGCAGGAACCACTGCGCTGTAACCTTCATGCAAATGATGCCCAAGAAAAACAGGCTTCACACGAGTGTGTTGCTTCCTTTCCCAGGGAGAAAGCGCATTGTCCCCACCCCTCGGAGGCCCTGGGCAGAGGCCCCCTTCACTGCGCCCTCAAACCTCGTGGGGAGCAATGAAGTGGCAATTACCTTAGAAAGTGGTTTTCCCATGTTTTGGATGCAGAAAAACAACACACTGCCTCTCTTTCTGATGCCTCTCATGGAATTATGTAAATAGACCCAACCAAACCAGGTTAGATTATGAACTGCATTTCTAAATGATATTTGTTACCAGACAAGAATACTAAAAAGACTGCTCTCTCTCAGCCATCAAGATAAAGGGTGAAGTACTTGGGGAGGGATTCTTCCAGGTGAACACTGCCCTCCGAGCGAGGACCCTCTGCGCTTTGCTGACCTGATAGTCAGAGACAAAGGTGTTGCCCACGTATGTGCGAGTGACGTCTTCCCAGGTCTCTGAGAACATTTCACAAAAAGTAAATGTAGAGAATGTAAGAGGGACCCGCGTCATGGAAGCATGGTTCTCAAACTTTCACACATAAAACCATGTGTAAAGCTGTTCAACGGGACTCCTGCTTCGGTGAGTCTGGGTGGGACACAATTTCTCAGACTCTGCGGCATGTTGGGGCTGCGGTCCACAGACCACGCTTTGAGCAACACCTGCTCTGAGGAAACAGGGCAGATCCCAGCCCGATGCTGTCGAGCCCCTCTGGAGGATCCCTTCCGCCTGCCTATTGGGCCTGGGCCACAGGGCCCTGCTTCTCGGGACCCCTGCTCTCCAATCAGCACAGTTCACTTCACCAAGCACAGTGATTGTCCCCAGAGTAGGCTGTGGCAAACTGAACCCACGTGGATGCTGGAAAGAAATAGGCCTTTCTGCCTTCCAAAATCTTACGAACGAAGGACCATGAAATCCTGAAGCTCGCTGTCTGTCTTTATAGCTAGTTGGAAAGAGAGTGCCTAAAACAATACAGAGAAAAGGAAGAAGGGAAGAGAAGGAGAAGGAAAGATCTGCAATGTATCTGAACCGCTGGATCCAGCTGTCTAAGAGCAACTGGACTCCGGGGCTTTGCCAGGAAGTCAGGATCCCTGTCTTTGAAAGCAGTTTGAGCTGGTGCTGCTGGAGCTTATAGCAGGAAGGGTCTTCACTGAGACCTGTTCCTCCCAACTGACATAGAAGCAGTATTGACGGAGGACTCTGCCAGGGACCCCAGCACCGCGCGGAAGAGTCCACACATCCTGACTCAGGGCTTGCAATCACACAACAGTGCAGCCCTCCCAGTCCAGCTCACAGCGCACACAAATTTGCCGTGCCTGAGCCTCTGAGTTTCCTAAGGGCTCTCCTGTTTGTCCAGTGGGTGATCCCATTTCCCTCCTGGCCAGGCCTACTACACAACGCCTCAATTCTCCAGATGGCCACAGTGACGTCCCGTGATGCCACAGTCCTGTTCTTGGGGAACATGCAGCTCACCTGTTTAGGAGGCAGCTCACCTGTTCGACAGCAGCCAATCTGCTCACATCTGATCCATCATCTTCTGAAAACCCAATGTCATCTGTGGTACTCACCTTGGGAGGAAAATACTTTTGAATGTCAGGACCGCCTCCCAGGTAAAGCTTTCAATTACCTGAACTGCCAGCCGTATATCCAATTTCCAACAGCAAATGGGACTGCCACTGTGCTTCTGATAGCTGGCCAGTGTTTCAGAAGTCCCATATGCTGCCTTATATTTCTTACATTGAATACATTGCTTGCCCTGCTGCTACTGTCCTTTGTCGCCCCCCTCCGCCCTCCCACTTGTATTCCCACGGTGTAATTTTTCTTTATCCGTCCCCTGAAATACTGTCATCGTCAGCGTTGCTTTCCCTCCTCAAAGTCCTTCTCTCTGCCCTCCCCTTTCTCCCACAGTCAGCTTCTTAATGCGTTGTCCCAACCAGATCAGCACACTGCATCTTCGGCCTTGTTTCTGAATCAGAGCAGTCACCTCCTCTACGATCCACTGCCTGGCGGTCAGGATGTTCCCAAGCGGCATGTGCGGCACAGGTGCTCGGCTGTGTGGGCTCTGAAAGCACACTGCCACGCTCAGGGCCCCACCCTCCTTCATCACGCCACCTCCGGGGTTCAGGTCCTTCATACCCAGAATGGATGTCATGAGGAGAACAGTGAACACTGTAGGTTGTTGGGAGCATCTATAATAATAAAAGTGTAATTTGCAAATCAGCCGAACTGCCGAACAGCAGAACGACCGTCTGGATGTCCTTCCAGACGACCTTCCTGATGAAGCCGGAGCTGCGAGGGCCAAGGCAGCCGGGACTGTGAAGGCCTACTCTTGCAAGAATTCCATGCATAGGGCCTCTAGTTATATGATAACGAAAGGAAATCATTCGACACAGTTCCAGGCACCAAAGCATTCCACAAACATTAGGCACCGTTGCTAGGAGAGGTAAGTGAGGAAAATCTCAAGTCCCTATCAGATAGGCAGAAAACAAGGCTCAGTGAGCATGCTTCACACAGCACCCTGATCTTTCATCTAACACTACTTAGGCATCCACGTTTCATCCTGTCCATTCTCTTTCCTCAGGTAGGCAGCCCATACCTGACACGTTGCAGGTGCTCAGTAAATATGTTAAATGAATAAATTAATAATCAGTACCATTTAATGAGAACCTATTCTGTACCAAGAACCACACATATTTTATGTGATTATACAAACAACCCTGCCAAGTAGGTATCGCTTCTTTAGAGATGAGGGTGCTGGGGATCAGGAGGGTTAGGACCTGCCCAAATACAGAGGAGCAGGTGGGGAGTGTCTCACCACTCCAGCCTTCCTGACCTCCATTGCTCTTGACCTTTCATACGTACATACACAACTGTAAGTTGTGAGGGGTCTGTACATCATCATTTCTGCTGATAAATAAGGGACTCCTTTTAAGAAAAAAGTTCCATTATTGTACCCGTTATTAAGTAGCATGCTATGAAAGTCATGCCACAATCTTCATAATATCGAGACAAGTCAGACCTGCTCCATTTAACATGTGACGGGAAGTTGAGGATTATGAGTCAGTTTCAGGACAGAACTGAATACGCTGCCAGGCATCAAAAAAAGGACAAGAACGCCTCTTATGAACTGCGGTTTGGAATTCTATGTTTTGTGCTGATTTTTTAAAAACACAAATGTTGTTCTCAGTGATAAGAGGCAAGAGCACGTTTCTGGCAAATATTGGCAAGCACTTCTCTACAAATAATACTCTGCAGTTTTAAGAGTTGGTATTCTCCACAAAGGGAAAGCCACCCTGTGTCTGATTGTCACCTGTTGCTGCTGAAGGACATCTCCTTCAGGTGCTGTGGCTTCCCACGCTGGGGGTTCGCTCCGAAGTAAACTTGCTGACTTACTGTCATAGCTCTGTTCCTCAGTAAATGGCTGCATTTCAATACTGCTGTTGTGTGTATTTTCTATCGTCAAGTAAGGTCAACTGCAGGTGTGCATTAAACATGTTACATGGGGACAAGTAAAAACTCGTCTTAATATTATGAAGACTAGAGGCCTGGTGCACAAAATTCGTGCACTGGGGAGGCAGGGGCGGGTCCCTCAGCCTGGCCTGCACGTTTTCACAGTCCAGGAGCCCTCAGGGGATGTCCAATTTCTGGCTGAGCGGCACTCCCCATATGGGAGCACACTGACCACCAGGAGGCAGCTCCTGCATTGAGTGTCTGCCCCCTGGTGGTCAGTGTGCATCATAGCGACTGGTCGCTCTGCCATCAGGCCAAAACCGGCTCTCAGACATCCCCCAAGGGGTCCCAGATTGTGAGAGGGTGCAGGCCAGGCCAAGGGACCCCACTGGTGCATGATCGGGGCCAGGGAGGGATGCGGGAGTTTGGCCAGCCAGGAAGGGACCATGGGAGGGCTCCAGAGCATGTCTGGCCCATCTCACTCAGTCTGGATTGGCCAGACCTCAGCAGCAAGCTAACCTACCAGTTGGAGCGTCTGCCCCTGGTAGTCAGTGCATGTCATAGCAAGCAGTTGAGGGGCCTTAGCATCTCATTAGCATATTACACTTTGATTGGTTGAACAGACGACCAGACACAGCCTATTAGGTTTTTATTACATAGGATTGTAACATAAATTTTATGTCATACTATTTAATAACATGGTGCTATAATACAACTGCTTTTTTAAAAAGAAGTCACTTATTCATCAATGCTGAAATGATTTAAAAATCCCTAAGGGCTTATGGTAGTAGATTTACTTAGGAGAGAGGCTCATGAATCAAAAGAGGGTGGGAAAGGCTGGTGTGGTGGATAAGCTCCCTCGTTTGCTACCTCATTTTACCCCCATAAAAGTGCTACTTACCATATAAAACTCTATTTCTAGTAACATGTAAATAAGTCTTATTAAATGTAGCTACAGCATAACCCTGGATAAGAAAGCTTAAAATATTATAAAATATAAATATGCAATAAATTAAAACATAGGGGCAATGTAATTATTATTCTTACAGATCTCACAAGAGGCACCTTCATTATCCTTATTTTTCAGGGGGAAGACTTATGCTTAGAGATGTGAAGTAACTGGGCTGAGGTCAAACAGCCAGCTGGTAGGCGGTCAGGATGAGTCTGACAGCGAGTCTGTGGTGTGGTTAAGAATGCAGCTGTATTGCCTTCTAACTCACGAAACCTCTCAGGAAGATTTCTTTCTTAGTGAAGAAGTTTATAAAACTTTAGAAGTTAATCTTGGAGAATATTAAAAAGGAAATCTAACATGCAATCAATAACTAATTCTACCAGATAGTGAGAACCTACTACAGGACCACAGTAATTAAAACAGCGGTGTGCTGGGCAGAACTGGAGGAAAGGAGGGGTGGGGGTGGCACCCGCAGCAGGGGCATTCAGACTGTGGAAGGACCAAGGCCACAAGAAGGGGTCACTGTGCCGATGGCCTGGCGAGGGCAGCCTGGTGAGGCTCATGCAAAAGACAGTGGGCACCAAGCGGTTCATCAGGAGAACTGAGGCCTTGCCCCAAATGGTATCAAAGGTGAAGCTGGTTGTCTGCAACAGCTCCGGGCAAAGTCTGCCCGGTGGCAGGAGTGGAGGCCAGTGGGAGGCCGGGAGCAACTGGGTGGGAAGTTGAGGGAGAATGAGCTCTGAGAGCCGCATATCCCTGGGGGAGGCCCCCCATGCTCACCTGGGGGCCACACAGCCGGAGGAGATGGGGTGTTCAGTGTCGGCTCACTTTTCTCTCGAGTTACCTGTGTCCCTGCAGGGAAAATACCTGGGTTTCCAATGACTGCGGTGACGCGGTTCATCAGCTGGGTGAACACGTGAAGGCACGAAGGTCTCCCATTCAAGCTTTAACCTTCTTTCCAGATGTTAACACACACAGTCCCGAAAACAGGCGAACAGGATGCAATGGAAAGTGTTCACATACAGCCTTGGGCAAACTACGGCCCGCAAGCCGGATCCGGCTGTTCTATTCGGTTCTCTTGCTCTCCCCTCCGCTCCTTTACTTTGAATTTATATTAGTTCACACAAACACTCCATCCATGCTTTTGTTCCGGCCCTCCGGTCCAGTTTAAGAACCCATTGTGGCCCTCGAGTCAAAAAGTTTGCCCACCCCTGCATTAGAACCTGAAACCTGTTTCCAAGGGCCCCTCTATGTGCTCCTTACCGGTCCCTCTCATCTGGGCTGCAACAGGGTGATCTGGGCAGGCCTTGTGATGCGCCCGCCCCGGCTGGGACAGGGCAGGGTGCGGGAGAGGCTGGGGCGGCCCGGGAAGGCCTCCCCCTCAGGCTGCAAGTGCTCCAAGCCTGGGCTGCTTCCCACAACCCAACAGAAAGAGCTTCCTTATGTGTTGCCCCCTGCTGCCATCCGTAGCCCCAGCCCTGCCCACGCCCTCAGCTTCCTAAGTGGGTCCTGCCAATGGGGAGTCCTGGTGGGAAGTCAGAGAGAGGGTGGACAGTGAGGACACGCCATGTATCCCCTGGGTCCTGCCCTTTGAAGCCCCCTCAGGACAGACGTTGCCCTGAGAGGTCAGCCCCTGGGGACTTGCTCTGCACAGCTCCTTCCACTTGTCCCATTGGACTGGCGGTGGTGACAGGTGGCTGGAGCTAGCCCAGATCACGGAGTCTGCGGTTCCCCTACATCCACACAGCCCCCAAGCCTCTTCCAGTCCTCTGACCCTGAGGGTGCCAGCTCCTGCCCAGACCCTGGCTAGCACACTCCCTCACCAGGGCCTGTCTCTTGTAAGGTACCATGAATTCACACTTTATGAATTCTGCAATGATCTTGAGAATAACCCAACGGTATTGCATTATACCTTTTACATTGAAGGCATTAGTTATATAAGTAGAAACAGTTCTTTTTAAATGCCTCATTTCACATGGCTGTTTTGGTCTCAAAAAATCAAAGTTGTCCGGGATTTTCCTAATTCCCATGCGACCATAACGTCCACAAACTCCATCCACCATCAGCGATGCCTGGGGATTACCGGGCTTTGGAGTTAGTCAAGCTCAGTGCCTGCCGGCTGGGCGCCTTCCTGGCCCTGCGGCCTTGAACTCTCTCCCAGCTGGAGGGGCTCCACCAGCCCTTCCAAATGTGGACTTTTCTGCTGGAAATATCTCCCATCTCAGTACCTGAGCCTGACCCCTATATTGTGGCGTGGCCCCGAT
Source organism: Plecotus auritus (assembly GCF_963455305.1). Classification (NCBI taxonomy): domain Eukaryota; kingdom Metazoa; phylum Chordata; class Mammalia; order Chiroptera; family Vespertilionidae; genus Plecotus; species Plecotus auritus. Next base: position 64,288,263 of record NC_137774.1, on the reverse strand, counting down.
TGGGGCTGCCACAAGATGCACCAAGTCTTGTCTCTTTAAGCTGAAGCGCCCAGCTCCCGGGGAAACCGCGCACCCCATCAGCTTCCATTTTCAGGAGTTTGCACCTTTCCTCGCCAGCTGAGAGCAAAGTGCAGACACCTGCGGGAAGCAGAGCTGGAGGCTGACTCTGCAGGCAGGGTGGTGAAGCAAGGGAACGTGCGTGTTTTGGGATGTTTCCTTTTCGGGCCTCCCACTTACGGTGCCCGCTGGCTGAGGTGTGAAGGGCTGACCCCAGCAGGTATCAGCAACAGAAGGAGCCAGCTAAGTGTGTCTCTGCCGTGAGCAGAGATGGAGCTCGGAATTGCCAACCTTACACTCTGTTTCCTCGGGGCACTGGGCAGAGGCCACTTCCTGAGATCACTTCCTGTGTTAGTTGAGTGCCTCTGAGAGGAAGGTGCCACCATGAGAACAGACATGCAAGAGCTTAATTGGGAGAAATATTTGTGAAGGCAAAAGGGGAGGAGTTGCAGAAGGCAGGTCTTGTGAAGGAGGGAGAGGGGAAACTGGCCAGGAAGAGTCACGGCCACAGCGCAATTCCAAGACAAGTTGGCCAGGCCAACGAGGGGTTCTTGAGTCAAAGCCACCGGTCACAGGTGTCCCACATCTATCGGGAATGGACCTGTCATAGCTGAGAACAGCCATGGGGAGCCTGGCTTGAACGTAATGGGAGATCTAGAAAGTTAATGGCAGGCCTGTCAATCAATTAGGCTTCCTACAGTGAGACATTTTCATGGTCACTACATCTCCCAAATAAACTACCATACCAGAACCTGCTCTTGGTGGTGGTGGTGGTGGTAGTGGTGGTGGTGGTGGTGGTGGTGGTAGTGGTGGTGATGGTGGTGGTAGTGGTAGGGAACCCAAATGATAAAGAAAGAATGACTGAGAATAAGGCATATATAGAAAACAAAGCCAAGGCCGTCATTTGCGTATCTAGGTCCAGCCATTCCTGATGCCAGTAAAACACTGAATGTTTCAGTTAAATAATAACACATTTCCTCTTTGTTGTTTTTTCTTTGTAGTTGATGTTTAAGGCAGTTAGTTTTGGGTTTCTGTCAAATGCAACCAAAAGGAAACTCATACAGATAGCTAGACATCAATTTTGTCTAAAGTTGGTCTGAAGTTCCTTTTGCTTCCCTTGGAGTTGACAAGCCAGCCATTGGGACGGTGTGTGTCCCTAAGCCTTTTCTATGGTAGCCCTTGACCCTGTCCCCTCTCCCTGCCCAGAGCATTGTGGCAGAGGCAGGCCTAGAACCCTGTCATTTGATGTTCAGTTCAGCCTCCTTTACTGCACTGGGCTGCCCAGGCTCTGTGCTTGTCGGTGCAGTAAATACTGGTGGAACTGAATGGCATCACTTAAATGTGACTCACCATGAATTGTTAGAGACCCGCACACATGGGCTACTGGCAAAGCTGCCAGTTAATCCTCAGTAATTCTGAGGACATCAGCCTTCACTACCATTGTTCTGGCCTCGTTTTCAGAAGGACTTTTGGACTGACAGCTGTGTCCTGGCAGCTGGAGCAGACGCTTCTGGCCAATGAATCACGATGCCTCATGTAACCTCTGCTCCCTGGGCATTTAGAAAGCCCAGTTGAACCCCTTTTCCAACTGGCCTTCTCTTATCCCAGAGAAAGCGTCTTCAGGGTCTGGCTCCCTCAGCAGTTCCTCGCCCGAGCTCTGCCAGCCTCCTCCGTCCGCAGTGCCACGGACAAGGGAGCTGTAGGCCTCTGGGGTTCAGTTCTTTACTACCAACCGCAGAATCCAGAGGCAGAGTCCTGTGCAAAAGAGAAATACCCTGTGCCCACAAATATCCATCATTTACAGGTCAAAAGCTGTGACTTTTCGGTTTCAAAGACAGAGGGGGATCTGAATAAAGAGTATATAGGCATAATTGTGCAATCCTTGCAATTTTTCTATATGATTAAAATAAATAAAAATTTAAACTACTATAGAAAGTGAGTTGCTATGAATGTGTTACGTGGGAATGGTGCAGCTCGGGAAACCACTGCTTTCGCTTGTGGAAGGCCCTTATTTTGGCATGTGAAGAGCACCTTTCCTTGATTCCGCTCACTGACAGATTTCCTCCTCCCTTTTTACAATATGTCTGCCTATTTCAATTAGATGCGCTATCTTAAACTGTAGTTCTTACAATGAACATCTTGGAAAGTGTAGTCCACCAGTCAGTGAAATTTAGCTTCTTCCCTTGACTGGGATCTGGGACCCATTCTTACTTCCAGGTACACGGATCATCTGAAGACTTTCATTCTGAGAACTTCTTGACCTACTTTTGCTTCTTGCTGCAGCTGACTTCCTGCCCCCGTTGTAAAGCCTGTGCTCCGCTCAGGCCGCTAACTGAGGAATGAACACTTTGCCCAGCAGGACTTAGTCTGAGCCCACAAATGACCAGGCACTTCTGGTGGCTCCAGTGTGAGGCTGTGCCAACCTCCCCAGTTCTCTGTGACGACTCCCCTTTGACAGGGCTTTGTCTGTCCCTTCCCCAAATTGACCTGACAGAATTGACAATAGTTTTAGAATGTCAAATGCATGATTTGGACAGAAAATAGCAAAGATATAGCTAGTGAACAACGTTTTCCCACAAGGAGAACACATAACCTTAGGTGGGCACAGAGAGGTAGGGCCTCCCTGCCTGCCACTCATTGGTCCATGTGTTGAAACAAGCCTGTGTGAAGTACCTGCACTGGGACACAAGCTGTGCTGGGCACATAGGTACAGCAAACACAACCCCCATCCTTACTCAGCACAGGCTGCCAGGTCAGAGTGACCCACCGCTGGGCACAGGTGTGCTCGAAGCTTAACCCCTTGGCCATCAGCACAGCCAGCGTGGCCTGGAGGTGGTTAAGCTGCTCGGCTGGGCCATCCCAAACTCAGGCATCCCCGTCCATGCATCCCCGTGTGCCATACACATCACTGCACTTTCACATCCACCACGACACGGTAAAGACTGGGAAGCACTAGAAGTGTCAACGTTTATGAGTGCTTATTTTAAGTCTGGTTCTGTTCTAATTACTTTATGCATATTCCATCATGTTTTCCTCATAACAACCCTCTAAGTTACATAACATTTTTCAGAGGAAAATGAGACAAGGAAGCTGAGACAAAGCAAAGTTAATTAACTTACGTTTAAACAGCTAATATGTGACAGCTAGGATTCAAAGCCAGACTTTCTGGTTCTAGACCTGTGCTCTGAATCACTCCACTGTCCTGCTTCTCAAAGACACAAGCACAGTCCATGGGGGTGAATTCTGTGGCTCACATCAGCGGGCAGTGCCAGGGTATAAGAGGAGAGCGTTGCCATCTCCTGGGAGAGCCGATGCTTCACATAAACTAATACTGGCTGATGGAATCAACCCCCAACAACATTCACTGGTCCTCAAACAATATTTGGGGAAACAAAGAATTAAAGCCTCTTCTCCAATTAAGGATCAATGTGGTCTCATTGAAACCGTAAATCCAAGTTAAATATAAGTAAGAGCAGGACCACAGTGCCAGGCTGGGCTAAGCCAGTGCCCGCAGCATCCCCTGGAGAAAGGCCTGTGGTCCTCATGTGCACACGTGTGCTCGTCTCAGTCCCCACTGGGCGGACGTGTGCTGTTGACCTTTCCTGCCATTTTAGTCTGCATTTGATTTTTGGGTACATGGGTCGATTGATTTTACATTGGCCTGTTCTCAAGAAATTATTAGAAATGTGGTAGGCATTTGAAAAATTGAAAGGATAAGGAATATCCTGCCCCAATTTCTTATTGAACTGGTCTATTCTTTACTATCACAATAATTGCCTAATTTGAGCAAGTTACTTATTTGCTTAAAATCCTCCAGTAATCGCATACGCTCCACAGGGAAAGTCCAGGCTCAATTTTTTACCCAATGTAGAAAGACCTGGCAGGAATCCTGGCATCTCTCCAGCCCCATTGCTCATCATTTCAGCTAACAACTGCTAGTCTTCAACTGCACACATCCTCACCCTCCTCCTACATTACGGGCTACATTCTTACAGGTTTCTGCAACTCTTTATGTCATCTGTTCTGCTCAGAGTGTCTTTCCCCTGTATATGCAACTGTAAACACAATGCCCATCATCAAAGCAAAGCTCTGCACATCTTCCATAGTCCCCTTCACGCAAAGTCTGAGTGAGTTCCTGTTAGATTTTTCTCTGTTCTTCTTCGCTATTATCTGTAACAATTATTTATAGTATTATCTTTATCTGTCTATCTATACTGAGTGGCCAGATTATTATGATCTCTGAACGCATAATAATCTGGCCACTCAGTGTGTGTGTGTGTGTGTGTGTGTGTGTGTATTAGAGGCCCAGTGCATGAATTCGTGCATATCCGGCCAGCCTGGCCAGGGGGAGGGGACATGGGCGGTTGGCCGGCCTGCCTGCTGGTCGAACTCCTGGTCAAAGGGACAATTTGCATACTAGCCTTTTATTATATAGGATATACACTGAGTGGCCAGATTATTATGCATTCAGAGATCATAAAAATCTGGCCACTCAGTGTATATCTATATCTGTATTTCTAATTCTAGATATATAGACAGATATAGAGAGATCTAGATAGATGATAGGTAGGTAGGTAGGTAGGTAGGTAGATAGATAGATAGATAGATAGATAATCTTTAGCACATAGAACCACATACTCACCATCTCCCAGCACCAGGGCTGATACAGAGAAAGCATCAGTCAATGTTTGTTAACATTGCTAAGAAACTGCGAACATAGCAGGAAAAGAAAATATTACTCTCAAATAAAAAGGGGGCTTGAGACCTGAGCGTTGGGGGGTTGAGGGGGGATATAAACACACAAACTAAAATTGAGCAATTTCCTAAAAGCACCAAAGTGAGCTGCCAATTGAAAGAGGCTGCGCCAGGCAGAGGAGAGGAGACTTATTTTACTTACCTTAATGCAAGCCTCGGGCAGAAAAAGGGAAAGCGCTTCAAATGCTGGGGAGAAGGTGCAACTTAGTAACAAAGTGAGAGAAATTTGGCTTTGAAACAAGGGGTCCAGAGTGAAAGAAGAGTAAAATATTTAAAAGGATAAAAGCAACTGTTACATTATGCACTAACCAAGGGGCCTTGCAGCCTTTGAGCATTCAATCTCTGGAGCGAGGCCTTTGAAGTTCCTCTGGGAGGCAGAGTATGTACATCGTGGGTGATACTCAGTCTCTCTCCCCAATAAACCCAGTACTCCACCGTCATGGTACTTGTTTGTCCTTGCAAAGCCTTTTTCCATGAGCTTTAAAAAAAGGGGGGAGGGCTGGCTGGTTTAGCTCAGTGTATAGAGCATCAGCCTGTGGACTGAAGGGTCCCAGGTTGGATTCAGGTCAAGGGCATATACCAGGGTTGCAGACTCGATTCCCAGTAAGGGGGTGAGCAGGAAGCAGCCCGTCAATGATTCTCTCTCATCATTGATGTTTCCATCTCTCTCTCCCTCTCTCTTCTTCTCTGAAATCAATTTTTAAAAAAAAGGAAGAAAGAAAGAAAAAATAAATAGGAAAGAGAAATCCTATTTAACCAACTTGCAGAGATTAACTCTGATAATTGAGCTTGGAACAGAGCCAACTGCCTCCTCTTGGCCAAGGTCATGCATGGCTCCTAGCTGGAGGTCAGGCACAAGGGTGAGGGGCAGTGGCTTTCCTCAGTCATGGCTGCTTCCGAACGGCCATAAAGAGGACGCTTTGCTTGTGGAATGCTTAATAATCTTCGGAGCCAAGGGGATGACAGCTGAGATTACAAACTCGACAAAGAACCCCAGAGAAACCGGCCTGCCCAGCCCCAGCGATTCTGTAGTCATTAATCGCAGAGGCACCACGGGGAAGGCTGGTGCGCGATGCAACTTAAAGAGAAAAGCAGGCCCCAGAGTCTTTATTGGCAGGATAGATGCATGTAAATGAGGCAGATCTGGAGTAAAATTGCAGAATAGCCAGCCCAGTGATTTGGTACCTTCTATGCAGCACAGTCCTCATCCCCCATTCACAGATGGGTTAACACGAAAGAAAGAGAAATAATGTTCTTTCAGTGCTTACAAAAGTCCCAGGGACTTTTATACATTTTATTTCATTTCCTTCCTACAATAACCCTGTCAGATAGGCATGATTATCTTCCTTTTCTAGTTGAGAAAATGAATTCTCAGAAAGGTTACTTTCTCAATGCCATGCAACTGGAAAGGAGAGGGCCCGATTTGAACACAGACTTCTTCATTCAAGAAATATTTCTTATCTATCTATGTTATAATGGGTTAGATAATAGGGACACAAAAGCAAAAAGATACTTGATAGTCTGGAAAAGAAACAAGGCACACAAAAAAAATCTGCTGTAATGTAGAACACTGAGTTAAAATTGAGGTCAGCGCCAAGTACAGAGAATGAGTCTGCCTTCTGGGATTGGCATCCCAAAAGGATGGGGACATGAGATGCCTCCTAAGAGGCCTTCACCTCAACATTAAGTTCTAACCTAGATCTTGGATCTTTCAATAAAGTATATACAAATACAGAAGAAAGGAGTGCACCTAGCATTTACTGAGCACGTACTATGAACAGATCCAGACACAAGGGTAGAATAAAGATGAGGGGAAAACAGTTGGACACCATCCTATGTATGTGTCAGTGATCTTCACTGTGGAAGAGAGAAGAGAAAAGCTGCCATGTGCACAGCATAGAATGGGCATGCTCTCAGTACCAGCCACCCGACTGAATGCGTGGAGGCTAATGACTGTGATTATGCCCACTCTTCTTTGAAGATGGCAGAGTGTGGGAAGTAACAGGATTGGGGGTAAATTTCTCATCTCCTAAAGTGCCCCAAAAATGCAAATGAAAGAAGTTCTGTGTAGTCTTAGGGAGCATCAGTGACTGGATTGGGGGAGGGGCCGTCTGCTCCATGATCCTGGGAACCTGACTGCTTCTGTCTCTCCCACATGAGAGAGCTGATAGGAACTCCAGGTTTCCAGGCAATCCCTCTGGACTGCATACAAAAATCTCTGCCCAGCCAAGGGCAGAGTAATATTTTGGGCCCCTCACAGAGGAGTAGCTCTGGGACAGGGAAACACACTGAAAGCTGAACAGTATCTCCCCCACCTAAAGCCCTTTCAGAAACAGACTTTTGAGTGATTACGATTGACAGCTGGCTAGCAGGCAAAGGTGGTCAGAGGTGAAGCTCGGAGAACTAGAGGAAGTTTGCTGACCAGCCCTGAACCCCATGATTCTAACAAACCTACTTTAGAGGACAGACTGGCCCCTTCTGCTTGCAGCCAAGGCCTATGGAGACAGACACAAATGGTGGATCTCTTGGAGATTCACGCAGATTGCTGAGAGCTAAAGGAGGACAGTTTCTGACAGTGACTAGACCAGCCGTGGGCAAACTACGGCCCGCGGGCCGGATCCGGCTGTTCTATCCGGTTCTCTTGCTCTCCCCTCCGCTCCTTTACTTTAAATTTATATTAGTTCACACAAACACTCCATCCATGCTTTTGTTCCGGCCCTCCGGTCCAGTTTAAGAACCCACTGTGGCCCTCGAGTCAAAAAGTTTGCCCACCCCTGGACTAGACCTAAGTACCTCATGGGGAGCCCAGAATTGGCAGACAGAACAGTCAGCCACAGTCATCAGAAGAGTAAGATCCAAAGGGAGCTCTCATGGGGCACTGAACTCTGCTGAAATGAATGCCACTTCACTTTATTTTCTCTTTTTTCTTTTCTTTTTTTATTTTCTCTTTTCTTTTCTTTTTTCCTTTTAAATTTATCTACCTGTTATTATTATAGTCTCTATTGTTTCATTCATATACCTAATTTTCCTCTTCCCTTTTCCTACTCAATTTTTCTTCACAACTCAATTTTTTCTCTTTTCTTTCTCTCTTTTTTTTTTTCTCCTGCTTTTGCATCTTTTTTTCCTTTTCTTATTTTAGGTCTATCTGCTTTCTCTTCTAGTTTCCTTTCAACTTTCTTTTCTTTTCTTCATCCTTTATTTTAAACCATTTTCCTTCTCCTATTCCCCTAATTCTTCATTCAGCTCTGCACCAACATATTCCTCTTTTTTTGTGTTTTTTTCCTTTGTTTGTTTGTTTTGTTTTGTTTTCTCCTTATATTCTTTTATTCCTCTCTTTTATTCTATCATTATTGCTCTCTTTTCTTTTTCCTAATTCTCTCTTCTCTGATGGTTACTTTTGTTGCTGCTATAGAGGTCTTATGTATGTTTTTATTTTTTGTTTGTTTGTTTGTTTTATGTTTTGTATTTCATTCTCTTCAGTTAGCACCTCCACAAGAGCTTTCACAATGTGGTCAGGGATGAGACACATATTCAGCCAGCCTGACAGGAGACTCCATCCACAAACGGGCCAACTACAAGAGGAGAACCCAAATAACTCAAACAAGGGGCTTTCCTAGATGGGTGCTCAGGATATCTAATAGACTGCATCCTGGGTCCCACAAAACACCTACAACATAAGGCCACCCACAAAGTCTGGGGGGCATAGCAGTTTGATCTAATATATAAAAACAAAATCAAAGAGACTGAAAAAATTGGGAGACAAAGAAACAACCCCCAAATGAAAGAAAAGGACTTGTCAGAAAAGGAACAAATGAAATGGAGGCAAGCAATTTGTCAGATAAAACATTCACAGTAATGGTAGAGTCCTCAAACTGCTGGAAGCCATAAAGGCAGAGTTCGGTCTCACTTCCTGGTCAGCCCTACTTCCTGATTGAGCAAGAACAAAGAAAGCCCGCCCGCGCCAAAGAAGCCCGCACGCGCCAAGGGTCAGAAGAACCTCCCACATCAGAATAACCAATCAGCTAGGACAGATCAGTCCCCAACCAATCATCCCATAGCAACTCCTTATCCTACCCCTCCCCTCCTGAGTGCTTATATACCGCAACGCTCGAATAAAAAACGAGGCTTGATCAGAACCCTGTCTTGCCTCCGTTCTTCGCACTCCTTGTTTGTTTCATTCTCTTAGGTGGTTCCTGCGTGCCCTCGTTGTTGCCCCGTGGGCCAGGGCATCAAACAACTCAGTGAGAACTACAAGCAACTTAATGAGAATTATAAGGGACTTAATGAGAGCTATACCCACATGAAAAGAGGGGTTGAAACAATAAATAAGGATCAATTGTAAAGTGAGGAATGATATAGCTGAACTAAAGAACCCTGGAAGGATACAACAGTAGACTAGAAGAAGCTGAGGACCAAATCAGCAAATTAGAAATCAAGGTAGAAAAAATATATATCCATTCAGAGCAACAAATGGAAGAAAATTAAAAAGCAGGAGGAGAGTCTAAGGGAGCTTTGGGACAACATGAAACATAACAACATTCACATCATAGAAATCCCAGAAGGAGAAGAATCTCAGAAAGGAATAAAGAATCTGTTTGAATAAATAATAGCAGAAAAGTTCCCTAACCTGGTAATGGAAAAAGTCACTCAAGTTCAGGAAACACAGAGAGTCCAAATCAAGATGAACCCCTAAAGACCTAGGCACATAATAATTAAAACTGCAAACATTAAAAACAAAGAAAGAATCTTAAAGGCTGTAAGAGATAGATAGTTACCTATAAGGGAGCTCCCATTAGACTGTCAGCTGATTTCTCAATAGAAACATTTCAGGCCAGAAGAGAGTGGCATAAAGTATACAAAGTAATGAAAACCAAGGGACTTAACCCAAGACTACACTATCTAGCAAGGCTATCATTCAAAATCAAAGGTGAAATAAAGAGCTTCACAGAAAAAAAAGGCTAAAAGAGTTTATTACCATCAAACCAGCACTGCAAGAAATGCTAAAGGGGCTGCTGTAAGAAGAAGAAATAGAGAGAAAGAGAAGAACACAGGCATAAAGAATCTGAATGGCAACAAATAAGTACCTATCAATAATAACCTTAAATGTAAATGGCTTAAATGCTCTAATCAAAAGACATAGGGTAGCTGAATGGCTAAGAAAACATGACCCAATTATATGGTGTCTGCAAGAGACCCATCTCAGAACAAAGGACTCACACAGAATGAAAGTGAAAGGATGTAAACAATTTTCCAGGCCAATGGAAATGAAAAAAAATCTGGGGTAACAATACTCATATCTGACAAAATAGACTTCAGAGTGAAAGCCATAACAAGAGATAATGAAGGCTACTTCATAATACTAAAGGGATCAATACAACAAGTATATAACTCTTGTAAACATATATGAACCCAATATAGGAGCATCCAAATATATTAAAAAAAAACTTCTGGAGGATTTTAAGGGAGAAATCGACAGCAATACAATCATAGTAGGGGAAGTTAACACTCCACTGACATCACTGGATAGATCTTCTAGACAAAAAATCAACAAGGAAATAGTGATCCTAAATGACTCACTACATCAGATAGAATTAATTGACATTTTCAGAACATTTCATACCAAAGCTACAGAAAATACATTCTTCTCAAGTGCACATGGGACATTTTCAAAGATAGACCACATGTTAGGACACAAATTAAGTCTCTATTAGTTCAAGAAGATCGAAATCATATCAAGCATCTTCTTGGATCACAGTAGCATGAAATTAGAAATCAACTACAATAAAAACACCCAAAAACATTCAAACACGTGGAGGCTAAATAACATGTTATCAAACAATGAATGGGTTACCAAAAAGATCAAGGAATAAATGAAAAATGTCCTGAAAACAAATGAAAATGAACACACAACAACCCGATATCTATGAGACACTGTGAAAGCAGTCCTGAGAGAGAAGTCCATAGCATTACAGGCCTGCCTCAAGAATAAGAAAAAATTCTAATAAATTATATAACTCTACAACTTAAAGAATTAGAAAGAAAACAACAAGAAAAACCCAGAGTAAGTAGAAGGGAGGAAATAATAAAGATCAGAGTGGAAATAAAGGACATAGAGCCTTAAAAAAAAAAAAAGACCAATAAAACCAAGAGCTGGTTTTTTGAAAATATAAACAACCTTTAACCAGACTCATCAAGAAACAAAGAGAAAGGACCCAAATAAACAAAATCAGAAATAAAATAGATAAAGTAACAACTGACCCCACAGAAATACAAAGGATCATAAAAGTAAAAATAAAAAATACTATGAAATAATATGTCTATTTCATCCAGGTGGACAACCTGGATGAAATGTACATATTCCTAGAAAAATACAATCTTCCAAAACTCAATCAAGAAGAATCAGAAAACCTGAATAGTCTGATAATTACTGATGAAATTGAAGCAGTAAAAAAATAAAAGAAAAAATCTGCCAGCAAACAAAAGCCCTGGTCTGGATGGCTTCACAGGGGAGTTTTACCAAACACTCAAATAAGAATTAACACCTATCCTCCTCAAACTATTCAAAAAAACCCAAGAGGAAGGAATACTACCAAGCTCTTTTAATGAGGTCAGCATTATCCCAATTCCAAAACCAGAAAAAGACACTAAAGAGAGAGAGAGAGAGAGAGAGAGAGAATTATAGGCCAATATAATATCCCTGATGAACATAGATGCTAAAACCCTCAACAAATATTAGCAAATCAAGTCCAGCAATATATTTAAAAGGTCATACACCATGACCAAGTGGGATTTATTCTAGGGATGCAAGCCTGGTACAATATTCAGAAATCAGTAAATGCGATACATCACATAAACAAATTAAAAGACAAAAAACACATGACCATTTCAATTGACACAGAAAAAGTGTTTGACAAAATCCAACACCTTTTTTTTCTTTTTTTCACAAAAACTCTCAGCAAAGTGGAAATAGAGGGATCATACCTCAACATAATAAAGGCCATATATGACAAGCCTCCAGCCAATATCATACTCACTGGGCAAAAACTAAAACCATTTTCCCTAAGAACAGGAACAAGACAGGGATATCCCCTTTCACCACTCTTATTCAACATAAAGGCTTCCAAATTGGAAAGGAGGAAGTAAAACTGTCATTATTCGCAGTGTGGATCTCCGGAGAGTAATGCATTTTCCCACTGCTCTCACTTACTAGCTGTGACCACAGAAACATATTCAACCTCTTTAACGCTGCATGGCCCCATTTGTAGGTTTAAAAGGGAATTATTTCAGTTAACTTTTTCTGTATCCTCAATAAAACAACCCAAAACATATGGCTTAAAGCAACCACCATTTATTAATTCATGGTTCTAGGTTGTCAGTCAGGGTTAGGTCGTCTGGCCAATTCTTCTGGTCTCAGAGGAGCTCACTCATGCATCTGGGTTCCGCGGCAGCTGCTGGGGACTGGCTGGCTGTCAGGTAGGGCTACCAGGGGCAAATGGGCTAAAAATGTCTCCTGAGCCAGCCGCTGGCCTGGGCTTGTTCACACGGCAGCTCTGCTTTCCAGGAGGCGCCAAGAGACAGTCCTGGTGCATAAGCACTTGCAAGTCTGCTTGTGGCCAGTCTGTGGGTGTTTCCTCAGTGAGAGCCGTCCTGTGACAAAGCCTGGAGTCAGTGAGAGGGCACTGCCAAAGAGCGTGAACACAAAGGCCATGAGACGGGTCACTGCTGAGATCTGCCCCTGCCAGGATTTTAAGGGATGAATGACACAATGCAAAACAAACAATTAAGCATGGAGTTTCTGGTACATAGTAAAGGCTCAATAAATGTTGTGTATTGTTGCTGTTACCATTAGGGTGGAGAGGTGAGAAATACTGCTCAAGTTTTCATAAATGGGAGAGGATTTCCATTCCACTTTACAGACCCTCTTAACACCTCTGCTTCCTCAGGAGGGAGGAGTGATTTATCTATTTGATGAGCCTCATTTCTCCAGTTGGCGGTTCTCAATGTCAAGGCTGAAAAGGGGACCCCGCTTGTCTCACAGGTTGACTGAAATGATGCTTGTGAGTAAATGTGCAAGGTGTATTATGGTTCGGGGTGAGGCCAGCGCACTGCGGGAGCATGGGCTAATCACTCCAGCCACCATCTCTTGAGTGTTTACTGTATTATTTTATCTTCTGATCATCGTGACTGAAATATGTCTCCCTTTAAAATGATGTAATTGAGCATCAGAGAGGCTAAGTAACTTGTCACACAGCTGGCAAATGGCCAAGTCAAACTTCAAATTAATTTTGCCACCACCACCACCACCCCCGCAGGGAATATTTGGTAATGACACAGCTGGCAGGAGGGCAGGCCTACTGCCACGTCATAGACAGAAGCCAGGGAGGCTGCTGAGCACCCTACAGTGCCCAGGAGGCCCCCACAGCGAAGACTTCCTGGCCCAAGATGTCAGCGGTGCTGAGGTGAGGGACTCTGCTCTAATGAGTATGGGAGGGTCTAGCATGAGGATGATGGAGGCTACGTTATAGATTCCTAAACTGTGCCGCTTGCCTCCACTTACGTGTGACACGGAGCAGGTAGGTAACACCCCCTGCTTGAGAGTTCCTCGCCTCTAAGACGGGGTGAGCACTAGTTCCCGCCTCGTAGGATTACTGTGAAGGGGAAATCAGTTGCTACGCATGAAGTGTTTAGGAGAGTGCCTGGCATTTAGCACACGTACAATCGACGTTTGCCAGGATGTATTAAGGGCCGTGTGCATTGCAACCCCTGCTCCAGCCTGTGTCTGTGTAACTCTCCCAACCCCACCCTGCTCCCACGCTGGCCAGAATGGTTAAGGATTCTGAAGCCAGACGCTCGGCTTCCTGGCCGGTGCCCTGACTGCTAATCTGATGCGCAGGTCATGGAACGCTAAGTGGTCAAGTTCATGTGAGCAGCTTTTTCTGATTTAATACTTCGAATAGCCTCATGAAATTGGTACTGCTAGCTCTTGGATGAAACTTGGGAAGGTTCATTCACTTGCCCAACATCCCGGCAACAAGTGGAGAGTCAGGATTTGAACCCGACCCCAAAGCCAGTGCCTGCCACTTGTTAACGTGTGGCGACCTTTCAGTGCCTTCGCGATGGCCTGAGAGGCAAGCCGCCCTTCAGCCTTCTGCGGGCGGACATTAAGCGCCCGCTGCCACTTACAGCACAAGTGCGGTCAGATGTAAAAGGGCCTCAACTTGGCCAATTGCTGATATCCAAAAATATGTAAAGATCCGTAACACTGGGGAGGTCCAGGACATATGCCAGGGGTGGAGATCCCGGGAGATGCCTTAGAAAATCCATGCGCGAAGCGAGACCTCGTGGCTTTGACTGGCGTGCCAATGGTCATTGAGCAATGCGTGAGCTTCGTGGTGTCTAGTCTGACCTTGCCCACTTACGGGATGTATGGAGCAGGGTGGATGGCCAGGTATGTATCCGCAAAATGCCATGTGGGCACCCGCAGAGCATTCGATTGTGTCCGAGTCACAACACACAAATGCGGGAGAAAAGGTCTTTTCATGGGGCTATTGTACTCTAAGCTTCATTGAGTCAGTAACTCTCAGCATTATCTAGAAACTGATTTTCCCCATTCTGCTCTCTGCACTGAACTCTTCCTGAAGCTCTCACCTCTTCGCTGCTTCTGGGAGACGGCAGGTGGCCCTCACTGGTCCCCGTCATCTTCCCTGGGAGCCCCTAAGTTCGCCTGGACCCTATGGAACTGTGTGATGGAGGAAGCACCGCTCTCAAAGTAAGAATTGCTGGGTGTGAGTGCGGCCGGGCGGGTGGCTCTGCGGAAGCAGCAAAATACTCCCCATTCATGAAACAAACACTGATAATATCAACATCTACAGCTCATTACAGAATGAAACTGGTTTAGTGCTTGTTGATGTATATAATGTGTGATGTGCTGTTATTCCTTACCTACGTATCGCTTTGGGTGCCATTTGTTAAGCCTCCTGATGTACCCTAAACTAGTAAAGAATGTCCTAGTAACTAGTAAATAAAGGAACTAAGACTTGGACCCAGGTCTTCTGGACCAATCCCTGCCATCTCCACTGTTCCAGTATGAACATGAAGCTGGTTCAGGCATTTGCAAGCTGTGTGACCTCAGACAAATTATTTAACCTCTCTGAGGCTCAATTACCTCATTTAAAAGGAAGACATACTTCAACCAGAATGTTCAGGAAGATAAAATGATGTATGTACAATTCCCAAACATAGCAAGCACTCAAAAATATTGATAGCTGGAATTATTATGCCATGACACCTCAAAGTATTAATACCTCATTTTTATATCATTAACCTTTTACAT
The DNA here is from genome assembly GCF_963455305.1 of Plecotus auritus. Taxonomy (NCBI): domain Eukaryota; kingdom Metazoa; phylum Chordata; class Mammalia; order Chiroptera; family Vespertilionidae; genus Plecotus; species Plecotus auritus. The sequence continues at coordinate 64,273,118 of NC_137774.1, read as the reverse complement.
ATTATGTTTAATTTTTTCTTGAATTCTAATTTCTTTTCTTTTAATGAGTATTTTATTCATATGGTTCAAATTTCAAATAGGTAAAATGTTATTTTCTAGCTTTCTTAAGAAATAATTGACATATAACATTGTACATGTTTAAGATGTTCAATGTAATGATTTAATACATGTAGATACTATGAAATGATTATCATATAAAGCTAGTTAACACATCTATCACCTAAAAAGTTGCAATTCTTGTGGTGAGAACTTTTTAAGATCTACTCTCTTAGCTAATTTCAAATACAGAGGTGGGAAAAGTAGGTTACTGTGCCATTGTGACATTCTTTTGAGTTAATAGAGCTATTGCAGTCATCAGAGCGTGCATGTCTTTTTCCATACGAGCAACTATAAACCTACTTTTGCCTACCTCTGCATACAAAGCAGCATTGTCAACCATAGTCACCATCTATACATTACACGACCAGGACGGGTTCATCCTACAACTGGAAGACTGTACGCTCTGACCAGCTGCCTCTGTCTCTCCCCAGCCCCCCGCCCCTGGCAACCACCAATGTGCTCTGTTTCCGAGTTCAGATGTCTAGTTTCCACATGTGAGTGAGATCGTGCAGTTTGTCTTTCCCTGTCTGACTTGTTTTATTTAGCATAACGCCCTCAAAGTTCATCCACATTGTCATAAGTGGCAGTATTTCCTTCTTTTCCATGGTTGAATAACATTCCATTGTACATATACACTGAGTGGCCAGATTATTATGATCTCTGAACACATAATAATCTGGCCACTCTGTCTATATCCTATAAAAGGCTAATATGCAAATTGTCCCCTCGACCAGGTTTGACCAGCAGGCAGGCCAGCCAATCACTCATGTCCCCTCCCCCTGGCCAGGCTGGCCAGACCTCCTCCCATGCACAAATTCATGCACCGGGCCTCATATATATATATATATACATACATACATATACTGAGTGGCCAGATTATTATGTGTTCAGAGATCATAATAATCTGGCCACTCAGTGTATGCCACATTTTCTTTACCCATTCATCTGCTGATGGACACTCAGATTGTTTCCATGTCTTGACTATTGTAAACAATGCTGCAGGGCTGCAGCTATCTCTTTGAGATAGTGATTTCATTCCTTTGGATAATTACTCAGAAGTGGATTTTGCTGGATCATAAAGTAGCTCCATTTTTAGTTTTTTGAGGAACCTCCATACTGTTTTCCATAGTGGCTACGCCACTTTAAAATCCCACCAGCAGTTTCCTTTCTCCACATCCTCCCAGCACTTGTCATCTCTTGTCTCTTTGACAATAGCCATTCCACCAGGGGGGAGGTGATACCTCACTGTGGGTTTGATTTGCATTTCCCAGATAATTACCCACCTTTACATGTGTCTGTTTTTTAGGCTGTCTTTTCTTTTCTTTTTTGTTGTTGATTGTTTCTTTTACTGTGCTTCTTAGAAGCTTTTTAGTTTGATGTGGTTCACTTGCTGATTTTTGCTTTTGTACTTGTATTTTTTAGTGTCACATTGATAAAATTATTAGCATGATCAATATCAAGTATGTTTTTCCCTCTGTTTTAGTATAGAAGTTTTATGGGTCCAGGTCTTACATTTAATATTTAACACATTTTGAGTTGATTTTTGTGAGTGGTCCCCTTTTATTCTTTTGCATGTGAATAACCAGTTTTCTGAAAACTATTTATAGAAGAGCCTACTTTTCTCTGTTGAGTATTGTTGGCTCCCTTGTCAAATATTAATTGACTGTATATTCATAGGTTTATTTTAGGCTTTCTATTCTGTTCCATTGGTCTATATATTGGTTTATATGCCAGTACCACATTGTTTCGATTATTATAGCTTTGTAACATAGTTTGAAATCAGGAACTGTGTTCTCTTCAGCCTTGTTCTTCTTTCTTTTTTAAAAAATATATTTTGTTGATTTTTTTTACAGAGAGGAAGGGAGAGGGATAGAGAGTTAGAAACATCGGATGAGAAACATCCATCAGCTGCCTCCTGCACACCCCCTACTGGGGATGTGCCCGCAACCAAGGTACATGCCCTTGACTGGAATCGAACCTGGGGCCCTTCAGTCCGCAGGCCAATGCTCTATCCACTGAGCCAAACTGATTAGGGCTTGTTCTTCTTTCTTGCTATTGCTTTGGCTACACAGGGTTTTTGTGGTTTCATACAAATTTTAGGAATTTTTTCCTATTTCTATAAAATATGCTATTAAAATCTTGACAGGGATTGCATTGAGTCTATAGATAGATGTCTTTGGGTAATATGAATATTTTGATTATGTTAATTCTTCCAATCTACAAACATGACATGTCTTTTCATTTATTTGTGTCGACTTCCATTTCTTTTATTAATGCCTCATAGTTGTCAGTGTACAGATCTCTCACTTCCTTGGTTAAATGTATTCCAAAGTATTTTATTCTTTTCAATGCTATTGTAAATGGGGTTGTTTTTTATTCCTTTTATAGATATTTCATTGTTAGTGTATAAAAATGCAACTTATTATTGCATATTGATTTTGTATCCTGAAACTTTACTGAATTCATTTATTAGTTCCAGGAGATTTTTGGTGGAGTCTAGGACTTTCTACTTATAAGGTCATGTCATTTGCAAACAGATAATTTACTTTTTTGATTTGCATGACTTTATATCTTTTTCTCACCTAATCGCTCTCTCTAGGACTTCCAGTGTTATGTGGAATAGAAGTGGCCAGAGCAGGCACTCTTATCTTGCTCCTTATCATGGAGGAAAAACTTTCAACCTTTGCTATTCACTCTAACATTAGGTTCAGGCTGATTGTCAGCCTTTATGATATTGAGGTACATTTTTTCTATACCCAATTAGTTAAGTGTATTTATCATGAATGGCTGTTGAATTTTGTCAAATTTTTTAGCATCCGTTGAAATTATCATATGATTTAAATTCTTTATCCTATTGATATGATGTATCATGTTGATTTGCATATGTTGTACATCCTTTCATCCTAGTAATAAATACCATTTGTCATGGTTTATGATCTTTTAGTTTGCTGTTGAATTTGGTTTTATTGTATTTGGTTGAAATTTTGCATCTGTATTTATCAGGAATAGTGGCATGCAGTTTTCTTTTCTTGTAGCGTCCTTAGCTGGCTTTAGTAGCAAGGCAATGCCGGCCTCATTAAATGAGTTTAGGAGTGTTCCCTGCTATTCAATTTTTTGTGTTTAAGAAAGACTTGTATTAATACTTTAAATGCTTGGTAGAATTCACCAGTGAATCTGTTGAGTTGTTTTTGATTACTGACTCAATCTCCTTACACATTATTGATCTGTTCGGAATTTTCCTGATTAAGTCTTGGTGTATTGTATGTGTCTAGAAATTTATCCATTTCTTCTAGGTTTTCCAATTTATTGGCATATGATTATTCATAGCAGTCTTGCCACTCCTTGTATTTCTGAGGTATCAGTTGTACTATCTGCTCTTTCATTGACAATTTTATTTATTGGGTCCTGTCTCACCAACTCCGAGTTGTGTTCATCTTTTCTATTGCTTTTCTATTCTCTAGTCTGTGTATTTCTGCTCTAGCCTTCACTGGTTCCTTCCTCCTGCTAACCTCGGGCTGAGTGTGTTCTGTTTCTAGCTCCTTGAGATGTGAAGTTGCCTGGCTATTGGCTGGGATCTGCATTTGCTCCTGGTTCTGTGGGATCTCAGGCTACGCTCCAACCAGGTGGTGCCCAGGGCTGTGGGGATCAGGTGAGACCTCATTCTGTGCTCTGCAATCAGGCAGGGCGTGGTCTATGCCTGGAAGTTGGGCAGGGCCGCAGGCTGTGCTTCTGTGATCAGGTAGGCTGCTAGCTGTAGCGCAGGGTTGCTGGCAGGCTCTCTGGTCAGCAGAAGCCTCCAGCTGTCTGTATCTTGCAGTTGGGTGGGCCTAGAGACTCTTCTCTGGGCGGGCAGTATTGCTACTTAGGCTACCTCACCAGGATTGAGCAGTGCCACTGGTTGGGTTCCCTGATTGGACAAGGCTACAGGCAGTGTTCAGCAGTCAGGCAGAGTTATAGGCTGGGCTCCACTGTGGGGCAGGGCTGAGGGCTGGGCTCTGCATCTGGGCGGGGCTGTGGGCTGGGTTCAGAGGATCTCTGGTTGTGCAGGACAAGAGGTTATATAGACTGAGTTGAGCAGGGCTTCTGGCTTGTCTCCCTGCCCAGCGCAGCTGTAAGATGGGCTCCATGGCTGCCCGGGTTCTCTGGCCAGGTCTCCTGGCTGGCAGGCACTAGAGCAGTGGTTCCCAACCTTTTTTTGGTCATGCCCCACCTAAGCATCTCTAAAATCCTGTTGCCCCCCCTTACCTCCCCCCCCCCATGACATAGAATTCTTATTCAAAAAGTGAACTCCTATTCAAGTGGAGGAAGCCTAAAAGGCCATTAACTTGGTCTAAACAAGCTTCCAAAGAACATGGCATCCATGAAAAAGAAAAGAACAAAAGAACAGTTGAAGTACTGAGGAAGAATTCACTAAGAAATTGTTAAAAAAAAATAATAATAATAATATGAAGTAACATTAAAAAATAGCAAATAAAGTTTCAAAACATATAATAGAGAACTGAAATGCATAAATATGTCACAATATATATTTATATACTGTATATGAGGCCCCTAGAACCATAAGAGATGCAAAAAATTCATTGTTAATAACTCATTCTCGAATTGTCCCCCTTAAAAATCAAATTGCCCCCCTGTGGGGCGTGTGCCCCATGTTGGGAACCACTGCACTAGAGCCTACTCAGCAGTTGAGGGAGGCTGTAAATTTTCTACCTTGTCTGGGTGGGACCATACAATGGGCTCCATGGCGTACAGCTCACTGGCTGGGAAACCAAATCAGGCAGAACTGCCAGCTGCACTCCTGGGCCAGAAGGGGTCACCAGCTGAGCTCTGCACGTCTGGGTCTCTGCTGGGTCCCACTGCATGCAGGAGCCTGGTGCACCCGGAGCTGAGCACCAGGTGCCCCCTCTGTCTCTATCTGACCCCCATGGCCAGGCTCTGCAGATTCTCTCAGAGATCCCCAGGAGGCGAAACCCAAGTGGGCCTCCTGGGATCATCCGACACACTGGGGGATGTCCACCTTGGGCTCTCTCCTCCCCCTGGAAAAACCACAGCTTGCCCTGGAGAGAGGCAGTGTGGTCACTAGCCACTTCTCTTAACCTTCTCTGTGATCTAGGAGGTGCTTCAGCCTCACCCCCAGCTCCAGGATTTTCACAATGGTGTCTTGTCTATGGACAGCTGCCTGGGAGTCTTCCCGTGAAGGCACTGAAGTTGGGAACAACCCATGTTGCCATCTTAATGGCATCACAAGTTGTATTTAAATACATTATTTCAGGAAACCTATGAGACAAGCAAGGGTTATAGTCTCCTTTCTCAGATGATGATATTGAGATGGTAAAGAATAACATTTGCCCTAATTACATACGTAGTAGGTAAAGGATTTAGGGAAGCAGCCCAGTCTTTTGTCTGTTTTTTTCATCATTAATTTATAACCTTTATTCTTGATTTTGTAATATGCTTATCTTAAGGTGATTGAGCAAACTTTCATTTGACTATGAGAACTCATTCAAATTTGCTAAAGGAACTATGATGATAAAATTATATAGCCAGTTGGGAAGAATACCTATGAGCTAACACAACTTTTTATAAAATGTTCAGGTTTCAATTCCAATGACCTAGTCACAGGGGTCCTCAAACTTTTTAAACAGGGGGCCAGTTCACTGTCCCTCAGACCATTGGAGGGCCGGACTATAGTTTTTAAAAAAAACTATGAACAAATTCCTATGCGCACTGCGGGCCCAAGACGAGTCGGCTGCTAAGCAGGACAGGCAGCGGCACCCGGCGGGCCGGGTAAATGTCCTCAGCGGGCCGCATGTGGCCCGCGGGCCGTAGTTTGAGGACCCCTGAAAGATAGGGCTAAAGCCTATTCATAGTCACATCATTCAGAATTTTAGTTAATTCCAGAGACTGTTAAGGGGGACGGGGGTGGGGGGGTGGGCAGGTGGAGAGGCGGGGAGGAGTAAATGGCAGATTCTCAATGCTGGTAAACAGACAGGTTTAATGATACGTCACTCTTCACACAGATGGCTGCAGACTTTAAACTATAATCCGGGAACATGCAACCATGTGACAGACCAGCTAGCCAACCTAAAATACACTGGCTTCTTAGCACTACCCTGTAAACACTGCAGCCCTTCTCCTGTCCAAAATCTCACACAGAAACAGAACCAGAAGCCTAGCTTTGCGGCCAGAAGTAAACAGCGAAGGGGAAGCAGGTCACCTGGTGCCCTTCAAGGTGCTGCTCTGTTCTTCCGACTCTTGCTCTTTTGGTCCCGCTCCCTCAGGCCGTCCATGCTAGCTCTCAGCAGGTGTCACAGAGCTCAAAGCTCACTCGGTTCTTTGGAGCTGATCTCCTTTTTCCCATCAGTAGCTCTTAACCGAGACTTGTTCAGGGGCTCAAAGCCCTCCACCGAACCTTTCCTTGCAATGGCTTTAGTTCAGCCATCATGCTTCTCCAGGGCGATGAGCATGCTGGCCAATAGCTGGCGCTTATGGAAGAGCCTGATCAGCTCCAGGAGGGACTGCCCGCTCCCTAGCAACACCCTACCAGCTCCACTCGCAACCCAGCCTTTTGATTTCAAACAAAGAATAATTTCCATTGCACTGTGCCAGGCACAGAACACAAAATACATACCTCTTCACCCGTTGATTTATTCATCATCCATTGAGTGATCTGTCCAGTTTGAGACGAAGTAGAGCTCAATTTTCTTCTCACTTAGGGGTCACCTTCCCAGTCAGAAAATTGAGTTTTCTATGGATGATTGAAGAGACCTCTCCAAGAGGCGAGACTACCATTTATTAATTTAACAGATATTTATTGAGCACCTGCTGCATGCTGAGAACTATGCTAAGTGCAGGAGAAATGGTGGATGTGGCCCTTGTCCTCTCTGCCTGCAAGGTGTTAGGGAGGTGCCACATGCAATGCAGTCTTGCACAGGCCATGATGCAGGTGCTGAGAGAAAAGTCAACAAACTCAGCCCAGAGGGCTCACAGAACCACCCATGAAAATGATGTCTGAGTTGAAACTGAAAGATAAGTTGATGTTAACCAGGTAGTAGTGTTTCAAGCCATGGAGAAGTATAGTGCACAGAAGTGGAACAAGCCACTGGAAAGCCAGATTACAGTGGGGTGGGGGGTGGGGGGTGGGGGGTGGGGGGGAGGCACAGAAAGTTCAGCTGCAGAGGAAAGTAGGGGGAATAGAGCGTATTTGTTGTATAAGGTGTGTCAAGTTCTAACTTTACCTGAAAATCCTTGGGAAGTCATTCAGAGAGTTTAAGAAAGAGGTAACCAATCAGGTTACTGACAGGTTACCGACATTTTAGCCTTATCACCCTGGCTGGCCAGAGGATGGATGGGCTGGAGTAGTAAATAGGCCCAAAACAGGAAGACCAATTAGTGTTGCCTGCAGCAATCCGGTGAGAGCCTACAGGTGGCAGTGACGATGGAAAAAAATGGGCGATTCCTGGCATATTTAGGAGAGCCTTACAGTGTTTAACAATTAAAGAGTCAAACTGGTCACATTCTCATTTCTGCTACTGTTCCAATATTTGCACTGGGAAAATGAATAGAGACCTGAAATTTGGAGACCTGCCAGAAGATGGGTGTTGGGGTCAATTCTGAGGATCCTTCAAAAAGGAGAGTTTTGACTGCAGAGGCTATTTCCCATAAATGCACTGCCCAGGCTCCTAGCAGAGGGGCCAGCACAGAATGTGTGGAATGAGGAGCAAAGCCTTTATGCAGGATGACAGATGGCACGTCAGCACTGCTGTAGCAACAGGGCCAGTAATGGCCCACAGAAATTCCCCGAGTCTGGAATTGGCTAAATTGGACTCCTGACAGCTTCAAACTCAGCAGCAGATCCTGCATCTCAAACAGAAGAGGGAGAATTGTCTAAATGCTTCAATTCTTGTAATTGAAGCAATTGCACATCATTTTACATTCCAGCTTCCTGACAGGATAACCAGTTAGAGCTGAGTGTGGGAATTCAATTATGTACCTTCTGTCTGTATCTTTGAAAGAAAACCACTCGGCTGGCCTGTCAAACATCCAGCATGTTTGCCTGTTGGAAATTGCTATTTCCTCCTGACCCAGGAAATGTCTCTGCAGAAGAGAAACCTATCATATTTTACCAAACTAGCATAACCCTATCATAAAACTTGACAAAGAAAGCGTAGAAAAAGAAAACTACAGACCAATTTCATCTTTGAATATAAATGCAAAATTTCTAAATAAAATATAAGTATACAAATTTTGGCAACATAACAATAAAGCCTTTTCTATTAAAATTAAAATAAAGCACTTTGCCTATTCTGACACTAATTATTTAACATTACTCTAAATTTCTGGACAATGCAATAAGACAAGAAACATAAATAAGTAAATGATATAATTATTGAAAAGGAAGTGGCAACATTTCTCATTATTTTGCATATACCTATCTAGAAAAATCTAAGCAAATGAACTGAGGAAATCTTAACATCCATAAGCTTCATTAATTCATCTTCTATGAATTTAATCTAAAGAAATATTCAGAGAGTCAGATTTTTTATAGTCTCATCCCAGTATTATTTTTATTAGTGAAAAAATGGAAAATAATCCACATATCTAACAATGATCAAATGTATTACTTTTATCCAGATGATGAAGTGTACAACTGTTGAAACTTATATTTTAAAAAATATTTAATAATGAGAAATGTTCAGACAGCACAAGAATAAAAACAAAATACAAGCCTAAATACAGTGTGATTGCTTTTATAAAATAAACAAATAAATATGTATTTGCATAGAAAACATCCTGAAAGGAAGAAACATAAATTGATATTACAGTTATCACTGGGTAGGGTTTTTTTTAACTTTCATAGAACGTACATGAATCAGTCTTATAAATTAGACTTATGACTATACTATAAAATACACTGTAAAAATGTAGGGGTTTAGACCAGCTAGTGACGAAGATCCTTGCCAATCTGTTTCTGGCATAAATACAACAATTTTCTATGAAAATCTGACACTTTAAAACAGAAAATGGCCCAACCAGTGTGACTCAGTAGTTGAGAGTTGACCTGTGAACCAGAAGGTCATGGTTCAATTCCTGGCCTATGCCCAGGTTGCAGTTCAATCCCCAGTAGGGGCCATGCACGAGGCAGCCAATTAATGATTCTCTCTCATCACTGATGTTTCTATCTCTCTCTCCCTCTCCCTCTCTGAAATCAATAAAATATATTTTTAAAAAACAGAAAAGGATCTGTGGTATTATTACCTCCTGTCGACCTGTGTCAGGCCACGTGATGATAGCAAATAGCTTCATTCAGAGATTTTGGGGACCTGTAGTCCTACCTGGACACAGACCTTAACCCTCCACCTTATCATCTAACAAAGCCTCTTTCTGGCCCTAACTGAAACCTAGTTTATTACCCAACTCCTTGTTTGCCACACTTGCTGTCTTCCCTGGGCCGCCCTGGCCAACCTTTATCAAAACCACATAGTATGACCATCTGAGATGAGCTTTTCAGGTGGGCTTATCTTCTAGCCTTACTATATCAAAAACTTAGATTCCTGGCAGGTCAGGACCCCACCCTAAAACATCCACCAATTCTAGAGTCCTAGATTTACATGGCCCTCCCTTAATAGGTTCCTTATCTAAATTTTTCCTTGTGAAGGGCCACAGCAGACCAACCTGGACACCAGCCTAGCAGACCAATACTAGGGGTTAAGTCCAAAGGAGCTCAATTCAAGCAGAATGTTTTACCTACTGAAGGTGACCTGGAGGGGGAAGACCCTGGGACTTACTGAGCTGACAGTCAAATTCAGAGATAGTAGCTGTGAATGTCCCATCCACAGAATGGAAGTAAAATCATAAACCAGAGATGAAATCAAAGATATGGAAGAGTCAGAAATTATTCAGAAAAGCCTGGACAAGCTGCAAAATCTTTGAGGTAGCCAGGACTCAACTTCAGTAATTAGATGTGGACATGTTGTGATGGATGGGGGACATATATCTGGGTTGCAGGTTTGATCCCTGGTCCCAGTCAGAGCATGTGTGTGAGGCAACCAATTGATGTGCCTCTCTCACATCGATGCCTCTCTCTCTCTCTCTCTCTCTCTCTCTCTCTTCCCTTCCCTTACACTCTCTCTAAAAAGCAATGGAAAAAATATCCTAGAGTGAGGATTAACCAAAAAAAGGAAGAAAGAAAAACCCAATCAGAGCAGCATAAAGAAAAAAGAATTTTAAAAAATAAGAGTAAAGAGACCTTTGGAACAACATGAAGTATAACAACATCTGCATCTTAGGGGTACCAGAAGGAGAATAGAGAGAGCAAGGGATCAAGAACCTATAACAGATGAGGAACCTTTTTTTCCACCAAGGGCCATTTGTATATTTATACCATCATTTGCAGGTCATACAAAATTATCAACTTAAAAATTAGCCTGCTATATTTGGTCAAACATTTAACTAACTCACCCCTAATGCCTTGGCAGAGCCAGACCACATGATTTCACAGACCTTATATGGTCCACAGGCCAGACATTCCCCACCCCTGACCTATAAGAAGCCTGGTTGGTGTGGCTCAGTAGTTGAATGTCAACCCATGAACCTGGAGATCACAGTTCAATTCTCAGTCACATGCCTGGGTTGCAGGCTCAATCCCCAGTAGGGGGCATGCAGGAGGCAGCCAATCAATGATTTATTCTTATCATTGATGTTTCTATCTCTCTATTCCTCTCCCACCCTCTCTCTGAAATAAATAAAAACATATTTTTAAGAAGAATTTATATGAAGAAATAATGACAAAAAACTTACCTAACCTGGTAAGAAAAAAGACAAAAGTCCAGGAAGCTCAGAGCCCCAAACAAGTTGAGCCCAAAGAGGCCTACACCAAAACACATCATAATTAAAATGACAAAGGGTAAAAACAAAGACATAATCTTAAAAGCAGCAAGAGAAAAACAGTTACCTATAAGGTAGTTCCTATAAGACTGTCAGCTGTTCTCTCAACAGAAATTTTTCAGGCCAGAAGGTAATCTATCCTATCTAATAAAAGAGTAATATGCAAATTAACTATCACTCCACTATACCCACAAGCCACACCCACCGACCAATCAGGAGTGAGTATGCAAATTAACCCAACCAAGATGGCTGCGGCCACAGAGCGAGCAGGAGGCTTGGGTTTCCATGGCAATGGAGGAAGCCAAGCTTTCCACCTGCCCTGGCCTGCCTTGGCCTCCGCTCAAGGCTACAAAGTTTCAATTATAGAAGATAAATAAATCCCAGATACCAGGGCCTCCACTTGGGTCGCCGGGGGGCATGGCTGGCCTGCAAACCACCACAGGTCCCTCACCCAGGCCACCCCATGCCCCAAGGGAACACCCACCCTGATCCGGGACACCCTTTAGGGCAAACCAGCTGGCCCCCACCAGTGCACCAGGCCTCTAGCCTATCTAATAAAAGAGTAATATGCAAATCGACCATCACTCCAACACACAAGATGTCTGCCCCATGTGGTCAAAGATGGCTGCCCCCATATGGACACAAGAGGGCCACCACAAGATGGCCAGCAGGGGAGGGCAGTTGGGAGGGATCAGGTCTGCAGGGAGAGCAGTTGTGGGCGATCAGGCCAGCAGGGGAGGGCAGTTAGGGGTGACCAGGCTGGCAGAGGAGGGAAGTTGGGGATGACCGGGCCTGCAGAGAAGGGCAGTTGTGAGGGACTCAGGCCTGCAGGGGAGGGCAGTTAGGGGCAAACAGGCTGGCAGGGGAGCAGTTAGACATCAATCAGGCTGGCAGGGGAGTGGTTAGGAGGTGATCAGGCTGGCAGGCAGAAGCGGTTAGGGCAATCAGGAAGGCAGGCAGGTGAGCAGTTGGGAGCCAGCAGTCCTGGATTGTGAGAGGGATATCTGACTGCCCCTTTAGGCCCAATCCTCAAGGGGTCCTGATTGGAGAGGGTGCAGGCTGGGCTGAGGGACACACACCCCCTGTGCACGAATTTCATGCACCGGGCCTCTAGTATATATATATAAAAGCTCAGCATCTCGAACAGTGGAACAACCAGAATGAATGGAATGACCAGAATGACCAGTGACTATGACATGCACTGTGACAGCCAACTGGCCTGATCCAGTCCCTGACTGCCCCTACCCGGCTGGCTTGGCCCTCCATCAGCCCCCAATACCTTTGTTGTGAGCCTTTTTATGAGCCAAATTAATAAATGCCCACTGATTTAATTAGTGAGTCAACATTCAGGTTGAGTCACCTACTGACTCAGTAAACCTGGCCAGAGGAAGGGGGGGATGGAAAGAGGAAAGGAGTGGGAAGGAGGAAGGGGTGAGGGAAATGGGGTGGTAATGGACACAGTAGATCAAAGACAGGAGCCCTAAACGTCCCAGTGAGGTTACCACGCCCAAATCAAAAGCACATGAATGAAGTCCAAGGAGTGATGGGGAAACCCAGGTTCAGTCTCAGAAAGTAGAGGTCAAATTAAGAGAATCACACTAACCACAGAGGGAGCTGCCCTCCCCCCGAGTCAACCCCACCCTCTATCAGCCCCCAACACACTGATTAGGGGTGGGGCCAGCAGCCAACCACCTGAGGACCCTCCCACCAGCCAGCCCGCCCCTGAGTGGCTCCCCCACCCCGATCAGGGCAGGCCGGCCAGCCAACCTCCCATGGCCCCTCCCCACTGCTGGACCACCCAATGGGCCCCCATCAGGGTGGGCCAGCTGGACCCCACCCATGCACAAATTCATGCACTGGGCCTCTAGTATGAAATATTCAAAATGATGAAAAGCAAGGAACTACAACCAAGACTATACCAAGCAAAGCTATCATTTAAAATTAAAGGAGAAATAAAGAGCTTCCCATACAAGAAAAAGGTAAAGGAGTTTTGTTTTGTTTTTATCACCAAACCAATATTATAAGAAACTAGAGGCCTGGTGCACAAAATTTGTGCACTTAGTGGGGGGGTCCCTCAGCCTAGCCTGCTCCCTCTTGCAGTCCAGGAGCCCTGGGGGGATGTCTGTCTGATGGCTTAGGCCCACTAAGCCATCAGTCAGACATCCTTAGTATTGCCACGGAGGCTGGAGAGGCTCCAACCACTGCCGCTGTGCTCGCCAGCCATGAGCCTGGCTTCTGGATGAGCAGCACTCCCTTGTGGGAGCACACTGACCACCAGGGGGCAGCTCCTGCATTGAGTGTCTGCCCCCTGGTGGTCAGCGCGCGTCATAGTGATCAGTCATTCCACCATTCAGTCATTTGCATATTAGCCTTTTATTATACAGGATACGCTGTAGATGAGGCCCCCTAGAACGATAAGAAATGCAAAAAATTCACTGTTAACTCATTCTCGAATTTCCCCCACTTAAAATCAAATTGCCCTCCCTGTGGGGCATGTGCTGCACGTTGGGAACCACTGGGCTTGACACTTTTCCTCTCTGAGCTTCATTTCTGAATACATATGCATATACCATGGGAAATGTAATCTCTTCTCCGCCTACCTCACTGTGTTGTCATGAGGAGGTTCTGAGCTAATAAACCTAGAAATGTTTCATCAAGTAAGTGATCTCTAAACAGAAGGGATTGTTATTTTTAAGCCCATGGGTACTCTCACAGGTAGCAGGTGCTGATTAGGGGAGGAGGGCATGATTGTTTCCTGGGACTGTAGCTATCGAAGCTTTGCAGAGGGTTCCACAGGCCTTGGAGGGGCAGGCTCTGGCCAGCAGCCCTGTAGCGGTGGTTGTCCCTGGAGACACTGGCCAGGGGGCACTAGGGGGTGCTAGGGGGGTGGCAAGGCTGAAGGGGGAGTAACTGTCAAACCTCCCCACTTGGCACCATTCTTTAAATTGTACGTGGCCATTTCGCAGATGTACATGCTCAGGGTGGGGCTCCAATCTCCTGGAGCAGGGCGGGGGCTGGAGAGGTGAAGGGTGAGCAGGTCTGGGCCAGGGCGGGGCCAGGTGGGCTAGGAGGGTGGGTTTAGCCACAGCTCTCGGCAAGGTTCAGTGCGCTTCCGCTACAGAGACAGCTGCTATTGGGGGCGGGGGGATGGGTCTGACCCTGGGGGGCTACTCGGGCCTGCCTGCACCCATGTCTGGAGTTGTAGGGAGGAGAGGTGTGCCCGGCCCCAGTGGAGGGGGCCCAGCAGTGGTGGGCCATGGGTCCTGGGTGCCTCGGGGGCTCTGATGGGTTGTCGCCAGCATGCTACTGTTGTGGGCACCCCTGGCAGGGGGGCGGGGTAAGAGATTGGGAGTCAGAGGTGCAGGCTGTGGCTACCCCCAAAGCTGGGTCTTCTCCCTGTCCAGTCAGCTTCCCTGTCCCCCCAGGGTTGTGGGGGCTGGGGTAGGGTGTCCATGCAGGGGGATTGGAAGAGCTCCCCGTGGCCGCTTCCTCTTCCTTCTTTGCAGTCAGGGCTCCTGTCAGGTGCTTTCCTCAGACCCCTGGGAACTTGGCTCCAGCTGCCCCACCCCTCCATGGCTCCCTCCCACCCCCATCTCACTAGGCTCTCCCTGGCCACCCACCTTTCAGGAGGCTGCCAGGGTGTCCTGCTGCAGATAGTGCAGTCCTGGGGCAGGGTGTGGAGTGTGGGAAACAGCTCCAGTAAAGTTTAGTAAACCCCAGGTCTGTGTCAGGATTCGGCTGTGGGGCCGTGGGGAGTCTGCCTGGGTGGGACGAAATTGCAGCATACCCAGAATCCCGCCCCATGGCCCCACAGACCCACCCACCCTGCTGAATGGCCGTGATGTTACGGCATCCTGGCTAATTTGCATATTCCTCTATTATTAGTTTAGATGTTAAAAGGCCTGCATGAAGAAAAAGAAGGAGAAGGAGAAGGAGAAGGAGAAGGAGAAGGAGAAGGAGAAGAAGATGGAAGAAGAAGAAGAAGAAGAAGAAGAAGAAGAAGAAGAAGAAGAAGAAGAAGAAGACAAAAAAGGAACAGAGTTAAAAGAAATAAAATGGCAATATATGTATACCTATTATTAATCACTTTACATGTAAATGACTTATGGTAAATGCTCCAATCAAAAGACACAATGTAGCTGAATGGGTAAGAAAGTAAGTTGTCTACAAGAGACCAATTCAGAATGAAGGATAAACACAAACTAAAAGTAAAGGGATGGAAAAAGATATTTCATGCAAATAAAAATGAAAATAAGCAGGGGCAGCAAAACTTATATCTGACAAAATAGGCTTTAGAACAATGGCTATAGTAAGAAACTAAGAAGGATACCACATAATGATAAAGGAGCAATCCAACAAGAGGATATAACTCTTATAAATATTTATGCACCCAACATAGAAGCACCTAAATATTTGAAGCAAATCTTGGTGGACGTACATGAAGACATTGACAGTAATATAGTCATAGTAGGGGATTTTTAACACCCACTGATTTCAATGATAGATATTCTAGACAGAAAATCAACAAAGAAATTGCAGCCTTAAATGACACACTAGAGCAGATGGATTTAATTGATATCTTCAGAGCATTTCACCCCAAAGCAGCAAAATATACATTCTTTTCAAGTGCACAAGGAACATTTTCTAAGATAGCCCACATGTTAGCACACAAAACAAGTCTCCATACATTTAAGAAGTTTGAAACATATCAAGAACCTTCTCTAATCACAATGGTATGAAACTAGAAATCAACTTCAGGGGAAAAAACTGAAAAATACACAAAGTCATGGATGCTAAGTAACATGTTACTAAATAATGAATTATATCAAAGGAGAAATCAAAAGTTAACTTGAAACAAATAAAAGTAACAAAACAAATAAAACCCAAGGTGAGTAGAAAAAAAGGAAATAATAAAGATTAGAGCAGAAATGAATGAAATAAAGTCTAAAAAAAATATAAAAGGTCAATGAAATCAAGGGTTGATCCTTTCAAAAGATAAATAAGATTGTCCAATCTTTAACCAGACTCATCAGAAGAGAGAGGACACAAATAACTAAAATCAGAAATAAAAAAAAGAAGTAACAACTGGCACCAAAGAAATACAAAGGATTGTAAGAAAGCATTATAAACAACTTATATGCCAACTAAATAGGCAATCTGGAAAAATAGATAAATTCCTAGAAACATAAACACTTCCAAAACTGAATCAGGAAGAATCAGAGAATCTGAATAGATAGATTGCAACTAGTTAAATTGAAGCATTAATTTTAAAACTTCCAGCAGATAAAATTCCTGGACTGGATGGCTTCGCAGGTAAATTTTACCAAGCAGAAAAAACTCCCAAGCTCATTTTACAAGGCCAGAATTATCCTAATTTCAAAACCAGATAAAGACACTACAAAGAAAGAAAATTACAGTCAATATCCCTAATGAACATAGATGCTAAAATCCTCAACAAAAATATTAGCAAAGTGGATCCAGAAACATATTAGAAAGACAATACACCTGTCCAGTAGGGTTTATTCTGGGAATGCAAGGTTGGTACAATATCTGCAAATCAATAGATGTGATACACCACATAAACAAAATGAAGGACAAGAATCACATGATAATATCAAAAGATGCAGAAAAGGCATTTGATAAAATCCAGAACCCATTTATAATAAAAACTCTCAGCAAAGTGGGAAGAAAGGGAACATACCTCAATATAATAAAGGCCATATATGAAAAACACACAGCCAACATCATACATAATGAGGAAAAATTACAAATGTTTTACTTAACATCAGAAACAAGATAGGGAGTATCTGCTTTCACCACTCTTTTTCAACATACTACTGCAGCAATCAGACAAGAAGAAGAAGAAATAAAAGACATCCAAATTGGAAAAGAAGAAACTGTCATTATTCACAGATATCATGATATTGTACATAGAAAACCCTAAAGACTCCAACAGAAAACTACTAGATCCAATAAGTGAATTCAGCAAAGTAGCAGGATTCAAAGTAATATCCACAATTTAGTGGCATTTTTATGTACCAATAATGAACTATCAGAAAGAGAAACTAAGAAAACAATCCCATTTATTATTGCAAAAAAATATATAATAAGGTACCTAGGAATAAACTTAACCAATGAGGAAAAAAATAAAAAAACTTATACTCAGAAAACGATAGGACATTGAAGAAAGAAACTATGGGAAGATACAAATATGTGGAAGCATATACTATGTTCATGGACTGGAAGGATTAACATAATTAAAATGCCCATACTACCCAAAGCAATCTATGGATTCAACACAATTCCTATTAAAATACCAATGGCATACTCACAGATCTAGGATAAATATTCCAGAAATTTATATGGAATCAAACTAGACCCAAATAGCCACAGCAATCTTGAGAAAGAAGAACCAAGTTGGAGGAATCACAATACCAGATAGCAAACTATCTCCAAGTCCACTGTAATCAAAACGGCCTGGTACTGGTACAAGAATAGGCATACAGATGAATGGAACAGAACAGAATGCCCAGAAATCAACCCATGCCTATTTTGGTGGGGTAAAGACAGTCTCTTCAATAAACAGTGTTGGGCAATCGGACAGGTACATGCAAAAAAAAAAAAATGTACCACCAATTTACACCATAAACAAGAATAAACTCAAATGGATAAAAGACTTAAATGCAAGTCACAAAACCATAAAAATGCTAAAAGAAAACATGGCAGTAAAATCTCAGAAATCTTTTGTAGGAATTTTTTTGCCTGTATGTCTCCTAGGGCAAGAGAAATAAAGGAAAAAATAAACAAATGGGACTACATCAAACTAAAAAATTTCTACATAGAAAAGAAACCATCAGCAAAATGAATGAAAGGAACCAAATGTATGGGGGAACATATTCACCAATAAAACATCTGATAAGGGGTTAATTTCTAAAATATATAAAGAACTTATACAACTCAACACCAGGAAGACAAACAATACAATTAAAAAATGGGCAAAGGACCTTAATAGACACTTCTCCGAAGTGGACATACAGATGGCCAATAGACATATGATAAGATGCTCAATGTCACTAATCATTAGAGAAATGAAAATTAAAACCACAATGAGATATCACCTAACACCTGAAAGAATAGCTACCATCAATAAATCAACAAATAAGTGCTGACAAGGATGTGAAGAAAAAGGAACCCTTGTGCACTGCTGATGAGAATGCAGACTGGTGCAGCCACTGTGGAAACAGTATGGAGTTTTCTCAAAAAAATAAAAATGGAACTACTTTTGACCTAGCAATCTCACTTCTTAGGGAATATATCCTAAGAATCCCAAAACACAAATTCAAAAATATATGCACCCCTATGTTCATAGCAGCACAATTTATAATAGCCAAAATCTGAAAACAGCCCAGGTGCCCTTGAATAGATGAGTGGATAAAAAAAGCTATGGTACATTTATACCCTGGAATACTATGCAGAAGTAACAAAAGAAGGAAATCTTACCTTTTGCAACAGCATGGGTGGATCTGGATATTATTATGCTAAGTGAAATAAGCCAGAGAAAGACAAGATCTCACTTACAGATATAATCTAATGAACAAAATAAACTGACGAACAAAATAGAACCAGAGGCACGCATGCATGGAACAGACTGACAGCTGCCAGAAGGGAGGAGGACGGGGGGGACTGGATAAAGAAGGTAAAGGGATTAGCTAAAGAATATATATGCATAGCCCATGGTCATGGACAAGAGTGGTGATGGCCAGAGGGAAGAGGGCAGGGCTGGGTGAAAGGTGGCAAAGGAGGGCTGGGGAATGGGTTATCTGTAATAGTGTCAACAATAACAATAATGGGGGGAAATTCCCTGTCTACCCTAGTGTTCCAAACCCACATTTCCCAGTGGATGCTCAATAGTGTCCCTCAGAGGCCTTCTGATCTTTTCTTGGGATCTTACAAATTATGAAGCATGTGTCTATATGTTGTTGGTATGGCTGCATATCAACCTAGAAAATGCATATTTTACCTGACAGCAATTCCAAAAAGGAACCAGAAGGCAGGATATTATCAAAGATATAAAATAAATTTCCTCAAAACTGAAGGACTTGCACTTTCAAATTAAAAGTACCCTTCTGAAGTAGAGAAACCAAGATGGCGGCATAGTTACACACTTCTACTTGCTGCCTCACACCACCACATCAAAACTAAACTAAAAGACAAAACAGATATCATCCAGAACCACTGGAAGGCTGGCTGAGTGGAAATTCTAAAACTAGAAGGGAAGAGAAAAGCGCATTGAAACTGGTAGGAGGTGCAGAGGTGCGGAAGTGCGGAGGTCCAGAGGCGCACAGAAACGGGCTGGCAACTGGGTACACTGCTGTCTTTTTAATCGGGAGGGAGATACAAGCTCCCAATTGCTCTGAACTACAGTTCTGGGTAAGACTCTGGGGACCCAGACTCATACGAGGAGAACTGGACTGTCTGGCATCAGGGTGGGACAGGAGGGTGGCTTTCTCGCAGAGGTGCTTGCAGCAATCATTGTTCCTGCATGGGGCCGCAGGACACAGACCCTGGGACCTCTCCAAGGCAGAGCAGACTGACAGTCATTGTGGTTTGCTTCGCCCTGATGATGCCCTGAGACCCCACCACACCCAATTTACAACCCAACCCAAGCTGTGAGCAGAGGTTTTTGCATATGAATGGCCTGTTCTTTTGCAATCTAAAACCTAACAAACTGCAGCTGGGTCAAAGAGTGCCAAAGCTTCCAAAAGAAGGCCTAGACAGCAGCAGCCTGCATTGTTTCACAGCTGGGCCTCATCTGGGCACTTCCAAACCCCAAACAAAGAGGAGGAATCTGCAGATCTCTCTGTAGCTGCTGCTGGGTGGCCTCAGGCAGAGGCTGACTTTGCACCTCCTTGGAGATCCAAGAGCCAGTGTATCCAGTGGTCAGTATGAGACCATACCAGATTACAACGCTTCACATCCATAAGTGACACACTCAAGGGACAGACTCAGTGAGCACCAAAGCCCCACTGAAGCAAGTCCTGCCCCATAAGGGTGTCTCCAGCACAGCAGTTCTCCCATTGTAGACACAGCTGGTCCTCACAGCCAGTTGGCCTAGAGGTCAATTCCTCCCAGTGATACCAACAGCACTCAAGGCTTAACTACAACAAGACTGTGCATACAGCCCACAAAGGGGTGCACCAAGAGTGTCCACCTCAGGTAATTGGGGAGGCTGAGCCACTGGGCCCTATAGGACACCTAGCACACAAAGCCACTCTATCAACAGAGGGAAGCAGCCAAAATGCAGAGACAAAGAAACATGTCACAAACTAAAGAAATGGAGGAAAGCAAACTATTGGATATAGAGTTCAAAACCATGGTTATAAGGTTACTCAAAATCTTCTAGAAACCTCTGAGAAATTTAGTGAGACCCTCAAGGATATGAAAAGAACCAATTAGAAATTAAGCATACACTTACTGAAATAAAGAATAATATACAGAGATCCAACTGCAGACTAGAGGACCCCAATAATCAAGTCAAAGATTTGAAATACTAAGAAACAAAAAACACCCAACTGGAAAAGCAAAAAGAAAAAAGAATCCAAAAATATGAAGATAGTGTAAGGAGCCTCTGGGACAACTTCAAGCGTACCAACATCCAAATTATGGGGATGCCAGAAGAAGAGAGAGAGCAAAATATTGAAAACCTATCTGAGGAAATAATGACAGAAAACTTTTCCTACCTGGTGAAAGAAATAGACTTACAAGTCCAGGAAGCGCAAAGAACTCCAAACAAGAGGAATCCAAAGAGGACCACACCAAGACACATCATAATTAAAATGCCAAGGACAAAGGACAAAGAGAGAATATTAAAAGCAGCAAGAGAAAAACAGTTAGTTACCTACAAGGGAGCACCCATAGATTGTCAGCTGATTTCTCAACAGAAACCATGCAGGCCAGAAGGGAGTGGCAAGAAATGTTCAAAGTGATGAATAGCAAGAACCTACAACCAAGATTACTCTACCCAGCAAAGCTATCATTCAGAATTGAAGGGCAGATAAAGAGCTTCACAGATAAGAAAAAGCTAAAGGAGTTCATCACCACCAAACCAGTATTATATGAAATGCTGAAGGGTATTCTTTAAGAAGGGGAAGAAGAAGAAAAATGTAAAGATAAAAATTATGAACAACAAAGTGACAACAAATACATATCTATCAACAAGTGAATCTAAAAATCAAGTGAATAAAAAATCTGATGAACAGAATAAACTGGTGAATATAATAGAATCAGGGGCATGGAAAGGGAGTGGACTGACAATTCTCATGGGGAAGGGGGTGAGGGGGGTGAAGAAAGAGACTGGACAAAAATCGTACACCTATGGATGAGGACAGTGGTGGGGAGGTAAGAGCATGGGGTGGGGTGGGAAGCAGGTAGAAGGGAGCTATGGGGGAAAAAAGAGAAACAACTGTAATAATCTGAACAATAAAGATTTATTTTTCAAAGAAGTACCCTTCTGGTTACTTAACACAAAGAATGAAGACCCACATTAAAGCACATATTGATGGCATTTCAGAACAATGGACAAAGACAAAATTCATTCAGGAAGGAAAAATAGGTTATATATAAAGGTATGGAAATTTCAATGGTATCTGCAAGCGAGAACACCCGAGAGAAATACCTTAAATGTTGAAGAGAAATCATTAATTTCCAACCAAACTAGAAATTTATTTGTAAAGTGCATAAAAATTAGTTTTATATATTCAGGATCTCAAAAAAGGTTACCTTCCTTTCACATTCTCTCAAAAGCTACTAAAAGGAATACACCAACGGGGAAAAAAAAGTTATAAAACCCAGGAAACAGGTGACCCAACAGAAAAGGTGAAGGAAGGTTCCAGGGTGATGGTGAAGTTTCCAGAAAACATCTGTGCAGATGGCACAGGAGTAACAGCTGGATGAGCAGAGGATGGAGAGGCTCAGAATCTCTCTCTCTCTCTCTCTCTCTCTCTCTCTCTCTCTCTCTCTCTCTCCCCCCCCCCTTCACAAATCTGGACACTTATGTAACACTAGAGATCCGGTGCATGAATTCGTGCACAGGTGTGGTCCCTTGGGGTGGCCTGCGGGGATCCAGCCAAAACCCACAGTCCAACACTGCCTGTTGCTCCTGCCTGCCACTCCCACTCATCCTGGCCCCGCTGCACCTGCTGTAGGCTAGTGCCCAATCAGTCCCAATTGAGAGAGGCTCGCACCGCCACTGCAGCAGTGCTCACCAGCTGTGAGCCCTGCCTCTGGCACCAGTCCCGATGTGGGTAGGGATGAGCAGGACATGATCAGCCCTCTGGGTGGGCAGTGGAACACCCTTGCTGGCCCGGGATCCGGATCTATCCTGCTGACATTCATGCCAGTTGTCGGGTGTTACCTGGCGTCCACTTTTATATCATTTCTTCCTTATGGAACATCTAGGGAGGAGAAGCGGCCGCAGTGCCTGAGGCCAACTTCCAGGAGGCCGGCGGCACTGTCAGGATCGTGCCAGTGGTGCCAGTCCATTGGTGCCTGGCCCATTCTCCAGAGATTGGACCTGCAGGACTACTGAGGGAGTGAGTGGCTGCTGCCGGGCTGGTTGGCCACCAGGACGGGTCTGTCAGCTGAGTGGCGTTTCCACTGTGGGAGTACACTGACCACCAGGGGGCAGCTCCTGTATTGAGCGTCTGCCCCTGGTGGTCAGTATGTGTCATAGAAACCAGTCACTCGGTCATTCGGTTATAACGGTCGCTTATGTTTTTATATATATAGACTAGAAGCCTGGTGCACAAAAGTTGTGCACGGGTGGGGTCCCTAGGCTGGCAGGCAATCAAGGCCTATCGGGGCTATCTCACCCAGTCCCGATTGGGGCCTGCCGGCCTCAGGGCCTGCCAGCTGCTAGACAGGGCCTGCCAGATGGGAGGAGGGACCGTAGGAGGTTTGCCAGAGGAGGGGGAGGGACTGGAGGAGGTTGGCTGTCCATGGGAGGTTGGCTGTGGGAGTGCACTGACCAACAGGGGGCAGCGCCTGCGTTGAGCGTTTGGCCCCTGGTGGTCAGTGTGCATCATAGCAACTGGTCGACCGGTTATTCCAGTAGTTCAGTTGTAATGCTTGCTCAGACTTTTATATATAGAGACTAGGGGCCCAGTGCATGAATTTGTGCACCTGGAAAGGAATTGTGGGCCATGAGGCTGTGGTGGGCACAGGAGCAGGTCTCAGCCCATCCTCCACGCCCCCACTCAGGCCCTCCCACCACGGCCCCCACTCCCCTGTCTACTGGCAGCTCCGCCCCCACCACTCCCATGCACTGATGGCGCCGGCCCCACTTGCACCTTCAGATGGCATGGAGCAATTGGGGCTGGCACCAGCAGTGGGTGTGAGTGGCAGCTGCTGCCCCAATCGCCCCTCAGGAGCAAAGGGAGGTGGAGAAGCCCTCAGGGGCGATCAGGGTCAGCTCCGGGCACCCGCAGCAGGTGCAAGTGGTGGCTCTGGCACTGGCAGCAGGTGTGAGAGGCAGCTACCAGCCTTGATCACCCCTCAGGGCTTCTCCATCTGCCCCTGCTTCTGAGGGGTGATCAAGGCCGGCAGCTGCCTCTCACACCCACTGCCGGCAATGGCCCCACTCATACCTGCAGCCGGCGCAGGAGTCGTCACTTGCACCACTGCCAGCACCTGGTGCTGGTCCTGATTGCTCAGCACCGTCAGCGAGTGCTAGCAGTGGCTACCAACCCCGATCACCCCTAAGGGCTTCTCCACCTCCCCCGGCTCCTGAGGGGAGATAGAGGCTGGCAGCCACTGCTCACACCTGCTGACAGTGCCGAGCAATTGGGGCCAGTGCCAGGCGCCGGCAGTGGGTGTGAGCATCAGCTCCAGCGCTGGCAGTGGGTGTGAGCAGGGCCAGCGCCTGCAGAAGGTGTGAACACCAGGTGGGACCACAGTGTACAGGAGCAAAGAATTTTCAGTAACCACCAGAGGCTCACCCCGATGACAGTGACTGGTGCCCCACCTTGGTCTGGTGCCCCCGCTCACCTGTTCCACCATCCTGCTGCAGCCAACGCCCACCATGGTCCATGCTCTGCCACCTGCTGCTGATATCCACCATGTTCTGCACTCGCCCCCTGGTGATCAGCACACATCATAGCAACCTGTTGTTCAGTTGTTCCGCCATTCAGTCTATTTGCATATTAGGGTTTTATATACCAGGTGTACCAGTTAATAATGCAGATTTTGTAATCAAAGAAAACACGATCATTTCAAGAGAAACATCAAAAGTGCTTTATTCAAAGTAATGTCCATCGCTAGCTACACAATTCCCCCATCTTTCATGTAATTTGTGGATACCGTCCCAATAGAACTTTTCTTGTTCTGAGGCAAACCATTCAGAGACCCAATTTTCCACTTCTTCATATGTTTTGAAGTGCTGCTCAGAAAGTGCCTGTGCCATCGATTGGAACAAGTGGTAATCTGAAGGAGCAAGGTCTGGTGAATATGGCGGGTGGGTTAATACTTCCCAGGCAAGATCTTTTAATGTGTCTTTAACTGGTTTTGAAGTGTGTGATGGTGTGTTATCATGAAGAAAAATTGCTTTGCCATGTCTTCTGGCACATTCTGGTCATTTTACTATCAAAGCATGGTTCAAATTGATTATTTGTTGTCAGTAGTGATCAGTATTAACGGTTTCACCTGGTTTTAAAAGCTCATAATACACCACACCTTCCTGATCCCACCAAACACAGAGCATTGTCTTCTTTCTGAAGTGATTTGGCCTTGCAGTCGATGTTGATGGTTGACCTGGATCAACCCATGATTTTGTGCATTTGGAATTCTCAAAATAAATTCACTTTTCATTGCCAGTCACAATTCGATGCAAAAAAAGACTTTCTTTCATGCCGTTGAAGCAACATTTTACTGATGACTTTTCAGTATTCTATTTGTCTTTCGTTTAGTTGATGTAGGCACCCATTTTCCTTCCTTTAAAATCTTTCCCATTGCTTGTAAACGATCGGAAATTGTTTGCTGAGCAATGTTTAATCTTTATCCAAGTTGTTTTCGAGTTTGACATGCATCTTCATCCAATAATGCTTGTAATTGTTGGTCGTCACACTTTTTCAGTTGACCTGGATGTTCTTTGTCTTTCACATCAAAATCATCACTTTTAAAGCGTTTAAACCAGCATTCACAAGTATCTTGACATGGAGCATGTTCACCATAAGCTTCCCGAAGTATACGATAACTTTCAGTAGCACTTTTCTTCAAAATAAAGTATTGAATTAAAACTTCCTGGCAATGCTCTATTTTTGGCATGAAATTCAAAATTTTTAAGTATAAAAATATCTATGATGTTAACACCTTCAGAAAATTTGACATATAAAGTTTTGAAGCTTGCTGTCAATACAACAAAATAGCATACATATCAAATCACATATATATCAACATATGTGTAACGCCATCTATTGAAAGTAATCCGCATTATTAACTGGTTCACCTAGTATGTATAGACTAGAGGCCCAGTGCATGAAATTCATGCACTAAAGGGGTGTCCTTCAGCCCAGCCTGCACCCTCTCCAATCTGGGACCCCTTGGGGGATGTCCAACTGCCCATTTAGTCCCGATCCCACTGGGATCGAGCCTAAACGGGCAGTCGGACATCACTCTCACAATCCATGACTGCTGACTCCCAACTACTTGCCTGCCTGCCAGCCTGATCACCCCCTAACCACTCCCCTGCCAGCCTGATCAATGCCTAACTGCTCCCCTGCCAGCCCGATTTCCCCCAACTGCCCTTCCCTGCTGGCCTGATTGCCCACAACTACCCTCCCCTGCAGGCCTGGTCACCCCCAACTACCCTCCCCTGCCAGCCTGGTCGCCCATAACTACTTTCCCCTGCCGGCCATCTTGTGGTGGCCATCTTTGACCACATGGGGGCAGCCATCTTGTGTGAGGGTGTGAGGGTCAATTTGCATATTATCTCTTTATTTTATAGGATAGTTGATGACACTAAATGAGTTTTCAGAGTTTTTTTTAATAATTTGGAAATGATAACATATAGAAAACTAAGCAAATTAAAGAAGAGGAAATTATTATCTCCTGGAAAGATAAAAAGAAACTATAATCATAGGACACCTTGTGATTCATCTCAGAACAGTTTTTCATAATCATAAAATGTAAAAGCTATTTAACATAAAATGTTGATAGAGCCATACTGAGAAAGTGAGGGAGGGGAGAGGTGGGCAGTGGGGTGAGGATTGGAGTAGCGTAGGAAAGTTAAGTTCTCATGTCCCATAGTTGAAAGTCAAAGTTTTGGGGTTTTTTTCATTAACAAATTTTAAAAGTCAAGAAATAGCAATATAAAGGTATAATTTACAAGCATGAAAGTAAATCTTAGTAGAGCTAAGAGTTAAAAGTGGTTGCCTCTTAGGAACTAGAATCCAAGGTGAGATAAAGGTGGGCAGTGATTACTGCTCTTTGTTAAAATGTTTGTAGTATTACATGACTTTTTAAATTATTTGTATTTTGCATTGATAACAATATAAAAATTAAGTTCAAAAAGATATTTGTAAGTGGAATATGGTCTTTCACAATTATTACCTAAAGCCAACTCCCCAGAGGCCACATATCCCACAGTCTACCCCAACACTCTTCAAGGCCTGAAGCCCTGTGTTTGTTACTGACCTTCCTGCTTCTGCGATGTAAGTTTTTCTCTTGCCAATATAATCCAAGTAACCAGCATCCTTTTACCCCGGGCCGTCAGGCAGGTGGCTGCTGCATTAACAAAGGTGAGAGTTATGAAACCTAGATCAGGACAGTGGGGAAAGCTATGAAGATGCAGGAATGACAGACAAATACAATAAAGGGTTGGTGGGTGGCTGATGGGATTGGCTTGGGAAATGGGGAGAGAGAAGTAGTTGGATAGAGCAATAAGGTTTTGATCTTAGGTGGCATTAAGAAAGAAATCAAAAGAAGAAGCACATCTAGCTAGAAGAAGTGATTTCATTTTGAAATGTTGAATTTTAGGTTTCAGTAAACAAACAATTCAGAGACCTTAGTAGAAGCTAACGTCCACATACCATATCTATGGTCACTAGAATCCCAGAAAAAGGTGAGTTAAAGTAGACAACTAACTTCTAAGATTCTGTTGGCAACATGGTGAGCACCATGACACAGAGGACAGGTGAAATCCTGGAGCAGGGCCCTCACAGGAAGGCTGCTCCAAATACCCATGACTGCCAAAGTCACCTTCTCAAGCTCCCTCCGCATCTCACCTCTTCCCCAAACACCACAGTGTTCACCCAATGACACAAGACCCGATGTGCTTGGGGGCAGTTTGCAAACTTTGACCTTTGTCATAAAAAGTTTTTAATTCCCATCTGTAGCATTTCAAAAGGTCATTAGCCAGATTCCACATTACCCTATGGCAAACCTCAAAGTTCCTAAATTTGTATTTTATGGACTAGATGGGGAAAGCTGCCCTACTTTGGTATATGGCCTGTTTCAGTCTCTTCTTTAAACATTGGTGTTCTGTTCTCTTTTTCTCCTTGGGCAATTTGATCTACTCCATGCCTTTGTGTAAGGCAAGAAACTGAGTATGAGGGTCAGATTCTTAGCTCGGCCTCTCTGTCCCCCCACAGGAAGGCAAGGAGCAGAGGGCATCGTAAACTGGCATGCTCAGGGTAATTCACAGGGAGCCACTCCTTGGAAACATGACCTAAAAGCTGACCACTCAGATCACTATCCCCCTGCATCTGAGAGGGAGCTAAGCAAAAGATGTGGGATGAGAAATACAAAATAGAACCTGCTGGGAAAGGCGGCCAGAATGCTGATTTTAACTTAAAAATAGGCAAGTCTGGGGCAGAGATTGCTGGTTGCCAAAAAGTACCCATTCTCCCCTCCTATGTTAGTAACAGAACCTGATTTATTTGGTGTGGCAATGCCTCCATACCAGATGTCTGTGCCCTACCTCGCTTGGGGCTCAGTGTGGCCATGGGATTGGGGTCCAGACCATGACGTGTAAATGGAAGTTTAGGGTTGGACTTCCCAGAAGCTGCCTTGGCTGGGACTTCTGCAGGTTGCCTCCCTCTCCTCCCTCTTCCTGCCTGGAGTACAGGCATGATGATTAGAGACCCGCAGGCATCTGTGGCCTTAATTGTAAAAGCCACACGTGAAGCAGCTTACATTTACCTGCAGGATAAAAGGAGCGAAGCCAAGAATGCAGATGCCTTTGCGAACTTGAGTGTCAGCCTCCAGACTTCTTTTACATGAGAGAGAAATAACCTTCTCTTTTAAAATCAGTTTTAATTTTACTTTCCTGATAGACGCAGCTGAACCTAATCCCAGTTGATACAGAAATTTTATCAAGTGTATGTTTAATTCCTCTACGAATGGCTCTAAAGGAATTGCATTCCTTGAAGAAATGCATTTCTACATGAGTCTTCCTGGTAGACTTCCGGCCAGTGAACCAGAGGCTACAGCTAAGATGACTGTGGTGGAAGCGTGTGAACACTGGGTTCGCGGGAAGGGTGACTGGAGTAAAGGGGCAGTAAGGGGCCCATTCTCTTCAGATGGCAGAAGAATGGGCTGCAGGGAGGAGGCTGAGCTCTATAATCAGGGGCTCTTGGACTTTTCTCCCTGAAAACTTGGAGCTTGTGCTCCCTGAAAAGAGAGTAGGCGGGAAAGACGGATGGTGAGAGCGCGAGGACCTGCTGACTGAGAGAAGAGCAGGCAGTGAGAGGGATATCACTGGTGACGGTATAAACGGCCAAGGAAGAAACCTGGGAAGGAGCTGGGGTGACTGTGGGGGGCTCTGGGGAAAACCCCGCCTGCATGGTAGAGATCTGACTGCACCTCCAGAGCTGGTCCCGAGCCAGGGTTCACAGTGAATTGTGAGGTTAGTTTCTGTCAGGATTGCTCTACCTCTCAGATGGAGTGAACACAGCCCGCCACACCCTCCTGGTGGAAGTGTCTCTACAATACAGCCTTGGGGGAGGCTTGGTTTGCAGAGCGCCCCTTTTCATTTTCTTAAACTGCTCTCAGTTAGTGTGCATGGTTCGACCTGGCAGCGAGCTCTGCTCTTGCCTCTCCAGATAACAAGATGCGTTTCGTCACCGTTGTAGTCATTGTTTGGACATTTATAACATGTTTACAGTTTACACTGTAACTGAGCCTTTGCACACATTGTCTTATCCAAGGAGCACAACATACCTCTAAGTTACCAGGGAAGGCTAGAAAGCTAAGGCTAGAGAGGTTAAATGATGAGCTAAAGTCCTATTAAAAGGGTACACCTTAGCCCGGCCAGCGTTGCTCAGTGGTGGAGCAACAACCCATGAACCAGGAGGTCACGGTTCCATTCCCAGTCAGGGCATATGACCAGGTTGCAAGCTCGGTCTCCAGTAGGGGGCATGCAGAAGGCAGCTGATCAATGATTCTCTCTCATCATTGATGTTTCTATCTCTCCCTCTCCCTTCTGCTCTGAAATCAATAAAAGTATATTTTATTTTATTTTTTTAAAAAGGGTACACTTTAGGGTTTTGGGTTTGGGGTATATTAGTGCTCATTTCCACTAATTCATGCTGAGTCATAACTGAGAATGGAGGATTTTTGACTTCATGTTTCATTGATCAGGAATTAGTGTCTCTCAAGGTGATTGAGTACAGGGATGAGCCTGAAGAGAAGATAAACCCCTCAACGCCGCCTTTCTCAGAACATCAGTGATAACAAAGCATAGGCCTCATCAGTGCCAGGTCAGTATTGTGCCCACTGTCACTGACCACGTGTTGCCTGTTGGACAAAGTCCACAGTCCTGGTTAAATCCTCCCTTTCTGTAGCCATTTTAGCCATTTCGTTTAAGATTATTATTTTTGCAAAATTGAGAGATGTCTTTCCCATTACTGCTCACAGAAAACCACTGAAATTTCTACTCATTTCAAAACCATTTCTTTACTTCTTTAACCCTCACCAAGTCAAGTGTGTCATGAATCCTAGTGGCTGGAGGCTAACCTCTCTAAAAGACTGACCATCAAGGTTAGACTCAGAGCAAGTTATGTAGGTCAGGGTCTTTCATGTGCTCTGTGTGACTGATCCTTACAGTAACCCACCATCAGATCCATTAGCATCCCCTCAACTCGCATCTAAGAAAATCAAAGTGGAGAGAGTTAAATAGCTTACTCAAAATAGGAAGTAATGAGATGGAAATTAAACTCGGGATTTTTTTTTTTTTTACCCCAAACTGCAAACTTACACATTGCAAGCTTACAAACTACAACACCACACTGAATTTAAATTTCTGACTAGTCTCTGTATAAAATCAGAGTTAGAGTAGACTATTTAACCACAATGAAGAAGGTAAAAAATACTTTTTACTTTGAGTTGCTCATGTAAAATAAACTATTTAAGAGACTTAAAAGATGAATCCTTAAAGGCTAGGATCACTGTGAAATACATAGGATTACTAGTCTTACTATATAAAGAGCTCTTTAAAATCATTAAGAAAAATCCTAATTCTATAATGAAAAAGCAAAGGTTATGCTGAAACCGGTTTGGCTCAGTGGATAGAGCGTTGGCCTGCGGACTGAAGGGTCCCGGGTTCGATTCCGGTCAAGGGCATGTACCTTGGTTGCGGGCACATCCCCAGTGGGAGGTGTGCAGGAGACAACTGATCAATGTTTCTCTCTCATCAATGTTTCTAGCTCTCTATCCCTCTCCCTTCCTCTCTGTGAAATATCAGTAAAATATAGTTTTTAAAAAAAAGAAAAAGAAAAAGAAAAGGTTATGAATAAGCACTATATGTACAAATATAAATAAATATGAATATTCAATGACACCAATAACCATAGATATTTTAGGGAGATGTAGTCATATTTACTTTTAGAGTCCAACTACTAATTAAGTAATTGATTCTCAAAAAAAAAATCAGTAATGGGCAATGTCTGTTAAACCAGCCAATATTTGGAATGGGAGGGTGTAAATCCCTTCAAAAACTATTTTGGGGAGTGTAAATTGGCACGATGATTTTGTAAACATGGAACATTCTGGAAATATGTGGTACCATTGGTCAAAGAAGTCTGAAAATGTTCATACCAAAGACTTCTGGATTCCTGATAGCAGCTCCATCTAAACTTCTCAGTAAAATTTGAAAACTCACAGCACCCCTAAACTAGGATTGGCAATTGAGTTAATATCTTTATAAGGGGAAACTGGCCAATAAGTATTGGACCCACAGATCTGAATTAAAAATCACAATTGATAGACCAACCATTCTTATCTAATAACAGCCTCTAAGCCTTACCTGGCAATTAAACAAGGAAGTTTGGAAAGATCTGGAGGACTGTTGGCACAGACAGTTGAGAAGATAACTATACAGTATTAGGAAAGGGTTAAATCAGGAGACTACTTTGAAGACTGTGGGGAAGCACAGGACTTGGTTGGAAAGTCTGAAAGGAGGATTTTCCAAAAGGTCAGGGGCCACTGGGGGGACCTTGCAGAAGGTGGCAGCCCCTGCCTTGACTTTTCCAAACAAGTTCGAGTCCTTGGGTGTTTTACTAGAATCTCTGTGTTTAGTCTTAGACTGGACCTTGTAGAAGCATGTGCTTTCTCGAGGATACTTATCTTGCTGATAGTATCTAATAGTTAATTTTAGTTCAAGCTGTTGTTACAATAAAAGTCTAAGGAGGCAGGCGAATGGGGCTGCTTAGTTCCTATAGCCAAGCAGTCCCTTAGCCTCTCTTTCACAGAAATGTGTATCAGAGTAATCCATTCATCCGTTGCTCAGGGTCTGCTGGTCAGTCCCAACAGAAGACATTTACCATAATTATTCCTTTTTTAAAAACATGCTTTTATTTATTTTTAGAGAGAGGAAGGAAGAGAGATAGAAACATTGATGAGAGAGGAACATCATCGATCAGCTGCTTCCTGCATGCCCTCCATCAGGGATTGAGCTCCCAACCCCAGCATATGCCCTGACCAGGAATCAAACCAACGACCTTTTGGTTCCTAGGTCAATGCTCAACCACTGAGCCATGCCAGCCAGGCCTATCATAAATATTCTAAAAATATAATATTAAAATGAATGGAGATAAAAGTCCATTTTTAGCAGATTTATACTGGCTAACTTGTTTATTAGAAGTTTCACCAGAGACCTCATGATTTCAAACATACCCCCAATCCTGAGGATATGTGTAGATTGACCTTAGGAATTTTCTTTGTCATAAATGGTTTCTATGTGAAAAATTTATTGCCTGGACATTGTGGCTCAGTGGTTGAGTGTTGACCCATGAACAAGGAGGTCCCAATTCAATTCCAGATTGGGCCTCGATCTCCAGTAGGGGGCATGCAAGAGGCAGCTGATCTTTGATTCTCTCTCTCCCTCTACCTCCCTCTCTGAAATCAATAAAAACATTTTTTTAAAAATTTATTCACCCAGAAGTCGCAATGTACATAGCAGCATTATAGTAATTAACTCACTCTCTATGACCTCATTGTCTTTATTTATAGCATCACTGGTTTTAAGTGGCTTAACCTGATTTATTAATCAGAAAACATTAAGACTTACTGTGTTTACTTTGTCCCACAGATTTAGCTGAGAGAAAGAGAGAGAGAGAGCAAGAGAGAGAGACATTCTAGCATCTTTATTTCTTTAAAAATACCAGGTGAGGCCCTGGCTCAGTTGTTTAGAACATCGTCCCAATATGCCAAGGTTGCGGCTTTGATCTCTCCTTGGGATACATACAAGAACCAACCAATGACTACATAAATAAGTGGAACAACAAATCCATCTCTCTCTCTCTCTCTCTTTCTCTCTCTCTCTCTCTCTCTCTCTCTCTCTCTCTCTCTCTTTCTCTCTCTCTCTTTCTCTCAATTCAATAAATAAAATAAAGATTTATCTTTAAAAGCCAGGAGGTGTGAAAGATTTCTGAAAAGGGTTTACTGCAATTATTAGAAGAAAATGTGGGGAAATGTTCAGCAACTTGGCAGTGGCCAGGAAGGCAGGCTGAGGCTGCACAAACACATGAAGAGCCACCAGGCATGCAGGGGAGGCGGCCGCAGCACGTCACCCGCCAATCTCTGCAATCGTACAGCTCAAAGCCAATCCCAGGCTTATAGTCCACACGTGGCAGTCACACCTAAGTTCAAGTCACTGCATTGCAACCAAGGTGAGCTTCAACTCTCTTAGGGGACACTCTGGTGTCCAAAGAAATAAAGTCCTGTCCCCACGTGGAATTTGTTTTGTGGAGTATCCTAGGTATACCTCACTAAAATGCCTCACATTTACATGGCTACAATAGAAGTCCCCCATAAAGCTATTATCATGCTGCCCCCCATCTTAACTACAAAGTATTGGTTCACATCTGGGAACTTAACCCAATGGTGTCAATCAGAACCTGTCCTCTTGGAAATCACACTAAGACCCCCCTCTCGGATGACCCCCTCTAAATAGAGGGCTATCGGCAGTGATTCTAGTCCTCTAGTAACTGACACTTAGTGCATTACACAGCAAACACGCTGTCTCACAGTTTCTGGGATCAGAATTGAGAAGGGGTGTCACCTGAGGGGCTATCAGGATGCCGGCTGGGCCTGCACCGTCTGCAGGTTGATTGGGGCTGAAGAACCCTTTCCAGCATTGCTCTCCCACATGGACGTTGGCAGGAGGCTTCAAGGCCTCCCCACATGGGCTCTCCACGGGGCTATGTTCCCAGGATGTGGCTTCCCCAGAGCAAGTGATCCCCAAGCAACTGCAGGAGGAAGCCACACCCCCGTTAAGGCCTGGCTCAGAAGTCACCAACCATCCCTCTGCCACATTCCATTCATTAACAATGGGTCCCTAAGTCCAGCCACACTCAGTGGGAGGGAATTGGGCTCCACCCTCTCAGGAAAGAGCTGTCAAAAGATTTGAGGACATATTTTCAAGACCACCATGGAGCTCACATTCAGAGAGAAACAGAAGTGGGGAAGTGAGAGGTGTGCTCGGGTCTCCTCGCGGTAGTCCATTTCTGAGACTGGCTGCACCCAGGCCCTTGGGTTTCGTAAAACACCACTGTATTCCTAAAAACAAACCTTCTTCCTTATGCTGTTTTGAGTTGGCTTAATTACTTTTCAACTAATAGAGCCTTAATCACTACATGGACTCTTATTAAAACATTGTCTGGCCTGATGATTCTATTCAACCACTTTGCTCCTTGACCCCCACACCGGATACTGTTTTTTTACAACAGATACCCCCAAATTTTTGTATCACTCCCCAGGTTATCCCACCTACCAGAAAATTGCACATAGCCAGGGCGCCCTCTGGTCTCTCCCTGCAGTCCCGCTGGTCCTGTCCTGGGGCTGCTCAGTACCATAAGGAGAGAGGACACCAGTCAAGAAGCCAGGACGGAAACCCCTGAGGACGTTTCTGGACACTAAGTCACAGGTTTCTGACAAGGCGTCGCCCTGAAAGTTTGAGTTCAAAGTCAAGAAAAGGTGACTCTGCTACTGACGCCAGTAAAACATCCAACTAACGTCTAAGGAACAGCCTCAGTCATGTGCTAAGAGTGTCCCTCTCCACCCAGCCTCAGTGACCCCGGCAATGCTTCCCACTGCCCAAGGGACAGAGGAGACTCCACTCTCCAGCCAGAAAAACTAAATGGCAGCAGACAACTGATAATAAGAGCAAGCTGCTCTGTTATTTATTCATCCAGAAGTCTTGGGTCCCGTGTCGCCAGGTATAAGATAGAAATATTTCTGGTGGATGCAGGGGTTTGGGCCACCGGAGAGGTCCTGTGTGGGATGGGATGAGAACACATCTGCACACCCCTGCACGGGCATTGAGAAGACTTCTCAAGTGGGAGGGAAAGGAAGGTACTGATAGTTGCTAATGCCCTGGTCTGTGTCTCCATTATGCCAAATGCTGTTACCATCTCCACAAACCTAGAGTGTGGACTTATAATGAGCACTGGGGAGCACCACCGAGACCCCCTCCAACCCATGCTTTCCCACTGAGGACACAGGCCACCAGAGGTACCAGCTGCCCCTTCATCAGAAACTGCCCTCAGTTATGGGGGACTACATGGCCCAGAGTTGCACACCCTCCCCAGGACGGCGTTTGGTCAATGGCTGATGACTCGAGGGTTCGAAGGCTCAGCCCCTCTCCAACAATTTGGGCCAGCTCTAAAGGGCTATCCCAGTGCCAGGGTCCCTGTCCAAGTTCCAGAGGCCTCAGTGGCAGCCACATTGCAGGTCAGCCTTCCCTCTGCCCAGTTCTGCCACTCTCACTGCCCTACAAAAGTATCTGCCCAGAGAGCCTCCCCTGCCAACCCCACATCTCAGAGCTGGTCTCCAGGCATCCAGTCTGAAGTGGCACCATCAGCTCCATTTTCCAGACGACGTGCTGAGCATCAGGGAGTTGGATCGACGTGCCCATGTCACAGCTGGCAGTGGGGCCCTGACCCCTGAGACCGTCCCATTCTAAAGTCACCTTGGGAGGCACCTGAGGACTAGACCTGAGAACTCGCTTCTGCAGAGGTTTTCCTGCCCTCGTAGCAGTCACTGCTAATTGGGTCCCAGTGAATGGAGACAATGTGAGCCTGTTTCTAAAGAGACGCCATCTAGGGGACTGAATCATTCCTGTCACTTTGAGGTCTTGCCCAAGAATCTGCCCGTCGTCATGTTGACTGGCCCAGACTTCTATGTCATTTTGCTCAGTACACATAGTACACGCGTGACAGTCTTTCCAGAAGAGCCAGGCAAACCTCTGGCTGTTCTCCGGGGTAAGTTATCTCTAGGTACCTCAGGTCCACAGTGGAGCAGATCTGAAGCAGCAGAGAGGGACATGTGGACAGAAACGTCACTCCAAGTTCTGTGAGCTCAGCCCATGGAGGTCGTGGGCAGTGGGGCCAGGACTGGCCGCGGCTGGAGAGCCGCAGACCCTGAGAGTTCTAGCTCCAGACCGCATGGCTAACACAGCAGCCAGCACAGTGGTTTCTTAGACTGGCCTCATGGATCTGTGTCAGACAAATCTCACCTTCCCACTAGGAGCAACAATCCCACGAATTGCTTTAATATTAAAGAAGAGTATATAATTTTTATGGCTGCTTTTGTGAATCTCATGTAACCAACAACATAAAATTAGTAACTTTTCTGTAATAGAAGATGGAAAGAGATTGTCTGGTTGGTCATCTTTTCATTTTAAGGCTCTTGATTCTGTTGGGTTATTTTATTTTTAAATTATAAAACCAATAATGCAGATGTTAAATTTTATAATAATACAGAAGAATATAAAAAATAAGTGAAAGTTCTCTTCTAATCCTCTCTCAAAGCCATTCCTTCCAGACTTTTCTCCGTGTTTTTCCAAATGTACATACATATAAATGTGGCTATACATGCTCCACATACACAAGCGAGTGCACACATAGACACACGCACACAGAGTTGTAATATAAATGTGATCATGTTATAAAAGTTGTTCAGGGCCCTTTGTTATTCAAAACAATACAATGGGCATCTCATCTAATCAACGAAACCCAGTACCACACAATTATCAGCATCAATAATCCTGGCCATAAAGCATACTATGAGCAGACACTGTTTCCAGTGCTTCCCATTTGGTAACACCGTTAGCTTCATGCTCGGCTTACAGATGAGGAAAGGGAGGCCCCAGCAATGTTACTGAACTTGCCCAAGGGCACACAGGGCATGGCAGGGCTGGGACCTGGCTCCAGAACCCTGATCTTATCATGGACTAAAGGCCAGATGCACCAAATTCATGTAAGAGTAGGCCTTCCTTCCCCCTGCTGCTGGCACCAGCTTCCCTCTGGCACCTGGGACCCGGGCTTCCCTCGCAGCCCTGGCTTAGTCCTGAAGGTAGTCCGGAAGGACATTCGGTCTAATTAGCATATTACACTTTTATTATTAAAGATGGGGAGAACTCCTAACCAGTCTTGACAGGGAATCATGAGAAGAGGCCTGGATGCTATAAGTAGGGGAGCAACTTGCTGCAAGTCTGTCACCAGATCCTGAGGTTCCCAGATGCCCCTCTCAGGGACCGAAAGCCAGATACGAGGCAGAGCTGTGAGGCCTCACACTGCAAGAGGATGGTCCCCGAGGCTTTATCTCAGAAGTAAATGCTGAGAGAAGGATGCCTCCGTGTAATGTAATCTTAAAAGACAAGCTCACAAAAATGTGAATGTTGCTTTGAATTTTATTATGATTTGGAGAGAGACAGAGTACAAGAAAATTTTTTAATTAAAAACACAGTAGGCATATAGCAATTGGTCGGTGGATGATGGACGGATGCATAATCGGTGGATGGATGGAGGCATGGATGGACAAACAGACAGATGAAATAAACAAAGGAGAGCCAAAGAAACTGGCTTGGGTCCTAGAGATAAGCCCAAATCTTAACCCTTGAAAGACTGCTTGTCCCAACCCAGGTCCAGAGACATGTGATTAGCCAAGGACAAGACAGAGTGGTTGGTGGCAATGGGCCAGCTGGACGATGCGCCAGGGATGAGGCTGTTTTCAGGTCTTTGGGAACTCGAGCACAGGTTATCCCCGGCCTGATTCCTGCTGCCAGTCTGAGGCATGCCATCTTCATTTCAAGACAGGAGAGCGGCCATGCCTTCTGACAGCCTCCTGTGGAGTAGACCCGCATCTGTCAGGATGTTTTGTATGCAAGCTGCAGAGATGACTCTAGCTAATTTAATAAAGGGGAACTTGGAAAGCGTTCTGGAGAATCTCAGAGAATTGAAGGAAAGACTGAACAACAGAAAGGATGTGAACCGAAACCACTCTGGGCAAATGGGGGTCAACAACTAGCAACCAGTCCCTTCTGGATCACAGCACAGACATGAATAGATCCCAGTCATTTCCATCCCCCACGTTACTCTTCTCGAGATCCCATCCAGGGCATCCTGGACCTGCCTGGGCTGTGAAGTCCCCCATCTTCCTGCTCACCTGAGTCGGCCTGCAATGTGGGTAGGTAGCCGCCAGCACACAAATAGCTTCTCATGTCAAAATCCTAACTCTCTGCTCAGACAACAGAGATGGAAGTCAGAGGTGGACAGCCAGGTGGTTTTGCAGAGGTTCCTCCAGCAGGACTAACCCTCATGGCTCACAGCGGTAATCCACTCATTAGCATACCCTATGTTGGTTTATGTCACTTTCCTATTCTCACTTACCTCCCTTTCTTTTTTTAAAAAAATGTACCTTTATTGTTAAAAGTATTGCAGATGTCCTCCCATTTTCCCCCGTTGACCCCTCCACCCCACTGCCGTCCCTCCCAGGCCTTCACCACACTATTTTCTGTGCCCATGAGCTATGCATATATGCATAGAAGTCCCCCAGTTAATCTCTCCTCACCCACCCTCTCACCCCCTTCCTTACTTGTGCTTTCTAAAATCACCTCCCAAATAAACTCCCTCACTCAAGTCCTTTACCCAGGATCTGTTTTGGTGGAAATCCAAAGTAATACAAGAACCATATTTGACAGCCCCACCAACACAGTATCCAGTGGGAGAAGGTGGTT
Organism: Plecotus auritus; assembly: GCF_963455305.1. NCBI lineage: Eukaryota > Metazoa > Chordata > Mammalia > Chiroptera > Vespertilionidae > Plecotus > Plecotus auritus. The sequence goes on along the minus strand of NC_137774.1, from coordinate 64,234,624 downwards.
TCCCAAGGCAAAAGCAGAGAAAAGAGAAAAGATGTTGGACAGTAAAACAAAGTACTGCTACCACACGCAGGCAGAGCTTAGCTTTCTCTATACAGACATTCCCCCTCCAGAACCATCACCCAAAGCTTTGTCTGCCCAACAAAGTCAGTGTGAATCAATTCTTTTAAACCCTCAAGGCCCAGGCCCAGACACTCAGACAAAAGAAAGTCTGACACAGACACTTTAAAGGCCCCAGAGACCTGTAAATCAGGTAGCATTACTGTTGTCATGGAGGATAAGTGGGAATGTGCCTGTCCTCCTCATCCTCCGTGATGCATAGACAGCAAATTGCCCCTCATCACCATCAGACACTTAGATTATCCTGTAGCATGTCCTGGGTACCTAATAGCATGGATACTGGTGGCCACTCAAAGCACAAAATACACTTAAGAATTCATGGCAATAAGAAAGGGGCCATAAAATCAGAATCCAGGGGATCAAACTGTGAAATCCTCAGGAATTCAGCAGGAATCCGCCTTGACGCTCAGCTGAATATCCAATACATGAAAGCAGAGGCTGCTACAGAGACTCCTGAGGAGGCCTGAGACATAGTCCAAACAGTATTCTGAGTGCCCACCTTGTCCCTGGCTCCCAGGTGGCCCTTCCTGTGCAGAACATTAATGCTCCTTGCCCCCAAAGGGCTCAAAACAAACAAATAACTATGACATAAAGAGATGCATTTATTCAATGAATATTTATTGAGTTATATTTATGTTATATTTCTATTAGTGTCTTGCTCACACAACAACTGGCTTTTGACTGACCTAGGCTGGGCTGGATTCAGGTGTGCTGAGTTTGTCTCTTCTTGTTCTGGGATGAACTAGTCCTAGGGCACTGTTATCCTATAGTAATGACAGGGAGGCAAGAGGGCCCTCCCAGCCACACAGGCATGTACCAAGAACACCTGCACCGTGTCCATTAACATCCCAATGGCCAGAGTAACCAGGTCAAGAGGCAGGAAAAAGCTCTCCATCTACCACATGGCTATGACAAATGGATGAATGATACTATTACAAGGAATATGAGAATTTAGGGAATATAAAATATAATTCAATCTGTCACAGTCTGAATAATGGAAAACAAGAATCCCTGTGAAGATCAAAGGAAAAGAGGTGTGTGGAATCGTACATGGGTAACAGAAAAAGGGGGCAGCTGTGACAGGGGCTAGAGGAACACGGAAATGGGTGGGCATCCAACCCAGCTTCAAGGGGTCTCAGAGGACTTTCACATTCCTAAAGGTGTCTCCTTCCCTGATAAAGACCTGTTCCCACACAGAATGAATCTGAGCTACAGAGGTCCAGCTGCTGGACAAAAGGACCTAAGGGCTAACATCCTCTCTGCTTCTCTCTCTTTATTCTCAGATTGCTTTCACAAAGCATTGGTGGCCACCACGAGGACATTTTCAAGCTAGCAAGAAAACAGTTTCAAGCAAGTAGTGGGAGCAGAAACAAGGTCACAGGGAATTAAGACTGTGCAACATGGTTCCTACATACTAAATGTCTAGATACCTATTCTGGAATTTACTACAGATGAGAAAACAAGACGGTAGGAGAATGTATCAATCCAACCTCCGGGCATTTGCACTTGCTCTTCCTTCTACTTGGAATGCTTTTCCATCATCTCTCACAGAACTGATACCTCCTCATCATGCAGATCTCAATTCAACTCTCACCTCCTCCTCAGAAAAATTTACCCTGACACCCCTTTTCCCACCTAAAGCATCCCTGCCCCACACTCAAGCACATACTACTATCTTCACTGCATTTATCAGTATCTGCATTTGTCTTCTGTTGTTGTTGTTCATTGCCTCGCTTATTACCTGTCCCCCGAATTAGAGTGGGCGCAAGTTCCCATGTTCTGTCTTGTGCACTGTGTCCCCGGGGCCTTCAGTAATCCCTGGGACATCGTAGGTGCTCAAAATAATTGTTGAATAGATGAATGGACAGGTGAACCTACAAATAACTTTAGAAATACTGAAGAAGAGGAGAAAATGGCAGTGATGAAAGAGAAGCATATAGAAAGAAGAAGAAAGATGGGTAGTAAGGGAAAAAAAAGAATATGGCAAAACTGGGAAGAACAAAGAAAGCAGATAAGGAAAGAAAAGAACTTCAGGGAACCAGAGAGTTAAGATCTGCAGCTGCTGTCCAAATGCTTGGGGTTTGAACAAGGTGATCAAGGGGAATAGTGCTTAGCAAGGGCCTTGCATTTCATTTGCATTCCTTTGTCCATCAAAATCTGACCAGGAGGCATCAGCTACACATTGTGCATTCTTCCTCTGTGCTGAAAACTATTACCCCAATAGCTTGGAACTAGCCCTGGGGAGATAGGAAAGTCAAAGACAACCTGTTTCTTGTAAATAACTGATAATGAATGATCATGTTTGAATATACTCAGGAACCCCACTGTGGCCTGGCCTGCCACTGGGCATTAGAGTCTCTTGGTGACAACCCAGGAACCTGGGGCCCTGAAGGTCCCTCCTATTTGCCCAACCACAGTTTAATTCTGGCAAATTACTACCTTCTCCCCATTTATTCTTTCTTCCTCTGAGACTCCTCCTGGAATTCCAATTCTTAACTTTTCTCTCTTTTCTTCTGAAGATTTAACCCTCCGAAACACTTCCTGGGAGAGTTTATCGACTGGATCCTCCAGTTCATTAATTTGTTCTTTAGCTGCATTCACCCTGCTGCCCAGCTTACCTACTGACAATACATTCTTCATTTTTTATAATGTATTTTCATGCCCCAAACCGCCAAATGGTTCTTCAAAACTTCTTATTCTTGTTTGATGCTCCTAAGAGCTTTGCTTCTTTCTCTCAGAATATTTGTTTTCCTTGTTTCAATTTTTAGAATTTCTGTCTAATCCAGTGGTTCTCAACCTTTCTAATGCCACGACCCTTTAATACAGTTCCTCATGTTGTGGTGACCCCCAACCATAAAATTATTTTCGTTGCTATTTCATAACTGTAATTTTGCTACTGTTATGAATCGTAATGTAAATATCTGTGTTTTCCGATGGTCTTAGGCGACTCTGCTAGCGGTTCTCAACCTGTGGGTCGCGACAACATGAGGAACTGTATTAAAGGGTCGCGGCATTAGAAAGGTTGAGAACCACTTTCTAATCCATTATTTCTGCTTCTTATGGCATATGTTCTTTAACTTGGTGTCTTGCTATATTTTCTTATAAACTCATGTTCCTCTGGAACGAGCAGCTACCTTTGCTCTGATGAGCGAGGGGGAACAGATGGGGTTGGTGGCAACATCCTCAGTCCTAGTTTGTACTTCTGGCAAGTTGGATTGTGGGAGGTTCTCCAGGTCAGACTCACTCAGGCCGCTTTCCTGTTTGCCCCTCCCCCTCTCCTCTCAGGTTGTGGACAATGCCATTCTCCACGGGCTCTGTTGGGACTGTCTAGGGGCCAGCCAGCTTCCCTGCAGTCCCTGTCCAGCTCAGCACCCTCACATGGCTCAGCCCTGTCTTATTCGGACGGCCTCTGACTAGCAGTGGACTGAATGCTGCTTCCCTGCCCTGCGACAGCAAACAGAGGGGCCCGCTCGACAGTGCCCCCCACCTGTGTGCCTTCTGTGGCACCTGGACCTCTCTTCACCCTTCCATCCCGGCACTCAGTGACTTGCTCCCTCGCCCAATGAGTTCTGTAGTTTTAGTTGGGTTCTAGGACCCAAGTATCTCTTCCTTCTGCCACATCTCCAGGAAGAGATTCAGGACGGAGTCTATTTATTTACTTGGAGTCTGTATTTATTTACTTCTCCATCTCGGCTGATCTACTCTTCTTCATGCATAGGCTGGCATACATGCACACACACATGCATGCACACACACACGCTCATTGAAGCATAATATTTGGGACCACATGCACACATATTTGTAAGACAAATTTTCTTGAAATGCTGCAACCAAGCATAGGCCCATTTTAACTTTTGGTAAAAAGTGTTCAATACCCTTCAGAGCATTGTACCAATTGGCACTGTCACCCTCGGTGCCAGTTCCCCTGCGAGCACTCTATACATGAGGTGTCAGCAAACCTTGCAACATTTATGAGGAAAATGTCTAGGAAAAAATGATATTGTTCTTTCCGTTTATGTTGAAAATGAAAGAAATTTGAATATTTTTAGTTATGAGGAAGGTTTAAATATTGTAGCATTTTATAATAGTTAAGAAGGCTTGACCTAAATATTTATCATCAATGTGATTTGTTGAATAATTTATGAAATATCCATCTTACAGAAAAAAAATAACAATGACTAATGAATACAAAGAAAAATATTCTAGTCCAATATAATTAAAGAAATATAAATTAAAACAGTAAATATGCCCTGGCCAGGGGGCTTGGGACATCAGAGAGCAGTCCCATACACCAAGAGGTTGCAGGCTTCGCCCCTGACCAGGGCACATACCTAGGCTGCGGGTTCAATCCCTGGCTGGGACACGTACAGAAGCCAACCGATGGACGCTCCTCTCCCTCATCGATGTTTCTCTGTCCCCCTTCCTCTCTCTCTAAGATCTATAAAACATATCCTCAGGTGAGGGTTTAAAAAACAGTAAATATGATGGCAAAGATCTAAAAATTTAATAATTCCTATGGGTGGCAAAGCTGCCTCCCACCCCAATCTACTGAGGGTCATTTTGGGGTTTCTTAGCTTCCCTGCTCTTCCCGGCTGTCCCGTGACTTCAGAAACACACACTGAGGCATGAAAGTGAAGATAAGCAGCGGGCATTTGAGGCAGAGTGTTGCCAGTGTCATGGAAACTGTCTTCCAATGCTGAAGCTCAAGTTAGAGGTGGGCTGAGGGCATGGAGCGCACACGCAGTCACACGACCCTCTTGTCTTTGACTGTGTGTGATTGAGGAGAAGCCTGAATGGAGGCAAGTTTGCTGAGCTCTAATAGGCCTGGCCTTCTCCAATATAGAGTCGCCTAAGGTCACTGAAAAGCCCAGGCTGGCCCCAGGAAAAGTATAACTATCTCCAACCAGGACAAGAATTGCCACTTGCTTTATTCCTGGGAAAGTCTCCTTGATGCCCTGGAATGAATGTCCTCTTTCTAACGCCAGGCCCTGAGTCTCAGGGCACCAGTTGAAGTTCCGCTAAAACCACAAATATGTAACCCACACCTGTTGAAACCACCTGTGACTACAAAACAAGGTGCTGGAACTCAGAGTGAAGGCCCCTGAGGTCCATCCACACTAGTCTGCCAAGTACTAAAACCTTCAGTCTCCAAGAGCCGACCTTGGCCCTAAGAGACCATCACATGGCTCCTTACCATCTGCACTCGGAGGCCCTCAAGGTCAGATTTACCCACTGTTACAGCTGAAGCAAACACAGGAGAGGCGACCTGGTCTGCACACAGAGAAATTAATACCAAACCCTGTTGTACCTGGGAGCAGTAGGTCCAAGAGAAGAAAGGGGAGAGTTAGAGGGAAGCAGGGAGAGAGAGAGGAGAAACAGAGGGATCGAGGGCAGAAGACACGGGAGAGAGGAAAAGGTGTCAGTGTGCCCACTGAGGTGCCCAGCGATGAGGTGAGCCAAGCCTTGCCAGAGCACATGTGCCTCCTCCCCACACTGCCCACACTGCCTGCACCACCTGCACTGCACACTGCACACTGCCCACACTGCTCAAACTGCCTGCACTGCCCGCACTACCCACAGTGCCCACACTGCCCACACTGTCCACACTGCTTTGCAAGCAGAAGCATTAACAGAACTGCCTTTCTCTACAGGAACTGCACCTGCTTACAGCCTGCTGCTCATTTCTTTTCAACTTTGAACTGATGCTAATTTGGACGTCTCTTCCAGATGCTAAAGGATATTACCAACATGTTAGAAGGCTTCATATGCAGAGAACATATTTGTGGACTTTTGAAATTCCAGTAATCCCATGTGTGAGGTCCTCAGAATCCTCTCGCCCCACTCCACTCCTGCATCAATGGAGAATGATACACATTGCCCTCTTGGAAAAACCCAGGTCTACCTGGGCATCTACAAGCATCTATACCAACCGCCCAGCTCTGAGCCCAAGGCCGCCTCTGGGAAGGCATTATTTGCTGCATTGCCACCCGCAGGAGAAATTTGTCACAGTTGTGGAAGTGTTTACATTCCCAGCACACCTTCCCACCTCTGGAAGGCCTGACCACAAAAATGAGTTGATTTTAACTGTGCTTTGCAGGCAGTACGCCTATTTTTAGCAATTATCTTTGGAGTCACTGAAATAAAAGCTTCTGAAAATTAATGATTCTCACCAAGGTGTTGGCTTCTTTACATGCAGAGTTGAACTGCACAAGATTAAAGGGAAGCCAGGCAGAGGGTATTAAGGGAAGAGAATACAGAGAGGGAGATGGTGTTGGATGAAGAAATAGCTATGGACATAGAGGGGAAATCCGAGTCAAATCCTGTGTGACCATGGGTAAGTCATCCCCCACCTGATTCTCTGATTCTCAGTGTCATCATTGTTTAAGTGGAGAAATTATATATCAAGAAAAAAAAATGACTTTAAAAGTTGACCTCAGAATTCCTCTCAAGAAGATAATAGACCTATCTTTTCATAAAAACATACTTTAATAGGTAGTTTGGCTATGGAACAAGACATTCTAAATTAAGCCAGCTTAGTCTGGGGTAAGAAAAAAAAAAGATAACTAAATTATTTTATAAGAAATGAACAGAAATTTAGTGTTTGGTCAGCTAATGAGAAGAGGTCAGCAATTCAAAAGAAAGAAGAAGGGATTTCAAGTAGAGTAGGGAACTAACATCCTATATAATAAAGAGGTGATATACAAATTGACCCTCACGCCTTCACAAGATGGCTGCCTACGACCAGGCTGGCAGGGAGGTAAGTGAGGGATCACCAAACTACTGAACAAGCAGGCTGCATGGGGCAACCAGGCCAGCAGGGAGGTTAGTGAGGGATGACCAAATGATTGAACAAGCAAACAGGCTGCGTAGGGCGACCAGGCCGGCAGGGGGGTTAGTGAGGGACGACCAAACAACTGAACAAGCAGGCTGCATGGGACAACCAGGCCAGTGGTGGAGGAGGGCCGTGAGGGGCTACCAGACAGGCAGGGGGGCCAGTTAGGAGCAACCAGGCTGGCAGGAGGGGCGGGGGGACAGTAAGGGGTGACCAGGCCGGTGGGAGGGCAGTTGGGGGTGACCTGGCTGGCAGCGGGGGGCAGTTAGGGGTGACTAGGCAGGCAGGCAGGTGAGCAATTAAGAGCCAGCAGTCCAGGATTGTGAAAGGGATGTCCAACTGCTGGTTTAGGCCAGATTGAGCCTAAACCAGCAGTCAGACATCCCCTGAGGGGTCCCGGATTGGAGAGGGTGCAGGCTGGGCTAAGGGCCACCCCCATTCATAAATTTCATGTACCGGGCCTCTAGTTAGAAAATAAGAGATGACCAATAAAATGTGAGTGGGGATGGTGTCCATCCCTTCCAGGATGAAGCCATGAAAAGCACACGTGCAATTCTTCTCCCCTTGGCACTGAGAAGGCGTTCTGTTCCCTTCAGAACCTTCCAGAATGCAGAGCACCATTGGCTTGGGCCCCTGAGTGACCGTGTGGAGCAGCACAGCCCTCGCCAAGGCGCACATCAGCAGTAAATGTTTATTAGGTTAAGCCACTGTCAGATCTGGACAGTGATCGTCATGGAGCTGTAACCTAATTTCTTCTGTCTCCTTTCCTGCTTTGAGCGTAAATCCCCTAAGAACTTCCAGACAAATTGGGTTTTCCACAGTATGTGGGACTGAGGCTGGCGCTGGTTCCATTCCATGCTCTTCACTCTGTGCCCTGTGCCCAGTGGGGTAACAGCTTCCACAAATGATATCCTCAGGTGTCCCTCATCCTCCGCCTCGGGGATGGAAGCAGCCCAGGGGAGGTGCCAGCAGGAGCTGGGAGAGAGGGACGGTGGGCACTTACTCCCATCCCCAGCTGGGGCTGGTTTGACCACTGCCACTCCTGGCCGGCTGGCCCCTCCCATTCTGAGGGCCTTCAGGCTCTGCTTCTCCCTTCTCTCCCTGCCCACTCAGGCCTCAGGGTGGTAAAGACTCTACTGTTGCTCTTCCCCTTGCTAACCACTTCTTGTTGGCTCCTTGGTCCCACCCACATCTATCTATGTAAAGAGAAAGTGCCATCCTTTCCTCCTGGAACTCTGATATTTACAAGGCTGACACCAGTTTTATTTAAATTTCAAAGGACCAGATTAACCCAGTACTGTATGCCAAAGGTCTTAGAAACACCCAGGCAATTAACATCTGGAATTCAAATCATTACCTTTAAAAGGTGTTCTGAAAGGGTGTGAAACATGGGATGAATGTTACACCTAAGGATCTGATTCTGAGGGAAATAAGCTTTGTTTCGATGAGAGGCCCGGCCCTTCGCACCTGCCCTGTCACACTTGCTCTGAAGGAGCCACTGTCCTGGGTTGGAGGGCGCTAAGTCAATGATGTTGTGGCACATTTGGAAGCAAATCTTGTGGATTTCATTCTGGCTCTAACAGAAGCTTCCCAGGATGGGGATTAGAGGGAACTTGAGGTGACACCAAGCTCCTGGGACGCCCTTTTACTTCCCCTTTACGGCCTCCTATCCTGAGAGGGCAGGTGCCCATCAGCGCCCCCTCCACCTGCGGAAGCCTCACTGCCACGTATAGCATCCCTCACCTCCAGCCCTCTCACACCCCTCACTGGGCATCTACACCAAGAGCTAGCAGCCTGGAACAGGAGGGGCAAAGCCACTGTGATTTGATAGCAGCCTAGGTTAGACGCCAAACCCAGGTAGAGCAGAATGGAGGACCTTATCACTATCAATTAGCACAAGCAGTGAAGCCGAACATGGACATAGAGGCTTACGAGCAGTGCACAGGCAATGGGGAGAAGGAAGTACGTCAGCACATGAAGCCACTCAGAGGCACCATCCACAGCACACAGCGTGCCTGCCGCCCCGGAGCTGTGTGCGGCAGTGCCCTCGCGTCCGGAAGCCAGCTCTGCCAAGACCAATCCTGCAGGCCCGGAAACCCTGGTGCCAGCCCTATCCTTTCCCAATACCTCATTTGTCTTCAGGGCAGGGGTCTGCGGACTGGGCTGGAGAGGTTGAGTCTCCTATGAAGGGGGGAATTCTAAGAGGAACTGCCACACCTTCACATGGCTCATCAGTCCAGGACACTTCAGTGACATTTGCTCAATCCCGTGGCTCCCAAAGTGAGCAGTCAGAGGGAAAGTGAAAATTAGTATCCTGAAATAAGTGCCTTTCTGATGGAATTTACAAAGACTCAATCTAATTCTGGAACAACCCAGAGCTCTCTTTGGAGCCAGGACTCAGACTATTAACCGACTGTTACACATCAAGAGATAAAATAACATGATGCCCAAAAGCACAGACGCTGGAGCCCAGGTACTTGGGTCTCAATCACGCATCCATCACTGACTAGTGGGGTGAGGGTTGGACAAATCACTTCTCTCCCATGCTTCATTTCCCTAGCTATAATGCAGTACCTTCTTCATAGGATTGTTGTGAGTTAGTATGTTTGGTACCTAAAATAATGTGAAGCGCATATCTCTGTCTGGATGATCCACAAGCAACTCTCACTCAAATGTTCAAAATGACACTCATTGCCCTAACCGGTTTGGCTCAGTGGATAGAGCATCGGCCTGCGGACTCAAGGGTCCCAGGTTCGATTCCGGTCAAGGGCATGTACCTTTGTTGTGGGCACATACCCAGTAGGGAGTGTGCAGGAGGCAGCTGATCGATGTTTCTCTCTCATCGATGTTTCTAAGTCTCTATCCCTCTCCCTTCCTCTCTGTAAAAAATCAATAAAATGTATATTTTTTAAAATGACACTCATTATTTCCTCTCCCCTTGAAACACACAAGTTCTGGTAGCACACTGACTACTGATCTTGTAAACTATTCACCAATTCCCCAGGGACCAAAACCCAACCTCTTAAGACTTCCTCCTCCTCCTGCCCCCTACGACCAGCAACCAAATACAGCTAGTTCTGTCTTTAAAACGTACACCTGTCCCTTCCTCTCTGCCTCTCCACCACGGCCTCAGTTCAGGTCCTACACTGGACTGCAAAAACAATCCCAGAACCCATCACCCTGTTTCCAGTCCCCCACTGACTCATCATCCCCACTTCATCCCACCCTTCATGCTGCTGCCAAACCATCTCCTGAAATACAGATCTGAGTGTATGCATCAGGCAGGCTCTGCTCGGCTGTGCTACGCAACAAGCTCCAAATCTCAGCAGCTCAACACGGGAAGGTTTGTTTTCCTTTATGTAACAATCCAGTGAGACTGCCCGGCTCTTCTCTGGGCTGCCTCCGCATTTTCAGCTGTGCCATTGGCAGCCCACGCCTGGTGGGTTAGATAGCAGTGCAGCCTGAACTTGAGGGCTCCAACTTTGACCTTAGGGTCCCTCTACAATATTAAAAAAATCTGTTCGTATGGATTACAACTAGAAAATTTTACCATATTAGAAATTAAGAGAAAAAAATTAAATTTGTATCTATTTGTTCATTTAAAAAGAATAAATGACTCATTACATGGTAATATAAATAAAATATTTTCATAAAGAATAAAATAATACCCCTAGCCAGTTTGGCTCAGTGGATAAAGAGAGCATCAGCCCACAGACGATTCCTGTTCAATTCCGGTCAAGGGCACATACCTCGGTTGCAGGCTCGATTCTTGGCCCTGGTCAGGGAGGGTGCAGGAGGCAGCCAATTGATGTGTCTCTCTCTCTCACATCGATGTTTCTCTCTCTGTCTTTCTCCCTCTTTTCCACTCTCTGTAAAAATCAACGGAAAAATATCCTCGAGTGAGGAGGAGGAGGAGGAATAAGAAGGAGAAGGAGAAGGAGAAGGAGAAGGAGAAGGAGAAGGAGAAGGAGAAGGAGAAGGAGAAGGAGAAGGAGAAGGTGAAGGAGAAGGAGAAGGAGAAGGAGAAGGAGAAGGAGAAGGAGAAGAAGAAGAAGAAGAAGAAGAAGAAGAAGAAGAAGAAGAAGAAGAAGAAGAAGAAAGAAGAGGAAGAAGAGAAATAATAACAATAAAATTTTATTTTATTCCAAATAAAAAAATGTAGTCATAAGAGTGGTGTGTTATGTATTTTTGAAAATCTTTTTAACATATGACTTAGAGAAGAGTGGGCTTTTCTCATCTGCTCGCATTTAGTCTGTGCGATATGCTGTTTTGGTTGAAGCAGATGCGGCAAATCTGGCCTCACACAGATGTGCATTGAAAAGGGAAGAGCACTACAATATGTTTCCAGATAAATGCGGATATTATTTATTGAAACTATCCCCGCACTTGACAAGTGCTTATTTTCTGAAAGGTTACTTGCAATTTCAAATATGAAATCCTATCATTGGACCCTCATACTTGGCCACGTTAGGATATGCTGATCAGTCACACAGCACGATGGACCGCTTACCTGCATGATTTTGCAACATCACCCAGCAGTCGGTCATTTGGAAAATGTTGGTTTGCTGAGTTATGCAGACCTTTCAAATGCTGACACAGTTTCATTACACAACATTTTTAAAAAACGCATCAATTAGCATCACCAATTTCATCAGAAATGTCTCTAAGAATTGGGAAGCTGTTGAGCTCCTGATGGCAGATACAAGTTTTAAAACTCTAATTTTCTCCTGCAACAAATACTCTCAGTTGCTTTCCTTGAAGTCGCTTCATTCATTCTCAGGAAGGATCCTGCCAAACCCTGAGCCTGGATGCCTATAGTTTCTCAGTCATTCTTTCAAGTGAATGGCGTTCCATTTAAAAAGCAGCTAGATAAATAAAAATAACTACTTTCCAAGACAAAGCTTGAGCAAGAGGCAGGGCATTCTTTTACGTGTTGAAAACTCTCCCAGGTGGGCCGGGCGCTTTCTCTCGGGACAACCACCACACTTGTCTGCAGCAGAGGGCTGCGTGCGTACCTCCTGCCATCACAGACTCAGGGCTCAGGGTTTAATCAATTAATAACCTTTACTGTTCCGACGAGGGCTCTGATAACTGAAACTGGAGTTCTTAATGCGCGTGTGTAGCGGGAAGAACAAAGTGACTACTGATCTAGCTTGGTCACTGTCGCCACTCATGCCAAATGCCAGTTTTATTATGAAGTGGCTTTAGTTTTAGGATGACGTCGTTTTGACTATAGCTCAATTATAAAAGTAGTTTTACCTTGTGGGCCCCGTCAAGAGTTCAAGGGAGCCCCTAGAATCAGGTTTCCTACTTTGAGGACCTCTGGCCCACGCTACTCTGAGTAACACAGTCATGCACCGTTTAACAAGTAAGCTACATTCTGAGAAATGTGCTGCTAGGCGGTTTCATCCTTGTGCAAACATCACAGACTTATGCACACCAGGATGCTACAGCCACTACACACATAGACTACATGGTACAGCCTATTGCTCGAGCTACAAGCCTGTACAGCATGTTCCTGCACAAAACAGCACAAGGTTAAATCCAGCACAGGACAAAATGATGCCATCAAGAATCATGAAATGTAAAAGGCTGCTACTGGTATAACATAGCTCACTGTTTTACAGTAAACTTTTTTTTTATAAGTAGAAAGAGTACACTCTAAAATCATGATGCAAGTAGAGTATAGTAAATACACAAACCAGTAACCGTTTTTTATTATCAATGTCAAGTATTATGTACTGGACATAATTTATGGGCTATACTTTTGTATGATTGGCAGCTCAGTAGATTTGTTTACATCAGCATCACCGCAAACATGCAGGTGATGCATTTTGCTATGTGTTTCCATGGCACCAGACAACAGAAAATTTTCAGCTCCATTAAAATCCTGTAGGACCACTGCGGTACATGCAGTTCATCATTGACCAGAGTGTTAGGTACTGCATTTACCCCCCTGCTTGATAAGCTTACCAGTGCCCACAGCAGTGTCACTCACAGTGGCCCCATGAACTGGTGCCATTCCACAGCCCACAGCAAAATGTAGAAATTGAGAGTGAGCATTTAGAAACTTTCAGAGAAATTTTATGTCTGTGAAAACTTCAGTAAAAAAAATATAAAAAAATGTTTTGTGTGTCTTTGCTTTTTATTTTATTTTCTAAACATGCACTTGTACTGGATTTCACAAAATATTCATCCATGACAAATTAGAATTTTTTAAGTTCCTTTCCTAATTTCGCAAATACCATACAGTCTTGATTACTGTGGCTATGTTATGATTTCCAAATCAGACAGAGCAATTCCTCCCACTTTATTCTTATTCCAATTGTTATAGCTATTCTACTTTATTCGCTTTTTACATAAATTTTAAAATAATCTTGTCTATTATCTACAAAATGTCTTAATAGAAATTGCTCCCAGGCTACAAGCCTATACAGAATTTTGATTAAAATTGTAATAAATCAGTCAATTTGTGAAGAACTGATGTCTTTACTATCTATGTTCCTGCTTTCAATCAATGAGCATGGTATGTCTCCACATTTATTTAAATATTCTTTCATTTCTTTCATCAACATTGTGTAGCTTTCAGCATGCAAGCCCTGTACATGTTTTATTAGACTTATACCTACATATTTTATTTTTGACAGGTTATAAATGGTATTGTAGTTTTAATTTCAGTGCCCACATGTTCATTGCTAGTATACACGAACACAATTTATTTTTTAATGATTATTTTGGATCTTGCAACCTTTCTAATTCAGTTATGAGTCTTAATAGTTCTAGTTTTGGTTTTTGTAGGTTCCTTGGAAATTTCTAGGTATGCAATCAATGTCATCATCTTCAAATCGGGACTATTTTATTTCTTCCTTTCCAAACTCTATGCCTTTTACTGCCTTTTATTGCCATTGTACTAGATAGAACTTTCAGTGGTATGTTGGTTTCTAGCCCAATTCCATTGAGACTGGAGAACACACTCTGTGTTGTTTCAATTATTTTAAATTTGTTGAGGTTTTTATGGCCCAGAATATGTTCTACCTTGGTGTCTATTCCATGGGCACTTGGAAAGAGTGTGTAGCCTGCTGCTGTTGGAAAGAGTATTCTATAAATGTTGATTACATTCCCTGGATGGATTGTGTTAACTGAGTTTATCAAAACCTGTGGAGTTTCTTCCTAGTGTTTCTATCAGTTGTTAAGAAAAAAATACTGAAGATTTCAACTATAATTGTAAATTTGTCTATTGCTCCTCTTGGTTCAACCAGTTTTTACTCCACATATTTTGCAGCTCTGTTCTTTGGTGCATACACATTTAAGCATGTTGTCTACTTGTGGATTAATCCTTTTATCATTATACTAGAGGCCCAGTGCACAGATTCATGCACCCGTCGGGTCCCTCAGCCTGGTCTTCGCCCTCTCGAAATCTGGGATCCCTTAGGGGATGTCCCTGTCTGTTTTGGCCTGAAGGATCAGGCTGAAACCTGCAGTCTGACATCCCCTGAGGGATGTAGTAGTGCGTGAAGTGGCAGGCAGCTGGGGAGGAGCCTGAGCCCAGGCCCAGCACCTTGCTGCTCCTGCTCATCCCGGCCTCACTGAGCCTGCCACCACTACTCACTAGCACTGCCATGGAGGTGAGAGAGGCTCATGCCACCACAGCTGTGCTTGCCAGCCATGAGCCTGGCATCTGGTGCCTATCAGTCAGCTAAGCGACATTCCTGCTGTGGAAGCACACTGACCACCAGGGGGCAGCTCCTGCATTGAGTGTCTGCCCCTGGTTGTCAGTGTGCATCATAGTGACTGGTCGTCATTCACTCATTTGGTCATTTAGGCTTTTATATATATAGACAGATAGTGGCCTCCTCTGTCTCTAGTAACATTTTTTGCTCTGAAGTATACTTTATCTGATATTGATAGAGCCACACCTGCTTTCCTTTGATTAGTGTTGATATAATACATCTTTTCCTTCCTTTCATTTTTACCCTGCCTATATTGTTATTTTGAAGTGAGATTCTTGTAGGCAGCATATCATTGAGTCACTTTTTTTTTATTGATTTGAGAAAGAGAAATGGAGAGAGGGAAGAAAGGAGAGAGAAAGAAACAGAGAGAGAGAAACATCAATGTGAGAGAGAGAGATTGATGGGTTGCCGCTCACACCTACCCCAACTGGTGATCAAACCCACAACCTGGGTATGTATCTTGACCTGGAATTGAACTCACCACCTTTCTGTGTATAGGGCGACACTCCAACCAACTGAGCCACACCAGCCAGGGCAAGTCACATTTTTTAATCCATTTTGCCAATCTCTTTATTTTAGTGAGTATATTTAGATCATTTACATTTAATGCAATTATTGATATGATAGGACTTAAGTCTACTTTATTTGTTGTTTCTTGTTTGTTTTCTCAGTTTTTTGCTTCTCTGTTTTCTTTTTCCTGCCTTCCTAGTGTTATTAGAGAATTTTAGAATCCCATTATTTTTATGTGTAGTGTTTTTGAGTGTATATCTCTTTGTATAGCTTTTTAGTAGTTGCTCTTGGTATTACCATATATATACATAACTTACCACAGTCTACTGGTGTCATATTTTAACAGTTCAAATAAGGTATAGAAACTGTACCTACATTTTGTTTTCTTACCCACCTTAATTTATAATTGTTTTAAATATTTTCTTTACATGTTTTAGAACCACATCCAACAGTGTTACAAATTTTTTCAATAGTCAAATGTGATTTTAAAAACTCAAAAGAGAAGAAAAGTATTTGTATTTTCCACATTTTTGCTTAGTGTTTGTAGTTTGATGTAGTCCCATTTGTTTAAAATTTCTTGTGTTTCCCTAGCCTAAGAAGATATGTAAGAAAAAAAAATATGTTACTAAGAGCAATGTAAGACAGTTGAGTGCCTATGTTTTCTTCTAGGATTTTTATGGTTTTGAGTCTTACATTTAAATCTTTAAATCATTTTGAGTTAATTCTTGTATTGGTATTAGAAGGTAGTCTAGTTTCATTTTTTGTGTTTATCTGTTCAGTTTTTCCAATACCATTTGTTAAATAGACTGTCTTTACCCATTGCATATTCCTGCTTCTTTTGTCATACATTAATCTACCATATAGGTGTGGATTTTCTTCTTGGCTCTCTATTCTGTTCCATTAATCTAAGTGTCTGTTTTTATGCCACTACCATGCTATTTGATTACTATAACCTTGCAGTATAGTTTAATATCAGATAAAGTGATACTTCCAACTTTGCTCTTCTTCCTCAAGATTGCTGTCACTATTTGGGGTCCTTTGTGGTTCCATATAAATGTTTGGATCATTTGTTTTAGTTCTGTGAAGTATACCATTGGTGTTTTGATAGTAATTGCATTGAACCTATAGATTGCTTTGGGTAGTATGAACATTTTAATAATGTTAATTCTCACCCAGCCAGTGAGAGAATGGCTCAGTGGTTGAGCATCAACATATGAACCAGGAGGTCAGGACATATGCCTGGGTTGTGGGCTCGATCCCCTTTGTGGGGCATACAGGAGGCAGCCAATCAATGATTCTGTCTCATCATTGATATTTCTACCTCTCTCTTCCTCTTCCTTCCTCTCTGAAATTAATAAAAATATATTTTTTAAAAATAATGTTAATTCTCCCTATCCATGAGCACAGTATATGCCTCCACTTATTTGTATCTTCTTCAGTTTCTTTCACAGTGGCTTATAATTTCCCAAGTAGGCCTTTTACCTGCTTGGTTAAATATATTCTTGGGATTTTTTTATGCAATTGTAAATAGAATTGTTCTCTTAGCTTGTATTTCTGGTAGTTAATCATTGGTGTATAGTAATGCTACCAATTTATGAATATTTATTTTGTTTCCTGCTAATTTACTGAATTCATTTATCAGTTCTGGCAGATTTCTGGTGAAATTTTTAAGGTTCTCTCTATATCATTTCATGTCATCTGCAAATAATGGTAGTTTCACTTCTTCCTTCCCAATTTAGATGCCTTTTATTTCATCTTATTATCTGATTGCTGTGGCTAGGATTTCCAATACTATCCTATATAATAAAAGGTTAATATGCAAATTGTCCCCTCGACAGGGAATTCAACCAGGGGGCAGGACCAGCTGGCCAACCGCCCGCAGCCCCTTTCCCCAGCTGGCCCCACCCCCGATTAGTGCCCCCACCCTGATCGGGGGTGGAGTCGGCCAGCCAACTTCCAGTGTCCCCTCCCCCCAGCCAGCCTGGCCTGATCGGCCCCGATCAAGGCGGGCCAGCCGGACCCCACCTGTGCACGAATTTGTGCACTGGGCCTCTAGTGTTGAATAAGAGTGGTGAAAGTGAATATCCCTGCCTTATTCCTGACCTTAAGGAAAATGCTTTTAGCTTTTGCCCATTGAATATGATGTTAGCTGTTGGTTTGTAAAATATGTTTTCTATTATGTTAAAGTATGTTCCTTCTGCTCCCACTTTGCTAATTTAAGTTTTTTTCATAAAGGAATGTTGGATTTTGCCAAATACTTTTGCTGTATTTATGATATGGTCATATCTATTTTATCCTTCATTTTGTTTGCATAGTGTATTACATTAATTGGTTTGTGGATATTTGAACCAAGCTTGCATTCCAGGGATAAATACCATTTAATCATGGTGGAAGATCTGTTTAATGTATTGCTGAATTCGGTTTGCCAGTATTTTGTCAAGAATTTTTGCATCTATGTTCATTAGAAATATTGGCTTGTAATTTTCTTTATTTGTAATCTCTATCTGGTTTTAGAATTAGGATAATGTGGGCATCATAAAATTAACTTGGGAGTCTTTCCTCCATTTGAATTTTTTAGAACAGTTTGAGAGGGATAGCTATTAATTCTTCTATGAATGTCTGGTAGAGTTCACCTGTGAAGCCATCCAGTCCAGGATGTCTGTTTGTTGGGAGTGTTTTGTTTACTGATTTGCTTTCATTGGTGGTAATCAGTCTGTTCAGATTTTTCTGTTTCTTCCAGATTTTGTCTTGGATAATTGTATGTTTCGATTAATGTATCCATTTCTTCCAGATTGTCCAATTAGTTGGCATATAATTGCAGTATTTTCTTTTAATTCCTTGTATTTTTGTGGTGTCAGTTGTCACTTCTCTATCATTTCTGATTTTGTTTATTTGTGCCCTTTCTCTTTTTTCTTGATTAGTCTACTTAAAGGTTATTAATCTTGTTTATCTTTTCAAAGGACCAGCTATTGGTTTTTTGTACTGTTTTTGTAGACTTTATTTCATTTATTTCCACTCTGGTCTTTATTATTTCCTCCCTTCAATTCACTTTTGCATATGTTTATTGTTCTTTTTCTAGTCCCCTTAGAAATAAAGTTAGATTGTTTATTTGAATTGTTCTTATCTTGAGGTGATATTTATATTGTAGTCTTGGGACTGCTTTCACTAGGTCTTATAGATTTGTGATGTGTTTTCATTTTCATTTATCTCAAAGTATCTTTTAACTTTTTCCTTGATCTTATTTTTAACCCATTCCTTGTTTAGTAGCATGCTATTTATCCTTTGTGTGTGTGTGTGTGTGTGTGTGTGTGTGTGTGTGTGTTTCAGGTTTTTTCTTGTAATTGATTTCTATTTTCATAACATGGTGATTAAAGAAGGTGTTTGATATGAATTCAATCTTCTTAAATTTATTGAGACTTGTTCTGTTGCCGATCATTGTCTATCCTGGAAAATTTTCTATGTGCACTTGGAAAGAATATATATTCTGCTGCTTTGGGATAAAATGCTCTGAAAATATCAATAAAATTCATCTGATCTAATGTGTCATTTAAGACCACTGTTTCCTTGTACATTTTCTGTCTATCCATTGATGTCAGAAGATCTATCCATTGATGTCAAGAGGGTGCTAAAGTCCCCTACTTTTACTGTTGATCCCCCCCTTTATGACCATTAATATTTGTTTTATTTTTTATTTATCTTTATTGTTGGAAGTATTAAAGATGTCCCTTTTTTTTCCTCATTCACACCCTCCACCCCACCCTTAGCCCCTCCCCAGGCCTTCACTGCACTATTGTATGTGTCCATGGGTTATGTATACATGCATGTAAGTTCTTTGGTTAATCTCTTCCCATTCCACCCCGCTCCTTACCTCTGAGAATCATCAGTCTGTTGCATGCATCTATGTCTCTGGATCTATTTTGTTTGTCAGTTTATTTTGTTCATTAGGTTCCACACATAAGTAAGATCATGTGATACTTGTCTTTCTCTGACTGGCTTATTTCACTTAGCATAATACTCTCCAGGTCCCTCCATGCTGTCTTCTTTTTTACAACTGCATAATATTCCATTGTGCAAATGTACCACAACTTTTTTATCTACACATCTACTGATGGGCCCTTGCACTGTTTCCACATCTTAGCTATTGTAAATAATACTGCTATGAACATAGGAGTGCATATATTCTTTCTGATTGGTGTTTCAGTCTTCTCAGAATATATTCCTAAAAGTGGAACCACTGGGTCAAATGGCAGTTCCATTTTAAATAATTTTTAGGAAACTCCACACTGTTTTCTATAGTGGTTGTACCAGTCTGCATTCCCACAAGCAGTGTCCTAGGGTTCCTTTTTTTCTCCACAGCCTCACCAGCACTTGTTGTTTGTGATTTATTGATGGTAGCCATTCTGGTAGGTGTGATGTGGTATCTCATTGTCATTTTAATTTGCACCTCTCTGATGATTAGTTCCATTGAGCATTTTTTCATATGTCTTTTGGCCATTTGTATGTCCTCTTTGGAAAAGTGTCTATTTAGGTCTTCTGTTCATTTTTTAATTTTTGTCTTCCTTTTATTGAGTTGTATGAGTACTTTACATATTTTGGAAATTAACCCCTTATCAGATGTATCATTGGCAAATATGTTCTCCCATACAGTGGGTTCCCTTTTCATTTTGATGCTGATTTCTTTTGCTGTGCAGAAGCCTTTTATTTTTAGGTAGTTCCATTTGTTTATTTGTTTCCTTTGTTTCTCTTGCCCTAGGCAGTGTATCAGTGAAAATTTTGCTCCATGAGATGTCTGATATTTTGCTGCCTACATTTTCTTCTAGGATTTTAATATTTGCTTTATATATTTAGGGGCTGCTATGATGAGTGCATAAATGTTTACAAAGGTTTTATCTTCTTGTTTGGTTGATCCCTTTATCATTGTAACATGTCCTTCTTTGTCTCTTATTTTAGCCTAAGATTTAAAGTCTAGTTTGTCTAATAAAAGAATTGCTACCCCAGCTTTTATTTCATTTCCATTTCTTTACTTGCAGTTTGTGTATGACTTTCAATCTGCAGCACATCTCTCTTGTAGACAGCATATATATGAATCTTGGTTTTTTTTTATCCATTCAGTTACCCTATATCTTTTGATTGTTGCATTGAATTCACTTACTTTTAAAGTGATTATTGATAGCTACATAGTTCTTGCCTGTTTATTATTTATATTTATGTTCCTTTTTTTCTTTCTTTCTTCATCTTAGAGAAGACCCTTTAACATTTCTTGTAATACTGGTTTTGTGGTAATGATCTCCTTTAGCATTTTCTTTTCTGGAAAGATCTTTATTTCTCCTTCAATCCTATCTAATAAAAGGGTAATATGCAAATTAACAATCACCCCATCACAAAGCTAGCAGCGCCCATAGCCACAAGATGGCAGCGCCCAGTCCTCTCAGCCTCGCCAGAGTCCCCCAGTCCTGGGGGGGCGGCCACTGAGAGCAGGCAGCGTGAGCGGCCTGGTGGAATGCTTGCTTCATCATTGCAGTGACAAGGCAAGCGTTCCACCCCAGCCGTGGAGGGCCTCTGGGCAGCAGGCATGGAGCGGCTGGGAAGGGGGGGAGCGCTTGTGTCATTGCCCCGGCAACAAGGCACGCGTTCCACACCCAGCCGCAATGAGTCTCTAGGCCACGGAGAGCCTCTGGGCAGTGGGCATGGCGCAGCCAGGCTCCACAGAGAGTTACTAGTGCACAGACTCATGCACAGGGCTATTAGTTTTAAATGATTGCCTTGCTGGTTAGAGTGGTTTGGGTTGTAGGTCCTTGCTTTCATCACTTTGAATATTTCATGCCAATCCTTTCTGGCCTGCAAAGTTTCTGTTGAGAAATCAGCTGACAGTTTTATGGGAGCTTTTTTGTAAGTAACTGTCTTTTTCTTGCTGTTTTTAAGATTCTCTCCTTGTCTCTACCCTCTGGCATTTTAATTATGATGCATCTTGGTGTGGACCCCTGTGGGTTCATATTGTTTGGGACTCTCTGCACTTCCTAGACTGGTGTGTATTTTTCTTTCACCAGATTAGAAAAAATTTTAGGTATTATTTCTTCAAATAGGTTCTCAATCCCTTCTCTCTTCTCCTTCTGGTATCCTTATGATGCAAACATTGTTACATTTGATGTTATCCCAGAGGTCCTCACTTTTTTTCTTCTTTTTGCTGTTCCAATTGAGTGTTTTCTGCTACCTTTCCTTCCAAATTGTTGATTTGATCCTTTGCTTCACCTAATGTGCTGTTGATACCTTCTAGTGTATTCTTTGTTTCAGATGTTGCATTCTTCTTTTCTGACTGTTTCTTATTTATGGTTTTCATGTCCTTTTTTATGCTTACTATCTCTTTGTTGAAGGTCTCATTGAGTTCTCCCATTCTTCTCATAATTTCTTGGAGCACCTTTATAACCATTGTTTTCAACTCTGTATCTGGTATATTGCTTGCTTCCAGTAAGCAAATGTCTCAGGGTACACAAAAGCCAGTTTCCACCTGTTTGGGGCCTGTGGACCTTTTCTGTGTGCTGGGATCAGGGAATAATCAGGGTGGAGTCAATAGAGCTCATAAGGCTAAAGCAGATTAAGATTTGGCTGTGTGGAGAGAGGGCTCAGCACATGAATTGGTGCCCATCCAGCATTCAGGAAGATGACTTTTGTCCTAAAGCTGCACAACTGAGCCTCTCCCCATGTGTCTCTGGCACCCTGTCCTCACCCCCAAGCTTGCCTGGAATTCCTCAAGAGTTTTTCAATAAAGACCACACCACAGGCCCAGGCTGGCCACTGTGAGCAGATCTCACAGTTGTATGTGAGCTGAGTAGGACAGGATCTCAGGGAGTCATCAGAGTGGAACTAATGCAGCTCCCAGGCTAATGCTGTGAAAGGGGGACAAGCCCAATACAGGAATGGTGGCATCAGTTGGGGGTTCTATGAAAATGGCCCTCACCCTAAAGCCACACAATGCAGTTTCTCCCTTTTTGCCTCTGGAACCCCCAGAATTTTCCCGGAATTCCTCAAGAGTATTTTAAGAAAGACTAGCAACCACTGGCAGACCCCAGAGCTTTGTTTGAGCTGGGTAGGATGGGCCTCTGGGAGTAGTCAGTGTGGGGCCAGTGCATTTCCCCAGACTGATGCCATGTGAGGTGAGTGCTCAACCAAGGAAAGATGGCTTCCATGGGTGGTAACAGAAAGGAACTCAGTACAGGAACATTGTTGGCTGTCCCTCCAGCTCTCTCCCCAAAGCCATACAACTCCAGTCTCTCCTTGTTTGCCTTCAGTATCCTCTGAGCCACTATCTTGCACTGGAGCCCAGGGTGAGTACTTGCAAGCAAGAGCTTGAATGCTGTCACTTTAAGAGGACACATGGGTTTCCAGCAGCTTTCTGTCTCACCTGGGCCAAATGAATCCCTGCTGATTTCTACAGCCAGATGTTATGTGGGCCTCTCTTCCCAGGACTGGTGCTCAGGGATGAGGGGCCTGGTATGACGTTGAGACCTCTCACTACTCAGGGCGGGAGCTCTGCAACTGAGATATCTCCCCAGATTCTCAACCATTGCATATGGGTGTGGAGCTAGCCCTTTGCACATCTCTGTCCTTCCTACCAGTCTTGACATGGCTTTTCTATAAATCCTTAGTTATAAGATTTCTGTTCAGCTAGTCTTTCAATGGTTATCCAGGTTGATTGTTCTATAATTTAGTTATAATTTTGATGTGGTCATGGGAGGAGGTGACTGCAACTTCCACCTACTCTACCAAGTTGGATCCATATTTATTTAAACATTTATATATACACAGAGAGAGGGGGGGGGTTGTCATAGGTTTTGCCAAAACGAAATAATATTATATATGTTCCAATGCAACTTGCTATTCTCATTAAGAAAACATAGTGAACGTCCTTGTAGGTCCATAGTCATAGATCTAACTCATATTTAATTGTTTTCAATTTTATTTTCTCAACAAATAACTTTGTTTATATAGGATAGATTACTAAAAGTGGGGCAGATCAGAACAAACAGTAAGTGTATGTTTAAACTGAATGAATATGACATGATTATGGTCCCAACATGGCTCTGATGGACTACATTCCCCCCAATGTGCTACATATGATTACATATTCCTCCCAACATCCTTACCAGCTCTGGGCATTTCTCCTTATTTTTAATTCTTTCTAGTCTTTCATGGATAAAATAGTATCCTCTTTTGATTAAGATGTATTTATTGGCCACATGGATGATCCCATTCACACCTTTTAGCATTTTTCTGTTTGGTGCCAGTATATGTTTTCTCTGCCTAATTCCAACCAATTATCAGAGCACTGAGTGAATACTTCCCTTATCTCACTTACCACGTCGTCCTTCACTGACCATTGCTGTCTCTGCCAAGGCTGTGTTCCTTAAACTAAGGATCATCTGCTCAACTCTGTAACCCCAGTTCTAAGTAGTAATGTGTGCATAGTAGGTATCCAAAGGATGTTTAAATTGATTATTGAATTCACATCTCAATAAAAATGTCCTCCATCTTTCCTTCCCTGTCTGCCACCTGAGTGATGAGTGATGTGTTAATTACAGATGTTTCATCAAGTGTCACACTAACCTCAACAATTACAACTTGAAGCAAAGAGCCCAGACAAAATGACAGCACCCTCATTCCCAGAGCCGAGCTGTGTATACGAAGACAAGAAAATTGCACCATCTGCTTGAATTCAGATGGAACAGCTCAGCTCACACAGGACACTGCATGGGGGTGGGGGCAGTGCAGTTATTTGTCATTCCAGGACATGAAGCCTATTTTCATGTTATGTGTCATCTATGGAACAATCTGACATTGCAGATGGTTGCATAAAAGCTCAAAGCTTTTATACTAGTGATTTGCTGCAAGAGGGAGTGAGATAAAGGAGGTTGGGGTCATTTCCCATCAGTCTATGGACTGTCCCCCACTCCAGGAAAGTGGGGAGCCAAAATTACCAAAGTGAAGTGTGACAGAGAGTGGAGGGTGGGACCAGGATGAAAGGAGAAGGAAGTGGTATGTGGAGGAAGGTATTAAAGAAATAGAAGTGAAGTATGTGTAAGGGACTGAGTGGGCAGCAGTATCTGAGTGGTGCCCAGAGATAGAAAAAGAACCTGCTCTCTGAAGTTAGACAATGTCCGTTCTAATCTTGCTTGTGTTACTTACCTACCCTGTATCGTCCAAACTGACCAGTCACATTAATGACACATGAACTCACAGCTGCAGGCACCAACCCTTCTTCCACCCCACTTCTTCGTAGTGTTACCACGGAAAATCTCTATGTTCCATGCCACACCTGATTGATTTTGTGCTCTTCACTGCTTTGCTGAGCTGCAGTTTTCTGCTAGTCTGGCCTCTTAGATACAATAGAATTTATCCCTGTGTCTGGAGGTCACTGGAAGTTACCTGGGGGGAAAAGACTAGTTTTTCCCAGATTCCAATTCCATAGCTGATCCTTGCTTCTGAGACCCCAATGTTAGAAGAATCCAGATGTCTATGTGAAGCTGCTGGTCTCAGGGAGGTCTCACCTGGCCCTGTTAAATGCTCCTGGGGAGCAGGGTTGTGTTGTCTTATATGGCAGCCCCTGCCGTGACCATGTGACCTGAGTGTGGGAGGTGAAGAGGGACGTGGTGCCGGGTGGAATCCCTGTCAACGTGAAAGTGATCAGTATCTCCCTGGAAAGCAAAATGAAGAACACACCACTCACAATGTATGCCACCCAGGAAAATGTGTAATCAGAGACGCTAAGAACTTCATAAAGAAAATAACAAAAGACAAAAAAGAAATCCTAAGTAAATTGAAGTACATGCTAGTCTTCTAATTAGGAAAGTCACCATTTTAAGGAGATGTCATCTCACCCGGTGTGCACTCTCCCTCCCCTCTGTTTATATGTTGAAGCCCTAATCCCCAATGTGATGGCATTTGGAGGGGGGTCTTTGGGAGGTGATTAGGACTAGGTGATGTCTTGAGGATGGGTCCTCATGATGGAATTAATGCCTTTATTTTTTTAAAAAAGGGAGAACCAGGAAAGCTCTCTATTTCTCCACCATGTGAGGACACAGCAAGAAAGCGGCCCCGAAAGCTAGGAAGAGGCCCACACCAGAACCCAACCAGACTGGTACTCCAATCGTACACTTCCAGCCCCCAGAACTATAAGAAATAAAGGTCTTGTTAAGCCACCAGTCTAAGGTATTTTGTTTGTGTGAGCTAACTAAGAGATTCCCTGAACTCCTGTAGAATAGTACACATTTAGAATTGAGTCCCAATATTTTTCAGCTTAACAACTTGATAAGAACTTTCATGTGAGGGGGGAAATATGCCTAAGAACAGCAAAGAAAATCTTAACAATAAAAGAGTATGACAGGAGCCAGGCATCGGCCAATGAGTTAACAGAACACAATTTGAGTGTCCAGAAATGGACAGATCAGAATTTAGTGTGTGATGAGATGGAATTTCTTATTGACAAAGGCAACGGGGGTTATTCAATAAGTGGTGTTGTGGTATAACTGTCTATTCATTTAGGAAAAAATATGTTAAATTCCAACCTTACACCAGACACAAAAATCAATTGAAACAGAATTAAAACCTAAGTGAAAAATGTAAACACTAAAGGTACTGTAACACATTTACTAATCACAACAGCCTAAAGGATAGCTGATCCTCACTGTGCAGATGCAGAAGGTCACACAACAGTGGGATCACAGGCACTTTGCCTCCGGTGTCCCCATTGGGTAACTTCACTACGTTTCTCTTTTAACCTCGCTCATAACTCAGCAAATGGGCTCCGCCTCCAGCCCAGGACAGAGAGTCCAGGCAGAGAACCTGATGACACTTCACATGCAAAAGGAAATTCAAGTAAAGATCTGATCCCCTGACCTGGGTAGTCCCAGTGAGAGTCACACCTTCCCATTAACCGCACAGCTTAGTGATGTGGGAGAGACGGCCCTGAGGAGAGACAGGCAGGTGCCGCCTACAGAGGCCAGAGAGGCCCAGCCTACCTGCTCACTTCTTCTTACCAAAGAGTTGCTCCCAAAAGGATGAGGCTCGGTCACTGCACACTCCGCCCAACACCACTCCAGGCCTGAGAGGAGCTCACAGGCCACACAAGTGTGCTCAGTGCTATGCGAGCTTACCAAGAACAAGAGCACACAGCTGACCCTCCAGCCCCAACCTCTGCTGCCTTCCGGTTACACATCCGACTCCTCATACCCTCTGTTGTGGAGCAAACGCAAGTGAACGACCACTGGAGTCCAGACCAAATTAAAATTTAGGGAGCCTTTATTAGCAGGCCGGCAACTGCTCTGCCTTTCTCCATGCAGGGAGTCTAGAGAGCAGCCCCGACCCTTTGTGCGGGACCGCTTTTAAGCACATTTACCACATCCTGTTTTTGCAGAACAAGCAACCCAAGACAAAACAGTTTTTCCCAAGCAACGTCAGAGTCATGCCATTGACAACCATATTATTTACAGGATCATCCTGTTCTTCAGAAAGCTGACAGTGTTCTATCTTGCAAGGCTATTTTGTGAGGTGCAGCTACTCTCTAACACCCTCCATCTCCTCTCATTCTCTGTGGCTTCCTGCACATCAAAGTCTGTGCCTCCCTAGTCTCTTCCAGACCTTTCTATTTCCCAATCCCTTCCAACTGCCTGTTCCTCTTTGCTCCCCTCCTAGTCCCAGATCACCTTCAAGGACCTCTCTGTGTGCCCTAGTCACTCCCCTGTGCTTCACATTAGAAACAGTCCCCACATGTCTCTCCCATGTGCCCACCTCCTTCATAGAAGAGAGACGGCACTTTGGGAAGGGTTGGAAGCATGAGTATGAGGTCCCCAGGCAAAAGAGAGGATATGGAATTCATGGCAAACTGACACAGGAGGAACAGGAGTCTGTGCAGACATCAGACTTCCAGAGTGGGTACAGACCCCAGAGTGGGTACAGACCCCAGAGTGGATGCAGACCCCAGAGTGGGTGCAGACCCCAGAGTGGGTGCAGACCCCAGAGTGGGTGTAGACTCCAGAGTGGGTGCAGACCCCAGAGTGGGTGCAGACCCCAGAGTGGGTGCAGACTCCAGAGTGGGTGCAGACTCCAGAGTGGGTACAGACCCCAGAGTGGGTACAGACCCCAGAGTGGGTACAGACCCCAGAGTGGATGCAGACCCCAGAGTGGGTGCAGACTCCAGAGTGGGTGTAGACTCCAGAGTGGGTGCAGACCTCAGAGTGGGTGCAGACTCCAGAGTGGGTGTAGACTCCAGAGTGGGTGCAGACCCCAAAGTGGGCTGCGTGAAGTTTACACTGGCTGGTCGTGATAGGAGTGGAGGCTTGAGAAGTGGTCAGCAGCCACATTGGGAAGGACCGGTGTCCTATGCTACTAGTAAAAGAAGCTGGCCTTAATCCAGTAGGAAATGAAAATCCACTGAAAAGAGGCTCTGTGAGGCACAAGCTTGCGTTTCTACTGGATTCAGAAGGTGCAATGGAAAGCCATACCAAAGGCCCCTTGTCTTAAAAACCCTGAAGATGTCAAGAGTCCAAGATACAACTCCCTCTCTCTCCCCCTGCCCCGTCTCTCCCTTTCCCTCTCTCTCTCCCTCTCTCTGTCCCTCTCCCTCTCTCTCCCTTCCCCCTCCCTCTCTCTCTCCCTCTCTCTCTCTCTCCCTCTCCCTCTCTCTCTTTCTCTCCCTCTCTCTCTCTCCCTCCCTCCAAGTCTTTCTTTCATTTATGTCTTTCTCTGCATGTCTCTATTTCTATCTCTGTCTTTGTCTCTTTCCTCCTCCTTCTACTCCATTCCTCTCCTCCTCTCTCTCTCTCTTTCCCTCTCTTTTAATTCTTTCTCTCTTTTATACACACACATGCATACAAAATGTCCACACTTTTCTTTGAATAAGAAATAAATGCAAAGCATCATTAATTTAGTTCAATATGCGATGGACTGATATTTTTTAATTACTGCTATAAATAATCAATGCTGTATAAAACTAACAGCAGCAGCTAAAACTGCACAAAACAAACATTGTAATGGACTACAAACTGAAAGAAAAGTCGAACTTTATTTTTTAAATATATATCTGCAAATTTTGACCCAGAAAAAATGGACTTGATAGAAATAATGTCTGTTACATAAAGTAGAAGCCAGGATCAATACAATTTGATGCGGACAATACTTAATCAATACATCAAATTTTGTTTCAAATTTTAAATGGAAAAGAATTGATCCAAATGAAAATAATTTCAGTAGAGTTAACATTTTTGGAAATGGTTTAACTGTGCTATGAAGAAAATTGATCCAGGGATTAAATTAGCTTAACAGAATCCACTCTGGAGAGCACTATGTGGTGGAAAGTCCATCTGAGGAGATACCATCCTAATTCTAAGTCAAAAGAGGAGGCGTAAGTGTCCTTAAAGTCAAAACAGAGGGGTCACGTGGTTCAGCCAGACATCAGCGGTGGGACAAAGACTGAAGTGGACACCATGCTGGTGAGTGCGTTTTGACTGAAAGCAGAGCTTTTGCTCTTAAAACAAACATTTTTTAACTATATGGTTCTGCAGGAATAAGCCAGCCACCCACACCAAAGCGTGAGTCTCTTAGGTGCCTGGAAGTCAGGGAGCAACATGTGAGAATATGCTGAACACCTTTTGTCAAGAGAGGCTCATGGGGGAGCCTGTTCGTAGAGACAAGGAGCCAACGGGACACCCTGACATACCAATGCCAGCTCTGTGTGGCAGCAGCAGAGGTAATCGTACTGAGAAGCTACACAAAAGACTTAAATGTTAGTCCTAAAACTCAGATTTAGAGAAACTTCTTCTATTTCCTGCTCTCCTCAAAAGCAACTCCAACAGCTCCTACCTCCTGGCCTCCAGGGCGCACAGGTGTGCGAATGGACTGTGCCAGGCCCTGCCCTAGCCCTCTGCTCTCGCCGCTCCTCTTCCTGGAATGCCCTCTGTCTCATTTCCACCTGAAATTAGTCACGTGTCCTTCACACACCAGGTCAAATGCCATTTCCCCTATACGTTTCCTATTGGCTCTTCCACGATGCTCCCAGGGCCTTTACTCCTATTTCCTCACATTTTATGAAAGTCTGTTGCTGCTCCCCCTCAAACTGGAGTTCCCGGAGGATCTCTCCTCCTAGAGTCCTCAGCACCCGGCACTCAGCAGATGCTCAGTAAACATTTGTTAGGGCCAGACTTACTAATGACACCTGAATTAGGGCAAATCTTCCCTCTACAGAGATTCATGAATGTATCTGGCCTATTTTGCAGAGAGAATTAGATTGCATTGCCTTTTAATAAAAACATGTTTGTCTAGGAAGAACTGTTCTAATGAAATGTCAATTTAATGCTAACAGGAAGGTTCTGGAACATTCCACAGAGCTGTGCAGACATCAACCTGCCAAGATTGGTGACTGTTGTATTGGCAAGAAGCTTTCCTACTCAGCAGCGATGTCCTCACTGACAGGGTGGAGGGGACTCGAGAGCCACCCCTATAGCCACAAAACCCCGAGAGTTATACCACATTGACCCCTAGACTGGCTGGACACAGGGAGATGCATTCTATTCCAATTCCCCACTATAGCAGGTCACTGAGACATTAACGTGTTGACAGGAAGAGTGTGCTTGTGCGTTGGAATCTGAACTTCTCCCTCTTTTAGTCTAAGAAGGAGCCGGGCCTCTGATCTCTTTTTCTTCCAAGTGTGTTCAGAACAGGAAGTCAAAGTTCCTGAGTGACAGCCTAAGCTCACAGAGATGATGCCAGGCACCCCGGAGGAGGATGGGAGACTGGCACGTGCCAAGTGGTAAGTGAGAGGAGAAGAAGCTGAGAGGGCAGAGACTCAACCACAAAGAAAAAGAGATGGGTACTCATTGCAGGATTGTTCACCTTCACCCAGCAGGCCGGAGGCCTCGGTGGAACTGTGGGAGGAAATGGCTGTGTGGCGCACCAGGGAGGCTGCTGTGGGCACATCAGCCCCAGTGAAAACCTCCATGCCCGCCCGCAGAATGGAAGCTGACCTTCCCAATTTCAAGGTCCCATGTGGGCTTACTACAGGTAGAGTATGGACTAAGACTAGAAGGCACCTTCCCAACCCTGCACTCATAGGGTGAGTCAGAAGAAAGAGGAGAGTGACCCCCAATAAAGAGACTGTAGAGTTCCCCACCTACAGTATCTTTATTACTAGGCAGGTTGCTGGTTCCGAGTGGGATGTAAGAAAGTGAAGAGGAGTAACACTTCTTGCATAACCTGGGTGGTGGCTGTGGATCCATTAGCTACGTCAGAAGGCTTGATGGGGAACCCAGAGCACGTGGAACCTGGCCCCTTCCAGGGTGGTGCCACCAGGACAGGTTGTCCCTGACAAGCCTGCGCCTGAGACTCCTCAAGGCCTGGCCACGTGTCTTTGTTTTCTCATGGCCTGGAAGCTGCAGGGTCAATGTTGAGTTCTCCTTGGTGTGTTGCAACTGGACCCATATTAAAATCCTCATGATTAACAACCAGCATTGAGGTCTGTTAAACTCATTGCTTACTAATTTATAGGGTGCCCCCCAAAAATGTATGCACACGCTTTGAATAATTATAAAGGCAGAGTTTATTAACATGCGTTACATTTTCAAAACTGAGCTATCATCTGTTAAAGTGTGTGTATACACTTTGGGAGCACACCCTGCATAAGGTTCCCAAACCTCTTTGTGTTTTTCCATTTTTCATAAATTTCTCATTTGCATAAGTAGTTTTAGTCAATAAATATGTATTTAGTGCTTTTTACAGGTCAGGCACTGGGCTAGGCATGGAGAATGCAATGAAGAGCAGCTATTCCCACATAGTGACACGGCCTATGGTATTCTTATAAAGATAGTTAACAGCCAGCCCCCTGGGGATTGTACATCAGTATGTGTTTAGAGCAAGAAAGGAGGGAGCTCTGCATTTGGTCCAGATGTTTTAAGAGCCTCACATGCCTAGGGCAGTGACAGCAAGCTCCTCAGAGGTGAGAGACATCTGAAACCCTGGTAGAGAGTGAGAGAACACCTGTGCCTCTCTCAGCACATGACGCCACCATTCACCTCGCTCCACCCTGTCTAAGCTGGTGACACGTGATTGGAAGATCCCATGGGGAGCTTGTAAAATATCTCAGTGTCCATGCCCTACCTCAGACCAGTTAACTTACCATCCAGGGAAGGCCGGGTTGGTTAATGTATTCAAAAGCTCCCAAGGGACTCCAAAGTACTGACACCTGGATGCCACCCCCCGGATTCTGATTTAATTTATTGGTATTCAGCCTGATTGAGAGTTTGAAAAGCTCTCCTATCAGGCTAAAATGTGGTCCCTGGACAGACACTATCACCTGAGAGCTTATTAAAAATGCAAATTCTCAAGCCCCACCCAGACACACTGAATGGGAAACTCTAGAGGTGGGGTTCAGCAACCTGTGCTCTACTAGCCTTCTGGGAGACTGTGAAGCATCCTAGAGTGTGAGAGCCATTGCTAGCCATTGCCCAAGCCAGAAACCTGGGGGTCATCCTCCATTCTTCCCATTCACTCCCTCCCCACACTCAGCCAAACCTGTCTATTTTACCTCAAAATATGCATGTCAAATGCCTCTCTTCAAGGTCATTCTCCTAACCCAGACGGCCTCATCTCTTATCTGGGCTGCTGTGACCACCTGCAAGGCAGTGGTTCTCAGCACTGGCTACCAAGGGACCCCTGCACCCCACTCCTGAAGATCCTGATTTTAAATAGTCTGGGGCTGGAGATGCAGCTGGGATATGATATGCAGCCTGGGTGGAGCACTCGGTCTGAAGTCATCTGTCTTTCTTTCACTCTTGCCTTTCAACTTTCAAATTGCAGTTGACACTTAATATTATTTTATACTAGAGGCTCGGTGCACGAAATTCATGCACTGCGGCGGGGGGGGGGGGGGGGAGGGCAGGATCCCTCAAGCCAGATTGCAAGAGGGTGCAGGCCAGGCTGAGGGACCCCACCGGTGCACGATCGGGGTCAGGGAGGGATGCAGGAGGTTGGCCAGCTGGGGAGGGACCGCGGGAGGGCTCTAGGGCGTGTCAGGCCCATCTCCCTCAGTCCTGATCAGCCGGACCCCAGCAGCAAGCTAACCTACCAGTCAGAGCGTCTGCCCCCTGGTGGTCAGTGCACATCATAGCAACTGGTTGACCAGTTGACTGTCTGCCCCCTGGTGGCCAGTGCACGTCATAGAGAACAGTTGAGCGGCCTTAACATATCATTAGCATATTACACTTTGATTGGTTGAACAGATGACTGGATGACCAGACACTTAGCATATTAGTCTTTTATTATATAGGATTAGTTTCAGGTGTACAGCATAGTGGTTAGACATTTATATGATTTATGAAGTGATTTCCCTGTAAGTCTAGTACCCACCTGGCACCATACATACTTATTACAATATTATTGACCATATTCCCTATGCTGTATTTTACATACGCGTGACTACTTAGTAACTTCTTAATCTCTTCGCCTTTTTCACCCAAACCCCTAACCCCTATTCTCTGGCAACCATTAGTTTTCAGTTTGCCCTCTGTCTATGAATCTGTGTCTGTTTCATTTGTTCCTCTTTTTTTGTTCATTAGATTCCACATATAAGTGAAATCATATGGTATTTATCTGTCTCTGTCTGACTTACTTCACTTAGCATAACACCCTCTAGGTCCATCCACGTTGTCGCAAATGGTAAGATTTCATTTCTTTTTTTTTTTCCTTTTTATCTTTCAATTACAGTTTACACTCAATATTATTTTTTAAAGATTTTTATTGATTTTTAGAGGAAGGAAGAGGGAGAAAGAGAGAAGCACCAATGTGAGTGAAACATCGATCAGCTGTTGATCAGCTGCCTCCTGCAACCTCCGCACAGGGGATCAAGCCTACAACCTGGACATGTGCCCTGATTGGGAATCAAACCAGCAACCCTTTGGTGCCCAGGACAACATCCAACCACTGAGCAACACCAGCCAGGGGGACATTCAATATTATTTTGTATTAGTTTCAAGTGTATAGCATAGACAATCATATACTTTGCAAAGTATTCCTCCAGATATTTCCAGTACCCACTGGCACCATACATAATTATTATAATACTAGAGGCCCGTTGCAGGAATATTCCTTCAAGAACAGGGCTTCCTCGGGCCTATTCCTGCAAGAATAGGGCTTCTTGCAGCCAGAGCAAAGCAGAGAAGGAAGCAAAGCCCGCCAAGGTGGGCTTTGCTCCCTTCTCCACTGCCTTGCTCCCTCCCGTCTCCGCGGCCTCACTCCCTCCCTTCTCTGCTGCCTCGCTCCCTTCTCCGCCACTTCGCTCCCTTCTGCAGCACTTGGCTTCCTTCTACGCTGTCTTCAGTCTTCGCTCCGCACCTGTGTATGCAAATTAACCTCCATCTTTGATAGGTTAATTTGCATACTCGCTCCTGATTGGCTGGTGGGTGTAGCGGAGGGATGGTCAATTCACATGTTTCTCTTTTATTAGTGTAGAATTATTGACTATGGTCTCTTATGCTTTACTTTACATCCCTATGACTATTCTGTAACTACCAATTTGTACTTCTTAATCCCTTCACCTTTTCCACCCATCCTCCAACCCCCTCCCCTCTGGCAACCATCAGTCAGTTCTCTGTGTCTATGAGTCTGTTTCTATTTTGTTTGCTTGTTTATTTTGCTCTTTAGATTCCATATACAAGTGAAATTACATGGTATTTGTCTTTTTCTGTCTGACTTATTTCACTTAGCATAATACCTTCTAGGCCAGTGGTAGGCAAACTGCGGCTCACAAGCCGCATGTGGCTCACGAGCCATGGTTTGCCAACCACTGCTCTAGGCCCATAGATGCTATCCCAAATTATAAGATTTAGGTTTTTGGGGTTTTTTTTAAGTTTTATTTTATTGTTTAAAGTATTACATATGTCTCCTTTTTCCCCCATTGAACTCCCCCAGCCACCCCCACCCCGTGGCACATGCCCTCAACCCCCTAGTGTCTGTGTCCATTGGTTATGCTTACATGCTTGCATAGAAGTTCTTTGGTTAATCTCTTACCCCACCCCCACCCCTCCACTGCCTTCCCACTGAAGTTTGACAGTCTGTTCAATGCTTCTGTGTCTCTGGATCTATTTTTGTTCATCTGCTTATGTTGTTCATTATATTCCACAAATGAGTGAGATCATGTGATATATATCTTGCTCTGACTGGATTATTTCACTTAGCATCATGCTCTCCAGGTCCATCCATGCTGTTGCAAATGGTAAGAGTTCTTTCTTTTTTACAGCAGTGTAGTATTCCATTATGTAGATGTACCACAGCTTTTTAATCCACTCATCTGCTGATGGGCACTTAGGTTGCTTCCAAATCTTACCGTAGCTATTATAAATTGTACTGCTATGAACATAGGGGTGCATATGTCTTTTCTGATTGGTGTTTCTGGTTTCTTGGGATATAGTCCTAGAAGTGGGATTATTGGGTCAAATGGGAGTTCCATTTTTAATTTTTTGAGGAAACTTCATACTGTTTTCCACAGTGGCCACACCAGTCTGCATTCCCACCAGCAGTGCACGGGGGTTCCTTTTTCTCCACATCCTCACCAGCACTTGTCATTTGTTGATTTGTTGATGATAGCCATTCTGACAGGTGTGAGATGGTACCTCATTGTTGTTTTGATTTGGATCTCTCAGATGATTAGTGACTTTGAGCATGTTTTCATATGCTCTTGGCCTTCTGTATGTCCTCTTTCAAAAAGTGTCTATTTAGGTCCTTTGCCCATTTTTTGATGGGATTGTATATCTTCCTTTTGTTAAGTTGTATGAGTTCCCTATAAATTTTGGAGATTAAATCCTTATCGGATATAACATTGGCAAATATGTTCTCCCATGCAGTGGGCTCTCTTGTTGTTTTGTGTACTACATCTTCTTTATCCAGTTATGCATTGATGGGCATTTTGGTTGCTTCCATATCTTGACTACTGTAAATAATGCTGGAATGAACATGGGGATATATATATATTCCTTTGAATTAGTGTGTTGGGTTTCTTTGGATAATACCCAAAAGTAGAATTGCTGAGTTATATGGTAGTTCAATTTTAATTTTTTTAGGAAGCTCCATACTGTTTTCCACAGTAGCTGCACCAATTTGCAATCTCACCAACAGTGCACAAGGGTTCCCTTTTCTCCACATCCTCACCAACACTTGTTTGTTTATTTATTGATGACAGACATTCTGACAGTGTGAGGTGATGTCTTATTGTGGTTTTAATTTGCATTTCTCTGATGATTAATGACACTGAGCATCTTTTTATATGTCTACTAACCATCTGTATATCCTCTTTGGAGAAGTGTCTATTCAGGTCCTCTGCCAACTTTTTAATAGAACTGTTTGTTTTTTGGTGTTGAGTTGTCTGAGTTCTTTATAAATTTTGGATATTTACCTCGTATAGGATGTATCTCATTGGTGAATATCTTATCATACTTAGTAGATTTTGTTTTCATTGTGTTGATGGTTCCTTTGCTGTGCAAAAACTTTGCAGTTTGGTGTAGTCCGTTTATTTTTTCTTTTATTTCACTTGGCTAAAGAGATATATCAGAAAAAAAATATTACTAAGAGCAATGTCAGACAGTTGAGTGTGTATGTTTTCTTCTAAAAGTTTTATGGTTTCAAGTCTTACATTTAAGTCTTTAGTCCATTTTGCATGTATTCTTGTATACAGGGTGTGGCAAAAGTAGGTTTACAGCTGTTATACACAAAACAGTTTATTCTCGCATTACTATTTATTATTAGAGGCCTGGTGCATGGATTTGTGTGCCAGTGGGGTCCCTTGGCCTGGCCTGTGCCCTCTCACAATCTGGGACCCCTCGGGGGATGTCAGATAGCTGGTTTCGGCCCGATAACTGCAGGCCTGGTCCAGACAGGAGGGAGCCCGATCCTGTGCGTTGAGCATCTGTCCCCTGGTGGTCAGTGCGTGTCATAGCGACCAGTCGACCAGTTGTTCATTCATTCAGTTGTTTGGTCACTAGGCTTTTATATATATAGATTGTATTATTTTCTGTATGAACAACTGTAAAACTAATTTTTCCCCATCCTATATGCTGCAAAAAGATGGCCTAGTTTCATTTTTTGCATGTATTTGTCCAGTTTTTCCAACACCATTTATTAAATGGATGGTCTTTACCCCATTGTATATCATTGCCTCCATTGTCATATGTTAATTGACTGTAAAGCCATGTGTTTATTTCTGAACTCTCTATTCTGTTCCATTGATCTATGTGCCTGTTGTTATACCAGTATCATGTTGTTTTGATTACTCTAGCCTTGTAGTATACTTTTATAATAGGTAGCATAATACCTCTAACTTTGTTCTTTCTCAAAATAGCAGTGGCTATTTGGAGTCTTTTGTGGTTCCATATAAATTTTTGGATTATTTGCTCTAGTTCTGTGAAAAAGACATTGGAATTTTGATAAGGATTACATTGAATCTATAGATTGCTTTGGGTATTATGGACATTTTAATGATGTTAATTGTTCCTATGCATGAGCACAGTATATGCCTCCATTTATTTGTATCTTCTTCAATCTCATTCTTCAGTGTCTTATCATTTTCTGTATATAGGCCTATTACCTACTTAGTTAAATCTATTTCTAGGTATTTTTTGAGGCAATCGTAAGTGTAATTGTTTTCTTAATTTTCTTTCTTTTTTAATTTTTCTTTCTGATAGTGTATTATTGGTGTATAAAAATGCAACTGATTTCTTAATATTTATTTTTTATCCTGCTAATTTACTGAATTTATTTATCAGTTCTAATAGATTTTGGTGAAATCTAGAATTTTCTATATACAGTACCATGTCATCTGCAAATAATGATAATTTTAATTCTTTCTTTCCAATTTGGATGTCTTTTATTTCTTCTTCTTGTCTGATTACTGTGGCTAGGATTTCCATTACTACTATGTTGAAAGTGGACATCCCTGTCTTGTTCCTGAACTTAAGGAAAACACTTTTAGCTTTTGCCCATTGAGCATAATGTTGGCTGTGAGTTTGACATATATGGCCTTTATTATGTTGAGATATGTTCCCTCTATTTCCACTTTGCTGAGAGCTTTTATCATTAATGGATGCTGGATTTTGTTAAATGCTTTTTCTGCATCTATTTATAAGACCTATGATTTTTATCTTGCATTTGTTTATGCATACTATGTTAATTGATTTGTAGTTATTGAACCAAACTTGCATCTGAGAAAAAAATACCACTACATCACAGTGTGTGATCTTTTAAATGTACTGGTGAATTTGGTTTGCCAATATTTTGTTGAGGATTTTTGCATCTATGTTCATCAGGGATATTGGCCTATAATTTTCCTTTTTGTAATCTTTGTGTGGTTTTGGAATCAGGGTAATTGTGACTTCGTAAAATAAATATGGGAGCCTTCACTTCTCTAGAAATTTTTTGGAATAGTTTGAGGAGAAATAGGTATTAATTCTTCTTTGAATGTTTGGTTAAATTCACCTGTGAAGCCCTCAGGTCCAGAAATTTTCTTTGTTGGGAGTTTTTGGATTACAGGTTTGATTCTGTTGGTTGCAATTGATCTATTCAGATTTTCTGTTTCTTCTTGATTCAGTCTTGAATAATTGTATGTTTCTAGAAATGTGTTCATTTCTTCCAGATTGTCTAGTTAGTTGGCATATAATTGTTTGCAGTATTTTCTTACAATCCTTTATAATTTGTGGTGTTGGTTTTCACTTCTGATTTTATTTATTTGGGTCCTCTCCCTTTTTTTTCCTTGATGAATCTGGTTAAAGGCTTGTCAATTATGTTTATCTTTTCAAAGAACCGGCTTTTTATTTCATTGATCATTTGTACCTTTCTTTAGACTCTATTTTGTTTATTTCTGCTCTGATCTTCATTATTTCTTTCTTTCTACTCACTTTGGGGTTTCTTTGTTGTTCTTTTTCTAGTTCCTTTAAGTGTAAGGTTAGATTATTTTTTGAGACTTTCTTGTATCTTGAGGTAAGCCTGTATTGCTATGAATTTTCCTCTTAGTACTGCTTTCCCTGTGTCCCATAAATTTGGGGTTGTTGTGTTTTCATTTTCATTTGTCTCAGGGCACCTTTTGATTTCTTCTTCAATCTTATTGTTAACCTACTCATTGTTTAGTAATACATTATTTAGCCTTTGTATATGTGTTTTCAGGTTTTTTCTTGTAATTAATTTCTAGTTTCATACTACAGTTGTCAGGAAAAGATGCTTGATATAATTTTAATTTTTTTAATTCATTAAGACATTTTGTTGCCTAACAGATGGCCTATCCTGGAAAATGTTCTATATGCACTTGTAAAGAATGTATGTTCTGCTGCTTTGGAGTGAAATGCTCTAAAAATATCAATAAAATCCATCAGGTCTAGTGTGTCATTTAAGGTCACTATTTCCTTGTTTATTTCTGTCTTGAAGATCTAGCCATTGATGTCAAGGGGTTTGTTAAAGTTCCTTACTTTGATTGTATTACTCAATCTCTCTTGAGATCCATCAATATTTGTTTTATATATTTAGATGATCATATGAGTGCATAAATGTTTACAAGGGTTATATCCTCTTGTTGGATTGATCCCTTTATCATTATAGTATGTCCATTGTCTCTTATTATAACCTTTGTTTAATAGCCTATTTTGTCTGATATATAAATATTGCTACCCCTAGCTTCCAGCTTTTTTCATCCATTTGCATAAAATATCTTTCCATTCTTTTAATTTCAGGCTTTTCTTTTAATATATTTTTATTTATTTCAGAGAGGAAGGGAGAGGGAGAGAGAGATAGAAACAACAATGATGAAAGAGAATCATTGATTGGCTGCCTCCTGCACACCCCACACTGGGGATTGGGCCTGCAACCCAGACATATGCCCCGACTGGTAATCGAACTGTGACCCCCTGGTTCATAGGTCGATGCTCAACCACTGAGCCATGCCGGCTGGGCTTACTTTCAGTCCTGTGTGCCTTTTGATCAGAAGGGGGTCTCTTGTAGACAGTATATATATGTGTCTTGTTTTCTTATTCATTCAGTTTCCCTTTATCCTTTGATTGAAACCTTTAATATATTTAAGTTTAAAGTGATCATTGATAGGTATGAAGTTGTTATTTTATTATTTATATTTATGTTCTGTTTTCCCTTCTTTTTGAAGAAATCCCTTTAGCATTTCTTGTAATGTTGGCTTGTTGGTAATAAATTCCTTTAACTTTTTCTCTTCTTCAGTTATATCTTATTTATTTGTTTGCTTGTTTTAATCCTCACCCAAGGACATGTTTAGAGAGAGGAAGGAAAAGAGAGAGAGAGAGAGAGAGAGAGAGAGAGAGAGAGAGAGAGAAACATCTATGGGAGAGAGAAACATCACTCAGTTGCCTTCTGTATGCTCCCTGACCGGAGATCTAACCCACAACCCAGGTGTGTGCCCTGACCAAGAATCAAACCAGCAACCTTTTGGTGCATGGGATGATGCTCAAGCAACTGAGTCACTCCATTAAGGCTCACCTTCAATTTTAAATGATAGTTTATCTGGATAGAGTAGTTTGGGTTGTAGGTCCTTGCTTTTCATTGCTTTAAATATTTTGTGCCAAAGCCTTCTGGCCTGAAATGTTTCTATTGTTAAATCAGCTGACAGCTTTATGGGAGCTCTCTTGTAGGTAACTAACTGCTTTTCTCTTGCTGCTTTTAAGATTCTCTCTTTGTCTTTTACCTTTGGCCTTTTAATTATGATGTGTTTTGGTGTGGACCTGTTTGGATTCATCTTGTTTGGTTCTTTGTGAGCTTCCTGAACTTTTACATTTATTTCCTTTCCCTGGTTAGAAAAGATTTTAGTCATTATATTTTCAAATAGGTTCTCAATTTTTTGCTCTCCCTCTTTTCCTTCTGGTATGCCTATGATGCAAAGGTTGTTAACTCTTAATGTTGTTCCACAACATTATCCTCAAACTATCCTTACATTTTAAAATTCTTTTTTCTGCTCTGATTATTTTCTACTACTTTGTCTTCCAAATTGCCGATTTGATCCTCTGCTTCATCTAATCTGTTGATTCCTTTTAGTGTATTATTTATGTCAGTTATTGTTGAAGTTCTCACTAAGCATCCTTATAACCATTGTTTTGAACTCTGTGTCTAGCAGTTGCTTGCCTCCATTTGTTTCATTCTTTTGCTGGAGATTTCCCCTGTTCTTTCATTTGGACATATTTCTTTTGTCTCCTCGTTTTGGCTGCCTCTCTCTGTTTGTTTTTATATATTAGGTAGGCCTGTTATATCTCCTAGTCTTAGCAGGGTGTCCTTATGTAGTGGGTATCCTATGGGGCCCAATGGCACAGGCGCCCTGTTCACCTGAGCCTGGTGCTGCAGAAGTGTCCCTTTGGTGGGTTGTGTGTGCCCTCCTGTTGTAGTTAAGATCTGATTGAGGTTGGCATGCCAGAGGGTGGGTTTGACCCTCAGGCTGGCTGTGAGAATTGACCACAACCACAGTGTATGAGCTGCTGTGAGGGATTCACTGAGTGGGATTCACTGAGCCCACCCTAGTGGACTCTGGTGCCTACCAAGACCACCCTTTTGATGTGTTCCATGTGGAGCTAATTGTGTTTTGTTGTGGTCTAAAGGTGGCCACCAGGTGTGTTGGCTCTGGGGCCTCTTGACAGGGGCCACTGACTGTGACCCACCCAGGGCTACCTGGTAGGAGCTATAAAGCAATTGGTTTATAGCTGCCTATGCTGAACCTGGAGGCAAGTGGGAGAAGCCACCCTGCAAACTGAGGCCAGCCACCACCAGTACCAGGCCTGAGGCAGCTAGGCAAAAGGCACTGGGCACCCCAAGGCCTACAGCCACCTTCTGACTGCCTGTAATGCTCAATCACTGAAAGAGCCACAGGCAGTATGAGAGTTGGTGAAGTGGTGTCTCAGGGAATCACTTGGGTGGGACACCAGTCTTGCCTTTACATAATGGCTCCTGCCAGGGCCATCCCCAGGCAGTACCATCCACATTGCAGCCTATATAAATGGTACCTACTGAAAGTTCCCAGGGTGCATCATTAGGATAGCTTTGCCCTAGCACCCATGCTCCTCAAAGCAGGAGGATCTTCTTTTTTTGTTGTTGTTAATCCTCACTTGAGGATATTTTTCTATTGATTTTTAGGGAAAGTGGAAGAGAGAGGGAAAGACAGAGAGAAACATCAATGTGAGAGAAACACATCAATTGGTTGTCTCCTGCACGCTCCCCAATCAGGGCTGGGGAGGAGCCTGCAACCAAGGTACGTGTCCTTGACTGGAATCAAACACAGGACTCTTGGCTCCACAGGCCAACGTTCTACCCACTGAGCCATACTGGCCAGGACAAGGAAGGATCTTTTTTTTTTTAATAAATCTTTATTGTTCAGATTATTACAGGTGTTCCTCTTTTTTCCCCCCATAGCTCCCCTCCACCTGATTCCCCACCCCACCCCATGCCCTTACCCCCCACCACTGTCTTCATCCATAGGTGTAAGATTTTTGTCCAATCTCTTCCCGCACCCCTCACACCCCCTTCCCCGAGAATTGTCAGTCCATTCCCTTTCTATGTCCCTGATTCTATTATATTCACCAGTCCATTCTGTTCTTCAGATTTTTCATTCACTTGATTTTTAGATTCACTTGTTGGTAGGTATGTATTTGATGTCATTTTGTTGTTCATAATTTTTATCTTTACCTTTTTCTTCTTCTTCCTCTTCTTAAAGAATACCCTTCAGCATTTCATGTAATCCTGGTTTGGTGGTGATGAAATCCTTTAGCTTTTTCTTGTCTGTGAGGCTCTTTATCTGACCTTCAACTCTGAATGATAGCTTTGCTGGGTAGAGTAATCTTGGTTGTAGGTTCTTGCTGTTCATCACTTTGAATATTTCTTGCCACACCCTTCTGGCCTGCATAGTTTCTGTTGAGAAATCAGCTGACAGTCGTATGGGTGCTCCCTTGTAGGTAACTAACCGTTTTTCTCTTGCTGCTTTCAAGATTCTCTCTTTGTCTTTTGCCCTTGGCATTTTAATTATGATGTGTCTTGGTGTGGTCCTCTTTGGATTCCTCTTGTTTGGGGTTCTGTGCACTTCCTGGACTTGTAAGTCTATTTCTTTCACCAGGTAGGGAAAGTTTTCTGTCATTATTTCTTCTAATAGGTTTTCAATATTTTGCTCTCTCTCTTCTTCTGGCACCCCAAAAATTCGGATGTTGGTACGCTTAAAGTTGTCCCAGAGGCTCCTTACACTATCTTCATATTTTTGGATTCTTTTTTCTTTTTGTTTTTCTGGTTGGGTGTTTTTTGTTTCCTCATATTTCAGATCTTTGGTTTGATTCTTGGGGTACGTTGATCTACAGTCGAGTTTCTGTATATTCTTTATTTCAGACAGTGTATGCTTAATTTCTGACTGGTCCTTTTCCATTTTTTTGGCATTCTCATTAAGATCCTTAAAGGTCTCACTAAGTTCCTCAGCGGTTTTTAGAAGATTTTTGAGTAACCTTATAAATGTGGTTCTGAACTCTATGTCGTCCAGTAGTTTGCTTTCCTCCATTTCTTTCATTCGTGATATGTTTCTTTGTCTCCGCATTTTGCTGCTTCCTTGTGTTGATGGAGTGGCTTTGTGTGGTAGGTGACCTATAGGGGCCAGTAGCTCAGCCTCCCCAATCACCTGAGGTGGACGCCTTTGGTACACCCCTTTGTGAGCTGAGTGCAAAGTCTTGGTGTAGTTAAGCCTTGATTGCTGTTGGTACACTGGGAGAAATTGACCTCCAGGCCAATTGGCTGTGAGGACCCGCTGTGTCTATAATGGAAGAACTGCTGAGCTAGAGACATGCTTATGGTGCAGGACTTGTTTCAGTGGGGCTTTGGTGCTCACTGAGTCTGCCTCTTGAATGTGTCACTTATGGATGTGAGGAGTTGAAATCTGGTGTCTCACACTGACCACTAGGTACACTGGCTTCTGGATCTCCAATGGGGTGCAGGTTAGCTACTGTCTGAGGCCACCCATCAGGCGCTACAGCGAGAACTACAGTTTTCTCCTCTTTGCTTGGGGTTTGGAGGTTTTGGAGCTGTCTGACCCAGGCTGCAAGTTTGCTAGGTTAAGCTGCGATAGGGCAGGCCATTCATATACTAAAGCTGCTGCTTGGAGCTTGGGTGGGTTTGTAGATTGTGTGGGGCGGGGTCTCAGGGCGTGACTAGGCTAGGGCGTGGCAAACAGCGATGGCTGCCAGTGAGCAGGCTCTGCATCTCCCGCCGCGTCCCGGCATCCCGTGCCTCAGCACAGTAAACAATTATTCCTGCGCAGCCCTGCAAGCAAGTCACCCCCACTTTCCGACCGGACAGCAGACAGTCCAGCTCCTTCCCGTAGGAGTTTGGGTCCCCCGGGTCTCCCCAGAAACTGGAGTTCGGAGTAGCATGAGCTTGTCTCCCTTCGGGTTGAAAAAAGCAGCGCTCCCAGTCGCCCGTCGCCAGCCCGATTCACGCGCCTCCGTACCTCAGCTTTTCAGCGCTTGTGCACGTCTCAATGCTCCTTTCTCTTTCCTTCTAGTTGTAGAACTTCCACTCAGCCAGCTTTCCCGTGGTTCTGGGTGATAGACGTTTTGTCTTTTTGTTGTAGTTTTGAAATTGTTGTGCGAGGCAGCTGTTTAGGTGTTTACCTATGCCGCCATCTTGGATCCTCTCCGAAGGATCTTCTTAAAATGTAAATCCTATCAGGTCTCTGCCCTGCTTAAAGCTTCACTTGCCTTTTGACCCCCTACCTATAGCCTCATCTCCTCTCTAGCACCATCCTCTCCCTAGACTGGCCTGCTTCA
This sequence comes from Plecotus auritus, assembly GCF_963455305.1. Lineage (NCBI taxonomy): Eukaryota > Metazoa > Chordata > Mammalia > Chiroptera > Vespertilionidae > Plecotus > Plecotus auritus. Next base: position 64,190,615 of record NC_137774.1, on the reverse strand, counting down.
GTTTCTTGGGCCCTTCCCTACACTGGGCCTTCATGCAGTTTGCTCCTTCTCCCCAGAATGTACTCGCTCCAATTGTCATGTGACTCACATCTTCTCATTCTTTAGGTCTCAGGTCCAGTGACTTCTTCAGAGTCGCTGCCTTTGGCAACCACCCTTTCCCCAGTTATTCTTCATCTCAGTCCCATCGTTGTCTTCATAGCTCATGTCATAGTCTATGAGTCAGGAGGGAGCTCCCTTAAAAAAAAATGAACCATAAGCTGAGACTAAAAGGGATGGTGGGACGTAACTTCCAAACCACTTTAATTTCTGAGTAACCCAAAGCTGCTGGGTTGGCTTCAGAGTAGAGGAAAAGATCCCATAGATTCAATGAGATTTCCGCTCCTTTTGAGATGAAGACAGCATGCAACAGTCCAGGAGTTTTTCTTCTCCATTTGCAAAGCTACAGGGAGACTTTTCACAAGACCTGACAAGTAGGAGAATTTGCACCTTCCAGAGGACAGGTGTATGGTTCAACATCTAATCCAAGCTTACCTGAGGCTTCAGCCTCCACCTCAAAAACCGGGAAGTCGTGGTCCTGATGCTGATATCAGACTGTGCTCTAATTCAAGGGACATCACAGAGGATCCTGAATAAATGGCCAGCCCCACAGTAATAAAAATGATGTGTATTTTACAATATCCCTATCTTATTCATAATAAGATTTCTCTCTCTCAAGTTATTTGTATCGTCTTATAAGCTTAATAAACTTATATCATTCATGTATATAATGTGCAGATAGCTTTTGTATATAGATTTCCCCCAAAAAAAAACAACCACCAAGAATTATACTTCCTAGTCATTTTTACTGTGACACAGTTGGAATGTTTTGTCCCATTTTATTGATAAGAAAGTGAAGACATAAAAAATAGCAAAATTGAAAATGTGAGAAAGTCCAATAAGAGACAGAAAGGTTGTCTGCCTGGCATGGGAATCATTCTGAGCCTGGAGGAATTCTGGGTCATAATCTCAGTTCACAAAATTATCCTTGCTTAAATAAATTTCAAAAGTGGGGAAGAGGGGGAATAATGGCGGCGGAATAGACAGACGTGTTCTGAGCCTTGTCCCGGAGCAGAAAGAAAGAACAGCTGAGGGTCGCACAAGGAGTGTTTGTTGGCTGGTTGGGAGACAGCTGAATTCCAGAAGGAGGCAGGGGACTGCTGAACGGGGTTCCCCTGACCTGGCAGCACCCACTGCGGCTGGGTCCCCTCCCGGAGCTGCGGGCTTGGACGCGGAGTCTGCACCATCTTGATCCGGAAAGTGGAGCTTATCTGAGGCCTGAGAATCCACAACTGCGGCACCCCAGGAACAGCTGCGAGCCCCAGAACAACGCTCCCCAACTGGCGCAAGCACACGGGTTCAGAGGCGCTCTACACTCCACCACGGAAAGGTCAGATTTCGCCTGGGATAAGGTGAGGTCTCTGGTCCCGGCGGGAGAGAGGAACGCGCGTTTCGCGGGAGCTGGAGGACCAGGGAAGTCTGTGCCTAGAAAAATCCGTGGCTGTAGGGGCTGGCGTGATCTGTGATTGTGGAAAGGGGTCCTCAGAGCTGCTAAGAGAAGGGCACTCTAAAAAGCAACCCATTTTGATCTGAAGTGCAGGGACACCCTAAGAATTTCAGGCAGTCCAGACTTACGCGCAGCCCCTGCGCTCCCTGGGTGCCTGGGTTTACGCGCAGCCACGGAGTGCGCACACTTGGGCTTTTTCCTCTTGAAATTCTTGCTTCTGATTACTAAGCCCAATACATAGGATCACCCAGTTGGGGACACCCTGGGAGACTGCAGGGGAAGGTTGTTTTTCTGGAACCCGGGGATCGGAGCGGGGAGTGAACATCAGAGAGTCAGCTCTGAGGCAGACCACTCCCACAGGCCGGTGGGAAAGAGTGCCACAGAGAAAGAAGGCTCTAACACTGCCTAGAGAGGCCATAGATAGACCCAGAAGTCAATCCAGAAACACTACCACCCAGGGGCTGAATCACAAATTGACTCTTGTGTAATCAAAAATAAAGGAATACGAGAAATTAAGACACACCGCCTGCTTAAAATCAGGACTGGCTTACAACACCGAAGAGCAGTGGATCGCAGGGAACTGCAATACTGTCTGGACTGAGAAACAGGCGTGCCAAACAGAAAAACAGAGGAAGTGAATGACCTTCACTACTTCACATTTTATTTTTACCTTTTATTTTTTTATTTTTTTTATTTATTTTTTTATTTTCATTTTTTGCATCTTTTAATCAAGAAACTTTTTTTTTCTTTTTTCATCACTTGATTTTACCTTTTTAATGATTACATTTTTATTTTCAATCCGTATTATTACTACTGCTATTTTATTTTATTTTATTTTATTTTTTTAAATGTCATTTTACTTTCTCTTCATTTTATTTTGGGATTAGGGTTCTACATTCTATTTTTATCTTTCCTTTAGCATCGTTTTACTCTATCTCAACTCTACCTTTAGGCCATCACTATCTTCCTAACCTCCCCCTTTTCAGTGTCCTGTTTATCTTACCCTTTTACTGCTTTAGATTTTCCCTATTCTTTCTGTTTACCCCTTGTTAAAATTTCACCCTACTTACATATCTAATCTCCAATCCCCTGCTCCAAGTCCACATACACCTCTCCCTTCACTGTCTGAGCTATCCATAAACTTGTCCTTCTCTCTGTCCTTTTGTTGTTGTTTGCTTGAATGTAGATTATACCCAATTTTTATGCTTTTTTGTGAGATTGTTTTGCTTATTCTTCTTTTGTTTATTTTTTTGTTTGTTTTGTGCTTCAGCTTTCCCTTGCCTCACTCCGTATTAGTTGGTGTTGTAGTTTGTACTAATCCCCAGGCACTTGTTGCTGGCATTTGCTGGGATTAGTGATTGTTCTATTGGAGTTTTATCCCCAATATATATAGTCTGTTCCCCTTTCTCTCTTAGTCACTTTCTTGTCTCTCTTACTTTTTTTTTTTTCTTTTCCTCTTTACTTTCCCTTTTCCCAATTTCATTTTCACACTCCTTTTTTCTTTTTTTCTTTCTTTCTTTCTTTTTTCCTCTTCTTCTTTCTCTCCTATCACCTAATTTGCCCTTCTCTGGTGGTCACCTTTATTGGAGGTTATTAATATCGTGAATACATTTCTGTTCAGTGCCTTGTGAGTTGTACCTGGTAGTGCTGTATTTTGTGCCTTTAAATCAACCCAGGAGAGAGAGAACTACATAACCAGACACCCAGAGAAGAGAGACCATGGGGAGACAAAGAAGCAGCCCGCATATGAAAGAAAAGCAGGCATCACCAGAAAAGGAAGTAAACGAAATGGAGGCAAGCAACCTTCCAGAAAAAGAATTCAGAGAAATGGTCATAAGGTGGCTGAAAAGAATGGAAGACAAATTCGACAATATGAGCAAGAACCAAGAGGAAATGAAGAAGAACCAAGAAGAAATGAAAAATGACATCGCTGCTGTAAAGAACTCAATAGAAAGCATCAAGAGTAGACTAGAAGAAGCAGAGGACCGTATCAGTGAGCTAGAAGATAAGATGGAAAAAAATACCCAAGAAAAGCAACTTCTAGAAAAAAAAATTAAAAGGCAGGAGGAGAGTCTAAGGGAACTTTGGGACAACACGAAACAAAACAACATCCGCATAATAGGGGTTCCAGAAGGAAAGGAAGCTGATCAAGGAATAGAAAACCTCTTTGAAGAAATAATGACAGAAAATTTCCCAGATATAGGGAAGAAAAAACCCACACAAATCCAAGAAGCTCACAGAGTCCCAAGCAAAATGAACCCCAAAAGACCGACGCCAAGGCACATTATAATTAAATTGGCAAACACCAACGACAAAGTAAGAATCTTAAAAGCAGCAAGAGAGAGACAGAAAGTTACATACAAAGGAACCCCCATCAGACTAGCAACTGATTTCTCAACAGAAACTCATCAGGCCAGAAGGGAATGGAATGAAATATACAAAGTCATGCAAAGGAAGGGGCTGAATCCAAGAATACTGTACCCAGCAAGGCTGTCAATCAAAATTGAAGGTGAAATCAGGAGCTTCACAGACAAAAAAGGACTAAGGGAATTTATTACCACCAAACCAGCAATGCAAGAAATGCTAAAGGGTCTGCTGTAAAAAAAAAAGAAAGAAAGAAACAGGAAGCGAAGAAGTAACACAGGGGTAAAGAATAGGAATGGCGACAAATAAGTACCTATCAATAATAACTTTAAATGTAAATGGATTAAATGCCCCAATCAAAAGACATAGGGTAACGGATTGGATAAGAAAACACGACCCATATATCTGCTGTCTACAAGAAACCCACCTCAGAAAAAAAGACGCACACAGACTGAGGGTGAAGGGATGGAAAAAGGTTTTCCAGGCAAATGGAACTGAAAAAAAAGCCGGGGTAGCAATACTTATTTCTGACAAATTAGATCTCAAACTGAAGGACATAACAAGAGATAAGGAAGGCCATTTCATAATACTAAAGGGAGCAATCCAACAAGAAGAAATAACTCTGGTAAACATATATGCACCCAATACAGGAGCACCCAAATACATAAAAAAACTCCTGGAGGATATCAAGGGAGAGATTGACAGCAATACAATCATAGTAGGAGACTTTAATACCCCACTATCACCACTGGACAAATCCTCTAAACAAAACATCAGCAAAGAAACATCAATCCTAAATGACTCACTAGACCAGATGGAATTAATTGACATCTTCAGAACATTTCACCCCAAAGCCACAGAATATACATTCTTCTCAAGTGCACATGGGTCATTTTCAAAGATAGACCATATGTTGGGACATAGGCAAAGTCTCTTCAAATTCAAGAAGATAGAAATCATATCAAGCATCTTCTCAGACCACAGTGGCATAAAACTGGAAATCAACTACAATAAAAACAACCCAAAGAAATCAAACACATGGAGACTAAACAGCATGCTATTAAACCATGACTGGGTTACCAGAGAGATCAAAGAAGAAATAAAAAACATCATGACAACAAATGACAATGAAAACACTACAATCCAAAATCTATGGGACACAGCGAAAGCAGTCTTGAGAGGGAAGTTCATAGCTCTACAAGCCTACTGCAAAAAACAAGAAACAGGGGTAATAAATTACCTAACCCAACAACTCAAAGAGTTAGAAAAAGAGCAACAAGAAAAGCCCAGTGTAAGCAGAAGGAAGGAAATAATAAAGATCAGAGCACAGATAAACGACACAGAGACCAAAGAAACAATACAAAAGATCAACAAAACCAAGAGCTGGTTCTTTGAAAGGATAAACAAGATTGATGAACCTCTAGCCAGGCTCACCAAGAAGCAAAGAGAGAGGACCCAAATAAACAAGATCAGAAATGAAAGAGGTGAAATAACAACAGATCCCGCCGAAATACAAAGGATTGTTAAAAAATACTACGAACAACTCTATTCCAACAAACTGGACAACCTGGAGGAAATGGACATATTCCTAGAAAAATATAACCTTCCAAAACTCAATCAGGAAGAATCTAAACAGCTCAACATGCCAGTAACTATGGAAGAAATTGAAGCAGTCATCAAAGAGCTTCCGGCAAACAAAAGCCCGGGGCCAGACGGCTTCACAGGAGAGTTCTACCAAACATTCAAGGAAGAACTAAAACCTATCCTCCTCAGACTATTCCAAAAAATTCAAGAGGAAGGAACACTTCCAAGCTCCTTCTATGAAGCCAGCATCACCCTCATACCAAAACCAGATAAAGACAACACAATGAAGGAGAATTACAGGCCAATATCCCTCATGAATGTAGATGCCAAAATCCTCAATAAAATTCTAGCAAATCGGATCCAGCAGTACATCAGAAAGATCATACACCATGACCAAGTAGGATTTATCCCAGGAATGCAAGGATGGTTCAATATCCGCAAATCAATAAATGTGATACATCACATAAACAAATTGAGAGATAAAAATCACATAGTCATATCAATTGATGCAGAAAAAGCATTTGACAAAATCCAACACCCTTTCTTGATAAAAACTCTCAACAAGGTGGGAATAGAAGGATCATACCTCAACATAATAAAAGCTATATATGATAAACCCACAGCTAACATTATACTCAATGGGCAAAAACTAAAACCATTTCCCCTAAGAACAGGAACAAGACAGGGATGCCCACTCTCACCACTCCTGTTTGACATAGTACTGGAAGTATTAGCCACTGCAATTAGACAAGAAGAAGAAATAAAAGGCATCCAAATTGGAAAAGAAGAAGTAAAGCTGTCCTTATTTGCAGATGACATGATATTGTACATAAAAAACCCGAAAGACTCCATCAAAAAACTAACAGACTTAATAAATGAATTCGGCAATGTAGCAGGATATAAAATTAACAACAAGAAATCTATGGCATTTCTATACACCAACAATGAACTTACAGAAAGAGAGACTAAAAAAGCAATCCCATTTTCCATCGCACCAAAAAAATTAAGATACTTAGGAATAAACCTAACCAAGGAGGTAAAAGACCTATATGCGGAAAACTACAGGACCCTGAAAAAAGAGATAGAGGAAGATATAAACAGATGGAAGAACATACCATGTTCATGGATTGGTAGAATCAACATCATTAAAATGTCCATACTACCCAAAGCAATCTATAGATTCAATGCACTCCCCATTAAAATACCAACGGCGTATTTCACAGACCTAGAAAGAACTCTCCAAAAATTCATCTGGAATAAAAAAAGACCCCGAATAGCCACAGCAATCCTGAGAAAGAAGAATAAAGTAGGAGGGATCTCAATACCAGATTTCAAGCTGTATTACAAAGCCACTGTCCTCAAAACAGCCTGGTACTGGCACAAGAACAGACATATAGATCAATGGAACAGAATAGAGAATCCAGATATCGACCCAAACCAATATGCGCATTTAATATTTGACAAAGGAGGCATGAGCATTCAATGGAGTCAAGACAGTCTCTTTAATAAATGGTGTTGGGAAAATTGGAAAGATACATGCAAAAAAATGAAACTAGATCACCAACTTACACCATACACAAAAATAAACTCAAAATGGGTACAGGATTTAAATATAAGACGGGAAACCATAAAAATACTAGAGGAATCCACAGGCAGCAAAATCTCAGACATATGCCAAAAGAACTTTTTCAGTGATACTGCCCCTAGGGCAATGGAAGCCAAACAGAAAATAAACAAATGGGACTACATCAAAATAAAAAGCTTTTGCACAGCAAAAGAAACCATCAACAAAACAACAAGAAACCCCACTGTATGGGAGAACATATTTGCAAATGGTATCACTGATAAAGGTTTAATTTCCAACATCTACAGGCAGCTTATACAACTTAATAAAAGGAAGATAAAGGATCCAATAAAAAAATGGGCAACGGACCTAAATAGAATCTTCTCGAAAGAAGACAGAAGGAAGGCCAAGAGACACATGAAAACATGCTCAAAGTCACTAATTATCCGAGAGATGCAAATCAAAACAACAATGCGATACCATCTCACACCTGTCAGAATGGCTATCATCAACAAATCAACAAACGACAAGTGTTGGCGAGGATGCGGAGAAAAAGGAACCCTCGTGCACTGCTGGTGGGAATGCAGACTGGTGCAGCCACTGTGGAGAACAGTATGGAGTTTCCTCAAAAAACTGAAAATGGAACTCCCATTTGACCCAGTAATCCCACTCCTAGGAATATATCCTAAGAAACCAGAAACACCAATCAGAAAGGATATATGCACCCCTATGTTCATAGCAGCACAATTTACAATAGCTAAGATTTGGAAACAGCCTAGGTGCCCATCAGCAGATGACTGGATCAGAAAACTATGGTACATCTACACAATGGAATACTATGCTGCCGTAAAAAAGAAGGAATTACTACCATTTGTAGGCACTTGGATGGAATTAGAGAACATTATGCTAAGTGAAATAAGCCAGTCAATGAAAGAAAAATACCACATGATCCCACTCATTTGGGGATAATGAAAAACATTATAAACTGATGAACAAAAAGATAGTTACAGAGGCAGTAAAGCATCAAACAGACTGTCAAATTACAGTGGTAAGGTTAGGGAGAGGTGGGGGAAATAAGAGATCAACTGAAGGACTTATATGCATGTATATAAGACTAACCAACGGATGCAAAACATTGGGGGGTGAGGGCATGTATGGGAGTGGGGTGGGGGGGGCAATGGTAAGATATGTACACATATAATACCTTAATAAAAATTTGAAAAAAAAAAAAATAAATAAAAAAAAAAATAAAAAAATTTGTATCACTTAAAAAAAAAAAAAAAAAAGTGGGGAAGAGCTTACAGTTCAACATGGCAGCCAGAGTACCTCCCACGCCCTGTTCCTTCCAAGGGCTTGGCAGAGAGGACGCGCCCCAAAAATACACTCTGTAATGGCTTAGCGAGAGTGGGAAAATTCAAGACAATAAAGGAACATAATGTTTCTGGCAACAAGTAAAAGAGCAACTAGGAACTCCAGGCTTAAAAATTACAAGGAAATCGTGGTCTAAATATGAAAGTAAGTAAATGTGGCATGATTATAAGCAACTGATGTAAAACTATAAAAATCTTTTCACCTAATGCTTTTGACCTTCTTATTTGAATGAGCCAAAGGCTGTGACTTTAAGCCTGTGGAAAAGAAAACGTAATCCTAATGCAACCCTTGGTCCAAGCGTGGGTGATAATTACATCGTTGTAATAGCAAGAACGCTGGTGTGTATTCAACTTTCAGTATCAACCTATTGGCAAGGAACAACTTAACCATCTTTGAAGAACAGAATGTAGCTGTTAACCATCTTAGCAATGTGAGATACAAGGGTGGGAGCAGAAAAGGGGAGAGAGAAGGGCAAGTTGAGGCAGAAGGAGAAAAGAAAGGAAACACTAATGTCCCAATCACACAAAGGATGTAGGAAAATAACATTGATAAGTAAATGGTAGGATAGAAATAGCCTTTAAACCATATTATATAAAGTTACAAAGGTAACTTTTAAAGAACTAAAAACAAATGTACCAGCCCCTGAAAGAAGGACAGAGGGATTATGTTCATGTACCCAAACCCTCATCTTTCATAGAAAAGAAAAAATAAAAATTGCCTGCAGTAGATAAATAAACCAAAAACTCGAGCTGTATGTATATAATCTAGAATTTTGGTGGCAATGAACAGAAACGGTTTAAAGGAAGCTGCCCCTGGAGAGAGGACTGCAGGGGAGGTGGAAGTCTGTTGCTTTTTGTCGATAGCGCCTCTGTATTATATAACGTGTTACCATGTATATCTTGATAAAATTTTTTAATTTTAATAGATAAAATTCTGGAAATAGGTTCTCTAAATCAATGACAATGTTATGACAGTGCCTTCTGGTGGTGTTTAGAAAAGCCGACCTGATTTAACCGTGCCCTGGGGAGCAATGGTGTCCTCCACAATTCAATTCTGCAAACAGTTATTGAGAAAATAGATTCTCTGCGACAGGACCTCTGCTAAGCCATGAAAGGGATAAAAAGATAAATTAGACATGGTTCCTGCTTCCAGCAGCTTACAGGAAAGAAAGAGAAAGACATGAATGCACAAGATAAGGCAGAATATACTAAAGGCATATAGTTCCATCAGAACCAGTCAGGGGAGAAGGGAGGCTGGCAATGGGATTTAATCTGAGGCAATGAGGAAGCATAGCTGATGCTGTCAGTTCCCACACTCTTAGCTCTCTCTGTGCCAGTGTATATGGACAGCATCCTATTCAAACACCTGCAACACTTCGTTCATGTAAGGGTAAAGAGGGCCTCAAAAGAAATACCATTGTCTTGAGTAGCCCTGGACCATGGCGTCTCCTGACCATCGGCAGATGTATTTATAGAGAAATCCCACAGGATTACAGTCTTTGTAAATAAAGTAACTTCTGAGTTGAGGCCGTGAACTATGGGTAAACTTTGGGCAAGCAATGATCAAGCAGAAGGTCATTGCAAACAGAAAGCATAGTCAGAGCAGGGACGGGAAGGCAAGCACAGGTGTGTTTCTCTGTGGAATTTCCCATGGCCTCTGAACGTCTCTCTTGAAGAATTCGTCTCTCATTCATCATTATTTGGTTTATGTCTGTCTTCCCTATTTGGGAAGCTAATGAAACTAAGAATTAACTTATTTATTAATTACATCTCTCATAATACCCAACATCTAGGAGATGTTCAACAAGTTGATGAAGTGAGAAATCCCAAGATGATCAGAGGAGACAGGGTGGCAGCTCAGTGCACGGCCTGCTCCTCGCCCTGACAGCTCTCTCCCTATCTGGCATCTTCTAAGAGGCCCCTCCTCTGTGAACTGTTGTCTTTGGTAATTTCTCCTTGCACCAACCCCTTCTCCTCACAGGTTTCTATTTGCACTGCACCATTTCTTGCTTCCCACCCATCTCTTCACATTTCATGTACCAGACTCTCCTTGGATTCTGGGCTCACTTGTAATCTGGACTCAGATTTGCCCATTCGATTAAAAACATATTAACTGAATGCTTATTGTGTACCAGGCACTGAAACATAATGAAGAATTACATGGACGTAAGGTCTGCCCTCTCTGGACTTACATTACCCTGCGGTAAGCAGATAATCGTGCTCAAGAAATATTACAGACTGTGTTTGAGCGATAGGAAGGAAATGAAAAAGATGTTAGGTGGAATAATAGGCGATCTAAATTAGTCCAGTGTTGGAGGGGAAGCGAGGGAGTTAGAAAAGACTTTTCTGTCGAAGTGACATTTAAGCTGGGATCTGGAAATAAAAATAGGAGTTAGTCAGGTAAAGGGGAAATATTGGCTAGATAAGACTGGAGAAATTGGGCCAAATCATTAAATCATTCAGATCCTTACGGACTATATTAAGTTTTGCTGTAGTGATAAAAGTCAATGGCCTACAACAGCATTCTATTTTACACTCGTGTTATATGTCTGTCATGGGTCTTGTCTCCATGTTGTCTTCATGCCTGATGGATCAGCCTTCATCTGGGCCAATGCCAATCTTATACAGGAGGGAAAAGAGAGAAATGAGGAGCCATATATCTCAGTACTTCTGCTTAGAAATAACACACATCACTTTGGCCCACATTCCGTTAGCTTTTGTGTTCAACAAAATAGGAAAATATAATCCTCCTGCATGGGGGAATAGGAGGAGGGGAGTCCCTGCAAGTCACATGATCAAGCCCAACATCAGGAAGGGGGGGAAGTAGAATCCTCTGCTAGGGAGGGAAAGTAAATATTTTGAGCTTACAATTTTCTACATTTGCTTATTCTAAGACCATTAAAAAGCCATTAAAGTCTTTAGCAGTGATAAGAGTCATAATTTTTAATATATTTTTGATTTTAGAAAGGAAGGGGAAGGAATAGAGACATAGAGACATCAAAGAGAGAGAGAGACATCCATTGGCTGCTTCCTGCATGCCCCCTACCAGGCATGTGCCTGGACCAGAAGTCAAATCAGGGAGCTTTTGATTCATGGGTCAGTGCTCAACCACTGAGCCACACTGGCCAAGCAAGAGTCATAATTCTCAATAGGTCGTCTGGCTACAGTATGGAGAATGGTTTGAAGAAAGTCACAGTGGATGCTGGTTAGTTTTCATGTGCTAAAGGTGAGAGAAAATGGTGAATTGGACTAGGGTGATGGCAGTGGAAATAGAAGGAATAGGTAATATTTTTATGAGATGGAATTTACAAAACCTAGTAATTTGTTAGTATGGATAGTAAGGAATAGAGAGGAATAAAAAAATGATGCCCAGATTTGATTCTCTACCCTCACATCACAATTCCCCACTCACTCCTAGCCACCCTCTTCTTTTACTAAATACTCCATTTTCCTCTCCATTTCAAATCCTGCCACTATCCCAAGTGACTTCAGTACCATTTGAGCCACCCATCCACTACTGCTCCCCAAATATTTTACCTTCTCAACTCTATGGCCTTCACCTCTACCCCTCTTCAGCCCTCCTCTCTCATAATCATACCCTGGACCATGTAGTCGTCCCACAGGAAATGCCAGGCCTCTGACATCTTACATGAGTTTCTCTTTGGCAACAGATGATAATCTGCTTTTTAACTTTCTCACCTCCCTGGGAAAGCGCCAACCCTGGGTGCGCCCAGCCTTGGCCTCCCCTCATCTTCACATGCTGTGAACTCTTGTGGAGGAAATCTCGGCACGAAGAAGCGAATTTGTGCAAGGGTTGGTCTGAAAGCTCACTGGGCCCTTTATACCGTTCTGAATACCGTCTAGGCTTCCATTTCTGTGGTTGTTTCAGGGGCTTCGTCTCCGAGCCTTTCTTATCCACCTACCCTCTGCTCACCCTGAGGTTAAGACCAGCACCTTCTTTCCCAGAGAAAGTAGGAATTCCACAAGCCCCGCCCCCGCCACTCCCAGAGGTCCTTCAAAGGGAGGCTGCCCTTGGCGGTCCTGAGTTCTGGTCTGGCTGAGACTGCATCCCACAGCCCACCCTCTGTGCAGGCATGCTTGGGCCAGCCAAGGCCTGGCCAGTAACCAGAATCTGCACGCCTGGCTGGGAACGTCTCCAACCTGATGTGTTCCTGAGTGTGGAGCTGAGGAACTGAAGCAGCTAAACAAAAGTCAGCTGGGCAGCCAGCATTATCTCTGTGTAGGCAAAAATTGTACCGAGCAGACATAAAACAGTAACAGAAGAGGCGGTCAGCGGAGAAAGGACAGCAGCGCAGGGACAGGGCAAAGGTGGCATTCTCCACCGCCCACCAGAGTCTTGGTTCCCGGCTCAGAGCTCTGCGAGGCCCGCCTCTCCCTTGTACTCTTCTGCGGAGGAGGAGATACGTGCCTAATCACATTGCCTCCTCCTTTTCTCTACATAATACAACCCTGACTTGGTGTGAGGGACAATGTGCCCCAATTAAATATACTTGCTTCTCCAAACCCTCTTGCAGGTGGAATGGCTTGTGTCCCAGCCTGGCCAATGGGATATAATGATAGACCACTGCAGGGGCCGCTAGGGGGGAAAAATGAGAGCTTTAGTTGACATGTCCCTTTTGCCCTTCCTTCCTGCCAAGAAAGTAAACATCACGCGGCCACGAGGCTAAAGCTACCCTTGGAGTTCCGAGGCGGGGGAGGGGTGGCTGGAAAGAGCTTCAGTTCCTTACCATTTCCTTAGTAGCCCTAACACCGGACCTGCCTACCTGTAGGTTTCAGTATTGAGCCATGTAAGATTCTCTTAGGCTAAGCACCTCTCCTTGATTTCTGTGTGCAGTTCGAACTGACACCCGCTTGAGCAAGCTTGAGTGGATCTCCGTTCTTACCACCAGAACAGCCACACCTGGCCAAACCCCGACAGGGTCTCTCCAACATCTGCCCCCTCGCTGCGTGCGCATCATCACAGTGCTTTCCTCCTGGAGAGGCCCTGCTCCCCAACAGCTCCCTGAACCTTCTAGAATTGGGCCTCCTTCTCAAGACCCTGCCCATCACTCACCTCTGCCCCGACCTACAGCCTCGGTCGGTGCTGCCATTTAAATAAACTCTGTCCTTAATCTCTCTCCTTTTTGTCACCGCATGTATTTCTTACTTTCACAGTCCTACAGGAATGATCTTCACTCCCATTCCATCCTTTTTCATCCACTCCTTAAAAACAATTTCATCCCCAACACGTCTCTGGAAACACTGTTCTTAAAAAGCACCTTTATTAGCAATCTATAGTTTCAATGCACTCCCCATTAAAATACCAACAGCATATTTCACAAACCTAGAACGAATTTTCCAAATATTCATCTGGAATAAAAAAAGACCCCGAATAGCTGCAGCAATCCTGAGAAAGAAGAACAAAGTAGGTGGGATCTCAATACCAGATATCAAGCTGTATTACAGAGCCACTGTTCTCAAAACAGCCTGGTACTGGCACAAGAACAGACATATAGAACAATGGAATAGAATAGAGAACCCAGAAATCGACCCAAAGCACTATGCCCAATTAATATTCGATAAAGGAGTCATGAACATACAATGGAATCAAGACAATCTCTTCAATAAATGGTGTTGGGAAAATTGGACAGATACATGCAAAAAAATGAAACTAGACCACCAACTTACACCATACACAAAAATAAACTCAAAATGGATACAGGACTTAAACATAAGATGGGAAACCATAAAAATACTAGAGGAATCCACAGGCAGCAAAATCTCAGACATATGCTGAAGGAACTTCTTCACTGATACTGCTCCTAGGGCAATGAAAAATGAAGAGAAAATAAACAAATGGGACTACATCAAAATAAAAAGCTTTTGCACAGCAAAAGAAACCATCAACAAAACAAGAAAGCCCACTGCATGGGAGAACATATTTGCCTATGTTATCTCCAATAAGGGTTTAATCTCCAACATCTACAGGGAACTCATACAACTTAACAAAAGGAAGATAAACAACCCAATCAAAAAATGAGCAACGGACCTAAATAGATACTTTTCGAAAGAAGACAGAAGGCCAAGAGACATATGAAAACATGCTCAAAGTCATTAATTATCCGAGAGATGCAAATCAAAACGACAATGCGGTACCATCTCACACCTATCAGAATGGCTATCATGAACAAATCAACAAATGACAAGTGCTGGCAAGGATGTGGAGAAAAAAGAACCCTCGTGCACTGCTGGTGGGAATGCAGACTGGTGCAGCCACTGTGGAGAACAGTATGGAGTTTCCTCAAAAAATTAAAAATGGAACTCCCATTTGACCCAGTAATACCACTTCTAGGAATATATCCCAAGAAACTAGAAACACCAATCAGAAAGGATATATGCACCCCTATGTTCATAGCAGCAAAATTCACCATAGCTAAGATTTGGAAACAGCCTAAGTGCCCATCAGCAGATAAGTGGATTAAAAAGCTGTGGTACATCTACACAATGGAATACTACGCTGTGCTAAAAAAGAAGGAATTCTTACCATTTGTAACAACATGGATGGAACTGGAGAGCATGATGCTAAGTGAAATAAGCCAGTCAGAGAAAGATAAATATCACATGATCTCACTCATTTATGGAATATAATGAACAACATAAACTGATGAACAAAAACAGATCCAGAGACAGAGAAGCATCTATCAGACCGTCAAACCTCAGAGGGAAGGTAGGGGAGGGTGAGAGTAAGGGGGAGAGATCAACCAAAGGACTTGTATGCATGCATATAAGCTTAACCAGTGGACACTGACAACAGCAGGGTGAGTGCATAAGTGGGGAGGTTTGGGGGGAGGAGTAAGGATACATATGTAATACCTTAATCAATAAAGAATTTTAAAAAAGGAAAAAATAAAGAAAATCTTGACTTCTAAGATTCTAAAGATTAAATGAAAATAAATAAATAAATAAATAGCAGCTTTATTGAAGTATAATTGATAGACAAAAACTGTACATATTTACTGTGCACAACCTGATGGGTTTGGACATGTGTATACACCCATGGAACCATCTCCACAGTCAAGATCACATATCCATCACCTCCCAAAGTTTCCTCGTGCTCCCTTTTGTCTTTTGATTTTTGTGTTGCTTTTGTGCGTGTGTGCGTGCATGCATGAGCACTAAACATGAGGTCTACCCTCTGAACAAGTGTTTAAGTGCACAGAAAGCATCGTTGACTACAGGCACTGTGCTGAACTAATTCCCCTTGCATTTTTCAAAAAACTCTTGTTGACATCTCCAAGGACGCAGCACACTGCACACCCAGCTACCTAACCTCCCTGCGGTTCACAGAAGATGCCATGTGTCTCTCACCTCTGGGCCTGGGCATGGGCCATACCTGGCATGACTTCTCATTCTATTCCCACCTCCCCTCTGCATTTACCTGGCTCTCTTGTACATGCCTTTCGGCCGCAACTCAGATACCAACTTTTCCTAGAAGCTTTCCCTAAAACACCTCCATCCCTTTGATCCCAGTTAAGTTCTCTGTGCCTCAGTTGCCTTTACTAAAGAATGGGGATGTGAACAGTATTCACCTACGACAGTGGTCGGCAAACTGCGGCTCTGTTGACTAATGAGTTTGCCGACCACTGACCTACGAGAATGTCATTAAATTAAATGAGTTAATGTCTTTAAACACTTAGAACACTTGCCTAGCACATGGAAGCACTATATAAGTGTTTATCCAATGAGTAAGTAAACAACTCACTCCTGCCGATCATAACATTGTCTCCCTCTCTAGTGTAAGTGGTTCTCAAGTCTGATTTACAGTAGAATCACCTGAGAAGCTTTAAAAAATTCTAATCTTTAAACCACATCCAGACCAATTATGTCAGTATCTCTAAGCATGGTGCTGGGCTAAGTATTCTTAACACATACATGTGCACATCCAGACACACACATACACACACACACACTTATCCCCTCACTTCATGTCATCACATAGGCACTGTGTCCCCTCACTTCATGCATCACACAGGCACTGTGTCCCCTCACTTCATGCATCACACAGGCACTGTGTCCCCTCACTTCATGCATCACACAGGCACTGTGTCCCCTCACTTCATGCATCACACAGGCACTGTGTCCCCTCACTTCATGCATCACACAGGCACTGTGTCCCCTCACTTCATGCATCACAAAGGCACTGTGTCCCCTCACTTCATGCATCATACAGGCACTGTACCCCCTCACTTCATCTCATCACATAGGCACTGTGTCACCTCACTTTATCCCAAGAAGGGTGAGTACAGTACAAGACGATATTTTGAAGGACAGAGAAACCACATTCACACAACTTTATTACAGTATATTACCATATCATTTTATTTTATTACTAGAGGCCCAGTGCACGAAATTCGTGCATGGGGGAGGGGGGTGTCCCTCAGCCCAGCCTGCACCCTCTCCAATCTGGGACCCCTTGAGGGATGTCTGACTGCCCGTTTAGGTCCGATCCCAGTGGGATCGGACCTAAACGGGCAGTCGGACATCCCTCTCACAATCCAGGACTGCTGGCTCCCAACTGCTCGCCTGCCTGCCTTCCTGATTGCCCCTAACCGCTTCTGCCTGCCAGCCTGATCACCCCCTAGCCACTCCCCTGCCAGCCTGATTGATGCCTAACTGCTGCCCTGCCAGCCTGTTTGCCCCTAACTGCCCTCCCCTACAGGCCTGGTCACCCCTAACTGCCCTCCCCTGCAGGCCTGGTCACCCCTAACTGCCCTCCCCTGCAGGCCTGGTCCCCCCCCCCAACTGCTCTACCCTGCAGGCCTGGGTCCCCCCCAACTGCCCTCCCCTGCAGGCCTAGTCACCCCTAACTGCCCTCCCCTGCAGGCCTGGTCCCCCCCAACTGCTCTTCCCTGCAGGCCTGGGTCCCTCCCAACTGCCTTTCCCTGCAGGCCTGGTCGCCCCCAACTTCCCTCCTCTGCCAGCTTGGTCACCCCTAACTGCCTCCCCTGCAGGCTTGATCGCCCCCAACTGCTCTCCCTTGCAGGCCTGGTCCCTCCCAACTTCCCTCCCCTGCTGGCCTGATCGCCCACAACTGCCCTCCCTTGCAGGCCTGGTCCCTCCCAACTGCCCTCCCTTGCTGGCCATCTTGTGGTGGCCATCTTGTGTCCACATGGGGGCAGGATCTTTGACCACCTGGGGGCAGCCATCTTGTGTGTTGGAGTGATGGTCAATCTGCATATTACTCTTTTATTAGATAGGATAGAGGCCTGGTGCATGGGTGGGGGCCAGCTGGTTTGCCCTGAAGGGTGTCCCGGATCAGGGTGGGGGTTCCCCTGGGGTGTGGGGCGGCCTGGGCGAGGGGTCTGTGGTGGTTTGCAGGCCGGCCATGCTCCCTGGCAACCCAAGCGGAGGCCCTGGTATCTGGGGTTTCTTTATCTTCTACAATTGAAACTTTGTATCCTGGAGTGGAGCCAAGCCTTCTGCTTGCTCTGTGGCAGCAGCCATTTTTGCGGGGATTTATGTATCTTCTATAATTGAAACTTTGTAGCCTTAAGCGGAGGCCTGGGCCGGCCAGGGTGTGTGGAAAGCTTGGCTTCCTCCATTTCTGGGGAAACCCAAGCCTCCCTCCTGCTCTCTGTAGCCGTAGCCATCTTGGTTGGGTTTATTTGCATATTCGCTCCTGATTGGCTGGTGGGTGTGGCTTGTGGGCGTGGCTTGTGGGTGTAGCGGAGTGATGGTTAATTTGCATATTACTCTTTTATTATATAGGATTAATTATTGTTAATCTCCCACTGTGCCTAATTTATAAATTAGACTTTATCATAGGTCTGTATATACAGAAAATATAGGGAATAGAGCCACAGATGTTTAATGATGACTCACCTTACCCACTATACATGAGCAGTTTTCTTATAAACCCTGGGAAACTGGAGGATGTGCTGCATGGAGAAAAACAGGGCTGTAAAAGATAAGAGACACCTTGGAGCCTGGATGGGTCCATTGCTCAGAAAAGAAAATACATTTTGAAGAATTTTTATTTTTTATAGTTTTTAAATATATTTTTATTGATTTTTTAGAGAGAGAGGAAGGGAGAGGGATAAAGAGATAGAAACATTGATGAAAGAGAAACATCATTGGCTGCCTCCTGGAGACCCCCCACAACCCAGGCATGTGCCCTGACTGGGAATTGAACCAGTGGCCTCTTGGTTCATAGGTCAACGTTCAATCACTGAGCAACACCAGCCGGGCAAAAGAAAATACATTTTGGGAACACACAGAGAACAGGAGACACTTTGATTTGGTTGCTGTGCCTGGACCCTGACCCCTTCAGAAGTTTGCCTCGGGAATGCTGACCATTCTCCAGTCCCAGAAACTGACGGAACTGGGTTTTAACACCATTGACAATGAACTACCTTGTTAGCAGACTTCAAAATCCTGGAAGGAGACACACGGACCACAGACCCTGCAGCCATTATCCTGCTGCCCTTCCCCTTCCCCTTCCCACGCAGCCTCTCTTCCGTATCCCTATCTAATCAACCGGCTGGTAGGAATGGTCAGAGCAGATTTTCATGAATGGCCTGCTGCTCTCCCATACTGTCAGCATTATTGGAATAAACACTCATATATGATTCAACGCTGTCTCTGCTTAATTGGCTCAAGTAGTGACAGGCAGCCCTGACCCATTAGTTGTCTGGCTTCAGATACAGGTTTTGGTACCACAGGTGGCTTCGGGCCTCCACTGGGGCCTTGGAAGGTATCCTCCCGCAGGTAACAGGGGACAACTGTGTTATGAGGCTCCCGCGTGACCCTGTAACAGGGGTATAAGAACTTTGCTCTGAACCAGGGATTGGCAAATATAAATCACAGGCAAATCCAGCCCACTATCTGTTTTTGTAAAGCAAGTTTTATAGGGACACAGCCATACTCATTTAGGTACATTTGTCCATGGCTGCTCCCACGCTACCGTGGCAGAGCTGAGTAGCTGAGACAGAAATTGTACAGCCCAGAAACCCAAAGGTTGTCCAAGACCCTTGTTTCACCCCTGCATCCACATCACTGAGCTTGGCCGTGGCAAGCCCTTGAAAAACTATTTGTTCATCTTAATCTCTCTTTCCTTTCCTTCTCTCTCTCTCTCTCTCTCTCTTCCCTAAAAACATATGCCAAGATTCTCTTTCTTGGCTTAGTGTTCTGGTTCAATAGAATCCTTTCAGGAAGGTCTTGGGGACAGGGCCCTGGGCGTAATGTCTCCCCAGCTTCAGAACACTCAGCAAAACGGGGCTCATTTTTTTTTTCCGCAGGTGAGTAGCTGAGGTGGAGATTGTGCTCTGCTTCTGCAACAAGCAGTGGTCCTCTGGGAGACTTGACATTCTCCATTTAATTACCAGTGACAGAGCCAGATTATTTCCCTGGGCGTTACCCCATCTCAGCTGGGAACGCCACTCACCATGGAGGATGGGGCATGGTCCCTGCTACCACTGTGGCCCACCCCACCCTCAAGAAAATAAAGAGAGGAAGGAGGAAAGGTGGCAACCAGCAGGAAGGTAGGGAGGGAGAGTGTGTGAGAGAGTGAGGGAGCAATAGAGGTGTGTGTGGACGTGTGTGGGTGTGTGTGTGAGTGAAATAGGGACAGTTAGACCCTGCAGTTCTTCCAGGGGGCTACCAATCTGGGTAGTCTTAGACAGAAAAACCCTGCTGCCGCCACAAACACTCCAGGGAGGACACCGGCGGCACAGAGACCATGCCATCTTGAAAAACAAAACTGCTTGAGACTAGAATCCTAGCCTCGCCAAGACCCAGTCTGGTCTCAGAAGCAAACCAGGACCCTACAGCCACACTGGTAAAAGACCTGCGATCACTACTGCAGACCAAGGGACACCAAGACTCCAGGCACCACAGCCGCAGATTTCTGTGAGTCACAAAGCCAATCTCTCTCCCCCGCCACCCCGGCGGCAGCGACATAGAAACCACCAGACCCCAGCCGCACAATAAGGCTTTCTGCACACACAAAGCAGTGGTGACTCTGCCTGACTTTGAGCCTTGGTGTTGGACACGGGAAGTTTGTTTCCCACGACTCGTCTCTGTGCCCAGGCAGGAAGACTGAGCTGAATTTGAACCTAGCTGCTCATCCTTAGGGAGGTAGTTTTCTGTGACCAGATCCCGCGCCCACGCAGGGCAGGGAGACAGCGCTGAACTTGAGCCCAGACTTGCAAACTTTGGGACTTTGTTTCCCACGACTCGTCTCTGCGCCCAGGCAGGGAGACTGAGCTGAATTTGCGCCTAGCTGCTCATCCTTAGAGAGGTAGTTTTCTGCGACCAGATCCTGTGCCCACAGAGGACAGGAGACAGCGCTGAACTTGAGCCTGGACTTGCAAACTCTGGGAACTTGTTTCCCATGACTAGTCTCCACGTCCAGGCAGGGAGGCAGTCCTGAATTTGAGCATAGGTGCACGACCTTGGGGAGATTGTTTTCTGCAACCAGATCCTGCATCCACGCAGGGAGACAGTGCTGAATTTGAGCCTGGGGGGTGCAAACCCAGGGAGTTTGTTTCCCATGACCAGACCCTGCACCTTAGCAGAGAGGCTGCGCTGAATTTGAACCTGGATGTGCGGACTCGGGGAGTTTGTTCCCCACGACCAGACCCTGTGCCCACCCAGGGAGGCAGCGCTGAATTTGAGCCTGGGTGCATGGACACGGGGAGTTTGTTTTCCACTGTGCACACCCGCATGACCAGATCCCACACCCACACTTAGTGGCAGTGCCACCTGACTTTGATTTAGGGCAAGCACACACGGAAGGCTGTTTACCACAGGGCAGAAGTGGACCTCCTGCCAACACAGTGCAACTGAGCAACCCAGTCTCCCAAGCAGATTGGGGACTCTGAATCTCCACACAAGAGGCAGCAATGAGCACCAGTGACTAGACTCTGTTCCTCATTGTGTGCACCTGGGATCCCTGATTCCCAGTACATTCACACTAAGAGTCAGTGACTCCAATTCTTGGCGCATGTGCACACAGGGTCCCTGATTCTCAGTGCGAGGTAGCACCAAGCAACAGAGACTCTGATACTCAATTCTCGGCATGGACACAGGGAACCTCTGACTCCTGACATGCAATAGAGGACTTTGATTTTTGGCACATGGCAGTGGGTCCTCTGTTTCAATGTGGCATAGGCCACACTAAGTCCCTGATTCTAGGTGCACACACGAGGCCACACTAAGCGCCTGTGACTCTGACCCAGGGTGAGCGTGGCTCCCACCAACCCACAGCAACCGCACATCTTGGTGTCAGAGCTCTTCAGTGACACTTGGGGGGTGCAAAACTCCCACTGCACATGGCCCAGGCCCCCGCAACTCGACATTTGAACCTTCTGGTGATAGTCAGAATGGGAAGACAATGAAGAAATCCCCAGAGGAAAGAAAGGGAGGAATCGCCAAGAAAGGAAATAAGTGAAACAGAAGCATGCAACATGACAGAAAAAGAATTCAGAGTAATGGTCATACAGTTTATACACCGGGTGGACAAAAAAATCAACAACCTATGCAAAAATCAGGAAGAAATGAAAAATGATATAGCTACAATCAAAAACACCATGGAAGGCTTCAACAGTAGACTAGAAGAAGCAGAGGACTGAATTAGTGAGTTAGAAGATCAGGTACTGAAACAAGCCCAATCTCAACAGCAACTAGAGAAAAAAAATTAAAAAGCAGGAGGAGAGCCTAAGGGAGCTTTGGGACAATGCAAAACAAAATAACATACGTATAATAGGGCTGCCAGAAGGACAAGAAGAGCAGCAAGGCCTAGAAAATGTATTAGAAGAAATAATGACAGAAAACTTCCCTGATGTGGGGAAGAAAAAAGTTACACCAGTACAGAGAGCCCCAAGCAAGATGTATCCCAAAAGACCCACACCAGGACATGCCATAATTACAATGGCAAATGTTAATGACAAAGAGAGAATCTTAAAGGCTGCAAGAGAGAGACAGAGATTTACCTACAAAGGATCCCCCATCAGATTATCAAATGATTTCTCAACAGAAACACATCAAGCTAGAAGGGAATGGAAGGATATACACAAAGTGATGCAAAGCAAGGGACTGAATCCAAGAATACTCTATCCAGCAAGACTATCAATCAAAATTGAAGGGGAAATCAGGAGCTTCCCAGACAAAAAAGACTAAGGCAGTTTATCACTACCAAGCCAGCAATGCAAGAAATGCTAAAGGGAATGCTGTAAAAAAGAAGAAACAAAAAGGTAAGAAGGAACACAGCCTCAAAAAATAAAAATGGCTACAAACAAGTACCTTTCAATAATAACTTTAAACATAAACAGACTAAATGCTCCAATCAAAAGACATCGAGTGGCTGAATGGATTAAAAAACATGACCCATATATATGCTGTCTACAAGAGACCCACTTCAGAATAAGGGACTCACAAAGTCTGAAAATGAAGGGATGGAAAAATATCTTTCAGGCAAATAAAAATGAAAAAAGCTGGGGTAGCAATACTTATATCTGACAAAATAGACCTCAAAGTGAAGGCCATACAAGAGATAAGGAAGGCCACTTCATAATACTAAAGGGATCGATACAACAAGAGGATATTACCCTGATAAACATATATGCACCCAATGCAGGAGCACCCAAATACATAAAAAATCTCCTGGAAGATATCAAGAGAGAGATCAACAACAATACAATCATAGTAGGGGACTTTAATACACCACTGACATCACTGGATAAATCCTCTAGACAAAAAAAAAAAAAAAAAAAAAAAATCAGCAAAGAAACAACAATCCTAAATGACTCACTAGATCAGATGGACTTAATTGACATCTTCAGAACATTTCACCCCAAAGCTGCGGAATATACATTCTTCTCAAGTGCACATGGGACATTTTCAAAAATAGACCACATACTGGGTCACAAGCAAAGTCTCCCCAAATTCAAGAAGATTGAAATCATACCAAGCATCTTTTCAGACCACAATGGCATAATATTAGAAATAAACTACAATAAAAACAATCCAAAACACTCAAACACTTGGAAGCTGAATAGCATGTTATTAAATATTGATTGGGTTACCAATGAGATCAAAGAAGAAATTAAAAGCATTCTGGAAACTAATGACAATAAAAACACAACAATCCAAAACCTATGAGAAACAATGAAAGCAGTCCTGAGAGGGAAGTTTATAGCTCTACAGGCCTACCTCAAAAAACAAGAAAAAATGGTAATAAATCATCTAATGCTACAACTCAAAGAATTAGAAAGAGAGCAACAAGAAAAGTCCAGAGTGAGCAGAAGGAAGGAGATAATAAAGATTAGAGCAGAAATAAATGACATAGAGACCAAAAAAAATACAAAAGATCAATGAAACCAAGAGCTGGTTCTTTGAAAGGATAAAAAAGATTGATGAACCTCTAGCCAGCCTCACCAAGAAGCAAAGAGAGAGGACTCAAATAAACAAAATCAGAAATGATAGAGGTGAAATAACAACAGACCCCACCAAAATACAAAGATTGTTAAAAAATATTATGAACAACTCTATTCCAACAAACTAGACAACTTGGAGGAAATGGACATATTCCTAGAAAAATACAACCTTCCAAAACTCAATCCGGAAGATTCTAAAAATCTCAATAGGCCAATAACTATGGAAGAAATTGAAGCAGTCATCAAAAAGCTTCCAGCAAACAAAAGCCCAGAGCCAGATGGCTTCACAGGAGAGTTATACCAAACATTCAAGGAAGAACTAAAACCTATCCTCCTCAGACTATTACAAAAAATTCAAGAGGAAGGAACACTTCCAAGCTCCTTCTATGAAGCCAGCATCACCCTAATACCAAAACCAGATAAAGACAACACAATGAAAGAGAATTACAGGCCAATATCCCTCATGAACATAGATGCCAAAATCCTCAACAAAATTCTAGCAAATCGGATCTAGCAGTACATCAGAAAGATCATACACCATGACCAAGTAGGATTTATCCCAGGAATTCAAGGATGGTACAATATCCGCAAATGAATAAATGTGATACATCACATAAACAACTTGAGGGAGAAAAATCACATAGTCATATCAATTGATGCAGAAAAAGCATTTGACAAAATCCAACACCCTTTCTTGATAAAAACTCTCAATAAGGTGGGAATAGAAGGATCATACCTCAACATCATAAAAGCCATATATGAAAAACCCACAGCCAGCATCACACTCAATGGACAAAAACTAAAGCCATTTCTCCTAAAAACAGGAACAAGACAGGTATGCCCTCTCTCACCACTCCTGTTCGACATAGTACTGGAGTTACTAGCCATTGCTATCAGAGAAGAAGAAGAAATAAAAGGCATCCAAATTGGAAAAGAAGAAGTAAAACTGTCCTTATTCACAGATGAAATGATACTGTACATAGAAAGCCCTAAAGACTCCATCAAAAAATTATTAGACTTAATAAATGAATTCGGCAATGTAGCAGGATACAAAATTAACGCCAAGAAATCTATGGCATTTCTATACACCAATAGTGAACTTACAGAAAGAGAGACTAAAAAAGCAATCCCATTTACTATCATACCAAAAAAAATTAAGATACCTAGGAATAAAGTTAACTAAAGAGGAGAAGACCTATATGCAAAAAACTACAGGACACTGAAAAAAGAGATAGAGGAAGATATAAACAGATGGAAGAACATACCATGTTCATGGATTGGTAGAATCAACATCATCAAAATGTCCATTCTACCCAAAGCAATCTATAGATTCAATGCAATCCCCATTAAAATACCAATGGCATATTTCACAGACCTAGAACGAACTCTCTAAAAATTCATCTGGAATAAAAAAAAGACCCCGAATAGCTGCAGCAATCCTGAGAAAGAAGAACAAAGTAGGTGGGATCTCAATACCAGATATCAAACTGTATTACAAAGCCACTGTTCTCAAAACAGCCTGGTACTGGCACAAGAACAGACATATAGATCAATGGAATAGAATAGAGAACCCAGAAATCGACCCAAACCACTATGCCCAATTAATATTTGACAAAGGAGGCATGAACATACAATGGAATCAAGACAGTCTCTTTAATAAATGGTGCTGGGAAAATTGGACAGATACATGCAAAAAAATGAAACTAGACCATCAACTTACACCATACACAAAAATAAACTCAAAATGGATAAAGGACCTAAACGTAAGACCAGAAACCATAAAAATACTAGAGGAATCCACAGGCAGCAAAATCTCAGACATATGCTGAAGGAACTTCTTCACTGATACTGCTCCTAGGGCAATGAAAAATGAAGAGAAAATAAACAAATGGGACTACATCAAAATAAAAAGCTTTTGCACAGCAAAAGAAACCATCAACAAAACAACAAGAAAGACCACTTCATGGGAGAACATATTTACCAATATTATCACTGATAAGGGTTTAATCTCCAACATCTACAGGGAACTCATACAACTTAACAAAAGGAAGATAAACAATCCAATCAAGAAATGGGCAATGGACCTAAATAGAAACTTTTCGAAAGAAGACAGAAGGAAGGCCAAGAGACATATGAAAACATGCTCAAAGTCACTAATTATCCAAGAGATGCAAATCAAAATGACAATGCGGTACCATCTCACACCTGTTAGAATGGCTATCATCAACAAATCAATAAACGACAAATGTTAGAGAGGATGTGGAGAAAAAGGAACCCATGTGCACTGCTGGTGGGAATGCAGACTGGTGCAGCCACTGTGGAGAACAGTATGGAGTTTCCTCAAAAAACTAAAAATGGAACTCCCATTTGACCCAGTAATACCACTTCTAGGAATATATCCCAAGAAGCTAGAAACATCAATCAGAAAGGATATATGCACCCCTATGTTCACAGCAGCACAATTTACCATAGCTAAGATTTGGAAACAGCCTAAGTGCCCATCAGCAGATGAGTGGATTAAAAAACTGTGGTACATCTACACAATGGAATACTACGCTGTGCTAAAAAAGAAGGAATTCCTACCATTTGCAACAACATGGATGGAACTGGAAAGCATTATGCTACGTGAAATAAGCCAGTCAGAGAAAGATAAATATCACATGATCTCACACATCTATGGGAAATAATGAACAACATAAACTAATGATGAAAAACAGATCCAGAGACAAGGAAGCATCGATCAGACTGTCAAACCTCAGAGGGAAGGTAGGGGAGGGTGGGGGTAAGGAGGAGAGATCAACCAAAGGACTTGCATGTATGCATATAAGCCTAACCAGTGGACACAGACAACAGGGGGATGAGGGCATGAGTGGGTTGGGGGGTTGGGAACGTAATGCGGGGATGAGGACAAATATGTAATACCTTAACCAATAAAGAAATTAAAATGCAAAGAAAAGAAAAGAAAGAAACTTTATTCTCAGTCTTCCTCTCTTCCTCTCACCCGATCTCATTTTCTCAAATAAGTGTTTCAGCACATTGGGCTCCAGGTTACCTCAAAACAATGAGCCCTTCCGTTTTCAGCCTGCGGATAGATACCAAGGAAACAGCTGTGAATTTACAACAAGGTGTTGTACCTGCAGCAGGTCTTTCCAAGCCTTGTCCGGGATGCAAGACCACAGTGGGTTGGGAAGAAGACAAAGAGCAGAGACTCTGGGAAAGAAACTGGTGAGAATCACAGGTTACAATCTTCCAAGGCCACTCTCCTTGGAGGTCAAACAGCCCCTGTGAAAGCAAGGTGAGACTTTATTAACCCCTCGGAGGCGAGAGCCCAGACCTCATTCTTGGCCTGCTCCCAGGTGTTTGTTCCACAAGCGGTGCCCGCTGGCTCTTTAGTAGTGTCAGTTCTTACGCAGCATCATTTGGTTTCCACACAACAGGCCCAATTTCCTCATCTCTTGTCTACTTTCCCAGCGGTGCTCAGAGGGGAGAAGTCGGGGGGTATGGAATTGGGCGACACTCCCAAGTCCATGGAATGCAACCCATCTCCAGGCTTCATAGCTCTAGGACCACAGCACTTTAGGGCCATGCTCATTTCCTAAGGAGGAAACAAAGGCCCAGCAAGGGGAAGGCACTCCTGTGACTGTGATTTCCAACAGCCTATTCATCTCCCCTGGAATCGCTAATAAATCTAACACATCTAGGAGAAAACATTTGGTTCCTCTCCATTTCCCCAACTCCTTCCTCCCATGTAAATAGACAGACAGCTCAGCATCCACCTGCCAGGTGCTCCAGCCACAGCCTGATTCCTCTCTTCATGCAGGCCCCACATCCAGGCCATCAGCAAAGCCTGGCCACCTCCGCCTCCTGAATCCTCCCATTTCTCCCCATCTTCACCATCATTCCTCTAAACCAAGGCACCATCTCCATTCACCAGGAATGCCTATGTTACCACTAAGGAAAATTAAAACAAAAACAACTCATTCTCTCTGATTCTACTCTGGATCCCTTCCAACATATTTCCCATTCACAGTCATAGTTGACTTCAGAAATATAAATCCCACCAAACACTCCACTGCCTCCAAGCATCTCATGAGTTCTCTTTCACTCAGAATAAAATCCCATCTCTTCTCCTTGGCTCACAAAGCCAGTCTTGTGTCTGAAGATCAGGGTCTTTCAGCCTTGGTGCTGTGGGCATTTGGGTTGGATAATTATTTCGATGGGATCTTGTCCTGGGCATTGTAGGATGATGAGCAGCATCCCTGGCCTCTACCCACTAGATACCAGTGGTACCCTCACCTCAGGTAGAGACCCTGCCTCTCAATCCAAACTCTTCAAATGCATCCGAAGCCACCACCAACCTCCAAGCCCTGCCCTGGTCCAATGTGATCTAACCCCACTCTCCTACTTTCAAGCTTGTCCCCAAGTTCACATCTACTGCTCCTCTGCCTGGAATGTTCTCCCAGAAGGTTAGTTCCTTCCATCATCCAGGTCTCCACTAAAATTGTCAACTCCTCAGAAAAGTCCTCTCAGCCATCCTGCCTAAGCAGCCCCCCTGCACCCCCAGCCCCAACCAACCAGCCCTCAGTCTCTCCTTAGCACCTGAAAGTGTCACATTCATTTTTGTTTATGTTTTAGGGTCCTTACTTGGATTATAAACTCTATGAGAACTTGTCCATCCTGCTCTCTGCTGGTTCCTTGGGGCCTAGTTAGGAACTTTGAATAGTAGGCATTCAGTACTAGTAAGGAGGACTGAATGAATGGAGAAACCAGATTAGAACTCATATCCATGAGTTAAAAAAAAAAACAACAACACGCTTTTTTAAAAAAAATACGTTTTTATTGATTTCAGAGAGGAAGGAAGAGGGAGAGAGATAGAAACATCAATGATGAGAGAATCATTGATCGGCTGCCTCCTACACACCCCCTAGTGGGGATCAAGCCCACAACTTGGGCATATGCCCTTGATTGGAACTGAACCCTGGACCCTTCAGTCCGCAGGCCGATGCTCTATCCACTGAGCCAAACCAGCTAGGGCTCCATGAGGGTTTTATACAAGATTTCTTCCAAGGCCCCAAACACAATGGGAACCATTTCAAGAGAGTGATTGTCTATCATGAGATGCTACCATTGGTTAAGGATACAGACTTTCTGGGTTCAAGTCACAGCTCTGCCACACATCAGCTCTGTGGCCTTGGGCAAGGTGCTAAACTCTCCACCCAACAGCTCTATTATCAGGAATAGTAATGGAGTCTTCCTTTGGCATTGTTGCAAGGACTAAGATAATAAAGATAAAACACTTGGAGAGGAATTTTATATTTAAATATAAAAACACTTAAAGGGCCATGTGTCTATTGTCTTGTTTGTTGTTGTGGTGGTGGTACTGAAGGGAACCAAAACTTTGCCACCCTGAAGCTGCTTTGGAGGATATTGATTTAAAGTTGTTTATTAAGAAATAAAACTCCCAAGAGATGCAGGCAGAGAAACCTGTGTTAGGAAAGGAGCCTTGGCGGTGAGCATCTTCACCCTAGCAGGAAGACCAAGCCTGTTAGCAAAATAGCCCCTGTGCCATTGTTTGAGTCACCTGGCAAGAATTTTCCTGCCATATATGTTCCACTCTCCCTCAGCTCCCTGAAAATCACCCATTCTCACTTCTGAAATCTAATACCCCACCCCTCCATTTTCTTTTTTGTCCAAACATGTCTTAAATACCCAATGTTGCCTCACTGTGTTTGGAATGTTCAAACTTATGTGAATTCCCCGTGTGCATATATTTTAAAATTTTTTCCCTGTTAATCTGTCTCTGTTAATCTGATTATTAGCCCAGCTAGAAGAACTTAGAAGGTGGGAGGGAAAGTATTCATATATCTTAGCCCCACAGAATGTTCCATGATCAAGAAGTTTTCAGGGGAAGGTGGCAACCACTGCAAGTGACACAATTCCAGTGCCACCTCCTCTTCAGTCTACCCTAAGAAAGGAAAAGCAGACTCACAGAACTTTCTGTCAGGGACCTTTTCTCCCTAAAGCTATTTCCCTCCAGTTAAAATAAATCTGATCTTATTTTGGGCCCAAGCAGAGAACTACTTAAGTAGTAGTAACCTTTAATAGCCCAGAACAATGTAATTGTCGCCTCTCAGCATTCTGTTCTCCAGGGTAAAGAATTCTAAATGCCTTGACTGCCTCCTTGCTTGTCCCATTTTCTGATCTTTTACATTCATTGTTCTCAGTTTGGAAACAGATCCAAATGAAGAAGGAGGAGAGCTGCTGTTGTCATAGCAACTGCAAAGTGACAGACAACCCGGTTTGGATGAAATAAGAAAAGTTGAATTGTTGTGAGTTTTTTTCATTTTTCTTTCTGATTGAAAACATTCCACTGCTTTGAAAAGGAGACACGTGGCTAACACTGTCATTCTTAGACACTGCCTTTTGATTGCCCCTTCACCGCCCCCCCCCAGTGGAAAGGGGGGATTGTCAAAGCACGATGAAAGAAGGTTGGTGACACCTCCATTCAAAAGCATCCCCAGTTCATCACCACTTTTAAGGCTTAGTTTTGTATTCATCCAACAAAGTACACAGCCTCTCTCCCTAGCTCCTCTCTTGGTTTGCATTACAAACAGTTGGGTAGCTGCCTATTCTCAAGCTAAACTAATAAACTGCTAAAGATCAGGGATGGTGTTTATTACTTCTATTTAAAAAACCATCTTTTTTAATTACACAAATAAAACAGCATTATATGATAACTCAATCTACATATAAAACCCCTTCATGTCACCACTAATTCTGCAGCACATAACACACACATGATTTTTGTTGACATAAACACAATTATACGTACTGTCCTCAAAATTGCCTTATTCACATCCTGTGACACTATCAATATTATGGCACCTGCTCCCTTTCATTTTATCATTTGCATAGTGTATCTTTTCCAACACTTTATTTTCATATTGGTTTATCTCTTTTATTAAAGATTTTTTTATTGATTTTTAGAGAGAGGGGAGGAGAGAGCGAGAAACATCAATGTGAGAGAAACATTGATTGGCTGCCTCCTGCACACCCCCTACTGGGAATGGAGCACACGACCCAGGCATATGTCCTCACCAACAATCGAACCAGGAACCTTTCACAAGGTTGGACAAGCCCAACCAACTGAGTCAAACCAGCCAGAGCAGATTGGTTTCTCTCTTACAAATATACTATATAATGTGTTTTTTTAATCCAGCTAAGTAGCAGTTTAATAATATGATTAAAAGCATAGCCTTAATTATTAAAGAGCCCTGGTTTAAGCCCTGTTTCTGCTCTGCAAGCAAATGGCTAATTTCTCTTAAGCTTCAGTTTTCTCCTCTGTAACAGGAGAGTAAAATTAGAACTCACCTTGAGGAGATTAAATTATCTATTTATAAAATTATCAATAAATAAATTATCTATTTATAGCGTTTAATAAAAATATCTATTTACAGTGCTTAGTACAATGCTAAAACATAGTTAATATGCACTAAGTGGTAGCTATAGTTTCTGCCTTTTTATGGAGAAGTTAAATTCATTCACATGGAATCTGAAAACTAATACTTGAGTTCATTTTTGCCACCATATTTCATGTCTTCTATTGTCAGTTTCTTGGTTTCTTTTTTCCATTTCTTTCTTTAATTTTCTGGAAATGGATGGTTTTCTTTGTTCAATTTTTTTTCTAGCTGTTTTGGAAATATAGGTGTCTCCAAGAAATGTATACACGCACTTTGAATAATTATAAAGGCAGTGTTTAATAAAATACATTTAATTTTCAAAATTGAACTATCAGCTGTTAAACTGTGTATACATTTTTTGGGATACCCTGTATATATATTTGTAGAGATGATAGATAGCTAGATAGATGATAGATAGATGATAGATAGATAGATAGATAGATGATAGATAGATATATAGATAGATATGAAGAAATTCTCTTTTCTCTCTACAGTGGTAGTTAATATCCATATCCTCCTTATGAACTTAAATAAGCCCCTTGGCATGCTTTCACTTCTCTCCCAGACCCCACTCCCACATCCTATGTTGACAGCAGCTGGGGGACTTTTTTCAAATTGCTCCCCCTTTTAAATTATGCATCAAAATTCCTTGCCCTTAACCATATCATTAAATGGTTTGTTCAAGTCCCAGGTCTTCCTTTTTCTTTGATTTAGCTTTTTCACTTTCTTGGAGCACATCCTTAAATAATACTTTCGAAGAAGGGCTCTGTGTGACTAAATTCCAAAATACTTGTACATATAAACACATCTTTGTTTTTCCGTTGCTTGACTGATACTTCAATTGAATAGAGAATTTCAGGAACACACTTTTCTCTCAGAATTTTGAGCTCTGTTTTTTCCAAGGATCCACTGTTGCCACTGATACAAACCTGATGCTCTTTGCTTTCTTGGAACCTGTTTCTTCCCTCTGGAAGTTTCAAAGATTTACTCTTTATCCTTGTGGCACTAGAATATATCTAAGGTGTCACAGGGGGTTATTTAAATTAATATTGATCAGCACTCTGTGTATCCATCTTCAGCTCTAGGAAATTTTATTATTTCTGTTCTCTGTTATCTCCCTTTGGAACAGCTATTAGATTCATTTTAGAACCTAAAGACCTATCCTCCCTGCCTTTTACACTTTACATGTCTTTATCATGTTACTCTGCAGTCTGGAAGAGCCCACAATTTCTGTTTGCTAATTCAGACTGCTTATGGGGTGGGTTTTGTTCCACATCATACTTCAGCATTGCAGGCCCACTGGTTTCCCATTTTTAGCAGCTTTTTCTGTTTGTGGTGGACTCCCGAATCTGTCTAAGGAACTGATGCTAATCCCAACATCTCCTTCCTTCTCTTCCATTCTACTTTCTCAGGAGTGTTTGTGTTTGCTGAGCTTGGAACCTCACTTATAATACTGGTTTTTCTCAAATGGTTGCTGATTTTTTTTCTTATGTTTTTAGATGAGTGCTTAGAAGGAAAGTATTTTGCAGGTGGACTAGATCTCTTCAACTCAAATCAAGTAAGATCTCTATTCACCTGGCAGCAAATTCAGGTTTTGATCATAGAAGCTCTTCTTTAAGTGATTGTGTGGGTTAGAGGTGAGGGGTGCAGTCACCCATGGTGGCTCCCATGACCCTTGTCCCCTGGGGTTCGGGCCCTTTTGTACTCCCCTCCCATTGACTGGGTGTGTGTGGGACCTGTGACATACTTCTTCTACCTAACAGGATAATGATGTCGCTGTCAAGTAAGCTGGTTATGAATAACTGGGAAAAAGCAAAGGGAAGGCCAAATATTGGATGCATGCCTACTAAAGTCTGGATGATGTAGGAAAGGTACCTGCCTGTAGCAGTCACAACTGGGGACAAGTCATTGGCCAGAGTAGGCCTGGCCACTGCAAGCCCGGGAAGATTTGAGATATTTAAGTCCCGGCCTAAACAAAGGCATTTGCTCTCTTGCCTCTTGGTCCACGCTCCTGGTTGGCTTGGGCTCTCACGCTCCTGCATCCTCACACATGGCTCCCAGCCCTGCGGACTCCACTCACAGGACCGATGGGCTACAACCAGCCTGATACTACCCCGGACCCAGCTCCACCAGGGAAGGGAAACTCGGGACACTGGCTTTGCTTCTAGCTCTGCTGAGTCCCCAGCGGCACCTCTTACAGGACTGGACTAAGGGAAATGGGACTTTAGAAACCCAGGGATGTAATTCCATGCAAATAAAGCTTTCCACCACATCTCATCCTCCTGTGGGGCCCTCCAGAAATGCTGTTCCAGTGGCACCCCAAGAACCCCACTCACACTAGCAACGGAGAAAAGCCATCCACGCTTTTCTCTGACAGCAATATGACAAGGCGATGGGATGTCTATCATTATATAAGACTTTCATACTAGTAGCCTCTAGTCTCTCTCTTTTCCCTCTCTCTCTTTCATTTTCTCTCTTTTTCTCTCTCACTGGTTTTGAAGAAGCAAGCTGTCATAAATCCTACAGCCATAGGGAAATGAATTTTGGCAATAAACTCAGGGATCATGGAAGCAGATCCTTCCACAGTCAACTCTAATAAGAACCAAACCCTGGTTGACATGTTGACTGCAGCCTTGTGGGGTTGAGTGGTAGAGGGTGGGAGGGGTTGGTTGTGCTTATGAAAAGGCAGCTGGCAGTCAGCAGCTGTGCGTCGGACCAAACCAGAGAGGGTCGGACCTGCATTACCACCATTTGTCCACCATCCAGAACTGAAATATCGTTGCTGACATGTACACATAAGGAACTGTTTGACATTGAAATTGGGACTCAAAAGAACTGTTGGCCCAGAAAGAAACTCACTACAGACTGATTCATTTGCCTCTCAGCATAACCATTATTGCTTGTCTCATTTTCGGTTCTTATAAGTGTATTTCTAATATCACATGATCTCACTCATCTAGGGGAAATAACGAACAACATAAACTGATGAACAAAAACAGACCCGGAGACAGGGAAGCATCGATCAGACTGTCAAACCTCAGAGGGAAGGTAGGGGAGGGTGGGGGTATGGGGGAGAGATCAACCAAAGGACTTGTATGCATGCATATAAGCTTAACCAGTGGTCATGGACAACAGGGGGGTGGGGGCATGCGTGGGGAGGGGTTTGGGATGGGAATGGGGGGAGGAGGACAAATATGTGATACCTTAATCAATAAAGAAATTTTTAAAAAAGAAAAAGAAAAAGAAAAGGCAGCAGGAATGATCTTTGTGGTGAGGGAACTTGACTGTGGTGGTGGATGTGTAAGCCCAAACAGGAGAAAATGTTATAGAACTAAATATACATATGCACAGACACACGCAAAGGAGTATAAGTAAAATGGGAAATCTGAGGAAGATGAAGGATTGTATTGCTGTCAGACCCAGATTGTGGTTATTGGACTATATTATTCTCTCTCATAGCTTATCAGATTGCATTGGGTAGCCCTCACTCGAATGGTAATTATTAGCACTTAAAGCAGAAGTCCAGGTGTTGCTATAATAGCTCTAAAGATTCACCATTAAGTAGGCTATTTCAGTATATTTAGGGTAGATACCTATATCTACTTCTAGTGTTTTTAATCATGAAAGAATGTTACATTTTAGCAAATTTTTTTCCGGTGTCCATTGCATCATTTTCCCCCTTTAATCTGTAAATACAGTAAGTCACATTGATAGTTACATGATTCCCAAACATTAATTTCTCAGATAAATCCTATTTGATCGAGATGTATTATTCTCTTAATATACTAGATTCAATTATCTTGTGTAATTTAGGGCTTTTACCTCTACATTCATAAGTGAGATTCGCCTATATTTTCTTGTCTTGCTATCAGAATAGACTAGTCTTATAAATTAAGATGAGTGGGTCCCCACATTTTTCTATACTCTGTCGCATAAGGCTTTGAGTGATCTTTTCCTCCCCTGAAATTTGGCAGAGCCTGCCTGCCTAACTACAAAGGGCTGTGACCTGGGTGACAGGAGGGACAGGCAGGTTGGTAGATGGGTCCTTAACTGCCATTTCTATTATTTATTAGTATTTTCTATTGGTTTGATCAGACCAATTTTAGTAATTTATATTTTCT
Organism: Plecotus auritus; assembly: GCF_963455305.1. Classification (NCBI taxonomy): domain Eukaryota; kingdom Metazoa; phylum Chordata; class Mammalia; order Chiroptera; family Vespertilionidae; genus Plecotus; species Plecotus auritus. Next base: position 64,155,175 of record NC_137774.1, on the reverse strand, counting down.
TGACATTTTTGTCCATTTCATCTAGGTTTTCAAATGGATTTATTTAAAGTTATATAGTTGCATCATAGCATACATTTATTACATGTGAATTCAACTATACATGCTCCATTACAAAAAATTTTTTAAGAGAGAACTAACCATTAAACCATGTGGGCAATTCCTCCTGTTATTCCAGTTAAGGAGGCTGTGTCTCACTCAAGCAACGTTCTGCTGTTCATGCAGTCGGTCTGTTTCCACACTGCACCACTCTAAGAGGGAATTCAACAGCTTAAGTGTATTTTTTCATATAAGTTGGCTACTAAACAAAGAAATAGTAATGAGATTCAAGGCTGAAGAAAAAAACATTAAAAATTTGCAAAAGCATATGTACTCTAACACAAGCACAACTTACAGAGCAATGGCAATGGCAATTTTGTCATGTGCTGTTTTTGCCTCACCCTCTGACTTGCTAAGATACTGTAGAAACTAGCTTTCTAGCCGTAAAAGCCTCCTCTGTGTTCGTGCAACATCTCCTGCATCATTTCTGATGCCATTTGTGTCTTCTCTCTTCGCCTCACTCACACTTGCAGAGAGTTTGTGTGTTTTTGTCATTCATTTAAAAAAAAAGGGCTTTGGGTTTTATTGATCATCTCAACTATTGCTTTTTTCTGTTTCATGTGTTTCTGCTTTTCTTTAAATTGACTTGATCCATCTATTTCATTTGGGTTTATTTTGGTTTTGTTTTCTTGCCCACTGCTTCTGTGTTATAATTTGACATTTCAAAGGGAAATTTATAAGTACTTAAAAAAATGTACATACTTTCTGACCCAACAATTTCATATTTCAGAATCTACCCTAGAGGATTCATCATTTGTCAAAAAAAAATGCTATATAAAATCTTCTTTTCTCAGTATTGTTCATAATAAAAAATTTAAAACCTACAAGTACATCTACGTAAATATAACTTACTAAACTATGCTATACTGACACAGTGGGCCAGGTAAAAAGAGAGACATGGAGCTTTGTAAATGTGGCTTTATTTATTTTTTTCTCCAAATAGCCATCCAGGTATCTTTAACCCATTTACTGAATAACCTGTCTTTTCTCCAACCACATGAATATGGCATCTTATAACATACTAATCCTCATCTGTTCCTGGGTTTGTATTTCTACACTTTCTTTCATTCATTAAGTCATCAGTCTATTCCTCTGCCTCTATTCTGCTGCTATAAATTTTGTTGCTTTATAATGTACTAGAGGCCTGGTGAACAAAATTTGTGCACTCGTAGGTGGCGGGAGTCCCTCAACCTGGATTGCGAGAGGACACAAGCCAGGCCAAGGGACCCCACTGGAGCACAATTGGGTCTGGAGAGGTATGCAGGAGGTTGGCCAACCGGGGAGGGTCTGCGGGAGGGCTCCAGGGTATGTCCAGCCCATCTTGCTCAGTCCGGATCAGCCAGACCCCAGCAGCAAGCTAACCTATCGGTCAGAGTGTCTGCCCCCTGGTGGTCAGTGCACATCATAACAAGTGGTTGAGTGGCCTTAGCATATCATTAGCATATTATGCTTTGATTGGTTGAATGGCCAACCAGACGTACCGACATTTAGCATCTTATGCTTTTATTATATAGGATTTTAATATATGATGGAGCAGGGCACACTACTCATCACTCTTCTTTTAGAGAATGCTCCTGGTAATTGCTGCAAGTTTTAAGGAAAAAAAAAATGCTATCAAAATTTTGAAGTTGGATTGAATTTATACATTTACATAATGAAAATTGACATCTTAACAACTTTGAATCTTTTTATCCAAGTGCAAGCTTTGACACTCCCTTGACTCCATTCTTCTTTTATCATACTAATAGAGGCATATAGTTTTATTCCTATAGATCCTTTACCTTGCTTGTTGAGTTAATCCTTACAGATTTTCTGGGAATTGTTTCACAAATATATGGAATTCAGTGCACCCAGAATTAAACTTTTGATGTACTTCCTCAAATCTGTTCCTTCGCCAGGTCCTCCCCAGAGCACCTGTGTTCACCTGGTGCAATGTCAGGAACCTAAGTCATCCTGAGTCCTTCTTCCAGCTCACATCCAACTCGCAACAAGTCTGATCATTCTGTCTCTAAAATATATCTTAAACCCTCTGCTCCTCTTCATCCACATCATCGCTCTCCTTGGCCAAGCAAAACCACTACATTAACTTACTGCAATAGCTTCAGAGCCGCTCTCTCCACGTCCTCGCCTTTCTTCTTCCAGTCTATTCTTCACACAGCAGCATCTTTTTTAAAAAAGTACACTGACTCTATCATTCTCATGCTTAAAAGACTCCAATGGCTCTGCAATGACTTAGATGCAATTCAGCATCTTCAGCAAGGCCAACAAGATTCTACATGACCTGGCCCTGATCTATCTCTTCAGCCATCTGTCCCACCACTATCCTTCTCATGTATGACACCCAAGCCCCATTGGGCTTATTCATGTCTTCAAATTATTGACAGTTGTTGATTAAATTATTGTTTCTAAATCTTCACTTCCTCCATGCTATAGAATTATCCATCTCTATATCATTGATATTGGACTTGTTTCATGTGACTTGCTTTGGCAAGTCATGATGCAAACAGAGGCTTTTTAAATATATATATATATATATATATATATATATATATATATATATATATATGTAAAATATTGATTTCAGAGAGGAAAGGAGAGGAAGAGAGAGAGAGAAATATCAATGATGAGAGAGAATCATTGATCGGCTGCATCCTGCACATTCCTTACTGGGGATTGAGCCCATAATCCAGGCATGTGCCCTTGACCGGAATCGAACTTGTGACCCTTCAGTCCCCGGGCCGAAGCTCTATCCACTGAGCCAAACCAGTTAGGGCCAAACAGAGGCTTTAAATGTGCTGACATGATTTGGCTTGGACTCTGGTCATGCGGCAGGTGAAGGGCACACTCTGATAAGCCACTGCTGGTCCCAGACTGACAGACAAGTAGAACAGACTTGAACCTGCCCCATACACTAAAGTAGTGTTGCCCTAGGCAACCTTAGCAGTCCTGAACAGAACAATAGATATTTGTTCTTTTAGGCCACAAGATTTGGGGATTGTATGTTATAGCATTCATCACAGCAATAGCTCACTAATGCAAATTTTTTTCCTACTCAAGGGACTTTGTTTAATGTATGGCTGCTTCTGTAAACTGTAAGTCTTGTAAAGTGGACATAAACCTGTGATTGTATACTTCTCTATAACCAGGGCCTAGCATAGTACTTGTTATGTACTAATGGCTAAATAGTCATGAAGTAAACTATTATTAGTATTGTAAATACTATCTATGATTCCATTTGCTTGGTAACATTGTTGTAGGTATATAATTGTTTTTATCTGTTGTCAGTCATTTGACTGAACTCTCTTATTGTTCCTAAGCAATTTCCAGTTGATTCTCTTGGGTTTTCTGTAACTAAAATTATGCCATCTGTAGAGTAGTCTGTTAAATTATGGCCCCAGAAAATCACCTCGTAGTCTTCACACCCTTGCGTACCTTCTTATCTTGACTCTGGGCTGGGCTTGGGACTTGCTTTTAATCAACAGACTACAGTAGATGTGACACTGTGCCTGAGCCTTAAGACCAGAAGAGTCTACTGTGCTTTGTGAACCCGAATCAGCCGTGTAAGGAGTCTGGTTCCCCAGTGGAGAGACCACAAAGAAAGGCCATATAAAGAGGCAGGGAAATCTCCCCAGTGTCAAGATCATTGGCAAATACAATGGTTGTTGCCCAACCGTCGTGGCTCAGTGGTTGAGGGTCAACCTATGAACCAGGAGGTCAGGGTTTCATTCTGGTCAAAGACACATGCCCAGGTTATAGGCTGATTTCCTCTCATCATTGATGTTTCTATCTCTCTCTCCCTCTCACTTCCTCTCTGAAATCAATTTTAAAAAAATTTAATACAATGGTTGCTATCTTAGGTCACTGAGTCTTGGGGTAGTTTGTTACACATCAATGCAAAGTTAAAGCATCTGTAAATAACAATATTGTGTCCTCAGTTAAAATTATGATGCTACTTTACACTCCTGTCTAAATGTGTTGGCTGGTTCTTTTACCTCATTTTGTGATCCATCAAAAAAATAATAATAATGTCTTAGTATTTGCTTAGAAAAAACACACTGAGAAAACAAAGCATCAAATTATTCATACTGGCTATTTCAAGAGCATGGACTTATGGGGGAGGGAAACACTTACAATTTTCATTATATTTTTCTGTAATGTTTAAATTTTATATCATAACATACATACTTATATAATAAAAAGATATTAATAGCTTTGGCTGGTGGCTCAGTTTATTGGAGCATTGTCCCTTATACAAAAAGTTGCAGGTTCAATTCCCAGTCAGGGCACATACCTAGGTTTCGGATCTATCCCATCAGGGTGCATATGGGAGGCAACATATTGATGTTTCTCTCACTTATACCTATCTCTCTAAATCAATATATACATATTGATTTAGAGAGATAGGTGAGGATTTAAAAAAGAATTTTAATAGTGGTGATAATATGCCTCATCTTATTCCTCACTTTATGCAAATTTTATAACATTTTATTTTTAAGAAAAACACTAGCTGTTTTTGTTATATGAGTAAATGTGTGTAAATTTTACATATTTTGGCATGTTAAGTACATGTCCACTTATTATTATGTAACCAAGTGTTTAAAAGTCAGCATTGAGGACCCAAATAAACAAAATCAGAAATGAAAGAGGCAAAATAACAACAGACTGCACAGAAATACAAAGGATTTTAAGAAAGTACTATGAACAACTCTATTCCAACAAACTGGTCAACCTAGAGGAAATGGACATATTCCTAGAAAAATATGACCTTCCAAAACTCAATCAGGAAGAATCAAAAAATCTGAATAGGCTGATAACTACCAATGAAATGGAAGCAGTAATCAAAAAAAAACTTCCATCAAACAAAAGCCCTGGGCCAGACGGCTTCATAGGAGAGTTTTATCAAACATTCAAAGAAGAACTAAAACCTATCCTCCTCAGACTATTCCAAAAAAATTCAAGAGGAAGGAATACTTCAAGCTCTTTCTATGAAGCCAGCATTACCCTAATCCCAAAACAGATAAAGACACTACAAAGAGAGAGAATCATAGGCCAATATCTCTGATGAACATAGATGCTAAAATTCTCAGCAAAATTCTAGCAAATCGGATCCAGCATTACATTAGAAAGATCATACACCATGACCAAGTGGGATTTATTCTGAGGATGCAAGAATGGTACAATATCCACAAATCAATAAATGTGATACATCACATAAACAAATTGAGAGATAAAAATCAGTCATAATAGTACCTCGCACCCTTGAGAATCAATAAAAAATCATCTTTTTGGTGCTTGGAGACAAAGGGAACACATCTCTTGATATTTTAGAATTACAACAACATAATGTACAATTATCCCAAACAAATTTACAAACTAATTCTTTGAATGTCTGGCAGCAATTTAAAAAAGGACATGAAAGGATTTAATCCCTTCCACTGTGTAGGTGCCCTGGGAAGGCACCTGAGCATTCTATATTGGCCCCTCTTGCCCTTTTGGCCAAGAGGGACCCTCTTCTCACAATCCAATTGCCCACAGCTGTTGCCTGTGCTTTCTGTTCATGCTGAGGTTGAAGCCTCGTGGTGGCTGGTACCATGGATCTGTCTCTCACCCAGAGGGGTGAGCTGGGCCCTCCCTGGAGAAGAAACCTGGGTTCCCCAAGATATGTGATTAGTGCCAGGGCCCCGCCAGCAGGCGAGGGGATCCCAAGGCAGGTGCTGGGCGTGGAGGCCACGGGGACATAGGCTACCAAGGAGACAGAACTGAACCGCACATCACCCTGCTTGGCCCCGGAGGATGGCTGGTTAGCCAGAGACGGGTAAGATTCCTCAGGGAAGGAACAACCTAAGACAGGCACAGTCGCAGAGGGGCCATCAGGAGAGAACTTGGTCAACAGAGGTGGGGCACAGACCCTCACCCCCCCCCAACTTTGCAGGGGCCTGAACCCTCACCCCTTCTGAGGGAGGTCTCCTGCCCCCATGGCTGCTTCGCTTCCCACGCCCAGCTCAAATCGGGACCCAGGTAACAGACAAGAGACTTGGCCTACAGTAGCTGCCCTCTCACTGCAACAAGACTTGTTTGAGTTGCCTTATACCCATGGTGTGGGGAAGTGAGTTTTTGATATCTAAATCCAACCTAGCACCAGGAATGCTCAGGGCCTACTCAAGAAGACCAATAATCCTTTCCACTAATATTTACAGGGTAAAATAAGATTGTTGTTAGAGTATTAAATTTGACAGTAAAATAGTAGTCAAGTTCTCAGACTAATTTAAATTGGCTAAGTGAAATAAGCGAATATTCTAGAAAAAATTAATGGTACTGGACAAAAAGCTGTTCCTAAAGTGTTAATTAAAATTTTTATTGGTGAGAGAAACCAAGATGGCGACATAGGTAAGCACCTAAACTGCTGCCTCGCACAACAATTTCAAAACTACAACTAAAAGACAGAACAGACACCATCCAGGAAAGCTGGCTGAGTGGAAATTCTACAACTAGAAGAAAAGAGGAAAGCTCACGGAGAATTGGAGGTATGGCAAAGGGTCTTTGTGCCTGCAGAGAGGAAGGGCGGCTAAGAGCCTGGCTGACTTTCTCTGGCAGGAGGAGGAAGGAAGCCCCCGAATGCACTGAACCCCAGTTCCGGGTGAAACCCCGTGAACCCAGGCTCATACAGGGTGAGTCTGGACTGTCAGGTAGAGAGAAAGGCACCCGGAGACTTGGAGACCCGGGGGAGACCCGGGGGAGCCCCAGCGGGCAGGGGTCTGTAGGCGCGCGTGCCAGTGTGCACAAAGACTGCGGAGGTTGCCACAGGCTTTCCCTAGCAGAAGAGAGTCAGAAGGTCCTGACTTCACTGAACCCCAGTTCTGACTGCACTGAACCCCAGTTCCAGGCGAGCCCCTGGGGACCCACACTCTTGCAGGGGGAATCTAGACTCTCGGGCGGAGACTCGGGAGCCGGGGAAGGCAGAGGTCTGTAGGCATGCGCGCGCGTGCAAGGGCAAGGCTGACGGGAAGCCAAGACTGTCTGCTCTGCCCTGAGACTCCACCCCATCCAAGCTGAGCACAGAGGCTTTTGCAATTTGGCAAGTCTAATCCTATAAGGCTGTCTCCAGCACCAAACTTCTCCCAGCATAGACACAGCTGATCCTCATAGCCAACTGGCCTGGAGGTCAATTCCTCCCAGTGATACCAACAACAATCAAGACTTAACTACAACAAGGCTGTACACACAGCCCACAAAGGGGTGCACCAAGAGTGTCCACCTCAGGTTAACTGGGGAGGCCGACCCACTGGGCCATATAGAAAACCTAGCACACAAAGCTACCCTACCAACTCAGGGAAGCAGTGAAAATGCGGCGTCAAAGAAACAGATCACAAACGAAAGAAATGGAGGAAAACAAACAACTGGATATAGAATTCAAAACCACGGTTATAAGGCTTTTCAAGAATATCCTAGAAAAGGCCAATAAATATAACAAGACCCTCGAAGATATGAAAAAGGACCAACTAGAAATTAAACATACATTGACTGAAATAAAAAATATTATACAGAGACCCAACAACAGACTAGAGGAACACAAGAATCAAGTCAAAGAATTGAAATGCAAAGAAGCAAAGAACACTCAACTGAAAAAGCAAAAAGAAAAAAAAAATCCAAAAAGTTGAAGATAGTGTAAGAAGCCTCTGGGACAACTTTAAGCGTACCAACATCAGAATTATGGGGGTGCCAGAAGAAGAGAGAGAGCAAGATACTGAAAACCTATTTGAAGAAATAATGACTGAAAACTTCCCCCCACCTGGTGAAAGAAATAGACTTACAAGTCCAGGAAGCGCACAGAACCCCAAACAAAAGGAATCCAAAGAGGACCACACCAAGACACATCATAATTAAAATGCCAAGAGCAAAAGACAAAGAGAGAATCTTAAAAGCAGCAAGAGAAAAACAGTTAATTACCTACAAGGGAGCACCCATATGATTGTCAGCTGATTTCTCAACAGAAATTATGCAGGCCCGACGGGAGTGGCAAGAAATTTTCGAAGTGATGAATAGCAGGAACCTACAACCAAGATTACTCTACCCAGCAAAGCTATCATTCAGAATTGAAGGACAGATAAAGAGCTTCACAGATAAGAAAAAGCTAAAGGAGTTCATCACCACCAAACCAGTATTATATGAAATGCTGAAAGGTATTCTTAAAGAAGAGGAAGAAGAAAAAAGTAAAGAGAAAAATTATGAACAACAAATACATATCTATCAATAAGTGAACCTAAAAATCAAGTGAATTAAAAACCTGAGGAACAGAATAATCTGGTGAATATAATAGAATCAGGGGCATAGAAAGGGAGTGGACTGATAATTCTCAGGGGGAAACGGGTATGGGGGGTTCAGGAAGAGACTGGACAAAAATCATACACCTATGGATGAGGACAGTGGCGGGGAGGTAAGGGCAGAAGGTGGGTTGGGAACCGGGTGGAGGGGAGCTATGGGGGGAAAAAGGAGAAACAATTGTAATAATCTGAATAAAGATTTATTTTAAAAAATTAATTAAAAAATAAAATAAAATAAAATTTTTATTGGTAGTTCATCTCATGGTAAAATTGCGTAACATGTAATGAACCTAAAGCAGACATATTTTAGTGCAAAAAATTAAAATTTAAGAGCTATCAAGACTACATTATAAAATTCCCAAAAGCCTCCTAACATTTAAATCAAAAAGGGGGAATAGTAGAAGAATATCATGTAAGGAAAAATATCCTGTAAGTAAATTACATCTAGAAAATTTTTACTTTAGAAAATTAACTTTCATTTGCAATGCTAACAGCAAGACACCCATGAAAAACACACATGGTGTCAAAACTAGCCAAAGGAAAATCGTTTGGGCAAAAAATAAAAAAGGATCCCAAGACAAATTTAGAGAAAAGATTCCTTTATTAACTTTTGGTTGAGAATATGTTTGTATATTTTCAGAAAACAACTCCAAGACCATGTGGATTCCTGCAACAGAGAGGAATTGACAGGACTGCTCCAGCCATGAAGACAGAAGAGAAACAGTCCAGAGATGGAAGACACTGACGACGCCTTGCCATACTAGCAGTCAGCAGCTGTGCATCGCGGCAGGTTGCCCAGGACCAAACCAGAGAGGGTCAGACCTGCATTACTACCATTTGTCCACCATCCAGAACTGAAATATCATTGCTGACATGTACACATAAGGAACTGTTTGACATTGAAATTGGGACTCAAAAGAACTGTTGGCCCAGAAAGAAACTCACTACAGACTGATTCATTTGCCTCTCAGCATAACCATTATTGCTTGTCTCATTTTCGGTTCTTATAAGTGTATTTCTAATATCACATGATCTCACTCATCTCGGGGAAATAATGAACAACATAAACTGATGAACAAAAACAGACCCGGAGACAGGGAAGCATCGATCAGACTGTCAAACCTCAGAGGGAAGGTAGGGGAGGGTGGGGGTATGGGGGAGAGATCAACCAAAGGACTTGTATGCATGCATATAAGCCTAACCAGTGGTCACGGACAACAGGGGGTTGGGGACATGCGTGGGGAGGGTTTGGGATGGGAATGGGGGGATGAGGACAAATATGTGATACCTTAATCAATAAAGAAATTAATTAAAAAATTTAAAAAAAGAAAAAAATCACAGTCATATCAATTGATGAAAAAGAAAAGCATTTGACAAAATCCAACAACCTTTCTTGATAAAATTTCTCAGCAAAGTGGAAATAGAGAGATCATACCTCAACATAATGAAAGCCATATATGACAAACCTACAGCCAACATCATACTCAATGGGCAAAAACTGAAGCCATTCCCCCTAAGAACTGGAACAAGATAGGGATGCCCACTCTCACCATTCCTGTTCGACATAGTACTGGAAGTGATAGCCATAGCGGTCAGACAACAAGAAGAAATAAAAGGCATCTAAATTGGAAAAGAAGAAGTAAAACTGTCATTATTGACATATGACATGATATTGTACATAGAAAACCCTAAAGACTCCATCAAAAACTACTAGATTTAATAAATGAATTCGGCAATGTAGCAGGATACAAAATTAACACCCAGAAATGTATGGGTTTTTTATATGCCAATAATGAACTCACAGAAAGAAAAACAAAATCCCATTTATCATTGCTATAAAAAATTTAAGATACCTAGGAATAAAGTTAAGTAAGGAAGTAAAAGACCTGTACTCAGAAAACTACAGGATGTTGAAAAAAAAGATAGAGGCAGACATAAACAAGTGGAAGAATATACCGTGTTCATGGATTGGTAGAATCAACATCATCAAAATGTCCATGCTACCCAAAGCAATCTATAGATTCAATGCAATCCCCATTAAGATACAAATGGAATATTTCACAGACCTAGAACGAACTCTCCAGAAATTAATCTGGAATAAAAAAAGACCCCGAATAGCCACAGCAATCCTGAGAAAGAAGAACAAAGTTGGAGGGATCACAATACCAGATATCAAGCTATATTACACAGCCAGTGTTCTCAAAACAGCCTGGTACTGGCACAATAACAGACATATAGACCAATGGAACTGAACAGAGAACCCAGAAATTGACCCAAGTCATTATGCTCAATTAATATTTGACAAAGGAGGTAAGAGCATGCAATGGAGTCAAGATAGTCTCTTTAATAAATGGTGTTGGGAAAATTGGACAGATACATGCAAAAAAAATGAAACTAGACCACCAACTTACACCATACACAAAAATAAACTCAAAATGGATAAAGGACCTAAACGTAAGACTGGAAACCATAAAAATCTTAGAAGAATCCATAGACAGCAAAATATCAGACATATGTCGTAGCAATATCTTTACCAATTCAGCTCATAGGGCAATGGAAACTAAGGAGAAAATAAACAAATGGGACTACATCAAAATAAAAAGCTTCTGCACAGCAAAAGAAACCATCAACAAAACAACAAGAAAGCCCACAGCGTGGCAGAACATATTTGCCAATGCTATCTCCGATAAGGGCCTAATCTCCAAAATTTATAGAAAACTCATACATCTTAACAAAAGAAAGATAAACAATCCAATCAAAAAATGGGCAAAGGACCTAAATAGATACTTTTCAAAAGAGGACATAAAAAAGGCCAAGAGACATATGAAAACGTGCTCAAAGTCACTAATCATATGAGAGATGCAAATCAAAACAATCTCACACCTATCAGAATGGTACACCATCAACAAGTGCTGGCGAGGAAGTGGAGAAAAAGGAACCCTTGTGCTCTGCTGATGGGAATGCAGACTGGTGTGGCCACTGTGGAGAACAGTATGGAGTTTCTTCAAAAAACTAAAAATGGAACTCCCATTTGGCCCAGTAATCCCACTTCTAGGAATATATCCCAAGAATCAGAAACACCCATCAGAAAGGATATATGCACCCCTATGTTCATAGCAGCACAATTTATCGTAGCTAAGATTTGGAAACAGCCTAAGTGCCCATCAGCAGATGACTGGATCAGAAAACTGTGTTACATCTACACAATGGAATACTAAGCTGCTGTAAAAAGGAAAGAACTCACCATTCACAACAGCATGGATGGACATGGAGAGCATTATGCTAAGTGAAATAAACCAGTCAGAGAAAGATAAATATCACATGATCTCACTCATTTGTGGAATATAATGAACAACATAAACTGATGAACAAAATATAGAACCAGAGACAGAAAAGCATCCAACAGACTATCAAACTTCAGAGGGAAAGCAGAGGAGCAGAGAGGGGGTAAGAGATCAACCAAAGGACTTGTATGCATGCATACGAGCATAATCAATGGACACAGACACTAGGGGGTGAGGACATGTGCTGGGGGTTGGGGGTGGCTGGGGAGAGGTCAATGGGGGGACAAAGAGACATATGTGATACTATATGTAATACTTAAAACAATAAAAAAAATCTAAAAAATTTTTTTTAAATTATCAGCCATAGGTTGAGAATTGCTGAAGTGACAATGGATACCTAAAGTTCATTGTATGATTGTCTCTATTGTGTATACTAGTATGTTTGAAATTTCCATAATAAAAAGAAAAGTTTATTTTAAAATGTGAATGCATCCCTGACCGGTTTGGCTCAGTGGATAGAGCGTCAGACTGCAGACTGAGGGGTCCCAGGTTCGATTCCGGTCAAGGGCATGTACTTTGGTTGTGGGCACATCCCCAATGGGGCGTGTGCAGGAGGCAGCTGATGTGAATGCAGAAAAATGGACAATCAAAAGGAACTTCTGATAATTCATGAAAAAATATAAATAGCTAAATATTTTCAAATGTTTTGTTTTACTAATAAATTTATGTGTAAATTTTTGTTGTTGTTGGCACCATTACAGATGTCCCCCATTTCCCCACTCTTTGCCCACCTCCATCCAGCCTGCAACCCCTTCCTCCCCTGGCCTTCACCACACTGTTGTCTGTGTCCATGGCTTATGCATTTATGTTCTTTGGCTAATCTCCTCACCTTCTTTCATCCAGACCCTCCCCCATCCCTCCCCTCTGACAGCTGTCAGTCTGGTCCATGTATACATGCCTCTGATTCTATTTCATTTGTCAGTTATTTTGCTAATTAGATTCCACATATAAGTGAGATCATATGGTATTTGCCTTCTCTCACTACCTTATTTCACTTAGCATAATAATCTCCAGGTCCATCTGTTGCAAAGGGTAAGAGTTCCTCTTTTTTTACAACCACATAGGATTCCATTGTGTAAATGCACAACTTTTCTATCCACGCATCTACTGATGGATGGGCACCTGGGCTGGTTCCAGATCTTGGCTATTGTGAATAATGCTGCTATGAACAGAGGGGTGCATACATTCTTTCTGACTGGTATTTCATGATTCTTAGGGTACATTCCCAGAAGTGGGATCACTGGGTCAAATAGCAGTTCCATTTATAATCTTTTGAGGAAACTCCTTACTTTTTCCCACAGTGGCTGCACCAGTCTGCATTCCCACCAGTTTTGTATTAGGGTTCCCTTTTCTCCACATCCTCACCAGCACTTGTCATTTGTTGCTTGTTAATGGTAGCCATTCTGACAGGTGTGAGGTGATACCTCATTGTCTTTTTAATTTGCATCTCTCTGACGATTAGTGACACTGAGCATCTTTTCATGTGTCTTTGAGCCATTTTTATGTCCTCTTTAGAGAAGTGCCTATTCAGGACATTGCCCATTCTTTAATTGGATTGTTTGTCTTTCTGGTGTTGAGTTGTATGGAGTTCTTTTGTATACATTTTGGAAACTAACCCCTTACCAGCTGTATCACTGGCAAATATGTTCTCCCATGCGTGAGTTCACTTTTGCTTTTGTTGATGGTTTCTTTTCTGTGAGAAGCTTTTTAGCTTGATGTAGTCCCATTTGTTTATTTTTTCCTTTGTTTCCCTTACCCTAGGAGATATATGGGCAAAATTATTGCTACAAGCAATGTCTGAGATTGTACTGCCTGTTTTCTTCTAGGATTTGTATGGTTTTACAGCTTACATTTAAGTCTTTTATCCATTTTTTGAGTTTATTCTTTTCTTGTGTGTGATATACACTGAGTGGCCAGATTATTATGATCTCTGAATGCATAATTATCTGGCCACTCAGTGTATATCCTATATAATAAAAGGCTAATATGCAAATTGTCCCCTCGACCAGGAGTTCGACCAACAGGCAGGCTGGCCAACCACCCATGGCCCCTTCCCCTGGCCAGGCTGGCTGGACATGCACAAATTCATGCACCGGGCCTCTAATATATATATATATATATATATATATATATATATATATATATATATATATATATATATATATACTGAGTGGCCAGATTATTATGCATTCAGAGATCATAATAATCTGGCCACTCAGTGTAAGTTGATGGTCTAGTTTCTTTCTCTCTTTTTTTTTTGCATGTACCTGTCCAATTTTCACAACACTATTTACTGAAGAGACTGCTTTTACTCCTTTGCCTTATTGTCCTTGCCTCCTTTGTCAAATATTAATTGACATAAAGGCGTGGGTTGATTTCTGGGGTCTCTGTTCTGTTCCATTGATCTATATGCCTGTTATTGTGCCAGTAGCATGCTGTTTTGATTACAATGACTTTGTAGTATAGTTTGATAGCCACTATTGTGATCCCTCCAACTTTGTTCTTCTTTCTCAAGATTGCTGAAGCTGTTCGGGTTGCTTTTTAGTTCTAAATAAATTTTTGGAATATTTATTCTAGATCTGTGAAACATGCCATTGGTATTTTAATAGGAATTTTGTTGAATCTATAGCTTGCATTGGGTAGTTGGACATTTTAATGATGCTAATTATTCCAATCCATGAACATGGTATATGCTCCCACTTGGTGTCTTCCTCTATTTCTTCAATGACCTATAGTTTTCTGAGTACAAGTCTTTTACCTCCTTGGTTAAATTTATTTCTAGGTTCCTTATTATTTTGTTATTGCAATAGTAAATGGGTTTTTCTTAGTTTCTCTTTCTGAGAGTTCATTATTGGTGTATAAAAATGCCACCGGCCAGTATGGTTCAGTGGTTCAGCACCGACCTATGAACCAGGAGATCATGGTTCTATTCCCAATCAGGGCACATGCCCAGGTTGAAGGCTCAATCCCCAGGGTGGGCCATGGAGGAGGCAGCTGGTCAATGATTCTCTCTCATCATTGATGCTTCTATCTCTCCCTCTCCCATCCTCTCTGAAATCAATAAAATAAATTTTTAAAAAAAGAAAAAATGCCACTGATTTTTGGATATTAATTTTGTATCCTGTTACTTTGCTGAATTCTTTATTAGATCTAGTATTTTTTTGTTTGGAGACCTTAGGGTTCTCTATGTACAATATGTCTTCTGTGAATAATGACAATTTCTCTTTCTTCTTCCCAATTTAGATGCCTTTTATTTCTTCTTGTCTGATTGCTGTGGCTAGGACTTTCAATACTATGTCAAATAAGAGTGGTGAAAGCATACATTCTTTCTTGTTCCTGATCTTAAGAGAAATACTTTAAAGTTTTTGCCCATTGAGTATGATGTTGGCTGCAGGTTTGTCATATATGGCCTTTATTACATTGAGTATGATCCTACTATACCCACTTTGCTGAGAGTTTTTATCATAAATGGGTGCTGAATTTTACTGAATGCTGCTTCTGCATCTATTGATATAATATGATTTTATCTTTCATTTTGTTTATGTGATGTATCACATTTCTTGATTTTTCCAATATTGTACCAGCCTTGCATCCCCAGAATAAATCCCACTTGTTCATGGTGTATGACCTTTCTAGTGTATTCCTGGATCCTATTTGGTAATATTCTGTTGAGAATTTTAGTATCTATGTTCATAAAGGATATTGGCTTGTAATTTTCTTTCTCTGTAGTGTCTTTATCTGGTTTTGAAATTAGGAAATGCTGGCCTCATAAAAATAGCTTGGGAGTCTCTTCTCTTCTTAAATGTTTTGGAATAGTGTGAGGAGGATACGTGTTAGTTCTTCATTGAATGTTTGGTAAAATTTGCCTATGAAGCTGCCTGGTCCATGACTTGTGTTTGCTAGGAGTTTTTATTATTACTGCTTTAATTTCTTTATTTGTTATCAGTCTATTCAGGTTTTCTGATTCTTCCTGATTCAGTTTTGGAATATTATATGTTTCTAGAAATTTGTCCATTTTGCCTAAATTTGGGTTGTCTAAATTTGTAGCATATAGTTAATCATAGTATTTTCTTACAATCCTTTGTATTTCTGTGGTGTCAGTTGTTATGTCTCCTCTTTCAATTCTGATTTTATTTATTTGGGTCCTCTCTCTGTTTCTTGATGAGTCTGGCTAGTTTCATCAGTCTTGTTTCTCTTTTCAAAGAACCAGCTCTTGGTTTCATTGATCTTTTGTATTGTTTTTCAGACTTTTATTTCCTCTCTGATCTTTATTATTTCCTTCTTTCTACTTACTCTGGGCTTTTCATGTTGTCTTATTTCTAATTCTTTAGTTGTGAGGTTATATTGTTTAGTTGAGCTTTTTCTTTCTTCTTGAGGTAGACCTGTAATGTTATGAACTTCCCTCTCATGACTGCTTTGGCTGTGTCCCATAGATTTTTGGTTGTTGTGTGTTCATTTTCATTTGTTTCCAGGTAATTTTTTATTTCTTCCTTTATCTTATTTGTCACCCATTTATTGTTTAATAACATGCTATTTAGCCTCCATGTGTTTGAATGTTCTTTTTATTTTTTTTTCATTGTAGCTGATTTCTGGTATCATGCCATTGTTATCCAAGAAGATGCTTGATATGATTTTAATCTTCTTGAATTTGTTAAGACTTATTTTGTGTCCTAACATGTGGTCTATCTTTGACAATGTTCCATGTGCACTCTAGAAGAATTTATACACTGCTGCTTTGGAATGAAATGTTCTGTAAATATCAATTAAATCCATCTAATCTAGTGTGTCATTTATGGTCACTGATTTTTTGCTTATTTTTTGTCTGGAAGATCTATCGATGACAGTGGGATGTTAAAGTCCCTACTATGACTGTATTTCTATCACTCTCTCCCTTGAAATCCACAGAGTTTTCTTATATACAGTTGAACCTAGGTTCTCAAATGCCTTGCAATCTCAAAAAATTCACTTTTCAACCTGACAACCCTTTTATGCTGATACCTGTATGATCACTCACACATTTCTCAGGCAAGAAACAAAGTAGAGATTGCACAGTATGAGTCAGTTTACTGCTAAACCTCATATTGTTAACATCTCAGGAAATTATGCTGTGAATATTTTTTTTGCTTTTGTTGCTACTTATTATTAAATTTTCATTTTTATGTACATTTCACTTCCTTTTTGTTAAATTTTCATATACATTTCATGTCCTCTTTGTTTTTAACATGTTTATTTATAGATTAAACAGTACATTAGACAGATATTGTATATAAGACAGGTTAAAACAAGGAATCATTTTGGGGTCTAGAATAGAATAATTCAATTCACATTCTTTCTAATGAAAAAAAAAATGATTTGGTTTTTTGAACAGCTTTCCAGAATGAATTAAGTTTGAGAACTGAGGTTCCACTGTATTTAGATGCATATATGTTTTACAGGGTTATATCCTCTTATTGGATTGATCCCTTTAGTATTATGTAGTGATCTTCTTTATCTCCTTTATGGTCTTTGTGTTGAAGTCTATTTTTCAGATATAAGTTTTGCTACCCTAGATTTTTATTGTTTCCATTTGCATGGAATATCTTTTTCCCATCCCTTTACTTTCAGCCTGTGTGAATCTCTTGTTCCGAGGTGGGTCTCTTGTAAACAGCATATAGATGGGTCACATTTAATTATTCATTTAACTACCCTATATCTTTTGATGGGAGCATTTAATCCACTTCTATTTAAGGTTATTATTGATAAGTAATTATTTATTGCCATTTTTTCTCTTTTTTTTCTTAAAATATATTTTTATTGATTTCAGACATGAAGAGAGAGGAAGAGATAGAAATATCAATGATGAGAGAGAATCATCAATTGGCTCCTGGATTGAGCCCACAACCCAGACATGTGCCCTGACTGAGAATCAAACCATGACCTCCTAGTTCATAGGTCAACACTCAACCACTGAGCCACACTGGCCAAGCACCATTTTTTCTTTATATCTTTCTCTCTCTCTCTCTCTCTCTCTCTCTCTCTCTCTCTCTCTCTCTTTCTTCTTCTTCTTCTTCTTCTTCTTCTTCTTCTTCTTCTTCTTCTTCTTCAACAGTTCTTGCAATGCTGGTTTGTTGGTAATGAACTCCTTTAACTTTTTTGTCTGGGAAGTTCTTTATTTCAAGTTTAATTTTAAATGATAGCCTTGCTGGATAGAATAGTCTTGGTTTTAGGTACTTGCTTTTTATTACTTTGAATACTTCATGCCAATCCCTTCTGGCTTGAAATATTTCTGTTGAGAAATCAGCTGACTGTCTTATGGGAAATTACTAGTAGGTAACTGTTTCTTGCAGCTCTTAAGATTTTCTCTTTGTCTTTAACCTTTGCCATTTTAATTATGATGTTTCTTGGTGTGGGTTTCTTTGAGTTCATCTTGATTGGGACTTTCTGTGCTTCCTGAACTTATATGACTTTTTTCCTTCACCGGGTTATGGAAGTTTTCTGTCATTATTTCCTCAAACAGATTCTCTATCCCTTGCTCACTTTCTTCTTCTTCTGGTACCCCTATTATATGGATGCTGTTACATTTCATGTTGTCCCAAAGTTCCCTTAAACCAGTGGTCGGTAAACTCATTAATCAACAGAGCCAAATATCAACAGTACAACGATTGAAATTTCTTTTGAGAGCCAAATTTTTTAAACTTAAACTTCTTCTAACGCCACTTCTTCAAAATAGATTCGCCCAGGCCATGGTATTTTGTGGAAGAGCCACACTCAAGGGACCACAGAGCCGCATGTGGCTCGCGAGCCGCAGTTTGCCGACCACTGCCTTAAACTATTCTCATTCTTTTTTTTCTATTTACTGATCTTTTTAGACCTTGTCTTTCAAATTGCTAATTTGATCCTCTGCTTCTTCCAACCTACTGTTAATTCCTTCCAGTGTATTCTTTTTTTTTTAATAAATCTTTATTCAGATTATTACAATTATTTCTCCTTTTTCCCCCCATAGCTCCCCTCCACCCATTTCCCACCCCACCTTCTGCCCTTACCTCCCCCCCACTGTCCTCATCCATAGGTGTATGATTTTTGTCCATTCTCTTCATGAACCCCCCATACCCCTTTCCCCCTAAGAATTATCAGTCCACTCCCTTTCTATGCCCCTGATTCTATTATATTCACCAGATTATTCTGTTCCTCAGGTTTTAAATTCACTTGATTTTTAGGTTCGCTTGTTGATAGATATGTATTTCTTGTTCATAATTTTTCTCTTTACTTTTTTCTTCTTCCTCTTCTTTAAGAATACCTTTCAGCATTTCATATAATACTGGTTTGGTGGTGATGAACTCCTTCAGCTTTTTCTTATCTGTGAAGCTCTTTATCTGCCCTTCAATTCTGAATGATAGCTTTGCTGGGTAGAGTAATCTTGGTTGTAGATTCTTGCTATTCATCACATTGAAAATTTCTTGCCACTCCCGTCTGGCCTGCATAGTTTCTGTTGAGAAGTCAGCTGACAGTCGTATGGGTGCTCCCTTGTAGGGTAATTAACTGTTTTTCTCTTGCTGCTTTTAAGATTCTCTCTTTGTCTTTTGCTCTTGGCATTTTAATTATGATGTGTCTTGGTGTGGTCCTCTTTGGATTCCTTTTGTTTGGGGTTCTGTGGGCTTCCTGGACTTGTAAGTCTATTTCTTTCACCAGGTGGGGGAAGTTTTCGGTCATTATTTCTTCAAATAGGTTTTCAGTGTCTTGCTCTCTCTCTTCTTCTGGCACCCCCATAATTCTGATGTTGGTACGCTTGAAGTTGTCCCAGAGTCTTCTTACATTATCTTCAACTTTTTGGATTTTTTTTTTTTTTTTGCTTTTTGCTTTTTCGGTTGAGTGTTTTTTGCTTCTTTGTATTTCAATTCTTTGACTTGATTCTTGTGTTCCTCTATTCTGTTTCTGGGTCTCTGTATAATATTTTTTATTTCAGTCAGTGTATGTTTAATTTCTAGTTGGTCCTTTTTCATATCTTCGAGGGTCTCGTTATATTTATCGGCCTTTTCTAGGATATTCTTAAAAAGTCTTATAACCGTGGTTTTGAATTCTATATCCAGTTGTTTGTTTTCCTCCATTTCTTTCGTTTGTGATCTGATTCTTTGACCCCGCATTTTCACTGATTCCCTGAGTTGGTAAGGTAGATATTTGTGCTAGGTTTCCAATATGGCCCAGTGGGTCTGCTTCCCCAGTTAACCTGAGGTGGACACTCTTGGTGCACCCCTTTGTGGACTGTGTGTACAGCCTTGTTGTAATTAAGTCTTTATTGTTATTGGTATCACTGGGAAGAATTGACCTCCGGGCCAGTTGGCTGTAAGGATCAGCTGTGTCTATGCTGGAAGAAGTTTGGTGCTGGAGACAGCCTTATTGGATTAGACTTGCCAAATTGCAATAGGCTCTGTGCTCAGCTTGGATGGGGTGGAGTCTCAGTCTTGGCTTCCTGTCAGCCTTGCCCTTGCGCGCATGTGCGCTTTCAGTCCTCCACTTACCCAGCTCGAGTCTCCGCCTGAGAGTCCAGACTCCCCCCACAAGAGCGTGGGTCCCCAGGGGCTCGCCTGGAACTGGGGTTCACTGCAGTCAGAACTGGGGCTCAGTGCCGTCAGGAGCCTCTGACTCCCTTTCACTAGGGAAAGCCTGTGGCAACCTCCGCAGCCTTTGTGCGCACTGGCACGCGCGCGTGCGCTTTCAGTCCTCCGCCTTCCCCGGCTCCCGAGTCTCCGCCCGAGAGTCCAGACTCCCCCCACAAGAGCGTGGGTCCCCAGGGGCTCGCCTGGAGCTGGGGTTCACTGCAGTCAGAACTGGGGCCCAGTGCAGTCAGGATCCTCTGACTCCCTTCCACTAGGGAAAGCCTGTGGCAACCTCCGCAGCCTTTGTGCGCACTGGCACGCATGCGCCTTCAGACTTCTGCCTTTCCCAGCTCGATTCTCCGCCCGAGAGTCCAGACTCCCCCCGTAAGAGTGTGGGTCCCCAGGGGTTCGCCCGGAACTGGGGTTCAGTGCAGTCAGAACTGGGGTTCAGTGCAGTCGGAGGCTTCCTTCCCCCTTCCGCCAGAGAAAGTCAGCCAGGCTCTCAGCCGCCCTTCCTCTCTGCGTGCACAAAGACCCTTTGCCGTACCTCCAATTCTCTGTGAGCTTTTGTCTTTCCTTCTAGTTGTAGAATTTTCACTCAGCCAGCTTTCGTGTGGTTCTGGATGGTGTCCGTTCTGTCTTTTAGTTGTAGTTTTGAAATTGTTGTGCGAGGCAGCAGTTTAGGTGTTTACCTATGCCACCATCTTGGTTTCTCTCCAGTGTATTCTTGATGTAAGATACAGTATTCTACCTTTCCTACTGGTTCTTATTTATGGTTTTTATGTCCTTTTTAATGCTGTTGTAGTTCCCACTACATTTCTTGTAATTCTCACTAAGTTCCTCATAACCAATACTCTAAACTCTACATCTGATAAGTTGCTTGCCTCCATTTCATTTAGCTCTTTTTCTGGATAGTCCTCCTGTTCTTTCATTTGGGACTTGTTTCTTTGTCTTCTCATATTGGCTGTCTTTGTGTTTGTTTCTATGTATTAGATAAGACTCCCAGTCTTTATGGGGTGGCCTTAGGTAGTAGGCATCCTCTGGGACCCAGTCTGGCAACCTCCTTGATCTCCTTGATGCTCTAGGAATGTCACTTGTATAGATTATCTGTGCCCTCAGGTTGTAATTGTGTCTTGATTGCTGTTGGCCCATTTGTGAGTGGGGTCAACCCTCGGCTGGCTAACTAAGAAGCTCAAACTCAGCCACAATGTGCAAGCTATTATACAGGTGCTGACTTAACAACAACAAAAACAATCCAACAACAACAATGAAAACAATAAAAAAGGAAAAAAGAATAATAAAGAAAAATGAAATAATACAAAAAGGAAATTAAAGGAAAGAAGGGAAAAAATAAGAATAGAAGAAGAAAGAATAAGAAAAGTTAAAAGAGAGAGAGGGAATAATGGCAGCGGAATAGACAGACGTGTTCCGAGCCTTGTCCCGGAGCAGAAAGAAAGAACAGCTGAGGGTCGCACAAGGAGTGTTTGTTGGCTGGTTGGGAGACAGCTGAATTCCAGAAGGAGGTGGGGGACTGCTAAACGGGGTACCCCTGACCTGGCAGCACCAACTGCAGCTGGGTCCCCTCCCGGAGCTGCAGGCTTGGACGTGGAGTCTACGCCATCTTGATCCGGAAAGTGGAGCTTATCGGAAACCTGAGAATCCAAAACTGCGGCACCCAAGGAACGACTGCGAGCCCCAGAACAACGCTCCCCAATTGGCGCAAACACACGGGTTCAGAGGAGCTCTACACTCCACCACGGAAAGGTCAGATTTCGCCTGGGATAAGGTGAGGTCTCTAGTCCCGGCGGGAGAGAGGAATGCGCGTTTTGCGGGAGCTGGAGGACCAGGGAAGTCTGTGCCTAGAAAAATCCGTGGCTGTAGGGGCTGGCGTGATCTGTGATTGTGGAAAGGGGTCCTCAGAGCTGCTAAGAGAAGGGCACTCTAAAAAGCAACCCATTTTGATCTGAAGTGCAGGGACACCCTAAGAATTTCAGGCAGTCCAGACTTACGCGCAGCCCCTGCGTTCCCTGGGTGCCTGGGCTTACGCGCAGTCCCGGAGTTCGCACAACTGGGCTTTTTCCTCTTGAAATTCTTGCTTCTGACTACTAAGCCCAATACATAGGATCACCCAGTTGGGGACTGGGAGACTGCAGGGGAAAGTTGTTTTTCTGGAACCTGGGGATCGGAGCAGGGAGTGACCATCAGAGAGTCAGCTCTGAGGCAGCCCACTCCCACAAACCGGTAGTGAGTGCCACAGGGAAAGAAGGCTCTAACACTGCCTAGAGAGGCCATAGATAGACCCGGAAGTCAATCCAGAAACACTGCCACCCAGGGGCTGGATCACAAATTGACTCTTGTGTAATCAAAAATAAAGGAATACGAGAAATTAAGACACACCGCCTGCTTAAAATCAGGACTGGCTTACAACACTGAAGAGCAGTGGATTGCAGGGAACTGCAATACCGTCTGGACTGAGAAACAGGTGTGCCAAACAGAAAAACAGAGGAAGTGAATGACCTTCACTACTTCACATTTTATTTTTACCTTTTATTTTTTTTTATTTTATTTTTATTTTCATTCTGTGCATCTTTTAATCAAGAAACTTTTTTTTCTTTTTTCATCACTTGATTTTACCTTTTTAATGATTACATTTTTATTTTCAATCCATATTATTACTACTGCTATTTTATCTTTTTTTTTTTTTAAAGTGTCATTTTATTTTCTCTTCATTTTATTTCGGGATTAGGGTTCTACATTCTATTTTTATCTTTCCTTTAGCATCGTTCTACTCTATCTCAACTCTACCTTTAGGCCATCACTCTCTTCTTAACCTCCCCCTTTTCAGTGTCCTGTTTATCTTACCCTTTTACTGCTTTAGATTTTCCCTATTCTTTCTGTTTACCCCTCGTTAAAATTTCACCCTACTTACATATCTAATCTCCAATCCCCTGCTCCAAGTCCACATACACCTCTCCCTTCGCTGTCTGAGCTATCCATAAACTTGTCCTTCTCTCTGTCCTTTTGTTGTTGTTTGCTTGAATGTAGATTATATCGAATTTTTATGCTTTTTTGTGAGATTGTTTTGCTTATTCTTCTTTTGTTTATTTTTTTGTTTGTTTTGTGCTTCAGCTTTCCCTTGCCTCACTCCATATTAGTTGGTGTTGTAGTTTGTACTAATCCCCAGGCACTTGTTGCTGGCATTTGCTGGGATTAGTGATTGTTCTATTGGAGTTTTATCCCCAATATATATAGTCTGTTCCCCTTTCTCTCTTAGTAACTTTCTTGTCTCTCTTACTTTTTTTTTCTCTTTACTTTCCCTTTTCACAATTTCATTTTCACACTCCTTTTTTCTTTTTTTCTTTCTTTCTTTCTTTTTTCCTCTTCTTTCTCTCCTATCACCTAATTTGTTTTTCTCTGGTGGTCACCTTTATTGGAGTTTATTAATATCGTGAATACATTCCTGTTCAGTGCCTTGTGAGTTGTACCTGGTAGTGCTGTATTTTGTGCCTTTAAATCAACCCAGGAGAGAGAGAACTACATAACCAGACACCCAGAGAAGAGAGACCATGGGGAGACAAAGAAGCAGCCCGCATATGAAAGAAAAGCAGGCATCACCAGAAAAGGAAGTAAACGAAATGGAGGCAAGCAACCTTCCAGAAAAAGAATTCAGAGAAATGGTCATAAGGTGGCTGAAAAGAATGGAAGACAAATTCGACAATATGAGCAAGAACCAAGAGGAAATGAAGAAGAACCAAGAAGAAAAGAAAAATGACATAGCTACTGTAAAGAACTCAATAGAAAGCATCAAGAGTAGACTAGAAGAAGCAGAGGACCGCATCAGTGAGCTAGAAGACAAGATGGAAAAAAATACCCAAGTAGAGCAACTTCTAGAAAAAAAAATTAAAAGGCAGGAGGAGAGTCTAAGGGAACTTTGGGACAACACGAAACAAAACAATATCCGCATAATAGGGGTTCCAGAAGGAAAGGAAGCTGAGCAAGGAATAGAAAACCTCTTTGAAGAAATAATGACAGAAAATTTCCCTGATATAGGGAAGAAAAAATCCACACAAATCCAAGAAGTTCACAGAGTCCCAAGCAAAATGAACCCCAAAAGACTGACGCCAAGGCACATTATAATTAAATTGGCAAACACCAATGACAAAGTAAGAATCTTAAAAGCAGCAAGAGAGAGACAGAAAGTTACATACAAAGGAACCCACATCAGACTAGCAACTGATTTCTCAACAGAAACTCATCAGGCCAGAAGGGAATGGAATGAAATATACGAAGTCATGCAAAGGAAGGGTCTGAATCCAAGAATACTGTACCCAGCAAGGCTATCAATCAAAATTGAAGGTGAAATCAGGAGCTTCACAGACAAAAAAGGACTAAGGGAATTTATTACCACCAAACCAGCAATGCAAGAAATGCTAAAGGGTCTGCTGTAAAAAAAAAAAAAAAGAAAAGAAAGAAAGAAAGAAACAGGAAGCGAAGAAGTAACACAGGGGTAAAGAATAGGAATGGCGACAAATAAGTACCTATCAATAATAACTTTAAATGTAAATGGATTAAATGCCCAAATCAAAAGACATAGGGTAACGGATTGGATAAGAAAACACGACCCATATATCTGCTGTCTACAAGAAACCCACCTCAGAAAAAAAGACGCACACAGACTGAGGGTGAAGGGATGGAAAAAGGTTTTCCAGGCAAATGAAACTGAAAAAAAAGCTGGGGTAGCAATACTTATTTCTGACAAATTAGATCTCAAACTTAAGGACATAACAAGAGATAAGGAAGGCCATTTCATAATACTAAAGGGAGCAATCCAACAAGAAGAAATAACTCTGGTAAACATATATGCACCCAATACAGGAGCACCCAAATACATAAAAAAACTCCTGGAGGATATCAAGGGAGAGATTGACAGCAATACAATCATAGTAGGAGACTTTAATACCCCACTATCACCACTGGACAAATCCTCTAAACAAAACATCAGCAAAGAAACATCAATCCTAAATGACTCACTAGACCAGATGGAATTAATTGACATCTTCAGAACATTTCACCCCAAAGCCACAGAATATACATTCTTCTCAAGTGCACATGGGTCATTTTCAAAGATAGACCATATGTTGGGACATAGGCAAAGTCTCTTCAAATTCAAGAAGATAGAAATCATATCAAGCATCTTCTCAGACCACAGTGGCATAAAACTGGAAATCAACTACAATAAAAACAACCCAAAGAAATCAAACACATGGAGACTAAACAGCATGCTATTAAACCATGACTGGGTTACCAGAGAGATCAAAGAAGAAATAAAAAACATCATGACAACAAATGACAATGAAAACACTACAATCCAAAATCTATGGGACACAGCGAAAGCAGTCTTGAGAGGGAAGTTCATAGCTCTACAAGCCTACTGCAAAAAACAAGAAACAGGGGTAATAAATTACCTAACCCAACAACTCAAAGAGTTAGAAAAAGAGCAACAAGAAAAGCCCAGTGTAAGCAGAAGGAAGGAAATAATAAAGATCAGAGCACAGATAAACGACATAGAGACCAAAGAAACAATTAAAAAAGATCAACAAAACCAAGAGCTGGTTCTTTGAAAGGATAAACAAGATTGATGAACCTCTAGCCAGGCTCACCAAGAAGCAAAAAGAGAGGACCCAAATAAACAAGATCAGCAATGAAATAGGTGAAATAACAACAGATCCCGCCGAAATACAAAGGATTGTTAAAAAATACTACGAACAACTCTATTCCAACAAACTGGACAACCTGGAGGAAATGGACATATTCCTAGAAAAATATAACCTTCCAAAACTCAATCAGGAAGAATCTAAACAGCTCAACATGCCAGTAACTATTGAAGAAATTGAAGCAGTCATCAAAGAGCTTCCGGCAAACAAAAGCCCGGGGCCAAATGGCTTCACAGGAGAGTTCTACCAAACATTCAAGGAAGAACTAAAACCTATCCTCCTCAGACTATTCCAAAAAATTCAAGAGGAAGGAACACTTCCAAGCTCCTTCTATGAAGACAGCATCACCCTAATACCAAAACCAGATAAAGACAACACAATGAAGGAGAATTACAGGCCAATATCCCTCATGAATGTAGATGCCAAAATCCTCAACAAAATTCTAGCAAATAGGATCCAGCAGTACATCAGAAAGATCATACACCATGACCAAGTAGGGTTTATCCCAGGAATGCAAGGATGGTTCAATATCCGCAAATCAATAAATGTGATACATCACATAAACAAATTGAGAGATAAAAATCACATAGTCATATCAATTGATGCAGAAAAAGCATTTGACAAAATCCAACACCCTTTCTTGATAAAAACTCTCAACAAGGTGGGAATAGAAGGATCATACCTCAACATAATAAAAGCTATATATGATAAACCCACAGCTAACATCATACTCAATGGGCCAAAACTAAAACCATTTCCCCTAAGAACAGGAACAAGACAGGGATGCCCACTCTCACCACTCCTGTTTGACATAGTACTGGAAGTATTAGCCACTGCAATTAGACAAGAAGAAGAAATAAAAGGCATCCAAATTGGAAAAGAAGAAGTAAAGCTGTCCTTATTTGCAGATGACATGATATTGTACATAAAAAACCCGAAAGACTCCATCAAAAAACTAACAGACTTAATAAATGAATTCGGCAATGTAGCAGGATACAAAATTAACACCAAGAAATCTCTGGCATTTCTATACACCAACAGTGAACTTACAGAAAGAGAGACTAAAAAAGCAATCCCATTTTCCATCGCACCAAAAAAATTAAGATACTTAGGAATAAATCTAACCAAGGAGGTAAAAGACCTATATGCGGAAAACTACAGGACACTGAAAAAAGAGATAGAGGAAGATGTAAACAGATGGAAGAACATACCATGTTCATGGATTGGTAGAATCAACATCATTAAAATGTCCATACTACCCAAAGCAATCTATAGTTTCAATGCACTCCCCATTAAAATACCAACAGCGTATTTCACAGACCTAGAAAGAACTCTCCAAAAATTCATCTGGAATAAAAAAAGACCCCGAATAGCCACAGCAATCCTGAGAAAGAAGAATAAAGTAGGAGGGATCTCAATACCAGATTTCAAGCTGTATTACAAAGCCACTGTCCTCAAAACAGCCTGGTACTGGCACAAGAACAGACATATAGATCAATGGAACAGAATAGAGAATCCAGATATCGACCCAAACCAATATGCGCATTTAATATTTGACAAAGGAGGCATGAGCATTCAATGGAGTCAAGACAGTCTCTTTAATAAATGGTGTTGGGAAAATTGGACAGATACATGCAAAAAAAATGAAACTAGATCACCAACTTACACCATACACAAAAATAAACTCAAAATGGGTACAGGACTTAAATATAAGACGGGAAACCATAAAAATACTGGAGGAATCCACAGGCAGCAAAATCTCAGACATATGCCAAAAGAACTTTTTCACTGATACTGCTCCTAGGGCAATGGAAGCCAAAGAGAAAATAAACAAATGGGACTACATCAAAATAAAAAGCTTTTGCACAGCAAAAGAAACCATCAACATAACAACAAGAAACCCCACTGTATGGGAGAACATATTTGCAAATGTTATCACTGATAAAGGTTTAATCTCCAACATCTACAGGCAGCTTATACAACTTAATAAAAGGAAGATAAATGATCCAATAAAAAAATGGGCAACAGACCTAAATAGAATCTTTTCGAAAGAAGACAGAAGGAAGGCCAAGAGACACATGAAAACATGCTCAAAGTCACTAATTATCCGAGAGATGCAAATCAAAACGACAATGCGATACCATCTCACACCTGTCAGAATGGCTATCATCAACAAATCAACAAACGACAAGTGTTGGCGAGGATGCGGAGAAAAAGGAACCCTCGTGCACTGCTGGTAGGAATGCAGACTGGTGCAGCCACTGTGGAGAACAGTATGGAGTTTCCTCAAAAAACTGAAAATGGAACTCCCATTTGACCCAGTAATCCCACTCCTGGGAATATATCCTAAGAAACTAGAAACACCAATCAGAAAGGATATATGCACCCCTATGTTCATAGCAGCTCAATTTACCATAGCTAAGATTTGGAAACAGCCTAAGTGCCCATCAGCAGATGACTGGATCAGAAAACTATGGTACATCTACACAATGGAATACTATGCTGCCATAAAAAAGAAGGTATTACTACCATTTGTAGGCACCTGGATGGAATTAGAGAACATTATGCTAAGTGAAATAAGCCAGTCAATGAAAGAAAAATACCACATGATCTCACTCATTTGGGGATAATGAAAAACATTATAAACTGATGAAGAAAAAGATAGATACAGAGGCAGTAAAGCATCAAACAGACTGTCAAATTACAGCAGTAAGTTTAGGGAGACGTGGGGGAAATAAGAGATCAACTGAAGGATTTATATGCATGTATATAAGAGTAACCAACGGATGCAAAACATTGGGGGGTGAGGCATGTATGGGAGTGGGGTGGGGGGGGGCAATGGTAAGATATGTACACATATAATACCTTAATAAAAATTTGAAAAAAATAAAAAAATAAAAAAAATCAAAATAAATAAATAAATAAATAAATTCTTCTTACCAAGGGGGGGGGGGGGGGGAAGAAAAGTTAAAAGAAAAAATAGAATAAGAAAGAGAAAAATAAAAAATGCAAAAGATAATAGAGAAGGAAAATAGGAAAAATAGAAGAATAAAAAAGAACAAAGTGGAGTTTGCCTCAACAATGTTTAGTGCCTGCTGTGATCTCCCTTTGTATATGTTGTTTGTGAAGCTTGTTGGATCCTGCTCTGATGTTGTCTGAAGCTGGTGACTTGGTGTGTTGGTTCCTGGCCTCTTTGGAGGTTCTCTGGTGTAAGCCAATGTTAGATGCTTTGTATGCCTGGCCTTCAGCAACATGTGTGGAGCTAAAAGTGATCCACAGTTTGTGGCTGCCTCTGCTGGGCTTGGCTGCATACAGGAAGGACCAAGCTGTGCTCTAAGGCTGGCTTTTACCAGAACAAGGTTAGGGGTAGGTCAGCAAATGTCGCAAGGCACCCTGGGATCCACCTGTGCCTGCCTCCACTTGCCAACTGGCTATTGGCTTGGCCACTGAAAAGTCTCCATCTCTGAAAGAGCTGCTGGTGGAATCAGGAAGATGGGGCTATTGAATCTCTTCTGAGACGATGGTGCCATTTGAGATGGGAAGATAGTGGGTGTTCCCTCACCCCAGAGTCACATGTCTGAGTCTGTCTTGGATTTTACCCCTGACCTCAGCAGGGTGGAGCCCCTAGTAGTCGGATGAGTGGGGCCTCCAGAGCCCAAATGTTGGATCTGCTAGAAGACAGGAGGGTGTTTCTATGAGATCTCCCATGAGGGAGAAGTACCATTCAGTTTCTCAGGAAAGTGGGGGAAATGGCCCTGCCCCAAAGATAGTCTCTGGCTCCCCCTGAGATTGCCCAGGCTTCTATACCTCGGCCTATGCTGCTGACTCATCACCAGGGCCTAAGATGTAGGGTGGGGCTAGAGAGATTCCAAAGGGTGGGTTGAGCAGGATTCCTGAGCATAGGGTAATTGCCTTTTCCCAGACTGATGCTGTTGGGAGGAATTGCTTCTCCCAAGAAAAATGGCTTCTGTAGTATCAGAGGATGACTCAATATAGGCATCTTGATGGCTGTACCTCCACATCTCTCTCCAAAGCCACCTACCCCAGATTTTCCTCAGGTGACTCCAGTCCACACCACCTCCCTCTACCAGAGCCCATGGTGAGTGGCTGAGAGTGAAAATTTGTGCATTGGCCCTTTAAAAGGGTGACTTTGCCTCCAGCAGGCTCCACCTTTTCTTGGCAGGCAGAAACCGCGCCACCTTTCACAGCTGGGGTTTAGAGTTCATACCTTTCAGAGTGAACCTCCCACAGTTGATATCTCTCTCCATAACCTTGGCCTGCAGCCCATGGCAGCAGGGTCAGCCCCTTTCATAGCTCTTCCCTTCCTACAAGTCTTAAGGTAGCTTCTTTGGCCAATCCTTGGTTAAAAGTCTCCTCTTCAGATAGCCTTTAGTTGGTAATTCAGGGTGATTATTCCCCAATTTAGCTGTAATTTCCAGTTTGGTTCTGGGAGGAATTGTAAGTGAGATCCACCTACTCTATTGCCATCTTGATCATCTTAATAATTTTTTTAAAATAAATCTTTATTGTTCAGATTATTACAGATGTTCCTCTTTTTTTTCCCCCATAGCTCCCCTCCACCTGATTCCCCACCCCACCCCATGCCCTTACCCCCCGCCACTGTCTTCATCCATAGGTGTAAGATTTTTGTCCAATCTCTTCCTGAACCCCTCACACCCCCTTTCCCCTGAGAATTGTCAGTCCACTCCCTTTCTATGTCCCTGATTCTATTATATTCACCAGTCCATTCTGTTCTTCAGATTTTTTATTCACTTGATTTTTAGATTCACTTGTTGGTAGGTATGTATTTGATGTCATTTTGTTGTTCATAATTTTTATCTTTACCTTTTTCTTCTTCTTCCTCTTCTTAAAGAATACCCTTCAGCATTTCATGTAATCCTGCTTTGGTGGTGATGAACTCTTTTAGCTTTTTCTTGTCTGTGAAGCTCTTTATCTGACCTTCAACTCTGAATGATAGCTTTGCTGGGTAGAGTAATCTTGGTTGTAGGTTCTTGCTGTTCATCACTTTGAATATTTCTTGCCACTCCCTTCTGGCCTGCATAGTTTCTGCCAAGAAATCAGCTGACAGTCGTATGGGTGCTCCCTTGTAGGTAACTAACCGTTTTTCTCTTGCTGCTTTCAAGATTCTCTCTTTGTCGTTTGCCCTTGGCATTTTAATTATGATGTGTCTTGGTGTGGTCCTCTTTGGATTCCTCTTGTATGGGGTTCTGTGCACTTCCTGGACTTGTAAGTCTATTTCTTTCACCAGGTAGGGAAAGTTTTCTGTCATTATTTCTTCTAATAGGTTTTCAATATTTTGCTCTCTCTCTTCTTCTGGCACCTCAAAATTTCAGATGTTGGTACGCTTAAAGTTGTCCCAGAGGCTCCTTACACTATCTTCATATTTTTGGATTCTTTTTTCTTTTTGTTTTTCTGGTTGGGTGTTTTTTGTTTCCTCATATTTCAGATCTTTGGTTTGATTCTTGGGGTACGTTGATCTACAGTTGAGTTTCTGTATATTCTTTATTTCAGACAGTGTATGCTTAATTTCTGACTGGTCCTTTTCCATTTTATTGGCATTCTCATTAAGGTCCTTGAAGGTCTCATCAAGTTTCTCGGCGGTTTTTAGAAGATTCTTGAGTAACCTTATAAATGTGGTTCTTAACTCTATGTTGTCCAGTAGTTTGCTTTCCTCCATTTCTTTCATTCGTGACATGTTTCTTTGTCTCCGCATTTTGCTGCTTCCTTGTGTTGATGGAGTGGCTTTGTGTGGTAGGTGACCTATAGGGGCCAGTAGCTCAGCCTCCCCAATCACCTGAGGTGGACGCTCTTGGTACATCCCTTTGTAGGCTGAGTGCAAAGTCTTGGTGTAGTTAAGCCTTGATTGCTGTTGGTACACTGGGAGGAATTGACCTCCAG
Source organism: Plecotus auritus (assembly GCF_963455305.1). Taxonomy (NCBI): domain Eukaryota; kingdom Metazoa; phylum Chordata; class Mammalia; order Chiroptera; family Vespertilionidae; genus Plecotus; species Plecotus auritus. The sequence goes on along the minus strand of NC_137774.1, from coordinate 64,123,208 downwards.
GCCAATTGGCTGTGAGGACCCGCTGTGTTTATAATGGAAGAACTGCTGAGCTAGAGACACGCTTATGGTGCAGGACTTGTTTCAGTGGGGCTTTGGTGCTCACTGAGTCTGCCTCTTGAATGTGTCACTTATGGATGTGAGGAGTTGAAATCTGGTGTCTCACACTGACCACTAGGTACACTGGCTTCTGGATCTCCAATGGGGTGCAGGTCAGCTACTGTCTGAGGCCACCCAGCAGGAGCTACAGGGAGAACTAGTTTTCTCCTCTTTGCTTGGGGTTTGGAGGTTTTGGAGCTGTCTGACCCAGGCTGCAAGTTTGCTAGGTTAAGCTGCGATAGGGCAGGCCATTCATATGCTAAAGCCACTGCTTGGGGCTTGGGTGGGTTTGTAGATTGTGCAGGGCGGGGTCTCAGGGCGTCACTAGGCTAGGGCGTGGCAAACAGTGATGGCTGCCAGTAAGCCGGCTCTGCGTCTCCGACCGCGTCTCTGCATCCCGCGCCCCAGCACAGTAAACAATTATTCCTGTGCAGCCCTGCAAGCAAGCCTCACTCACTTTCTGACCCGATGGCAGACAGTCCAGCTTCTCCCTGTAGGAGTTTGGGTCCCCCGCGACTCCCCAGAAACTGGAGTTTGGAGTAATCGGGAGCTTGTCTCCCTTCAGGTTGAAAAAAACAGCATTCCCAGTCACCCATCGCCAGCCCGATTCACACGCCTCCGTACCTCAGCTTTTCAGAGCTTGTGCACCTCTCAATGCTGTTTTCTCTTTCCTTCTAGTTGTAGAACTTCCACTCAGCCAGCTTTCCCGTGGTTCTGGGTGATAGACGTGTTGTCTTTTAGTTGTTGTTTTGAAATTGTTGTGCGAGGCAGCAGTTTAGGTGTTTACCTATGCCACCATCTTGGATCCTCTCCATCTTAATAATTTTTAATGTAATTTTTTAAAGATGATATTTCTTAAATGATGACCAAGTGATATTAAATGGAACAATACATATTAAATACCTATCACAGTATCTGCCACATAACTCTCAATAAGATTCTCAATTTTCATTTCTTCTTTATATTAAGGCAATTGATGTATATGCATTCTTCCCCTCCCTGAACTGCATTGTGAACAACTAAGAGAAGAAGCTGTGTTTGTCTCGGTGGTACCCACAATGCCTAGTGCATGCACTTGGCCCAAACTAGGTACTAAGTAAATATTTATGGAATAGGGCTTACTTATTTAGCAAATAATTGCATTGTTTACACTATGTGATTGGCACTAGTCTAAGCACTTTATAAATGTGAATGTTTAATTATAGATCAACACAATGAGGTCCTGTCTTAAAGATGAAAAGACAGGAACACCAGGGTAAGTAACACATCCAGGAAAACACAACAGTGAGTGCAGAGGTGAAATTTGAACTTGAATGTGCATTTGACATGCACTACTCAGTGCACTTGATGCTCTTGACCCCTCAGTTATTTTTCAGGTAAAATTAATTTTATTTATTTTTATTCTTTAATAACTTTTATTTTTCAATTACAGTTGACATACAATATTATATTAGTTTCAGGCACTTAGGTTGCTTTCATATATTGCCTACTAGAGGCCCGGTGCACGAATTCGTGCATGAGTAGGGTCCCTCAGGGTGGCCTGCAGAGATCAGGCCCCAGCTCATGTCCCCAGCCTCACAGCCCCACAGCCCTGCCTGGCACCCCCACCTTGGCCTGGTGCCACCCCCTCACCTACTCCACCATCCCGCATGCAGCGTGATTGATTGGGGCCGGGCCCCCTGCTCAGCTCCCTCAGCGCCAGGGAGCCGGGCAGCGACACCACCCCCCACCGCTGTGGCTGGTCGCTGTCTGCGGGGTGATCAGCAGGGCAATCGGGCCCCGCTCACACCCACCTTGACCTGGCGCTGTCCGCTCACCTGCTCCACCATCCTGCCATGGTCCCGCTCTCATCAGGGTCCATCAGGGCTGGCAGCACCTCTTCTGCCACCCGCTCCCAACGCTGCTTTGCCAATGCCCACCCTGTTCCGTGCTGCCCCCTGGTGGTCAGCACACATCATAGCAAGTGGTTGAACTCCCAGTGGAACTCCCGATCGAACAACTGCCCAAGGGGACAATTTGCATATTAGGCTTTTATTACATAGGATTGTAAATAATGCTGCAATAAATATATAGGTGCATATGTCTTTTCAATTTAGTGTTTTGGTTTTGGTTTTGTTGGTTGGTTGGTTGGTTGGTTTGTTTGTTTCAGATAAATACCCAGAAGTAAAATTGCTGGGTCCTTCTTTGTGCCTTGTTACAGCCTTTGATTTTTTTTTTTTTTCAAAAGCAAAGAGCCTTTAATCGAGCTAGCTCGAGCTCAGTCCCACACACACACACCGGCGCAGCGGCGAGGTGGAGAGAGAGAGAGCCCCAGACCCCAAACGCACTGATTTATAGGGGGCCTGGGAGAGGTAGGAGGGGTGAGGTAGTGTGGCCTCCGCTGATTGGTCGGGGTCAGGTTGCACATGGGGGCAGGGCGCAGCTTACTTTCCTCTTGCATTTCTATTGGCTAATTCAAAAGTGTGGGTTGGGCTCTTGGAGAGGTTCTAGGGCGGGAACCTGACTCCACGAGGTGGAGGACATGGAACAAAGGGAACATGGAGTCGGTCTCTCCCCGCCCTTTCATTCCCCCCTTGTCTTGAAACTTACAGGCCCAATCATGGGTCAGTTTGTATTTCTACTGAACAACATTCCTGGGTCACGAGGGTACACCATCCCAAATTCCCTGCACTGATAAAATCGGAGTCCCCAAGTCTTCCCGGTGTCCCATCAAGTAGCCTTCCTTCCCCCTCCAGCATCAGGCAGGTCGAGCATGCAGTAGCTTGCGCTTGAGCGGGTTGCGTTGATCTCAATCGATGCTCCATTTGGTGACAAAGTCTTCCCGGATCACAGATGGGTCCGCTGACCAGATGTGAGTGTGATGGACCCAGGTCGTGATGCCGTCTACCTTGAGAGCGGTGGGGGTCATCAGCACCACGACGTAGGGACCCTTCCAACGTGGCTCAAGGGTCTCCCGGCGGTGTCTCTTGACGTAGACCCAGTCCCCGGGCTTATGCTGATGAGGAGTCGGGGCTGGGCCGGTCTCGTAGATGGCGCGGAGGCGCGGCCAAATGTCCTCGTGGGCCCTCTGGAGCCCTCTCAAGGAAAGAAACAGTTCTTGACTTTCAAATTCTGTAAGAAATTCGGCTTTAAGGTTAGGAATAATAGGGGGTGGCCGGCCAAACATGATCTCATAAGGAGTAAAACCCAGGGTGTAGGGGGAGTTCCTAACCCGGTAAAGGAGAGCCACCCAGTCCCCGCCAGTCTCCATGGTCAATTTGGTAAGGGTCTCTTTTAGAGTTCTATTCATCCTTTCTACTTGCCCTGAGTGTTGGGGCCTATAAGCGCAATGCAATTTCCAATTTGCCCCAATGGCCTTGGCCACTGCCTGCGTTACCTGCGAGACAAAAGCTGGTCCATTGTCTGACCCTATCACAGCGGGAAAACCGTACCTGGGCAAGATGTCTTCCAGCATATACCATCACCCCTTCTCCTCCTTTGCTTGGGGAAGCTTCCTAATGTGCTGTAACTCCTCCAGGGAATATCCTGGCTGAACTGGCAGAACTGGGTCTGGGAGCTGTAGGGCCATGGTGAGGATCGGAGAAAGGGCTACTGCCTTGGCCGCCTGGTCAGCCCTGCGGTTTCCTCTTGCCACTGGGTCATCAGCTTTCTGGTGTCCTTGGCAGTGTACGATGGCCAATTTGGCAGGGAGCCATAAGGCTGAGAGTAAGTCGAGTATCTCCTGTTTATTCTTTATAGTCCGCCCCTCTGCTGTTAGTAGCCCTCTCTCTTGGTAGATTGCCCCATGAACATGAGCGGTGGCGAACGCATACCAGCTGTCTGTGTAAATGTTGAGCCGCTTTCCAGCTCCCAGTGTCAGGGCCTTGGTGAGGGCCACAAGCTCTGCTCTCTGGGCTGATGTCCCGGAGGCAGAGCCTCTGCCCATACAGTGTCCGTTTCAGTGTCTACAGCTGCACCCGCATACCTGCTCCCGTCCCATACGAAGCTGCTTCCATCCGTGAACCAGGTGACGTCTGCATCTGGAAGGGGCTCGTCGGTCAGGTCATTCCGGAGCCCATTCACTTGCTCTAGGATTCCCAGGTCCTCGTGCAGGGCCTCGTCGAAGATGGTGGGCGAGTTCTTGAACCCGAGGCAACCGAGTCCACGTCAGTTGTCCGCTGTAGCCCTCTATTGGAGAGGCTTTTTGGTGAAGCCGGTACTCATCCTCCAGCCTTATGGTCAGGACCTGGATGGGGTGGCCCTTGCCTTCAGTAACCTGAGGCCCCCCTTGTCTGAAAGTTATCTGAGCTCCGATCTTAGTGAGCAAGTCTCGTCCTAACAGTGGGTAGGGGCATTCCGGAATTACCATAAAAGAGTGGGATACCCAGCCCGTCCCTAAATCCACCGTTCTTCGGGTAGTCCATGAATACTGGCTCATACCAGTTGCTCCTTGTACCCAAGACTTATTTGTTAATTTTCCTTGAGGCGTACAGAGGACTGAGTGTTGTACTCCGGTGTCGACAAGGAAGTCAATGGAGGTCCCCTCCACTCTAAAGAGTTACCCTGGGCTCGGGGAGGGGGTCTGAACCCCGACTCCCCTAATCACTCAGTTCATCTAGCTCCAGGACTTTCACTCGATCCACTTCGCCTCCCTTTTTGCTGGCCCTTTTCGGACACTCTTGTTTCCAGTGCCCTATCTCCCTACAGTAAGCACACTGATCTTTCTGCAGCTTCCGCCTCCCGCCCCGGGCGGTCCCCTTACCGTCCTCCTGGTTGCCGGCGAGTTGGTGGAGATGGCAGTTCCGTTCCTCGGAAGAGTCCGCGGTGGTGGCGAGCAGGATCTTAGCTAGGTCTCGAGTTTGTTTGCTGCTCGCAGCCGCCGCAGTGTGAGCCTGCCTTTCTTCCGGGGGCTCCCTGTTATTATACACCTTCTCGGCTACCTCCAGTAGGTCTTTTAAACTCTTCTCCCCCAACCTATCTACTTTTTGCAGTTTCTTTTTAATATCCCCAGCCGATTGGTTTACAAAGCTTATGATCACAGCTGCCTTATTTTCAGGAGCTTCAGGATTCATGGGGGTGTAGGTGCGGTATGCCTCCATGATCCTTTCTAAAAAGACAGCTGGAGACTCATCCCTTTCCTGCTGAACATTCCCTACCTTGGCCAAATTAGTTGGCTTTCTAGCAGCCATTCGGAGACCCCCCATTAGAGTCTGGCGGTAGACCCGGAGCCTCTCCTTACCTTCTGCCGTGTTGAAATCCCATTCAGGCCTAGTCAAGGGAAAAGAGACATCTATCTGGACCGGGTTGGTGGTTGGGTTCCCATCCACGCCTGGAACCACTTTCCGGGCCTCATTGAGGATTCTTTCCCTCTCCTCAGTTGTGAACAGGACCTGTAAAAGCTGTTGGCAGTCATCCCACGTGGGCTGGTGGGTGAAAAGGACAGAATCTAACAGATCAATAAGCCCTGCTGGCTTCTCAGAGAACTTAGGATTCTGAGCCTTCCAGTTGTAAAGGTCACTAGTGGCAAAAGGCCAATAGTGATGGGGTTGATTGCCATCTGCATCTGGGAGCCCACCTGAACCGTAGCCGCTCCCGGAACTCCGCCCCCAGTCGCTCCCGGAACTCTGCTCCCCGTGGAGTCCGCTTCCCCTCGCGTGGGAGGATCGCCCCCCTGTGGACTCCTAGGGGGCTGATATGAGAGAGGAAAGATTAGCTCCTCTTCAGTTCCCCCCTGAAAGACAGGGTAGAGGGGAGCTGATAGCGGGGTGAGATCCTTCTTCTCCTTCACCTTCTCCATTTCCTGCAAAGCAAGTATGGGTTTCGGCTCAAGGGGGCGCTGGTACAGAAAGGGCTTAAGCCAGGAGGGTGGCTCTTCCACGAGGTCCTGCCAAGTAATAATGTAAGGGAGTTGATCAGGATGTCCCTTCTTGGCCTGAGAGACGATGTCCCTCACCCAGTGGATGGTGGGGAGGTCGAAGGTCCCCTCCGGTGGCCACCCGACACTAAAAGTCGGCCATTCCCTAGAACAAAAAGTTTACCACCGGCCCTTCCGGACCTCTACACTGAGGTTGCTAGTTCTTCCCTTAACCTCTTTGAAATGATCAACCATAATGCTTAAAGGAGTGGTTTAAGTCTGTCCCATGATGTCCGTCAAGAGAGTCCACAAAACAAAACAGAAAAACACAGACACAGACAAACAAAGGGCCCTTGAGACAAGCTTTCCAACGCGAGTCCGTTGGAACAAAACTGACAAAACCGAAAGTGCAGACCACAGCCTCACGCCGATCGGTGGGAGCGACCCACCTCGTCCCAGAGGTTTGAGGGGAATACACGTCCCTCCTGAAGGAGGATCGGGACGTCTCCCGATTCCTCCCGCCCGTGGTCCTCCAGTGCATCCACCTAGACCGCTTCGGGCACTGCCAGAGATCCAGAAATGAGCTCACACAAAAGAGACAAGGAACAGACAGACACCTACCGTGGCCAGTCAGACTCTACGGATCGGGGGTCCCTTGAGGTTCTTGGGGATCCCGGGCGAGCCCCCAAATGTTATGCCCAGATTTCATGATCCCCAAAGACCACCAGGGAGCCGAGTCCGATGCAAAAGCAAAGAGCCTTTAATCGAGCTAGCTCGAGCTCAGTCCCACACACACACACCGGCGCAGCGGCGAGGTGGAGAGAGAGAGCACAGCCTTTGATTTAAAATCTATTTTCTCTGGTATAAATATTGCTACCACAGGTTTTTGTAGGGTTCTGGGGTTTGTTTGGGGTTTTGTGTATGTGTGTTTTGTTTGTTTGTTTGTTTCCATTTTCATGAAATTTCCTCTTTTTTCATCTTTTTATTTTAAGTCTGTGTGTCTTTTGATCTGAAGTGAGTCTCTTGTAGACAACATACATATGGGTCTTGTTTTGCTATCCATTTTAATTAGAGCATTTAATCCATTTGCATTTAAAGTAATTGTTGATAGATACGTGTTTATTGCCATTTTATTATTCATATTTTTTATGGTTTTTTTTTCTTCTTAAAGATTTAATTCTTTAATATTTCTTGCAATACTATTTTGGTGGAGAAGAACTCCTTCATTTTTTTCTTGTCTGGAAAGCTCTTTATCTGGCCTTTGATTCTAAATGATAGCAAAGCTGAGTAGAGTAATCTTGGTTGTAGGTCCTTGCCTTTCATTGCTTTGAATATTTCTTGCCAATCCCTTCTGGTCTGCAAAGTTTCTGTTGCGAAATCAGCTGACAGTCTTATGGGAGCTCCCTTGTATGTAATTAACTGCTTTTCTCTTGCTGCTTTGAAGATTCTCTCATTGCCTTTAACATTTTGCATTTTAATTATGATGTGTCTTGATGTGGGCCTCTTTGTGTTCATCTTGTTTGGGACTCTGCACTTCCTAGGTTTGTCTGTCTATTTGCTTCACCAGGTTAAAGAAGTTTTCCATCATTTTTTCAAATAGGTTTTCAATATTTTGTTTTCTTTCTTCTCCTTCCAGTACCCCCTGTGATACAAATGTTGGTACTCTTAAAGCTGTCCCAAAGGCTCCTTAAACTATGCTCATTTTTTTTATTTTTTTTTCCTTTTGATGTTCTTATTCAGTGTTTTCTTCTTTCTTATTTTCCAAATTATTGATTTGATACTCTGCTTTTCTACCCAACTGTGATCCCCTGTAATATAGTGTTTGTTTCAGTTATTATATTCTTCATTTCTGACTGGTTCCTTTTTATATTTTCTATCACCAATTCTATGTTTCCTACCTCTTTGTTGAAGTTCTCACTAAATTCATCTACTCTTCCCCTAAGTTCACTGAGCATCCTTATAACCAGTGTTTTGAACTCTGCATCTGGTAGATTGTTTGTTTCCATTTTTAGTTCTATTTCTGGAGTTCTGTTCTGTTCTGTCATTTGGGACGTGTGTTTTTGTTGTTTCAGGTAGAGCTGCTGCATCTCCAGGGCTTTATGTAGTAGCTGTCCTATACGGACCAATGGCATGGCCTCCCAGTCACCCAATCTAAGCTCTGCAGGTATGAGCTATGTGCACCCTCCTATTCTAGTTGAGCCTTGATTGCTGTTGGCACATCAATGGGAGGGGTTTACCCCCAAGACAATAAGCTGTGAGGACTGGCTGAAACCACAATGGAGAAGTTGCTGTGCAGGGGCCAACCCCATAGAACAGGATTCACTTCATCTGGGCTCTGGTTCCCAAAAAGTCTGCATCTTGAGTGTGTCACTGATGGAGGTGTTTGAATGGTACTTCATGGTTAACCTGCCACCAAGTGCACTGGCTCTGAAACTTCCCTCGAGGTACAGGTCAGGATCAGCTACTACCTGTACCCTGCCTGGGGCCCCCAACATGAGCTACAAAGTGATCTGCAGATGACTACTACTTATGCTGGGCTTGGTGGTGCCTAGGAGAGGCAAAGCTATGAAATGAGGCTGGTGGCCACTAGTGCTCAGCCTGGGTCCACTTAGCAAGAGGTACATGGGGCAAGCCAAAGCCAAATGCTACTTGTTTGGGGGTTTTGCACCTTTGAGGGATTTTAGGAAAGTCCACAGCATGAGGCAAAACAGGATGTCTGTATGGAAAAGCCACTGGAAATGGCTTGGGTGGGCCCCCTGGATGGGGTAGGTAGTCTCAGGCACTCACCAGGGCAGGGCAAACAGTGTTAGGCAGGTTGATGAGATATCACGCCCACCTGCCAGCTCTGTAGGGCGAAGGCTTAGCAAAGGAACATGGCCTCTGCTACCTTATGAATGTTGGCAGCAATTCAGCTTCCCTTAATAGAAGCTTGAGGATAGAGTCTCTATTTAAGATCCCTGAAGATGGCAAGTGCGAAAGTGGAAGCCAGGTAGGAGGGATTGAGGCCAAGAGTGGAAAGGGAAGATCATATATGATAAAAACAATGGAACCGGAGGTAAGAATTGAGGATAGGGTTGCAGAACGAGTTAAGAGATCAAACCAGGGATGAGAGAGAAGATAGCAAATGTTTAGGTAAAGAATAAGCAAAAAAGAAATCAGCAGGATGATGGGGATTTAGGTCTGCAGCTGACTCATTGACTCATGAGGATCATGGGGACATGCATCTCCCCAGATTCACCTTCAGTGACATCCCATTGCTGGCTTGCAATCAGCCACAATAGGAGTATTTACACCAGGGAAATCGGCAAACACTACAAATCCGAGCCTTGTTGTTTCTTCAGCAAGCTGATGTCAAGCACTTCCTGCACACCACTGAGTCATCCAAGGAGAGCAGCTGAAAATGTGTGAGCCATCTTTTTGGGTAGGCAGGTTTGTGGTGCATGGGTAGAACAGGTTTGCTCAAATGGCCACGCCAAGGGAGGAATGAATGAATGCATGCATGCATATAATGCGAACTCCTAAAGGAGAGGCATTATAAGCAATTTTGGTAATTGCAGCTTTTCAGGTGGCAAATGAGAGTAGCATCCCTGCAGACTGCAGTCAAGAACTCAGACACCATTACTCAATCACAGCCATCTCTTTGTTAAGCACAGTAAATAGACATTTCCAGGGGATTTGGCAACAAGCCAGTTTTTGCAACATCCTTCCTCTTTCAGCAAGGAGAATGGGAAGGTTCATGATGGGAGTTTTTCCACAAAAGGAAACTTATGAACAAACATGGATTAAACTCCCCCAGCAGGTGAAGGCTCTCCTGCTGCTTCAGGACCAAATATGCAAACAGGAAGGTGGTGCCTCTGAGACATCAGCTGTCCCTCCACCAAAACAACTTGGCTGACTCGTCAAGGGATGTGTTACTAACTTTTAATATCAGAACTGGAAGTGATCGCTTGGTATACAGTTAACTTAAGCCAACGTTAGATTATAGGTTAGCTGTGAGGACTAACAACATACTGCCTGCCTCTTTACCTGGTGTACGTATAACCATGTCACTAATCCAGAAGCACTGAAAAACTGTAGATGGAACAAGTTCTGGTATATGCTTCAAAAAAGGCCAGGGGACTTGCACAGATTCCACAACTCATCCGAACTTTCCAGATCCCTATGTATAGAAATCACTGTATAAACTTGCTAAATGTTTTTAATGTGTACTTTAGAAAGCCTGAGAAAATGTGACCTTTAAGAACATCTACTTTCAGAGCAGCAAAGTAATGAAACAGCTGCTGACAGAATCTGACTAAGTTGCAATGCCTGGCACGTAGTAGGTGCTCAATACATACTTGGTGTTGAGGGGTGCTGTGGATTAAAGAAGAAAGGCACGGAGCGTCTAGGAACAGGTCTCTTATCCTTTTCCAGCTTGTACCAAGCTGCTCATAAAGAAAACTTGATTTGTGAGGAATAAGACGCTCTCCCTCTTGGAAAATGGTCTCAGAGAAGATAAAATGAGCAGCATGCTATAGGTGCTGGCACTAATTAGAAAATTAGGAAGCAGAATGATCCCTTTTGCCAATAGCTGAAGCAGGTCATGATAGGCTGCTCATGAAATAAGGAGACAGCCTCTGTCAGGACTACTGACTTTAGAGGTGCTCCGAGTCCGAGCCACAGGAGCCGAGTCCCTCGGGTATGACTCCAGGTTCTGAAGACCCTTCCCCTGCACCCTCACAGCACAGTTAGGATTGAGTTAAGTTTGATCATGATCAGTTGAACTGTATACAGAAAAATGCTAAATCATACGTAGACATTCATATTCCTTAAAATGCTCTCATTTCTTCATATCCTTTAGTGTTTATGCTCATGGTCAGCTTGTGATGGCTTTTTTTAGAGGTCCCTTTAGCTTAGTTGGCTGGTGAGGGTTGGAGGTAGAGACCCACAGGGATGCCTGCCAGCCTCTGACCCACCCTGTCTGAGAACCGCCCTCGGCCGGATGGTGCACAGGCTCTCCTGTGAGGCCCTGCTTCACCGCTGCCGACTGGTCAGTGCAGACAGACCCAGCGGGACACTAACCTCTCTCTCTGGGGAATTCAAATCCGAGATGCCAGAGATAGATGCTAGGGAGATATTGGAGGCTGTTTAAATCCTGGACATGTAACTTAGGAGTTCAGGATCAGCCAAGGATTATAAAAGCAGATGGAGCCAGTCTCTTGAAAAAATATGAAGTATATGCTGTTGTGAAACAGATGAAAACATGTGACTCAAACAAGACAAATGGTTCCTGGCTTCCCAGGGGCTTGGCAGGGTCAGCAGCCGGTGACCTGAGTCCAACTGTGCACTTTCCTATGTAAGAAATCCAGTATCCCTTCTAGCAAATCTCTTTTCACTTAAGCCAATACAAAGTAGACTCCGTCACTTGCCACCAACACAGCTGACGTGGGTGCTGTAACGCGGCATTGGCTCCCGGGGAAGCCTCGCCAGGCGCCCGCAGGAGCCTCCTTCACCAGGGCCACTGGAGAGTAAAAACAAGTTTTGTCCCGGGTCAGACAACTGCCTGGATCCCTGTCTCAGATCTGCGTGCATGAAGTGTGGATGGAACGTGACACAACCATGTGGGCCTGCTTTCTCCTCCACCACGTGGCTGTCTGCAGCCACTTCTCCGAGTCTGCAAAGTACTGAGGAACCCTCAGGAGGCACTGGTTTCTTTCTGTAAAAGCAAGGGCTCCTTCCACCTAGAAAATGTGGGCATCTGGCTCTTACATTGATCTGATTATTACTTGAGACCTTGAGCTCTACAAGTAAAGATCTTAAAAGCTACCTGGAATATTCGTGCTCACCCAGTGTGTGTTTCAGACAACAGAGCAAAGAGCAAGGCTGGACGCTGGTGGGTCTGCTGGCTGCCTGGCTACGAGGCAGGAGCCAAACCATGAAAGGACGGGTGCCAGACAGTGGAGCATCTTTCTAAGCTTTACCAAATACAATCCCTACAAATCATCAGATCCCCATTCTACAGAGGGTGAGCCCGGATCCAGAGTAGCTTAGTGACTTTCCCAGGCCCCACAGGTGACAACCAGAAGGCCGAACAGACTCAGGTCTGCCTCACACAACACTCCACTCTTAGCTGCTACCCCAAATCCTCCTGCTGCCCACGGTGACAGCTGTCCTTCCTATCTTAGCTTGTGCAGACCATCTCCAAGAAGGAACAGGTGCCCCAGAATATACTGGCTACACTGCCCACCCTGACCTCTGTAGAAGTTTCATTGCCCAGACTTGGTTCTTATAGTTTTGATATGGCTCAGGGATTTTCCAGAAAGCAAGCCCAAGGGTTCGTGGATCACTTCCCCTCACCCAGGCATGAAGGCCTGACTCTGTCCTCTGTTCAAGGCCCATCTCCATCCTTTGTTAGGTGTGGGACCTTAAACAAGTTGCTGTGCCTCTCCACGGTCAGCCCCCTCCTCTGAAAAATAAGTTTAAAAGAGCATCCACACCAGAGTGCTCTGAGCATAGACAACATCACCCAGGGAAGCACTCGGCGAATGCCTGGCAGACAGTGAGCGCTCCAAAATGTCAGTCATGAGAGCACCTTTCACCTAGATGCCTTCCAAGTGGGCTCTTCACCTCCACTCAGATCTACACCTTACTCATGTATTCCTCTTTCCCAAACACTCACTAACAGCAGCGCTATCCCAGCACAGGGTGTCCCTCAATGGACCCTCGGGGCAAGGGAAGGTCCTGCTGAAAAGATGACTCTGAAATAAAGAAGTGAGGAGGGTGTTGTCAGCAGAGAGAACAATGGAGATTGCAGCAAGGATGCAGAGTTATGACGCATTCTAGGGAACATTTTTAAGATAGAAAAGTCAGAGCACATGGCTCTTAGGATCAGAATAAGCCAATGGTTTTTCCGTCTCTCTCAGGATAAAAGCCAAAGTTGTAACAAGAACCGTCTGCAAGACCCTAAATGATCTGCCTCCGCCCACTTCCTGCCTCTCTCCCTGTCTGTGCTCCAGCCACACTAGCCTTCTTACTGACCCTTGAAGTTACCCTGGGGCCCTACACTTACTGTGTCCTCCTCTAGATATACACAAGGTTTGCTCCCTCACCTCCTTCAAGTCTGTTAATTTAATGTCTTGGGCTTTGTTGAAAGTGTGTTTCTTCAAAGTGAGAGTGTTCGTAAATGTCAATCTAATAAATGCTGGTTGTTTACTTTTTGGTTATCGTTGGAAAATTAAGGTTTCTAAGAATTAAGAATTCTAATTAAACTGTAAAGAAATTGTATGGTTTGGGTAATAGGAGGCATGAGGCATGGACATGCATTTTGAAGGAAAAAGTAAGTGCGTTAAGGTTTGTGAAAGTTGTAAGAAGGTTTGTGTAAGTTATGAAAGGTCTGTAGGGAGAAATGTTTAAAGGAAGTCATTTAAATGACACAGGCCAGTAAACCAGGACAAACAGAATAGGGAAATTGAGATAGTTAAACAGCAGACTGCAGCTAGATAGATAGTAAATCCTATCTTCCCTAAACCAAGGACACTTAAGAGTAAATGATTTGCACTATTCCATCTGGAATAAAAAAAAAGACCCCGAATAGCTGCAGCAATCCTGAGAAAGAAGAACAAAGTAGGTGGGATCTCAATACCAGATATCAAACTGTATTACAAAGCCACTGTTCTCAAAACAGCCTGGTACTGGCACAAGAACAGACATATAGACCAATGGAATAGAATAGAGATCCCAGAAATCGACCCAAACCACTATGCCCAATTAATATTCGACAAAGGAGGCATGAACATACAATGGAGTCAAGACAGTCTCTTCAACAAATGGTGTTGGGAAAATTGGACAGATACATGCAAAAAAATGAAACTAGGCCACCAACTTACACCATACATAAAAATAAACTCAAAATGGATAAAGGACTTAAACATAAGACCGGAAACCATAAAAATACTAGAGGAATCCACAGGCAGCAAAATCTCAGACATATGCTGAAGGAACTTCTTCACTGATACTGCTCCTAGGGCAATGAAAAATGAAGAGAAAATAAACAAATGGGACTACATCAATATAAAAAGCTTTTGCACAGCAAAAGAAAACATCAACAAAACAACAAGAAAGCCCACTGCATGGGAGAACATATTTGCCAATGTTATCACTGATAAAGGTTTAATCTCCAACATCTACAGGGAACTCATACAACTCAACAAAAGGAAGATAAACAATCCAATCAAGAAATGGGCAATGGACCTAAATAGAAACTTTTTGAAAGAAGACAGAAGGAAGGCCAAGAGACATATGAAATCATGCTCAAAGTCACTAATTATCCGAGAGATGCAAATCAAAATGACAATGCGGTACCATCTCACACCTGTCAGAATGGCTATCATCAAAAAATCAACAAACGACAAGTGCTGGCGAGGATGCGGAGAAAAAGGAACCCTCGTGCACTGCTGGTAGGAATGCAGACTGGTGCAGCCACTGTGGAGAACAGTATGGAGTTTCCTCAAAAAGCTGAAAGTGAACTCCCGTTTGACCTAGTAATCCCACTCCTAGGAATATATCCTAAGAAACTAGAAACACCAATCAGAAAGGATATATGCACCCCTATGTTCATAGCAGCACAATTTACAATAGCTAAGATTTGGAAACAGCCTAGGTGCCCATCAGCAGATGACTGGATCAGAAAACTATGGTACATCTACACAATGGAATACTATGCTGCCATAAAAAGAAGGTATTACTACCATTTGTAGCAACCTGGATGTTATTAGAGAACATTATGCTAAGTGAAATAAGCCAGTCAATGAAAGAAAAATACCACATGATCTCACTCATTTGTGGATAATAAAAAACATTATAAACTGATGAACAAAAAGATAGATACAGAGGCAGTAAAGCATCAAAGAGACTGTCAAATTACAGCGGGAAGGTTAGGGAGAGGTGGGGGAAATAAGAGATCAACCGAAGGACTTACATGCATGCATATAAGAATAACCAACGGATGCAAAACATTGGGGGGTGAGGGCATGTATGGGAGATGGGGGGGGGGCAATGGTAAGATATGTACACATATAATACCTTAATAAAAAAATTAAAAAATAATAATAATAAAAAATAATAAAATAAACAGCAGATACAGAAAAAAAAATTTTGGCTCTCAAAAAAAAAACAAAAACAAAAAAACTAAAAATGGAACTCCCATTTGACCCAGTAATACCTCTTCTAGGAATATATCCCAAGAAGCTAGAAACATCCATCAGAAAGGATATATGCACCCCTATGTTCACAGCAGCACAATTTACCATAGCTAAGATTTGGAAACAGCCTAAGTGTCCATCAGCAGATGAGTGGATTAAAAAACTGTGGTACATCTACACAATGGAATACTACGCTGTGCTAAAAAAGAAGGAATTCCTACTATTTGCAACAACATGGATAGAACTGGAGAGCATGATGCTAAGTGAAATAAGCCAGTCAGAGAAAGATAAATATCACATGATCTCACTCATCTATGGGAAATAATGAACAACATAAACTAATGATGAAAAACAGATCCAGAGACAGGGGAGCATCGATCAGACTGTCAAACCTCAGAGGGAAGGTAGGGGAGGGTGGTGGTAAGGGGGAGAGATCAACCAAAGGACTTGTATGCATGCATATAAGCCTAACCAGTGGACACAGACAACAGGGGGGTGAGGGCATGAGTGGGGGGAAGAAGGAGAGTTGGGAAGGTAATAGGGGGATGAGGACAAATACGTAATACCTTAACCAATAAAGAAATTAAAATGCAAAAAATAATAATAATAATAAAGAAAGAAAGTTATTTAAATGACACAGGCCAATAAGCCAGGACAAACAGAATAGGGAAATTGAGATAGTTAAACAGCAGTCTGCAGCTAGATAGATAGTAAATTCTATCTTCCCTAAACCAAGGACACTTAAGAGTAAATGATTTGCACTATTCCTCACCAGCCAGAGAGTAAATAGTTTAAATCAACCTACTCAGGGAGACAGATAGCCACACCCAAGGACAAATGAAGCTAAGAGAATAAACCTCATTTTGATATATTATACTACAACCCTCCAAACTAATATCTCTTTCCTTCCACCAGACCATTTGTCATAATTCTTGTTGTTCTACCTTTTGCCTCAATAATACTAAAATTTATAAAACAGTTTGTCTCCACCAGATTACAAGCCCTACTTGTACTCAGAAAATACCACCCCTAAACACTATCACAACCTCCTTCTGTGCCCAGGCATTATCATCCTTCTGACCCCCAGAGCAAGGATGATGAGCCAGGTACAGAAACTCACCAGGGCAGAAAACTCCAGATGCCTAGCAAGGGGCAAAACTGGGAAAACAAGAACCTTGCTCCCAGGGACTGCTTTTGAGCCTTCACCAACCAGTGTCTTTAGAAAATTATGCTGCTGTGACCCCTCACTCAAACCATGAGGGATCTATACAGTGTTCCAACAAACTACAATCAAAGTCCATCCCCCTATGATCTCAATGTCCCCTCTCAGCAGGAAGTAACTATGGAAGATATAACCTTTGTCCCTGTTCCATAAAGCAAAAAGGCTGGAATATTAGGTCTGATTAAATAATTGAATTGTTACCTTCTCCCCTGGGAACTGACCTTTAGACCACTTCACAACTGACATTTCCTTTTGCTTAGACCACATTCCACTTGCTAAGACCATTATCCTTCCTCTCCTAACCTTCCCAGGATCTGGACCTGCACAGAGATTTCTCCACCCAGAAAAAGCCTACCTAGAGTCCTTTAAAATCTCCAACTCCCTTGTCCATGAGTGCTGGTGCCATTTTGGGGTCAGCTCATCTGGTTTTCCAGATTACCTAATAAATTCATAATTCTTTATCCCTTTCAGCCTCATGCATTCCTCCTTTGGTGACCCCAACAAAGTCTAGATTCAAAACTATCACCCTTGATGAGGTGTTCCCTGAACACCCTCTTTTAAATTGCACCATACTCCCATCTGGCTCCCTACTTCTTTCTTGCTTTGTTTCTCTCCACTGTACTCACTGCATTCTGGCATATTCCATCTGTCTCCCCAACTAGAACGAAGCACCATGAAGTCAGAGGTCTTGTTTCTGTTCATTGCTACATTCCCAGTGCCAAGAAAAGACAGTGCCGGGCGCTTAATAAATATTTATTGAATGAATCAATGTGGTCACACACAACATGGCTCAAACAAAGGGGAAGTTGTCAAGCAGTGCTGTGGCTAAGATAAGGAGACTGGACCTAAGCCTGAACCCTATGAGGAGCCAGGAAGGATGTGGGTCTGTTCAGATTCATACTTAAGAACACTCTCTCTCTCTGCTGAGGTGTGAAATTGAAACTAAGGGGGCCCAGGAAAAACAGCAAGACCACTTCAGAGACAGGGCTTCCATCCCAATGAGAATTTATGAAGGCTTTACTAAAGACTGTTACCATGGGGTTGGAGCACAAGGGACAGAGTGATGAGCATCTAAAGTGAGAACCAAGGACATGGTGACTGGTTGACAATAACAAATAACTAAGAGGGGATGTCTACATTAAATGACTCCATGGTTTCTGTCCTGAACAACAGGATCAATAGCTGAGCCATCAAGTTAGGGATATGGGTGGCCATTTTGGGAGGGAAGAGTGAGTTCTATTTTGCATATTTTGAGTTTTACATGCCAGGGAAGATGCCCATAAGTAACTAGCCATACAGATTTGATGTTCCATGAAGAGCTGGGTTAGACCAAGGAGCCTCATCACATAAACAGAAGCTTCAGGGGCCCAGCTGAGACTGTAGGTCCTGGAATTTTCATGGAAGCCTTGCTGTGGCGGCCTGCTGTCGGGGGAGAGGCGGTAGGTTGGGAGCACTCCCATTGTGGATGGGAATCAGATCTTCCTCTCTCAATCCTGGAGGATGATTAAGATAACGCTATTGTCTTCCCACATTATGGGTGAATTGGGTCTTGTGGGCTAGCCTAGGAACCCAACCACCTCCTACATAATGTTTCCCTGGTAAAACTATACCCACCCCACTCACAAATCGTGGGCTTCTAATAACATCAGATGAGAAACCTCCACATCAGCCTACAGTTTAGAGAGTCCCTGTTGTACAATGTAAATTCTTCCACCTAAAAGACACTGTTCCACAAAATGTGAGTGATGTTCCTGCATCCCAAGTGCACTGTTGATGAGCACGGGTCAGCCCATGTGGTCACAGTTCCAGCTCTGAGATGCAAGGAATCCTCAGAGGAAGAGTGTAGAAGAAACAGAGGAGAGAGCCCAAGACATTGTAACAGCACCTGGGGGAACAAATACCGGAGAATGCACTATGAAACTTGGTAAATGTCATCCAGAGTCCATGGAGTTCAGAGGGCAGGGTCTGGATAACATAACCAGCTGTATTAGTCAGGATTCCTTGGTTGTAGTTAACAGAAACTCAAACTGATTTAAGTTAAAAAATAATAATAACACTCATTAATGAATTAATTTTTTTAAGTAAGGGAGTGTGCTCTGGTTGGGTGGCTCAGTTGGTTGGAGTGTCATCCTGTACACCAAAAGGTTGCAGGTTTGATTCCTGGTCAGGACATATACCTAGGTTGTAGGTTCAATCCCCAGTATGGGAGGCAATGGAGGCAATGGGTCAATGTTTCTCTCTCACACTAAGGTGTGTATGTGTGCACGCATGCAAATCTTTCTCTCTCTCTCTCTCTCTCTCTCTCTCTCTCTCTCTCTCTCTTCCTTGCTCTCTAAAATCATTTTTTTAAATCTTCAGGTGAGGATTTTAAAAATTAATCATCAAATAAATAAATATAAAAAAATACAACATAGGGAGTGCCGTTGCCTCAATATTTGTAAAATGAAGGGGTAGCTACTGAAGCTTCAGGCACAACTGGATCCAGGAGCTCAAATGGCTACTGGATTCAGTTTTGTTTTCTCCCATCTCTTGACTCTGTTTGCTGCATGCTGGCTGCCTTATCAAGCAAGAGGACTCTCTACAGCAGCAAGATGGCAGCCATGTTTCAGGTTTGTGTTTTATCCTCCTAACAACCTTAACAGAAAGAGGATGCTCTTTTCCAATAATTCCAATGAAAGGAGTGATTACAGTTGATTGGATAAGCATGGGTCATGTGCCATCACTAAACTAACACTACAGCCAGAGGGAGTGGAATCCCTATTGGCCATACCTGGATCACATGCCACCTAAAACACAGTGGGAGCAGAATATGAAAAGGAGTGATTCCCCAAAGAAAATATGAATTCTGTTACCAGGAGGAGGAATAGACTCTGGGCAGCAAGAATAGCAGATGTCACAGGGAGCCTGGCTGGGAGAAACCTTCCTTCAGAGAGTCTCTTTCTTGGAAGGCTTCATTGAGGGTTGACTGAGTATGTCTATGGCCCTAGTGAGCTGGAGGAATTAAAAAATATTGTGCATGAAGTGTAGAGAGGATGAATGTTAACTGAAGACATCTCTCCCACTTATGAATGTATTTAGCTCAGACCTCTCTATCCTACCCATCTTCTTCTGCTTTGGCATCTAACAGGCTATTTTAATACACAGCCTTGCCAAGTCCAGTGTCATTTTGATCTCTGCTGTTATTTGGCAGGATGACTGAGAAGGAGAAAAAGGAAATTAAGTTCAGCAATTCTTGAAATTGAGGTGAGTATGGACACAAAACACACTTCCAAAGTTTAGGGGCATGCTCCTACATACAGTGTGCCCTCCCTTGCCCCTCAGTGTAGATTTTCATAATGGAAGTAGCCCACCATTACGTCATACTTCTAAGAGAAGAGCAATTATTTTTTAAATATGTTTTTATTGATTTTTTTTTTTAGAGAGAGGAAGGGAGAGGGTTAGAGAGATAGAAACATGGATAAGAGAGAAACATCAGTGGGTGCCTCCTGCCCTCTGGGAATCGAGCCTGAAACCCAGGCATGAGCCCTGACCAGGAATCAAACCAGTGACCTCTTTGTTCATGGGTCCATGCTCAAACACTGAGCCACACTGTCTGGGCGAGAAGAGAAATTCAGGGAGATGGAATGAAAGCACCTGACAGATCCTGGGATGAAGTGGCGGAAAGAAGGACTGTTGGACCCAGCTCAGGCAGCAGCCAAGGGACCAGTATCAGTAGTTGGTTTAATAAAGCAGGAACTGGAGCAGCAGCTCCCACTCAAGGCTGCACAGTTCATGGATGGGTCTAAGATGAGTGGTCAAGTCCTAACTAATGACAAGGACACCAAGAGAAGGAACAGGAAGCCCAAATCCAGCGCATGAATCATATGGGCTCCAGGGTCCACCGTCTGGTTGTCTTAACAACAGTGCTAAAGCTGGGTAGGGAAAGTGTGAGAACCAGTCCCTAGCGGTAATTCAGGCTCGATAGCAACAGGAATTAACCGGGAGAGAATGCACAGCGAAAGCCAAGTAGGTACACAGTTGGTCCGAATGGATTCATACTTGGGACTCTGGAGCAGGTCCAGGTCATGATGCCCAAACACTGCTCCATAAATCTTAAAGATGTAGTCTTCTAAGTTTAACATCTGATATCAACCAATAATAGGTTCAAAAACCTTCCTAAGTCCTACCCTTCTGAGAACAACTTTAGAGCCTGGTATGGAAATAGTATTTTTCAATGAATTTTTTATTAAACTTGTTTCTTGACTTATGAACTGTCAACAAAGTTGGTTGCTCTCTCCTAAAATATGGATCCAGCTTTCCAAAGGCCCACACATTGGCTGGGCACTCCCTTAGGAAAGGTTTCCTTTGGGGCAGACATTTTTCTGTTGAAATAGATCAGTGGTCGGCAAACTCATTAGTCAACAGAGTGGCAAACCGCGGCTCACGAGCCGCATGTGGCTCTCAAGCCGCGGTTTGCCGACCACTGAAATAGATCAATTCTTTCCATGAGTGCTCTTGTCAGGCCTGAAGCATTTATGCCGCACTTAAGCCTTCCATTATAATCAGCTGCCCTTAGCTTGCTATTTCCTGCAAGGGCTTTGCCTCAATGACTTGCATTACAACAACTGCCCTTATAGCTGTGGATCAGCTTCTCTTTGGGGTGCCCTATGTAAATGAGAACACTTCAAAATGCTAATTTATAATGAGCCGAAAGTTGACTGACAGAGTAATAATACTACTGCTATGAGTGGACTGTTGAGAAGACCAATTGATGGTCCAAGAAAGAAGATGGCTGGGAAAAAGAAGTGAGCTGACCAAAAGCACCGACAGAAAAGAAAAGGAAGAAAGAAGCACGGCCAAGTAACCATTGCCAAGGAAGAGTGGGCGCGGGAGCAGACATTAGGCTGGAAGGGAAAGGGAAAAAGACTAATTTTTTTGCTATTGTTATGACAGCTGTGTGACAAAAACAATACAACTTGGAAAGTCTCCAGGGGAAAAAACAAGTGAATCCGATAGAGTGACTGATAGGATAACGTCGTTGAAGAAACTGTATTTGAGAAGGCAGGTAGTACAAATAAAAAGAGGAAAAAGGGAAGGGCAATAAGACAATTTTTCAATAAGAGAAATATAATCATAGTATACCTTTTGGCCCTTTAGTGAATGATATTTGCTGGTTATTAAATTATAAGCAATGGTATCTATATTAGAGACATGAGACACAGAAAATATAAGAAAGCTAAGTTCTCAATCATTACTTCAGGATGTAAATAGACAATATCCAAAGTTGATACATCAAGAAATAGGTAGCCCTAGCTGGTTTGGCTCAGTGGATAGAGCGTCAGCCTGTGGACTGAAGCATCCCAGGTTCAATTCCAGTCAGGGCACATGCTGGTTTTGGGCTCGATCCCCAGTAGGGGGCATGCAGGAGGCAGCTGATCAATAATTTTCTCTCATCATGGATGTTTCTCTCTCTCCCCTCTCCCTCCCTTCCTCCCTGAAATCAATAAAAATATATTTTTTAAAAAATAAATAGGTAAAGGAGCTTTTTTTTTTCATATATTTTTATTGATTTCAGAGAGGAAGGAAGAGGAAGAGAGAGATAGAAACATCCATAATGAGAGAGAACATGGATCGGCTGTCTCCTGCACACCCCCCACTGAGGATCAAGCCCACAACCCGGGCATGTGCCCTTGACCGGAATCGAACCTGGGACCTTTCAGTTCACAGGCCGACGCTCTATCCATTGAGCCAAACAGGTTAGGGCAAGGAGCTTATTATTGAGAAAGCAGCTCAAATAGTTTAAAATGCTTGCCTCCAGAGAGCAGGAAAGGCGGGTGGAGCAGGAGGTTGTTGTTTCTCATTAGAAGCCCTTCAGTGCTATGGAATTATTTTTAATTTACATGGGACTCAGTGTCAGGAAGAGTTTTACTGAGCATCTGCCCTATTGCTAAATATTTTACACACATAGTTTTAAAAATGTAAAAGTCAGAAAACAAGCACTGAAGCATATGGGGGACATACCTTCGGGCATTGCTGGTGGGGGTGTAAACGGCGCGATGAGTCCAGACAGCAAGGTGATGGCGTTTAGAAACCTTAGAACTGCCCACGCCCATCACCCAGCACTTTCCCGTCGAGGGGTCACCCACAGAGACCCTCCTGTCGCTGTCCGAGGAGAGACAGACAAGGACACTTCCTGTTGGGAACAGGAAAGAAGGGAACTGAACTGTCTGTTTTCAGGGAATGGATAAATAAAACACAGTATATTCACATTATAGGGTACTTCCTGGCAGTTCCAATGAATAAATAGATCAATATGTGAGCATGAACAGATTCAAACACACAGCCAACTGAAAGGGGCACCTGCAGACAGCACACCCAGTGCCGTCTCACTGGCCAAGAGAACAGGTTTCGGGGAGAAGTCGGAGTGCAGAGGGAAATATTTAGGGCCAGAGTGATCTTTGGTTCAAACTCCTCAACACACCTGTTTCCAGACTCCCCCTTTCTTCCCGCCGTCTTCCTCCCCCACCAGTCTGTGTCTCCTTTGCCTTCTGTCTCTCCTTCTCCCTCTCCTAGGTCCCAGGACTGGGCTTCAGAGGCACTAGCAATGTCCTGACATCATGAGTAAACATGTGTGCTCATGAGTGCTTTTCCTGGGGAATGGACCCATAGCTTTCGTCAGATTCTCAAAGAGGTCACTGTCCCATAAAGAGATTAAAATTCAAGGGGAGAGTTTTCAGAGAACCTATGTGGCTCTGTACGGTTTCCTTGGTCTATCCTGCCCTGGGTGTAGTTCTTTCTCATCAGAGGGAAAAAGAGAGAGAGAGATGTAACGCGCTTTGTTCTGACCCTGTTTCCACTAGCCCCGCACCCTGGGGAAAGGCCTGCCCCTGGAAACACATCTCCATACTTCCCAGCCTGCCAGGCCTCCCATCCATCATCTCAGGCAGTTCTGGGCAGCAGCGGCCGCGGCCTCTCCCGCCATTCATGACCCTTTCTATCAGATGACAGGCTCGGGCTCTGGCCAGCTCGTTGACAAGGATGGCGATTTTTCTAACCCAGCCAAACAGCCTCTGCACCAGCAGAGCTCTCCAGAGCTGCGGCAACTCAGGCCAGGAAGGGATGGCCAGTGTTGCAGAGCATGCCCCCGCAGTGCCTCACCCACAGGCCAGGCACAGCCCCCGCCTCCCCGGGGCCTGGAGACCCTGGGAACTAAGGGGGCTCCTCTGTCACCTGGGGTTGTGGGGCCCCAGAGTTCTTTGCTCTAGTCTAAACTCATAGGTCCCCTGAGGAGACCAGTGAGATGGGAACAATTAACACATACACCTGAGGTCAGCTGAGGATCCGCCAGGTGGCTTGCTGATCTTGGCTGGGCTCGCTCGTGAGTCTGGGTGCCGACTGACTACCTGCTGATCTGGAATGGCCTCTGCCAGTGGCGGGTTCAACTCTGCTCCAGGCGCCCCTCACCCTGCAGCACACTCACCCAGGCATGTCCTCCTGGCAGCGACAGGGACACAAGGGTCAGCAAACAGAGACTTTCTAAGCCTCTGCTTTCATCACCTCTGCTAACATGCCATTGGTCAAACTAAGTCACGAGGCCAGCCCAGAGTCAAGGGTAGGGCTGGTCACCTGCCCACTGGGAGCCAGCGGAAGCCTGCATTGCCTTCACTAGGGAAGTCTATTAAATTCTCCGAGCCAATCAGACACTACTTCTCATCGACCTGATTAGTGAAGGTTTTTTAAACTGGTACACAGTTCATAATGGGGGTGGAGAAACAGGCACCTCACCATGCTATTGGTAAGATTTTACCCTTTAAAGGGCAATTAAATTATATTTATTGTGCTAGATTACAAAATGGCCCGAATCTTCTCTTCCCCTTTTCTTTTTTCTTTTCCTTTTTATGGAATTTATCGGGGTGACACGGGTTAACAAAATTATACAGGTTTCAGGTGCACAATTCCACAACATGTCATCTGTACACTGTGTTGTGTGTTCACCACCCCGAGTCAAGTCTTCACCCATTACCATTTAGTTCCCTTTACTTTCTCCTACCTCTCCCTACCCCCACCCCAAGCAATCACCACACTATTGTCTGTGTCTATGAGGTTTTTATTTTCCCCCTCCTTCGCTTAATCCCTCCCACCACCCCCAACCAGCTCCCAAACCCTACCCCCAATAGCTGTCTGCCTAGTCTCTATCTATGAGTCTGTTTCTATTTTGCTTTTTAGTTTATTTTGCTCATTAGATTCCACATATGAGTGAGATCATGTGGTATTTGTCTCTTTCTGACTGGCTTATTTCACTGAGCATAAAGCTCTCCAGGTCCATCCATGCTGTTGTGAAGGGTAAGATTTCCTTCTTTTCTACAGCCAAGGAGTATTCCATTGTGTAAATATACCACAGCTTTTTTTATTCGCTCATCTGCTATTGATGGACTCTGGGGCTGCTTCCAAATCTTGGCGATTGTAAATGATGCTGCAAATCACATTTATTGTGGTAGATTGTAAAACAGCCTGAATCTTCTCCCTGCCCACCCCCCTTTTTGCCACATAATTTTTTCTTCCCCCTTCAATGTAACTTTGCACTTCCTCCAGCATGAATGTGGGCTAGTCCTGTGACCTGCTTAGGCCGAAGGGATGCTAGCCTTTGTGACACCCACAGGTTTCACTAGCACTTGTACATGGGGACTCGCCTCTTGTGCTTGGGAGCCTGAGACCACTATGTGGTGAGCCCAGCCCGCCTGCTATAGGAAAAGAGGCCACTGTAGGGACATGCAGGGGCCTCAGTGGACTGTGTAGAGACAACAGACAGACATGAGAGAGCTCAACCAAGATCTGCCACACCTGGCTAACACCAGAAAAGCCAGCCAGTTGAGCCGAGCCAAACCCGGGATCCCATCGTGAGCTAATAAAAGATGCCCATTCATTTCATCACCTGGTCATAAGGGTCAGTGTCTTTCGGAAGTAGAGCTGTAATGTAGCTTCATTCAACAAATATCTATTAAGGCCGTACTATCACATGATAGGATTGCTCTGGGCGCTGATGATGTAACAAGGCGGGGAAGAGAGATGAAATTGTTCCTGCTGGCATGAAGCTTGCACTCTAGGGCTAAGCGACAAAGAAGTTAAAATGACCACGTATAACACTGCTCTGGAGAAAAGTAATCATGTGTAATCATGTGTAGCACTGAGGACAGGGCGTGCTGAGCGGGAGGGATGTCACGCTGAGTGAGGCCGGCAGACAAGATCTCCACAAGAAGGTGGTGTTTGAGTAGAGATCTGGGGGTGGGGGAGGAACCTCGTGGACAGCGAGGGGGAGAGGCTCCCTGGGAGAGGGAACAGCAGGGCAAAGGGTGGGGTTCGAGGTGGAGAGATGAAGGGGCTAGGCTGTGTAGGGTGTTGTGGGCCATTATAAGAAGTCTTTTGTAAACAGTTATGTTTTTTAACCAAGTGTGTGTGTTCCCTTCAAAACAATAGTTTTAAAGAAATATGTGTAGCAAAAACAAATAGCTATCCTGAGCTGCACTCTCAGATTCCAGTGTTAGTAGAATCTACCCAAATTTTATCCTAATCCCAGGCCAGCACATTCCCGAGCGGCGGGAGCCTGCTGGAGAGGAGCCATTGCTGGGCGCAGGCTGCCCTCTGCTGTTCCCTTTTAGATTAGCACCTACAAGCACCACCTGCAGAAACAGGTCCCAGCTACCAGGCCGCCGCCACGCCCACCCACCCCCCACCCACCACCACCACCACCACCCGCTGCCTGCAGATGGGGGGAGGCAAAGGCTCAGCCTTGCAGTCCCGTCTCCGAGGGGTCTTGAAGCCCTGTGAACAGGAAATGCAGCCTCACTTGGAAGCACGGTACACTGTGACAAGCCACCAAAGGGCAACGTGACCCTCTAAAGAGAAAATCATTTGTGACACCCACTCTGAAGACAAAGGCCGTTTTGTTTAGCAAACTCTTTCTCCTTCTCTGCTTGTCCCTGGCAACCGTGAGGGCAGTACGGATAACTGGTGGTGGTTTGCAAGTTCGAATATAAACACTGGAGAGGTCTAACTTTTCTGATCAGAAACAGGAGGAGAGGGCAGTTCTCAGGGAAGGTGAGGAAAGGGGCAGTGCCGAGCCTGCCTCGCTGGGAGCTCCGGCGAGGGGCCTGGATTCAGCATCACGTCCTACAAAATCCTCAGTAAGCGCTGCACTGCTCACCACCTCTTGGGGAATGTGTTCCTTGTTCAGGGGATGTGAGGAAATACCAAGCTCTGCTTTAACTCTAGTAAAGAAGAAACTGGCAGGCACCACAGGGAGAAGGCTGCAGCCAGCCTGCCTGACCCTTGGCCACGGGCAATTTCAGACACAGACAATGAAGCGTCTTTATTAAAGAAATAGTTAAAATAGAACCTGCTAAGTCTGGTAAAGGCTGTTTATGGTAGAAATACACGCAAAGTACTGTATGTACCCAGAGGAGAGAGTGCATAACCACCTGAGGAACCGGGACCAGTTCCCGGGTGAAGTGAGAGTGGGACAGGTGGAGAAGTGAAGAGAAAACCGTTGTGTGGGAGCGAGTGGAAACCATCCCCGATAGTCACGCCTTGGGAATGCTGGGGGTAGCAGCGTAAAGGAGGGCAGAGGCTTAGGGGAACTTACTGTCTGAAATAAACAGGCAATCAATTACAGCGCGCGCACGCACACACACACACACACACACACACACACACAAATAGCACAGACCAAAAAAGAAAGCATGAGCACATTATAACTGTGAGATTAGATTTCACCAAAAGAAGGAAGCATTAAACTAAGAGAAGGGGTTTGTGTTCATGATGACAAAGTATAACCTACATGCAGATTCAGCCAATTAAATGTCTGTACAGCAAATATCATGTCCTCAGAATGCTTACTGCAAAAAACACAGAAACTACAAGAATTATACAGTAACACAACCGCAGTAAGCATCCATTCAGTTTTCTTAGCCCATGGCAGATCACGCAGAGTCGCAGACCATACGTAAGTAAGGCTGTACAGTTTATAACTACAACAATTAACAAAGTTGAACTTGTAGGCATGAATGTGGCTATTCAGTCAAACCTATGAATTGACACCTACTCTGTGCCCTACATTAGTTTTTTAAACATTTCTAAAATATATCTTTATTGATTTCAGAGAGGAAGGGAGAGGGAAAAAGAGATAGAAACATCAATGATGAGAATAATTGATCAGCTGCCTCCTGCGTGCCACCTACGTGTGCCCTGACCAGGAATCTAACCGTGACCTCCTGGTTCACAGGTCAATACTCAACCACTGAACCACCCAACGTACAGAGGTGAAGAAAACAGACAATATCACCGGGCTAAGGTAATGCCTGCCAAGTTTCTTCACTGTGGAGTTCCTATTTTGCCTTTTGTACACAATACCTTTCTCTTTGGGAGATAGTCTGAGATCCCGTAAAAGTCCCATTCCTCATCACCCATTTACTTACTTGTTTAGCACCGGTGGATGCTAAACAGGGATCTCGGGGCCACTGCCAGGGGGTTTTCTCTTCCCTCACTGCTTCTGCACTTACTAGCTGGAGTCCTCCTCTAAGCAAAGGCTTCCCTCCTCCCCATTGATTGATTTATCCAGATGGGGCCGGTGGGGGCCCTGGCTGGCCCTGGATCCTTCTCACCTGCTCCCACCCTCGGAGCACTTCCCTGCCTCCTGGCACAGGACGTTCCAGACCTACGTGGTGCCCTCCTGCTCTTACCTTGGAAGCAGCCATTTATCCAAAGAGCCTTGATTCCATCTATTGAAGAATGGGATTTAGGGAAACTCATATTTGACTGCTAATTTAGCCGAACATAAAATTCTCAGTTCAAAATTATTTTCCCTCGCAAATTTTAATGTACTGATTGAATTGTCTTCCAAAGGCTTCTAGATTTATCCTCCAAATACTTAACTTCTCTTTTAATTTATTTTCTTTCATTTTCATTGTCCTTTTATGCTGCATTCTGGGACAAATCATCACAGATTTTATGCTCCATGGTGTATTTTCTTTGATTTAATGTATCTCAAGTTTCTTATATCAGTGCGCTCATTTTAAGATCTTCGGTGGTTCTTTTTCATATCAGCCTGTGAAATGTTTTGTGAATGTTATTTCCTGTCTAGTAACTCTTTAAATATAAGTTATACTTATTTAAAGTCTTTCTTTCCTATATTTCCTATTTCCTTGGGTGTTTTTATTTTACTCAAATTATCACATACTTTTTAATAATTCCCAAATATTAGGTGATTCCTAAAAGTGTGCTTATCTTTTAATTTATAAAAAATAAAAATAAATAACCAAGAAGCTCCAAGAAAAGTTTTTAAAATGTAAAACCAGTTATCCATAAAGGGAAAAAATAATCACAATCTCATCAGGCTTCTTGCCCTAGTCCAACCTGTGTGAGGGGAGAAGGAGACAGTGCTGTGAAAGAAGGCCCCAATTCATGAGAGAAAAAATTAACCCCCCAAAAGTGCAGGTAGTTGAGGAATCAAAACAACAATGTTAAGCACTGGCTAGTTTGGCTCAGTGGATAGAGTGTTGGCCTGCGGAACAAAGGGCCCCAGTTTCGATTTCCTGTCAGGGCACAAGTCCTGGTTGCAGCTCAATCCCCAGTGGGGGTTGTGCAGGAGGCAGCTGATCGATGATTCTCATCACTGATGTTTCTATCTCTCTCTCTCTCCCTTCCCCCCTGAAATAAATAAAAATATATTTTTTAAATGTTAAAACTATAATTAATAGTGTCAGAAATATTCAATAAGAAATCACATACATTAAAAATTATGTTAATAGGCAGTAAACTCTCTGAATTCTTTTGTAACAATATTTTTCTGTATATCACCTCGAGCAAGGGAAACAAAAGAAAAATAAACAAATGAGACTACATCAAACTACAAAGTTTTTGCACAGCAAAGGAAACCATCAACAAAACAAAAAGACAACATGCTGAATGAAAGAACATATTCACCAATGACACATCTGATAAGGGGTTAATATCCAAAATTTATAAAGAACTAATACAACTCAACACACACACACACACACACACACACACACACACACACACACAATAATAATCCAATTGAAAAGTGGGCAGGCCTGGCCAGTGTGGCTCAGTTGGTTGGGCGTGCACTGAAAGGTGGCTGGTTCCATTATCTATTGGGGCACATGCCCTGGTTTTGGGCTTGATCCCAGCAGGGAGCATGCAGAAGGCAGACAATGATCACGTCGATGTTTCTCTCCCTCTCCCGTCCTCTCTCTCTAAAAATCAATAAGAATATTGTTTTTAAAAAGAAAAGAAAAGTGGGCAGAGGACCTGAATAGTTTTCTTTCATAAATTGGACTAGGGCGAGAAGTCTACATTCCACATAATTTTCCCTCAGTACTTTATAGACATTGCTTTTCTCTCTTCTGATCGTGTTTAGAAGTCTGATGATATTATTCCTCCAAAGAGAACATACAGATGGCTAGTAGGCATATGAAAAGATGCTCAGCATCACTAATCATCAGAGAGGTGCAAATTAAAATCACAATGAGCTATCACCTCACGCCTGTCAGAATAACTATCATCAATAAACTAACAAGCAAGTGCTGGTGAGAATGCGGAGAAAAGGGAACCTTCATGCATTGCTGGTGGGAATGCAGACTGGTGCAGCCACTGTGGAAAGCAGTATGGAGTTACCTCAACAAATTAAAAATAGAACAGCCTTTTGACCTAGCGATCCCATTTCTGGGAATATATTCTAAGAAACCCAAAAGACTAATTCAAAAGAATATATGCACCACTATGTTCATTGCAGCATTGTTTACAATGGAAGCAACCCAAGTGTCCATCAATAAATGAGTGAATAAAAAAGTGGTGGTACTTTACACAATGGAATATTACTCAGACATAAAAGAGAATGAAATCTTACCATTTGCAATAACATAGGTGGACTGGAGGTCATTATGCTAAGTGAAGTAAATCAGACAAAGACAAATACCATATGATATCACTTATATATGGAGACTAAAGAACAAAATAAATGAACAAATGAAATAGAAACAGACTCATAGATATAGAGAAGACTGATGGTCGATACAGAGGAGAGGGGGTTGGGGTTAGGTAAGAAAGGTGAAGAGATTAAGGAGTACAAATTGCTTGTTACAGAATAGTCATGGGTATATAAAGTATAGCATAGGGAATATAGTCAATTAGAGGCCCAGTGCACAAAATTCATGCACTCGGGGGGGGATGTCCCTGCACTCTCTCACAGTCCAGGAGCCCTCAGGGGATGTCCAACTGACGGTTTAGGCCCGCTGAGCAGGCCTAAGCCGGCAGTCAGATATCCTTAGCGCTGCCGCAGAGACAGGAGAGGCTCCCGCCACCACCGCTGCCCTCACCAACTGTGAGCCTGGCTTCTGGCTGAGCAGTGCTCCCCCTATGGGAGCACACTGACCACCAGGGGTCAGCTCCTGTGTTGAGAGGGATCAAGCCAAAACCAGCTTTCCAACATCCCCCAAGGGGTCCCAGATTGCAAAAGGGCGCAGGCCAGGCTGAGGGACCCCACCGGTGCACGATCGGGGTCAGGGAGGGATATTGGCCAGCCAGGGAGGAACCGCAGGAGGGCTCCAGGGCATGTCCAGCCCATCTCACTCAGTCCTGATGGGCTGGACCCCAGCAGCAAGCTAACCTTCTGGTCGGAGTGTCTGCCCCCTGGTGGTCAGTGAACGTCATAGCGACTGGTCAATGGTCAACTGTCTGCCCCCTGATGGTTAGTGCACATCATAGCAAGCGGTTGAGCAGCCTTAGCATATCATTAGCATATTATGCTTTGATTGGTTGACCACACAACCAGACACTTAGCATATTAGGCTTTTATTATAGTATCTAATAAAAGAGTAATATGCAGATTGACCATCACTCCAAAACACAAGATGGCTGCCCCTATGTGGTCAAAGATCTTGCCCCCATGTGGACAAAAGATGGCCACCACAAGATGGCCAGCAGGGACCAGGCCTGCAAGGGAGGGCAGTTGGGGGCGATCAAGCCTACAGGGGAGGGCAGTTAGGGGTGACCAGGCTGGCAGAGGAGGGAAGTTGTGGGCAAACAGGCTGGCAGGGGAGCAGTTAGACATCAATCAGGCTGGCAGGGGAGTGGTTAGGGGGTGATCAGGCTGGCAGGCAGAAGTGGGTAGGGGCAATCAGGAAGGCAGGCAGGCAAGCAGTCAGGAGCCAGCAGTTCTGGATTGTGAGAGGGATGTCTGACTGCCTGTTTAGGCAGGGTACCCTAAATGGGCAGTCGGACATCCCTCGACGGGTCCCAGATTGGAGAGGGTGCAGGCTGGGCTGAGGGACGCCGCCTCCATGCATGAATTTTGTGCACCGGGCCTCTAGTATAGGATAATATTGTAATAACTAAGCATATGCCAGGTGGGCACTTGAAATATCAAGAGGAACACTTTGTAAAGTATATGATTGTCTAACCCTGAAACTAATACAAAATAATGTTGAATGTAAATAGTAACTTTAAAATAAAATTTTTAAAAAATCATGTTAAAAAATAAGTAATTACTCATGAATTCTGGAAACCGTGTTCACTATAATGTAAGAGAACATAGGGGCAGCATTGCATCATGGCATTGAGCCTGCACAGGCTCTGAAAGATCCACCTGCGAGTCTCCAGGAATAAATCAAAAAAGGGCATAGAGTGAATGTCTCAGGTCAACAAAGGTCAGCAGCCAATTGTCTCTCCTTAGTTCCAGGAAAAGGGAACAGAGAGAAGGGAGGGACTACAAAAATAAAAGAAAAAATGGGTAAACTTTCTCCAAGGTGAAAATATATAATCTATGAACGGCCAGACTATGTACAAAATGTAATAAAATAATCTTTCAGACATTCGTGGGTTCAGAAAATCAAGCTCACATGCCCTCATTCTAATAATAATAATAGTAATAGTATAAAAAGAGGAACACAGGGGATCTAAGCTACGATGGAGCTAGCCTAGGGACCCAAGAAAGGGAGACCCCAGGACATTTGTGCAGCAGGCCCAGAAAGCCACCAGTTTATATCCAACTGGATGCAGAGGGCTCTGGGCGGCTGCCTTCGGAAATGAGGAGACCACAGTCAGCAGCGAGTAGAGTCAGACATCTCAGTTGATCG
The DNA here is from genome assembly GCF_963455305.1 of Plecotus auritus. NCBI lineage: Eukaryota > Metazoa > Chordata > Mammalia > Chiroptera > Vespertilionidae > Plecotus > Plecotus auritus. Next base: position 64,090,748 of record NC_137774.1, on the reverse strand, counting down.
GAGGGAATCACGAGGACACACTTCTTGGGGGTTGGAGGTAGAAATAAAGGCAGTTATAAAGTCCAGCACCAAACTAAAGCTGTGTAATAAAGTTAGGGTCCAAATACACGGCCAGCTGAGGTGGGAAGTGACTTTGAGCGACTGGAGGGTTCTGCGGAAAGAAAGTCCATTTCACCTCGATACCCTGAAACACTGACCTCAAGCACATGGGCTTAGCAACCAGATGGAGTCTTCTTTCCCACAAGCCCAGTCACATTCGTGACTGATATTTATATTACCCAATACTGTAAGTGGTATTTATTCATTTTCAATTTCTGTACTAAACCTATTAACAAAATGTAAATGTCATAAACCTTGCAATGCATAGAAAGCAGAGGGAAGTAAAAATGTCGGAATACTAATTTCCACATCTCTGCTATTGTCTAAAGATAACAGAACAAAAATGTAAAGATCCTATTTACTTTAAAGACATAATTGCTACAAGAATTACAATTAATGAAGTAGTAGTTAAATTTGGGATAGGATTTGAAGTAAGATCATTCCTTAACTTTCGAAATAGAGCATCGATAAATACTGTCTACATATGCTAAATTAAAAAGTGAAGGTACATTGCCAAAACCGGTTTGGCTCAGTGGATAGAGTGTCGGCCTGCAGACTGAAAGGTCCCAGGTTCGATTCCGGTCAAGGGCATGTAACTTGGTTGTGGGCACATCCCCAGTGGGAGGTGTGCAGGAGGCAGCTGATCGATGTTTCTCTCTCATCGATGTTTCTAACTCTCTATCCCTCTTCCTTCCTCTCTGTAAAAAATCAATAAAATATTAAAAAAAAGATTGTTTAAAAAAAAAAAGTGAAGGTACAAAAATATTATTTAAATTGTGGAAGTGTCAGAGCCCATGGGAGCCCTGCATAGCTCTGCTGGTCTGACTTGCTCTAAGTATTCTAAATTCTCCCATTCAACTACACAGGGCTGGTTCCTTCTCAAACCCTGCCCACTGTATAACTGCTGGGAACTTAGTCAGAGACGCAGGTCAATTCTCAGCAGAGGGGCGGACGGAGAAGCCATGAGAGATTGTGGGTGTATAAGAATGAGTCTTTATTGCAGAAGCCAGTGGCCACATAACCATCAGACAAGAACAGACATTACAGTGAAGTCCATACAGGCAGGCAGATGGACACCCGGTGGTGAATACGTACCTTTCTCACATAGTAGCATTAATCTCTGTACCCACAGTTAGTATCTGAGCAGCCGCACGCTGCCTCTAAACTCACTGCCTTACATCGCAGCAGTACCTGAGCTCTCCCTCAGAGCTACAGCCTTAGTAACCTCTCTGGCTCAGCAGCTTCTCCTGTCTCCCCTGCCCAGCTGCTTGCTCTCTCTAGCAGACTTCTTCGCACACACTCCCACCGACTAGCTGATCGAAAGCTTACTCTTACAGTATTTAGACAAAGAAGGCTTCGTGCCAACGGTGACATCAATCATATTGGCTACTGAAGGGCACAGTGTATCGGGTGGAATTGCAGCCACTCATGGTATCTTGGCCTGATTAGGACTCTCAGGCTCAGAGCCCTTGAACATCCCATTTAGGCACATGCCCAGAACGGCCTTTGGCCATTCTGGTGTATTGATAACAAGGCCTCTGTGCTTCCATTGGCTTTGACTATCCGGGGACCTGGTGTGGTTCCCATAGGAAGTAACAACCAAAATATTTAAAGAGAAATGATTAAAAGTAGTTTATTCTGGGGAGTGGGATGTGAGGGGGAAGTCTGGAATTGAAAAACTTTTGCTTTTCATATTATGCCTTTCTGAATAGCTTAGCTTTTTTTCCATATTTGTGCTCTAATTTAGTAATGATTTTTTAATGTGTTAAAATATTAGGGCAACCAACTGAAGAATGGAATAGGATCTATAACTTCCAAAACCCAATATGGAAAAAAATGAACTAAAGAAACTCAAGAAATGCAACAATATGCAGGAGAGTGGAGGAGGGGCAGAGAACAAGGAAGTATGGTCAACAGAAAACAAATATGATGGGGGAAAAGATACACAACTCTTAAGATGCAAATTGATCAGAAGGTAACTCTATTGTATTAAATAAAGAAGAGAAACATTAAAAATAAACTTACACAGGGTTTGGATATATTACATATGTCTGTGGGTTTGAAACCTGTGACACACACGCGCGCACACACACACCGCACGCACACACTTGCACCGGGAGGGCAAGGAGAGATGGAAGAAAGAGCAGGCCACTCCAGCTGGGTAGGTGGCAGGGTTAACGAGCCAGAGAACTTACGAGGCTTGCCTTGGGCGACTGGAAGGCTACTAGATCCCTGCCCTGCCGGCTGGAGTCTTAAGTTTATACCGAGGCCTCAATGGGGGTCAGCCACGGGTACCACCCAGGCGGTCCAACCACACCCAGCTCTGAAGGCCTTATCCATGAAAACAGCTCCCACGGTGGGCAGGGTGATGCACATTCCAAAGACAGGGGAGGGGAGGGGCCTTCGCGTGCCCTGGGGTCAATCCGGGTGCTGTCCTCTCCAGGGCCTCCTCCAACAACGTCCTGTGACAGCAATGAATTTAAGCTGTGACTTCAGGGAGGCGCTGAGGAGGAAAAGACTTAAGAAGAAGAGAGAACAGAGGATATTCTTGGGGCCACAGGAAAGAGGGGAGCGGCAGGGCACTCGGGTGGCTGAACGGGACATGCCCATGTCTGACCATTAGAGAGTGTTATGGGCTGAACTGTGTGCCCCAAAATTCATCTAGTCAAGTCTAACCCCCAGTACCTCAGAATGTGACTGCCTTTGGAGAGAAGGTATTTAACGCAGTAACTAAATCAAAATAAGGTCATTGGGGTGGACCCTAATCCAAAATGGTTGGTGGCCTTCTGAGAAGAAATGTGGACTCAGCCCTGTGTAGGGAGAGACAAGTGAAGACAGAGAGGACAGCCATCTGCAAGGCAAGGAGAGAGGCCTCCAAAGAAACGCACCTGCTGACACCTTGATCTTGGACTTCCAGCCTACAGAACTGTAAGAAAAAGAGCAATGTCTGTTGTTTACACCCTGTCAGTGGAGGTCATTGTGGCAGCCCTAGCAAGCTAATACTCCTCTCCTTGGTAATGATGTTTAATTAGAAAAATCATATGCAAATGAAGTAAACAAAACAAATAGTAATTACAGGCAGAATGGCACAGGGCCTAGCCGTCCTACCTTGCAGGGGTCTGGGGTTTCCAGCTGTGGGTAAAGGATAAACGTGAGAGATGGGCATGGGTGGACATCTGAGGAATTGGGATAAAGCTGGGAGCTCAGGAAATTCTTGGCTACTGCAGCCCTATTTTATTTGTCACTGACATGGTCGTACTTAGGTAAGAAAGTGTTGATAAATTCTTGTCGGATTCTTTTTTCTGACGTCCAGCAGTTCAGTTCAGAGAAACACCCTTACGAGTAACAGCAGGGCCTCACCTGGTGGCTTTGTGGGCATGCTTACTATCAGTCTATCAGTCAACAGCTCTCGGCTCTGTTTGCTTTTCTTATCCTCACTGTTAACAAGGAAGATTAGGCCTGATTAAGGAAATTAGGACTTATAGAAGGAGTCAACAAACTACGTCAATAATCCCCAATTAAAAGACAAAGACTTCAGTGAGGCTGGGCAAATAGGTCAGTGGAAAAGAAGAGAGTTCGGAAGACAGACGTATTCAATCCACTTATTTTCAACAAAGGAGCCAAGCCAGTGCCATGAAGAAGGAGAAGAGCTGTTAGCTAATGACCAGCGTGGGAACACCGGACACTTGCATAGAAAAAATGGGAGAGAACCTCCACCTCCGCCTCACTCCGCACACAACAATGAATGTGAAAGGGAGCACAGACCGAATGCAGAAAGCACAAAGCCCCATTTTAAAAAGGCCAACACTTGCGCAGAAACTTCATTTGCCACACGCACTGAGAGGTGCTCATCAGCGTCGTTAGTAGTCAGGGAAATGCAAAAGGCGGAGAGACACATTGTTCATGTTTTAGTCCTGCTATCCAGGTATTGGCCATGCATTCCTAAAGCAGAAACACCCCCCTAAAAAATGTGAGAAGTAAGCAGGATGGAAAACAAGAACTCTTATTCATCATTTTTTTAAAATGCTAATTAGCATAGCTTTTTTAGAGAGCAATTAGGCAGAATTAAACATCATTTTACATGCACTAACCTTTGACCCAATGATATCAATTGTTGGGGAAATCTGACGAAAACTCGCACCTGTGCACAAGATGCACATTCAAAAATGTTCACTGCAAATTTGCTTCGAAGAGTGAAAATTTGGAAACTCTAAAATGCCCACTGGTGTGGGAGTGGTGAAGTAGGTTATGGTGGACCCATTACTCATGATAGATGCAATTGTAAAAACAAGGTAGACTTGTATTTACTGATATGGAGATCACCAAGATATACAGACCTATTGCCAAGTAAAAAGAAAGAGGTCACTGAACAATGGAAATCGTCCATTTAGATCGCCACAGACGTAAGTGAAGATGCACAATTTTGTAAACTGAGGCAAAGGTAACTTTCTGAAAGGACCATGTGAGAACGTAACAGTGTTTCCCTCTTGCACACAGGGAGTGAGGGTCCTCTCTGCCTTCCACTCTATTTCCATGTTGATAGAATTGTTTATAACTAGGGTGGATTTCCTTGTTCCCTATGTAATTAAAAGAATATAATAAACGCTGCTTTTTAAAGTACTGAATACTAGTTATTAATGGAACTAACATGTACAGGGCTGTGGTCCACACTCCATGCTAAAGCCTTACATACGCTATCTCATTTAACTCCACAACACGGGCCCTGGTGCTCATAACATGAGGAAGTTGAAGCTTAGAAAGTTTAAGTTGGTGGTGCCCTACAGCAGCTTAAAATCATCTGAGGAGCTTTGTGGGGGGAAAATCTGACAGCCTCCTCCCAGACCTACTGACTCAGACTATCTGGGCGGTGGGGATGAGGGGGTGAAGGGGGACCCAGCCTGATTTATCAAAGCTGCGTGTGATCCTTGGACACCCAGGGCAGTGAGCCAGCGGCTGACCGTGGTCCACACTGCGAGGTCACACTGCTAGCAAGTGGAGCAGAGGCTGGAATTCAGCTATACTGCCACTGCGCACAGAGGCACAGATACGTCGAAGTAGAAGTGCTGGCATAGATACGTGTGTTGAATATACACTGAGTGGCCAGATTATTATGATCTCTGAACACATAATAATCTGGCCACTCAGTATATATTAGAGGCCCGGTGCATGAATTCGTGCATGGGTGGAGTCAGACCAGCCTGGCCAGGGGGAGGGGACATGGGCGGTTGGCCAGCCTGCCTGCTGGTCGAACTCCTGGTCGAGGGGACAATTTGCATATCAGCCTTTTATTATATAGGATATACACTGAGTGGCCAGATTATTATGCGTTCAGAGATCATCATAATCTGGCCACTCAGTGTATGTTGTCCCTTATTGACAAAGAGCAACTTGAGTATAAAATGGGCCGTGCCCTTTTTCCTCCTCTTATTCCTCCCAGGATGCCCATCCGTTTCCTCTTCTGCAGCAGCCACAAAACTCCTGAGGGCAATGCTCCCAGCATTTACAGCCAGACACACAGACTCGGGCCAGCCAGAAGGGAGACTCGACTTACTGCTGCAGCCACATACAGACTGCAACCTTTGATCCCTGGATTCTGAAAAAGTGACGGTTCCCGGGGAAAGCAGCATGGCGTATCACTCAGCGGGCTCGAGACAGCAGCTGCTTACTAACTGGAATGGAAATCGTTCAATATTTTAACAACTATCACAGGAGTGCCAGTGTCCGCCTGGGCCTAGGCAGGTCTGAGTGTTTGTTTATTTCATATTTTCAAAGGTTTCTCTAAGATGGTCTGCCGGGCAGGCAACTATTTCGTGGCTCCGCCCAAAGACCACTCCTTGAGAAGAGAGGCTGCCAGCAGCCGGATAGGGCGGGTTGCCCACCAGTACCTGCGCCTGGCAGCCCGGCTCCCTGTCCCACTCCTTCCCAGCTCTGAGGGTTGTCACCTGCTGGTTATTGCCACCTTTCTATCCTGAAGTGGCAGCTCCAGTTGTGTTTCCAAGATAATTTCCAAGATGCTAATTGCCACCTGGTGATTTCCTGTAAACACTACATTACACATGTGAATAATCAGAGAGCTGTGGACTGTGTATGCATCCGTGTGCGTGTGTGTGTGTGTGCGCGCGCACACGCCTTTTGTTACTGTGACAGATTTAAAACACAGGCAGTGTTTGCTCACAAAGCTGCATTAGCAAAGCCACAGGGAAAACAAAATTATAAAGCACCATAAACAAATTCACAGACTGTACAAACAACTTGAGTCAGACAACAACTCACTGACTGAATTCTGGGGCTGAGCTGCAGGAAGTAGCATCTCTAGAGGAGTCTCTGAGCCACGGGTGCTTGTGTTTCTTGGAGAAGCCGAACCTAAAGACACCTGCACAGTACAGGTTTCTGGTAAAGTGCATTCTCTTCAGATTCAAGATCAACCTTGTGCCAAATCCTAGTCCTTTCATTGACCACGTGTAAGAACCATGCAAATTACCTGGACCTTCAACCCTCCATTTCCTCCTCTAACAGACAGAGATGATAATTTCTAAGTCACCTGAGATAACATGTAAAATATTTATTTAATGGGTTAGTCAGAATTTATTGGGTTGTGACAGAAATTTAATTCAAACTGGCTTCAACAAAATAAGGAATTTATTGAAGATGGTGGCATAGGTAAATACCTGTACTCGCCGCCTCCCACAACTGCATCAAAATTACAACTAAAATGCAGAACAACATCCAGAATCACCTGAAAGCTGGCTGAATGGAAGTCCCACAACCAGAGAAGTAAAGAAGGAAGCACAATGAGACTGGTAGGAGGGGCAGAGGCGCAGATGGGCTGGTCTGACACCCACGTGTGCCGCTTTTTTAATCAGGAGAGAGATGTCTCTGTGGAGGCCACCCCTACCCCATGAGGAGCAAGGGATCCCAGCCCCACACCAGACCCCCAGCCCAGGGTTCCAGAGCTGAAAAGAGAAGTCCCCGTAACTATGGGCTGTAAAAACCAGTGGGGATTGGGGTTTGGTGACACAGAGGCTGCTAGAGACCCAGATGTTCCTTTTAATGAGCCAGCACACGAACTGAACTTATAAGGTCCTGCTTCCTCTGAGCTCCAGTGCCAGGGCAAGGCTCTGGGGGACACAGACATATACTGGATTGTCTGGCATGGGGAGGAACTCGGGGGCAGCTTTCTCCCAGATAGAGGTGCTCACAAGGGTCATTGTTCTTGAGCTGGGATCTCCCCAGTCCCAGGGCTGACTGGCAGCCATTTCTGTTTGCACTACCCTGGTGATTCCCTGAAGCCCCGCCCCTTCCAATTTGCAGCCCCACCCAATCTGTGTGAAGTAGCTTTTGCATATGAATAGCCTGTCCTTGCTCAGGCTTAAGACTTTGCTGAAATCTCTCAAACAAGCTACAGGTGGGTCAGGGAGCCCCAAACCTATCAATAAAGGCCCAAGACCTGGCACCAGCACCAGCCAGCCTTGTTGGGCCTTGCCTGGGCACTTTCAAACCCTATACAAATAGAAGGAATTTGCAAATCTCTCTGTAGCTCCTACCAGGTGGCCCTAGGCAGTGGCTGACTTTATAACTCTCTGGAAACCCAAGAACCAGTGCACCCAGTGGTCAGCATCAGACCATACCAGATTACAACTCTACACATCCATAAGCAACACACTCAAGTGGCAGACTTAGTTAGCACCAAAGCCCCACTGAAGCAAGTCCTGCTCCATAGGTGTGTCTCCTGCACAGCAGCTCTTCCACTGTAGTCGCAGCTGGTCCTCACAGCCAACTGGCCTAGAGGTCAATTCCTCCCAGTGATACCAACAGCAATCAAGTCTCAACTACAACAAGACTGTGCACATAGCCCACACAGGGGGACAACTAGAGTGCCCAGCTCAGGTACTGGGGAGGCTAAGCCACTGGGCCCTATAGGACACCTACTATGCAAGGCCACTCTACCAATTCCAATAGACATAGCAGCTTTACCTAATACATAGAAACAAACACAGGGAAGCAGCCAAAATTCAGAGACAAAGAAACATCACAAATGAAAGAAACGGAAGAAAGCAAACTCCTGGATATAGAGTTCAAAACAATGGTTATAAGATTACTCAAGAATCTTTATGAGACCTCCAAGAATCTTAGTGAGAATGAAAAAAAAAATTGAAAGAACCAGTGAGAAATTAAGTATACACTGACTGAAATAAAGAATAATATACAGGGATTCAACAGTAGAGTAGAGGATTCCAAGAATCAAATCAATGATTTGAAATATGAGGAAGCAAAAAACACCCAATCATAAGAGCAAAAGAAAAAAGAATCCAAAAATATGAAGATAGTGTAAGGAGCCTCTGGGACAACTTCAAGCATACCAACATTCACATTATGGGGGTGCCAGAAGAAGAGAGAGAGCAAGATATTGAAAACCTATTTGAAGAAATAATAATAGAAAAATTCCCATACCTGGTGAAAGAAATAGATTTACATATCCAAGAAATAAAAAGAGTCCCAAACAAGAGGAACCCAAAGAAGCCCATACCAAGATACAGCATAATTAAAATGCCCAGGGCTAAAGACAAAGAGAGAATCTTAAAAGCAGCAAGAGAAAAGCAGTTAGTTACCTACAAGGGAGCACCTGTACAACTTTCAGCTGATTTCTCAACAGAAACTATGCAGGCCAAAAGAGAGTGGCAAGAAATATTCAAAGTAATGGATAGCAAGGATCTACAACCAAGATTACTCTACCCAGCAAAGCTATCATTTAGAATTGAAGGTCAGATAATAAAGAGCTTCGCAGACTAGAAAAAGCTAAAAGAGTTCATCACCACCAAACCAGTATTACATGAAATGTTGAAGGGTATTCTTTACAAAGAGGAAAAAGAAGAAGAAAAAGAAGATCAAAAATATGAACAATAAAATGGCAATAAATACATATCTATCAACAATTGAATCTAAAAATCAAAATAAATGAGTAAGAAATCTAATGAACAGAATATAGTAGAATCAGAAGCATGGAAATGGAATAGACTGATGATTCTCAAAGGGAAGGGGGGGTTGAGGCGTGGGAAGAGATTAAACAAAGATCTCATATGCATATATGCATTACCTATGGACATAGATAATAGGGTGGAGAAGGCCTGGGGTGAGGTGGGAACCAGGTGGAAGAGGGGTAATCGGGCGGGGGGGGAGAGGGACATCTATAATACTCTCAACAATAAAGATTTTTTTAAAATTTTTGGTTCAAAAAATAAAAAAGACCAGGGGCTCTGGCTTCAGTTGCAGTTTGAACTACAAGCTCAAATAATGACTTCAGAACTCTATGACACCCTCTCCACTTTTTGAGCCCTGCTTTCCTCTAAGTGAGTGAGCTTCATTCTCGAGTGAGCAAGCTAGTAGACTAGCCAACAGCTCTATACGTGTGTCTTATCTGCTCAGCAGCTGCAGAGAACTGGTAGGGATAGCACCTCACCTATCAAATGGCCCACTAGGCCATCCTCAGACCACAGGGTTTGGGTAGTAGGGTTAAGTGCCTACTCAGACTCCAGAGATATGTCCATTACCAGCCACATAGGTGAAGGCACAGCTGGACCTCTGACCCAAAACCAAACAAGGTAGCTTGAATGGCAGTTGTCCCTATCTGACGATGCTCATAAGGGGAATAATCAGGTCTTCCAACCTCAGGATCTGAAACCCAGGAGTGATACTCAACCTTCCATATAAGCAGATGACAAGAGAGAGTGATAGAAATTTGTTCAACTCAGAAGTTGGTCAGGCCTTCCTACACGTGCTCACATAGGATTAGTTCACTTCAGTTCTGGGCCAACTATGGAAACTGGATGATTCAGACTCAAACCCAGGCTCATCAGGCCAGGGTAATGATTTGCCATTTTGTTTCCAAGCTTCTCTGAAAGCTTATAACATTTCCTACAGGAAATTCTCATAGTACACTAGTCCCCCCTTATCCACAGGGAATATGTTCCAAGACCCCCAGAGGATGCCTGAAACCGTGGATAGTACTGCTGCAGTTTTCTCTACACACACACCTTTTCTCTCTAGGGAGCACCTGGGGCTTCTCTTTGGCAGATCCAAATTGCCAGCATCACTATTCTTGCACTTTGTGGCCATTATCCTAATATATAAAAAGCCAGGGGCCATCACAACCGAAACAACCAGACAGGCGAACGAACAGCAGGCTGCATGGGGCAATCAGGCCAGCAGGGGGGTTAGTGAGGGACAACCAAATGACTGAACAGCAGGCTGTGTGGGGCGACCAGGCCAGCGGGGGGGGGGGGGGGGCAGTTGGGGGTGACCAGGCCTGCAAGGGGGGTCAGTGAGGGGCAACCAGGCTGGCGGGGGGGGGGGCAGTTAGGGGCAACCAGGCCAGCAGAGGGGGGCAGTTGGGGGTGACTAGGCCAGCAGGGGGAGCAGTTAGGGGTGGCCAGGCTGGCAGAGGGGGGCAGTAAGGGGCAACCAGGCCAGTCGGGGGGGCACTTAGGGGTGACCAGGCCAGCAGACGGGGGCAGTTGGGGACAACCAGGCCAACAGGCGGGGCAGTAAGGGGTGACCAGGTCAGCGGGGGGCGGGGGGGAGCAGTTAGGAGTGACCAGGCTTCGGGGGGGAGCAGTTAGAGGTGATCAGGCAGGCAGGCAGGTGAGCAGTTAGGAGCCAGTGGTCCCGGATTGTGAAAGGGATGTCCAATTGCCGGTTTAGGCCCGATCCCCAGGATCAGGCCTAAACCAGAAGTTGGACATCCTCCAAGGGGTCCCGGATTGGAGAGGGTGCAGGCTGGGCTGAGGGAACCCCCCCATGTACAAACTTCATGCACCGGGCCTCTAGTTAGTAAAATAAGGATCATGAACACAACACTGAAATACTGCAAGTTGATATGAAAACTTAGACAGCTACTAAGTGACTAACAACTGGGGAGCCCATGCAACAAGGACATGGGGACCAAGGGTTGATTCACGTCCCAGGAGGGATGGAGTGGGACGATACAAGATTTTCTCATGCTACTAAAAATGACATACAATTTAAAATTTATGAATTATTTATTTCTGAAATATTCCACTTAATATTTCCAGACCACAATTGGACATGGGTAACTGAAACCACAGATAGAGAAACAATGAATAAAAGGGAACTACTGTATTCCAGCCAGTTCTGGTCTTGAAGGTATAGAACTCATCACTCTATCTAATCACTTAGCCACATTATCCCACCCCCTATCCTATCTCCCACTAGTGGAGCAAAGGATCATCTGTCGCCTTTGTTTCCCTTGTCCCTCCTCCTCAACTTCTTTCTGATGTGGAGAGTTATAATGCCTCAAAGTTATCCTATGAGAGTTAACCAATATTAGCCATAGGAATTTACTGGTCTTTAGGTATCCTGCTCTAAAAAATGTGAGAATTTGGGGCAAATGGGTCTTATCATGACAGGTAAAGAGAGCAGGTGCACTAGAAATCAGGAGATCTTGTCAGAAAAGGATGGCGGGATGAAAATCAAGACAATGGGGACAGCTATCTATGAAAGGCAAATTCAGCCTGTCCGAAAGGTCATGCACACAGAACAGAAAGCAAGTGCTGGCAGCAGCCTTTGGACTCTGAATCTCTTCCTAACCAGCTATGAGGAGCATTAAAGTCCTGTGTACAATGAATTGAGCTTATTTGCCTTTCCAGTCCCTGGGGTTAAAGTACCAGAATTTGATACAGCATAAAGTGATGGTGAAGGGCACGATCTCTGAATTCAGATCATAAGGATTTGAATCTAGCATCCTCCACTCCATAGCTAGAACAGCTGGGCATATTACTTAATGTCTCTGTGCCTGTCTCCTTGTTGGTAAATGAGGATATAATGACACCTACCTCCCAATGTTGGCATGAGAAGGAAGTTCATTAATATATACACTGAGTGGCCAGATTATTATGATCTCTGAATGCATAATAATCTGGCCACTCAGTCAGTGTGTGTGTGTGTGTGTGTGTGTGTGTGTGTGTGTGTGTGTGTGTGTGTATTAAAGGCCCGGTGCATGAATTCGTGCATGGGTGGGGTCCAGCCAGCCTGGCCAGGGGGAGGGGACATGGGCGGTTGGCCGGCCTGCCTACTGGTAGAACTCCTGGTCGAGGGGACAATTTGCATATTAGCCTTTTATTATATAGGATATACACTGAGTGGCCAGATTATTATGTGTTCAGAGATCATAATAATCTGGCCAGTCAGTGCATGTACTAGTTAAAACTGAATCTGGCTCATAATAGACACTGAATACATATAGCTGTTCTATAAGCAACAACCAAGACTCCCTTCCTCCAGGGAACTCCCAAGTCTACATGGTTGATTGGTAAGTACACCAGGGGGAGTGCTGGTTCTCTCCATGGACTTACAGAGGCAAAATGTGTACTGAAGGAGCTTTGATTTCCTCACGAGCTGCAAACCCATTTTCGGCACTTCACTGGCTGATTTGGAGGGGGTTTCTTCTGCTCTGCAGTGGAGTAAGCCCTTCCATGGGTTTACTCTGAAAATGGAGGAATGTCAGCAGCACACTTTTCTTGCCCTAGGCCAGTGGTCAGCAAACTGCGGCTCGCGAGCCACATGCAGCTCACGAGCCGTGGTTTGCTGCTCTGTTGACTAATGAGTTTGCCGACCACTGCCCTAGGCCAAAAAGACTTGGCAATCAATTAACAGGGAGCGAGCTGGGTTGGTCACAGGAGGACATAAATGGACATCAGCCTTTGATAACAATTCAGATGGAAAGCAGCACCACAAAGCAGGCACTGGGGTCAGTAACAGGTGTTCTCAGACCTCCAGAGGCAAAAGCTACTTAGCACCCAGGAGGATTACCCATGATTCAGAGAAGAGGGTGGGATTAGGCTACAGGCTAGCTCAAGCAAATTTTGCCAGAATAGCCCAGAGCCATGGTCGGCAAACTGCGGCTCGCAAGCCACATGCGGCTCTTTGGCCCCTTGAGTGTGGCTCTTCCACAAAATACCACAGCCTGGGCGAGTCTATTTTGAAGAAGTGGTGTTAGAAGAAGTTTAAGTTTAAAAAATTTAGCTCTCAAAAGAAATTTCAATCGTTGTACTGTTGATATTTGGCTCTGTTGACTAATGAGTTTGCCAACTACTGGCCCAGGGCATCTTGTCACATTTATCTTTACAGTCTGCATTTCCAGTCTTCCTCTCTTTCATCAATTATCCACCCAGGTCACTCTGCTCCACAAAATGTACTCTTTCCACTCCCCTCTAGGATTACTTTTCTTTTTTCAACTTAATTCTTGCTCATTCCTCAACCTTAACTAAATCTCACTCTTCTCCATCAAGTTTGCTTTAACCACTCCCAAACCTTCTTAACTGACAGCTCTCATTACCTGATACAATCACGTGAAATTGTGGGCTGTCTTATGACACCTCTTCTACTAGGGCCTTGTGGGAGAGCAAACATCCACTGGTTCTACCTCTATAGCCTCCTTTACTCCTTCTTTTGGTAGTAACACCTGCCCAATTTTTCTGTGGGACAAACAAAAAAAGCATGCCCTTCTAAGCTCTTGGTCCAGGTGGCTCAGAAGGCTCAGCTCCATGGATGAACATGTGATGTAGGTCTGACCAATCAGGTATTCCACCACCTGGTCACAATAATAGGTTAATGTATAATCACATGACCTAAGTCAATCCTATGAGTGTCAGCCCCGGGACTTCTGCTGAAACTACTGAAAAGGAGGGGGAGAGGGTACTCTCTTTCAAAAGATCAACAGCCACAGAGAACCTTCCTGAAACTAAGGCTAGTTCAGAAGAAAGCAGAGCAAAATAAAGGAAGGAATCAGATGCCTGAGGACATGGTCTGGATCACTGTACACAGCTATGCATGAACCTAAACTTTCCCTGGGTATTTCAGTTATGAGACAATACATTCCCTTCATTCATTCATTCATTCAACAAATATCTATTAAAGGCCTACTATGTGCCAGGCACTGTTCTAGATACTAGAATACATCAGATAACATTTTTTAAAAGTTGATACGGTTTTCACTTGCAACTGAAATAGCCTGGGTCAACAAAGACTTCATGCTGTCTCCTTCCTACCCTAGTTCACATCCTTCATGTGGGTGCCTCTTTTTTGCAAGTAGATCATAAATCTATTATGAATAAAGACCCCAGACTGTATTTTTCTGTATCACCAACTGTGAAATATAAATAGCAAATAATTAACAAAGTATTTGTTAGGTCAATAAATAAAGGCTACATATATTAGGCACTACCACTGATGGTGTTGATTCAAATAGCATCATTCAGAAAAAAATGTCAAAGGAGATTTCCCAGTGAATTCTGATTAGAACACAAACATTGCATGATGATGGAATCAATATTAATCCACAATAAAAGGAATGTGTCAGAGGATTGAGTCGAGATGTCAAAACAAACGCATGTGCCTACCTCTGCTCCCAGTTCATATTCCTAGAAGTGACCTAGGAAAGCATACTGTTAAGTAATACACACATACTATTGATGGAAATCAAGAAAAGGTGCAGCAGTGGATCATAAATTCTGAGCATAAGGAAAAAAGCTAAAAATATGGGCAGGGGTTAGTTGGCTGTGAGGATGGGAGTGGTTCTGGGGGTGGTCCAAATCCAGAATAGGAGGCAGTGGCTAGTAAGTGGTGAATGAGGATTTGGAGAACTGAGTTCAGCACAATTCCCTGAGATTCTTGTGTCACTGGGGAACTGGCAGCAACTACCTTTTCCTCCAGAAGAAGGTGTGACTATGGGCACAAAGGAGGAAAACACAGAATGCTGCCAAAAATATCTTGCAACTCCCAAGAGAGACAGGAAACATTCAAACCAGAAGAAAAGCTCCCAGCTCACTCTACCTGGCAGCACACCCAGTCTCTTCTAACAGCTAAAGATAAGCTGATAAAATAAAAATCATCAGTAGGTGAGTATCGAATGTCAATCTCAAATATGAGAGGTGGACGGAACAAAAATCCCCAAATATATTGCAAGACCTAATCTAATTGTCCTTTCTCTATCCTCCTCTCATTTAATTTCTCAACAGCCTTTAATACAAGTGGCCACTCCTTCCTTCTTGCAACACTTGTTTTCCATGATACCACACACTAGTGGTTTTCCTTTTACTTCTCTGATGACTTCTATTTACTCTTCTAGATTCTTCTATTGGTTCACTAGGGGTGCAATAACAAAGTACCACAAGCAGAGTGGCTTAACAGAAACTTGTCATTTCCCAGTTCTGGAGGCCAGAGTCTGAAATCAAGGGGCCAGCAAGTCCTTGCTCCCTCTGAAGTCTCTAGGAAAGGGGCTGTTCCAGGCCTCCCTCCTAGTTCTGGTAGTTTCTTTGGTTTGTGGCAGCTTAACTCCAAGCTTCACATGATGTTTTCCCTTTGTGTGTGTCTATTTCCCAATTTCCCCTTTTTATAAAGACACTAGTTATAATAAATTAGGGCCCCACCCTACTCCAGTATGACCACATCTTAACTAATTATAGCTACAATGACCTTATTTACAAACAAGGACACATTCTCAGGTACTGGGGGTTAGGACTTCAACATATGGATTTGAGGGGAGTACAATTCAGCTGTAACAATTCTCTTCCTCAATTATCTGCAAAATGATGAGGTGCTCTGGGGCATGGGTCTGCCTTCTTTCCCTTCTATATCTAAACTCTTTCTCTATGTTTTCATCAAGTCTGATGGCTTTAAATATATGCTGATGACCCTGATTTTATTTCCACTACTGACCTTTTCCTGGAGGAATAGCCAACTGTCTATTTGGAACTTGCATACCTAATAGAGATCTCAAAATTATTGCATCCAAACAGAATTAATGATTTTCCCAACCACAACTCCACTCCAACAAACCAGTTCTCCTCCCCTTATCAAAAATTGTAGTACCACCAACCCAGTTGCGCAAATAAAAAACGGAGGGGTCATCCTCAATCCCTTTTGCTCCATTATATGTCTTGACTGTTTGGCATTCAAAATATATAGAACACACCCATTTCCCTCCACCTCTACTGTCACACCCAAGTCCAGGTCATCATCTTTTGCCAGAACTAAGTCCAAAGGCCCGCACTTGGTCCCTCTTGCCCCCTTTCAATCCACTCTCAACATCATCCAATGTTATCGTGTTAAAGTATGCATCAGATCATGTCATTCAGCTTAAAATCCTAAAATGCCATTTTATAAAATCCTCATCCAACCATATGTTTTTACTGATTTTTTTTTTTTTTTGAGAGAGAGAAAGATCTATGTGAGAGAAAAACATTGATTGGTTGCCTCCCATACATGCCCCGACTGGGGAATCAAACCTGCAACCCTTTGGTGTGCGGGATGATGCTCCAACCAACTGAGCCACCCGGCCAGAGCTAAAATGCCATTTTTTAAAATCAATTACATGCTCCTTACCACAGCCTGCACAGCTCTTTCAACAAGGTCTGTGACTGACTCTGGTCCCTTTCCTCCACTTGCTCATGATGCCCAGCCACACTGGTCTCCTCTCAGTTTGTAGAACACTTCATAGTTTCCCACTTGAGGCCTCTATTTCCCCCTCCAGGAATGTCTTCCACAGACCCTGCACCTGTATGTTCCTTCTCATCCTTCAGCTTCCAGCTCAAGCAGCAAGGTTAGAGAAACTTTTCCCTGATCAAATTTTATAAAAAACCCCTGCCCAGCTGTTGTCTGTCCCACCACGCTATTTTCCTCTTAGTATTTACTACAACCTGAAATTACCTTACTTGTGTATATGTTTACCTGTATATTATCTGTCTCCTTCAATCTTCACTAGAATGTAGACTCCTCAGGGGCAGGAATCGAGTCTATCTCCATTGTGTCTATGTGTTCAATGGATGGGTAGATGAATAAAACGTTTAATAGAACCTAGAAATCATCTTATTTAAATCCTTGTATGGTGAGTATGTAAATAATGGCTCTAGCCATGAGTTGATATGGAGAGAACTTTCTCCCAGAGTCAGAAGGATGCCCTCACCTTCCTACAGCAATGGGCACACTTCCCATTGCCTTCACTATAAAGTCCAAATTCCCTCCCACCTATGAGTACACTTTCACCTTCCACCACTTCCTCCCCCACCCCATACTAAGTTCATAAGTACCACTCATGTTCATGATGCTACCTCCCCTTGGAATGCCTTTTTCCCCTCCTGCTAAACATCCTTCAAGTTTCCCTGTATGGGGCTTTTCCTGGTAGCCATTGCTATTACCATGTACTATCACAGGCCTTCATTCATAGCACTACTACATTTATTCTAACACTAGAGACCCAGTGCACGAAACTCATGCACGGGGGGGGGGGGGGTCCCCTCAGCTCGGCCTGCACCCTCTCCAATCTGGAAACCCTTGAGGGATGTCCGACTGCCGGTTTAGGCAGGGATCAGGCCTAAACTGGCAGTCGGACATCCCTCTCACAATTCAGGACTGCTGGCTCCTAACCACTCGCCTGCCTGATTAGCCCTAACCACTTCTGCCTGCCAGCCTAATGGCCCCCTAACCACTCCCCTGCCAGCCTGATGCCTAACTGCTCCCCTGCCGGCCTGATCACCACCAACTGCCCTCCCCTGCTGGCCTGATGACCCCCAACTGCCCTCCCCTGTCAGTCTGATCTCGCCCCCAACTGCCCCCCTTGCAGGCCTGATCTCGCCCCCAACTGCCCTCCCCTGCCAGCCTGGTCGCTCCTAACTGCTCTCCCCTGCAGGCCTGGTCCCCTCCCAACTACCGTCCCCTGAAAACCTGGTCGCCCCCAGCTGCCCTCTCCTGCTGGCCTGGTCACCCCTAACTGCTCTCCCCTGATGGCCTGTTCGCCCACAACTGCCCTCCCCTGCCAGCCATCATGTGGTGGCCATCTTGTGGTGGCCATCTTGTGACAATGTGAGGGCAGCCATCTCCGGCAGCCATCTTGTGACTACGTCGTGGAGGCCATCTTCTGATGTCACATGACGCCACCTAGGCTTTTATTATATAATTGACAATTATATGACTGATTTCCCCCATTTTACTGTCAATACTTTGCATAAAAGAGTTATGTTTTATGTATTATCTATCCACTAGTGCCTAGCATGGTGCCTCAGGGAGATATGGAGCAAAAAATTGTTGACTGCTAGCTAAAAGTGTTTCAAAGCATAAAGTTGAGAATATTTCACTGTTGTTCAATGGGGTGAGAGGAACTGGAATATTTTAATGGTTGTTATTCTGTCAGCTCTCTGACCACCTTTAGTGAGCCAGTAGGAGAGGCAATTTTTAATTTGTGAAATGGAAATTCATTTCAATTAGTTATAGCTTGTTTAAGATATAACATTTGAAAATATTTATACCAAGTCCAAAATAGACACACCAATACACACATACTCAACCTTTTCACTTCCTTTTCAATTTTAAAAAATATAGATTGGATTTTCAGGATATAAAAGAAGAGGTAACTGGCATTACTAGGAAATCCCCCAGCTTGGACTTTTTAACTTAGCACAGGCACAGACAGCACTTCTGGGACTATTTAATGTATTTTTAATATTCACTTTTATGGTAGCCCTACATTCAATCCCATCAAAGGGCTGGTAGGTCAGCACCATGGACAGAGGAATACTGTGCAAAATATTGCCTTTTTTCTTTTGCTAGATATTTTCCTAATATTAAGCAAACACAAATGCCATTTGTATGGTAGAAATGTTTAATTTTATTTTTAAATTTCAGTTTACATTTGATATTATTTTGTATTAATTCCAGATGTACAGCATAGTGGTTAGATAATCATATACATTACAAAGTGATCACCCTAATATTTCAAGTATCCACCTGGCACCTAGAGTGTATTATGCTAAGTGAAATGTCAGGCACAGAAAGACAAATACTATATGGTTTCACTTACATATGGAATCAAAAGATCACACTTAAGGCTGATTATAAAATGACAGCTGTGATAGCAGATGTATTACCAAGGAAAGACTAGTTATGTTCCTCTGGGGATCGTGGGAAGAGAGTACCTCTGGGTTTGGGTCAGGTCAGAGGATGGGGTCTTAAGAAAATAATCACTCCTCCAATATGTCTCCACGTAGCATGATCTCCTTCATTTATTGGCCTATATTGGTTCACCTTTTTCGACAACCTGCTTTTCTGTTCCCAAGACACCAACATTTTCATGCTGAAGTAACTGTAAAGATCTACCTAGAAAATGTGGAGAAAATTTGTTCTTTTTACCTGCCTAGCACCTATGATCCTTTTTGCCTTTGCAAACTACTTTTCAAACAAATAAACTGTTAAAAAAAAAAAAAGATACTGAGGAATTTTTTATGCTTTTTAAAAAGGGTTTATGATTATATTGAAGTTGTATTTTAAATGGGAGTTCCTGTCTTTTAGCAATGGATTCTGATAGTTACAAATAAAGTAATATGATGTCTGGGACTTGCTTCAAAATAATCCAGGATCAGGGGAGTAGGTAGACATATAGAGAAGACAAGATTGGCCATGAGTTGCTAATTGTTAAAGCTGGAAGATAAGAACATGAAAATCCTACTTTATGTTTGAAAATTTTCATTAAAATATATGTGTGTGTGTGTGCATGTGTGCTACTGAGAGTCCACAAAAAACAATGATTCCTGAAGATCTTATGACCCTGCACCTAAGAGATAATGAAGAGCAGGCTCTACTACCTAGGCTCCAAGAGCAGCCTAAAGGAGGCACGGTTACAATTGTCTTGTGAAGATCTAAGAGTTTGTCTTGCTCAAGTCCACGTGATGAACAGGAAGTGCAGATGTCTGGGCGTGATCACTTTCTCTGGAGCAAGATGTCTTAGGAGAAAAGTTTCTAGGAAACGAAACCTTTCATGTACCTCCCTGACAAAAAGAAGCTGAGGCTGAGTGTAAGGAGGGAGTGCCTCATTTGTGATGATGGATCCAAGGTCAATACCTAAAGTTCTAGGTAAAAACAAAAACAAAAATTAAATATAAAATGGGCTAGATAAGCAGAGGGAACCAAGATGTGATGCCAAGCATATCAGGATAGAGAGGAGCTAAAATATGAAGAGAGTGGAGAAGTACAAAAGGAAGGCAGGTAAATATTTTGGGGTGGGGAGACGGTTAGGATCTTTTCATGCAGCAGCCATGTCAGAAGCAAATAAGGAGCTGTCGGAAGCTTGTGGATAAAATTTAAAAATGAAAGTAAAAGTGTTTTAAAGCCTGTGAAACTACACATACAGGAAGAACTGTTCAGACACTATGGACAGTAGATGAGGTTTTGAAGTTGAAGGTCAACTACGTGTGAGGCACTGCTCTGAGCACCTGGAATATATGGTGAAAAGAAACCTGCAACACTGAGCAACATTCTAGTGGAAGATATAAATGTAATTGCCAATTACTTAAAAATGCATAACCAAAAAAACCATAACCATGACCCTAGCCCTAACACAGGCTGTTTCACTTACACAGAAAGTGTGGCCTCCAGTTTGCCCCAGTTCCCACCATCCCCTATTGTTTTACCCTTTACCTACTTCACTCAATTTGATATCTGCCTGAGCCCCACAGGCTTTTCAGTTTATGACCCCTGGTCTCCAATGTCCCTGGGCTGCTTGTGACACTTGCTTCTCTTAAAACCACCAAATGGCCCAAGGACTACATAAAAGACCCTATTCTTGGCTTAATCTGAAGTAACGTTGGGCAATTACCTATCGCCTTGCTGAGATCTCAATGTCCTTACCCCTAAAGTGGAGGTAAGCCTACCTGCTCTACTGGGTTGCTGTGCGACTAGAATTGGCACAATCAGCTCTTACTCCTGCTTTGGATCTCCTCCCTAGCATTTCTTCTTCAAAGGAAGCCTCCCAGACCTCCTGACGAGGTCGACCCTCTAAAATGCCAGGTTCTCAGCATCCCGTTCACAGTTGCAAGTGCAGGTTATTTTGTTGGCTATTTGACTAATGCCTGCCTCTCCCACCAGGCTGAAAGCTCAGCAAGGCAGGGACCCTGTTTGTACTCACAACCTATCACCATGCCTGGCATAAAACAGGTGCTCAATACACATTATTTTAAAGGGAAAAAAGAGACCTCGCGGGTTTGGCTCAGTGGTTAGAGCGTGGGCCTGTGGACTGAAAGGTCCTGAGTTCCATTCAGGTCAAGGGCACATGCCCAGTTGCCGGCTCGATCCCCAGTAGGGGGCGTGCAGGAGGCAGCCAAACAATGATTCTCTTTCATGGTATATGTTTCTACCTCTCTCTTCCTCTCTTTCTCTTCTGAAATAAATAAAAATATTTTTAAAACGGCGGGGGCGGGGGGAGGGAGAAATGAAAGACAAGAAAGCTGGGTAAGACCACCCTGGCCTACATTAGGTGCGCCCTAGCTTCTTTCCGACCCTCCCTCCCAGAATGTCTGTTAGAGGCACGCCCAGCCCCTGGGCTGCTAGAATGTGCACATACAGTTTAAGCCAGGACTTTTCACTCTGACTTACACACCTGAAACTAATACAATAGTGAATATCAACTCCAATCGAAAAAAATAAAAATATTTAAAGCCACTGTGCTTTGTTTTCCAATAGGCTCTCTACCTTCCGGAACAGGGATTTTTTTGCTTTGCCCACTGATCTAGGCCTGGCATGTGGTCAACAGAGAGGGCAGGGTGGTGGGCACAGGATGGTCGGGGGGTCCCACGGAAGCCGGGAGACCCTAGCAGCCCGTCCTGGCGGCGCCGCCGCCGCCGCCGCCGGGAAGGGAGTACGACCTGGGCCGGGGCTCAGGACAGAGGCCCCTCCGGTCACGTCAAACCACACGGACATCCTCAGAGCCCAGCCAGACCCCCAGGCCAAGGGGCGGCCAGGTTGCATGCTGCTCTGCGGGCCGCTAGCAGGTGGTGCCACTCGCAGGTGGTGCCACTCGCAGGTGGTGCCACTCGCAGGTGGTGCCACTCGCAGGTGGTGCCACTCGCAGGTGGTGCCACAGGACAAGGCCGAGGTCGCCGCCAGCACGTGGCCGAGGCGGGAGGAACAGAACCCTCCGTTCGCCCCTCAGCCGGCCGGTCCACGCAGAAAGGACTCCGCAGCGCCTCCCCAGGGGAGCACCCCCACCTCGCAGATGTCCCCAGGCCTCCCCGCAGCCCTCCTCGCACGTCCCCCACAACCCCCTAGGCATCCCTGCGCCCGCAGGCGCCTCGGCGTCGCTCGCGCTCCTGAAGCCCCCAGGCGGCCAGTCCCCGCGCCGCGCGCTCTCGCGAGACCGCAGTGCAGCCCGCTCTCACCTCAGCCCCTCGCCGGCGGGAGGGCGAACCCGGGTCCCGCGGCCGAGGTCGCGGGCGGCGCATGCGTGGCCGCGGCTCCCAGAGCACCCCGCGCAGTCCGCGGGCGGAGCGGACGCGGCCGCGCGCGGGGAGCCTGCAGCCGCCCCCTGAGAGGTTGGCTTGGTCCCGCGGCTGCCCTCCCCTCGGGGCGGAACCGCCTCGCGGCCTGTCCTCGGCGCGCGGAGGTTCCTTGAGGACAGCTGGGCCGCCTTGGGCCCGGGACACCGCCGGCCGCACCGACCACCGCAGCGGCCTGGACGCGCCGCCCGGCCCGAGCCTCGAACCCGGGGCCGGCGGGGCCTGCACATCCGGCCCCTCCCACCGGGGCCTCGCCTCCGGGGAGCCCGACCCTTAGAACCCGCACACCACCTCCGGGCCTGGCTGTGCGGCCCCTCCCCGCGGACCCTCGGACCCTCGGACCCTCGGATTTTCTCCAGCCTCTCCGAGTCCTACGCGGCACTAAACAGGCACCCTGGACAGCCGCACCGCGGGAGCACGCCTTGTTCGGAGAGGAGGCCCGGTTTGGGGACTTCGGGGTGCAAGTTTACCGTTTCCAGGGCCGAGGGTAGATTTGATTCATTAGCCTGAAGTGCATGTTTCCGCTGAGGCCACCTTCCCACGCTTCCATGAGGCAGGTTGCCCTAGGAGGGTTGGCTTATGTGAGTTTACTTTGAGCTGGACGTGAGGCTGACCCCTGTGTGGAGCATGGACCCTCCGCTGGAGGTTGAGGGGTGCCTGATAATGAAGGTGGAGCAGGACCCCGGGTGGGCATCGGAGCCTGTTCTGGAAGGACCGGGGAGCTCTGCATCTGAGACCTCCCGCAAATGCTTCAGGCAGTTCTGTTATGAGGATGTGAGCGGACCCCATGAAGCGTTCAGTAAACTTTGGGAACTTTGCTGCCGGTGGCTGAAGCCAGAAATGCGTTCCAAGGAGCAGATCCTGGAGCTGCTGGTCATTGAGCAGTTTCTCAGCGTTTTGCCGGAGAAGATCCAGGCGTGGGCTCAGAAGCAGTGTCCGGAGAGTGGAGAGGAGGCGGTGGCCCTGGTAATACACTTGGAGAAAGAGGCTGGAAGACTAAGACAGCCGGTGAGAGCGCATTCTCCACATTTTCGTGTTTAGGAAGAAGGGGGTGGGTGAGGCAGGTGTGCGTTGCAGGAAGCGCCATTATGAAAGGATAGTGGTACTAATGAAAGACCTTCAATGTGAATCCACTTGAATAGCAAGTAGAACAAAAAGCTTTGCTTGAAATTGTATCTTGCAAATGAAACTAAACCGTAGTCACCTAAATATTAGTTTCAAGTCTTTGGCATTAATGTTTCCCCCAAAAAAAAAATTCTATGCGAGAATTTATGCTCCACAGGGTTTAACTTTTGCAGCTTGATCCTAAAGAGAGCTACTGGGGGGTGGGGACTTCAGCAGTGATCCCTGGGCCCTCTCTAATCCTTCACTATGCCAGTCCCTGTCTTCTTAGGCGACCTCAACGCCATCATCCCGTCACTCTTCTCCAGTGTAAACTGCCAGGTCTGCATTTGTCAGTGGCTTTGCACGATCTTCTGGTTGTTTTTCAGCAGCCCTTCCATTAACCTCATGAAATCCTGCAAGATTTGCAGTTTCACCTTGCAGAGGATTTGCATTTGTGTCAAGATCTGACTGCCAGCATGTTTCTGTGTCCATCAAGGATAGACATGAGATGTGGAGATTAAGTTTACTAGTATGTTTTCATTTCACCAGTGAATTTGTGTTCTGATAACTCAATTCTCTGTGAGCCTACTAGTAGATGTGAGGACTCAAATGATCTCTATTTTAATAACAAGAAGGCGCTGTACTTCACGCCGGACAGATCTCCATTACTAATGAGCACTCTCCATTCCTTTAATCCAGACTTATGGACAGTTCTTTTACCCTCTGACCTTGGGAATGGACTGCAGTGTCATTCCTTCTCATGTTGTCTAGCCTTCTTTGCTGTCTTTTTCTCCCTTTTTTTCACTATGGCTTTGGCTTTATTTCCCAGATTTGCAGCCCTGTGCAGTCAGAGAAACAAGCCCCACGTGGAGCAGTGTGGGATGTGGCTGATTTTCCCCCAGAGACCCAGCCCAGAGCGGTATCTCGGGAAGAAGCTGGAAGCCTGCACTCAGGACACCAGGAGCAGCCTACCCCAAAGAGAGAGCAGCGGCCCTTACCCAAGAATGGTAAGAACTCAGAGATGCCAAGGGCAGACCATGGCAAGATTTATTTTGCAGTCCTAACCTGTGACTTGCTCAGAGTACTGTCCTCTCAATACATATTTGAGAATAAATTGAATATTGGGGAGAAAGACTTTAATAGTTGGGAATATGTGCAGCATAAGTAAAAGGGATCTTAAAGATTGAACCTAGGAAAACTTAGACTGCCCAAGCTGGCCTTGAAGTCTTATAGTGATACTTAAGAATCTCCATTCTGCCCTGACTGGTTTGGTCAGTGGATACAGCATCAGCCTGTGGACTGAAGGGTCCCAGGTTCGATTCCAGTCAAGGGCATGTACCTTGGTTGCAGGCACATCCCCAATGGGAGGTGTGCAGGAGGCAGCTGATTGATGTTTCTCTCTCATCTATGTTTCTGACTATCCCTCTCCCTTCCGCTCTGTAAAAAGTCAATAAAATATATTTTAAATAAATAAATAAATAAGAATCTCCATTCTGTAATCAGCTTGTGTTTTTAGTCCTGCCATGTGTATATGTGGATGTGTTCTTGGCTGACTACAAAGAACTTGAAAAGCTGTTTGGAAAGGTAAATAAGACATTTATTTTCAAAAAATGACTTATAAGTTAGGCATTATGTAATTGGCATATGAGAAGGATAAACATAAGACTTCATAGAGAAGGGGCCACTGATGTTCATAGCTGCCCGAGACATTCACAAATCAAGTCAGACACAAGGAAATGAGCACCCTGTCCTTTGCAGTCCACAGTGATTTCTCCATCCCTGGCAATGTGGTGTCAGGCTGAAAGAGAAGAATGGAAAGATCATTGAACCTACTGTAAAAAGATAGGCTTACATCCTATCTCTGCCCCTCCCTCTCTGATCTTGGGCAAGTAATATTAACAAGTGCATTAATGCATGGAAGTGACAGACAACCTGGGTTCAGAACCCAACTCTGCCATTCTTTATCTGTGGCCTTTGTCAGGTAACTTCTCAAACTTTCATTCTGTCCTTTGTAAAAGGAAAATAATGAGGTTGGGTAGATTAAATGAGGCAGTGTAAGAAAGCCAGTGCATAATAGTGCTCAGTTAATGTTAGTTTCCTTTCTCCCATAATGGCATGATTATTTTTAAGCTTTAAATCTGACTTACACAACTCCTCACCAAAAGACAAGATCTAGTACTGTATACTGTACCTCCTTATCCCTCCCAAAATTCGTATTATGATAGAATTCATTGCAAATGATAATGGTTTCTGAAGTTTCTAGTGTGTTCATCAGTATCTAAATTCCCTTATCACATGGATTAAATACTCCCAGTTACTTTAGCTGATAAATTTAGTCCAGTAAATTCATGGTGTTTCTGGATTTTGCCATCCCAGAGTGATAAGGGATTTCTAAAGTGGAAAGTTTGGTCTGTTAAGGTACTTAGGAGTGTGCAGGATAGAAAATTTGAGGGATAAATATCTCAGGTGAATTCTAAAAGAAGACCTGTGATTTCAGCCATGTGTGGTCTAAGGGAATAATAAGTTTCCAAGGAAGTAATTTGATTTGCTTCTATAGAAAGTAGTGTAACAAGCTTTTGAATTCTTGGCCACAGTGATATTTATTCTGGAAGTTTTCCCTAGTCAGTCAGTTCATAAGTAGAAGTTAGACTACAGACTTGCTGTATATAAGTTTCTATATCTTCATTTCATCTTTCAAGGGGTGTATTGCCTGTAGTGTCCAGGACCATGTAACTTCTTTAGCATACTGATGGGGATTAACTTATACTAGAGTTGCAAACAGGTCATGCACATGCCAAGTCAGGCTTGTTTTGTTTCACCTACAAAAGGGTTTTTAGTTTGGTGGTTTTGTTTGTTTGGTTGGTTTTAGTTCTCAAGATTTAAGACTTTTGATACTTTTCACAAAAGTCCAGATTTCTAACTTCTCTTGAAAAAAGTTAGAAGCTTGGCTATACCACATCCATAGCCTCACAAAGAAGCATCATCTGGGACTGAGCATTGCTGCACCCTTTCAATGGGACATGTGCTCTCTCATTCCCCACACGCCTTGCCTGGCCCCTTTCGTGATGTGCTTTATCTGCTTATGCCCTAAAAGCATTGGCATTTTTGAGTCCTACTTTAAGTTACTGAATTCATGGAGAAAATGATCAGTTTATATTTGTTACTTTTTTGTAACATGCTCATTTCTTAAGAGGACAAGCAGCATGAATTAAAGGACCAGAGCCCAGCACACTAATTGATTCTTTCTTTTACAGCTCGCCCTACTCCCTGGGTTACCATCCCTGATGAAGAATGGAACACTATAGATCAGAAAGTAACAACCACGAAATTTCCTGTTGGGTCTCAGGTAAATTGTATTGTCCTCCCTGGCCTTCCTTTCTAGGGTATTCAGTGACAATGATTTCCTGGGCCTTCACTGTCCTCAGATTTTTATACTCCAACCAAGAGACCTTTCCCCCTTGTTCCTTTTTCAGAAAAGATTGGACATTTTTCTGAGTAATGGGACACATTGGTGGATCATCTGTCTTATGATTCTTTATAGTATCTTCTGTTTCATTTGGCCCTAATATACACTTGGTTCCTTGATTTTAATTCTTTAAGGCCCTTCTGTGCTTCATTCAATATTGTTCATCCTTCAAAGACCCACATGGTTATCTTGGTAGTCATTGCTGTTAGTGTTGTTATAGGGACCAGTGAAAGATGTCCACTTGACGAGAGGTTTTTCCTACAAAAAGAGTGTGCATCAGATTCCTGCTCACAGAGACCTCTACCGGGATATTAGGGAGGAGAGTGTTGGGAACATCGTCTCCCTGGGTAAGGATTCTTTCCCTTTTTGGATAAAAGATTTGGGGATTTATAATGTATTTATTCTACTGATGATAAAATAGTTATAGATGTTAACACTTAAAAGACTTTCATGGGTTGTCAAATCATTTTTGCAATCTAGCTTACTAGACCTAGTAACCACTTATCCATGTTCTCTTACCTTACTCATTCCTTTGTTCCAGTTTAAAATTTATATGCTTATAATTTAGTGACTAAAACATTGGAGAGGTGTTACATGTGACTGTCATATTTATATTATCTCAGTGTAAACTTACACACATCCTCTAGACCAGCTATGGCCGCGGCGGATCTGGCCCGTTCAGCTGTTCTATCCGGCCCGCGGAGCCGAAAGAGCGGAGGGTTCTCTTGCTCTCCCCTCCGCTCCTTTACTTTGAATTTATATTAGTTCACACAAACACTCCATCCATGCTTTTGTTCCGGCCCTCCGGTCCAGTTTAAGAACCCATTATGGCCCTCGAGTCAAAAAGTTTGCCCACCCCTGCTCTAGACTAAAGACTCCATTCACGAGGTCTCTTAGGGATTTGTTTTTGTTTTACTATAGTAAACCCAACAATTTTTACAGGGCCTGACACATGGGTGGGTGCTCAGCAAATATTTGTTATGTGGATGGAAATCTTATAAATAGAAAAAAAGTAATTTTAATACAATAACCTCAATAGTGTGTTGTGAATTACTTAAATAGCATAAATTTACAGGTACATATCACCACTGAAGTGTCACTTTACAAGCAAACTCTGCTTTAGCAGTAGGACTTCATTCATATGCAAGCTACAAGTCAAAGACTACATGTAACTAAAATTGTAGGCCTAAAACATGTACTAGTAGCACTAGCCACATATGGCTATTTAAATTTATAAAATTAGATAAAGTTAAAAATTCAGTTCCTCAGTGGCAGTGGACACATTTAAGGAATTCGGTAGCTGTATTGGACAACAGTTATAGAACATTTCCGTCATTACAGAAAGTTCCATTGGACAATGCTACATATAGACACTAAAGTATAGAGATTATAAGATGGAGCATGTCAAACTAAATGAATAAGATAAACCAATAGTTGTTTATACAGAAAGCAATTTAAAAACAAAAAGACCAACTGATGGCACACCAGTAACAAAGCACTCTTCCCAAAACAGCGGGCATCCCAGCCATCTACCTAGTTGTGTACATGATGGATATTTCCTAGTATTGTCTTGGATCACACAGCATCCAGACCTAGAAAATGCTGAATTAGTCCTTAGTAAACTCTGCAGGAGTGGGATAAAGACCATACTTTAGTACAGATTTAGCCCAGCACCTTCACATATAATCATAGAGTATAAAGACCCAGGCCCAGAGACCCATGCCCTAATTTTTTATCATAGATTATAAACTAATGGCTCATTATCTAGCCTGGTGGTCGGCAAACTCATTAGTCAACAGAGCCAAATATCAACAGTACAACGATTGAAATTTCTTTTGAGAGCCAAATTTTTTAAACTTAAACTTCTTCTAATGTCACTTCTTCAAAATAGACTCGCCCAGGCCGTGGTATTTTGTGGAAGAGCCATACTCAAGGGGCAAAAGAGCCGCATGTGGCTCGCAAGCCACAGTTTGCCGACCACTGATCTAGTCTATACATATATTTTGGCCTTGCACAGCATTTTAAATTTAAATTAGTTTGTAAATCTGGATTTCCAGTATCTTGAAATAGCAAATGCCAAGCACCATGGACCCACAGAATAAGAGAACTCATGCTGAACTGCCACCACCTCATGCAGCTATGTTGCCAGCCTAGTCCTTATAGATATTGAGCTCAGGTTGTCCCTACACTTACTTCTCTCATGTAAAAATAAAGAACAAAACTCCATCTCCAGGGTTCTTTCAGAAGGTTTGATTTGATGCTGTTTCTCTAGGAGAATTCCCTGAAGCCTCTTTGTGTGTTACCTAGAGAAGAAAACTAAATTTTATTACAAACTTACTGGGCATTGGACACTTCAGAGATCATCATTCACTTAATATTCCCAGCACTCCTTTGAATAGATGATATTTTTCCCTAGGAAACTGAGGTTCAGAGAAATTAAGAAACTTCACTGATCAAAAAAGTAAAGTCAGTGGTGGAGCTAGGATGCACATTTAAGACAAGTTGCTCTCTACAGTATTGTACAATAACATATTCTCAGTTAGCTTCCCTATTCTTACATCACTTTCCTATTTAGCTTGCCACATGTGTCCAGGAATTCTTATTTCTCATCTCTCATAGCCCAGTGTGTATGTATGTGTGTTTTGTTGGGGTGGGGAGATGTGGGAAGCATATATAAGCACACTTTATTTTATAAGTTATAAATACTGGTCAGGAGCATACTCTGAACCTAGCACAGCATTAGATACCATGAGGGAATCAAAGGTAATAAAATACGTTTCTTACCCTTAAAGGTTTTCCTTTAAGAACCAGCTGGGGAAATAAGTGGTATATACATGGGAAGTAAAATGATAGTTTGAGTTAGTAGCTGATTGTGCCAGAGAACTCATGTACCAGTAACTATAGTGTGCACTGTCATGGTGGAGGAGGACCCTAGAAGAGAGGTGATTAGACAAGATCTTTGAAGGACAGTGGTCCAGGAGAGCATGCTTCAGCAGAAGGTGGGCATGCAGTAATGAATGATCTCTACATCTAGTATGAAGTATGTTTCTCTCACTATAGGAAGTGCAGTATCTACTTCTAACAAGATAGCTCAGGTGGAGCAAAGAAAGGAGCCATGGACCATAGGTCTACATTACTCTAATAAAAGGAATAGTCTACGAAGCAACTGCATCAAGGAAAAGTCAGTTCATGCTGTTCAGATTCCTGCAAGGAATGCAGGGAAGATGCGGAGAGAGCAGCAACAGTGGGGCTTAGAAGATGAAAAGATAGCAGGTGTGCATTGGAGCTATGAGGAAACGAAGACATTTCTCGCCATTCTCAAAGAATCTCGCTTTTATGAAACACTTCAGGCTTGTCCCAGAAACAGCCAGGTGTATGGCGCTGTAGCCGAATGGCTACGAGAGTGTGGCTTTCTCCGAACTCCGGAACAGTGTCGGACCAAGTTCAAAAGTCTCCAGAAGAGCTACCGAAAAGTGAGAAACGGCCACATGCTCGAGCCCTGTGCCTTCTTTGAGGACATGGACACATTGTTGAACCCTGCAGCTCATGCGTCACCCACTGACAAGCCAAAAGAGATTGTGTCTCTCCCTCGACTAAAGAGAATTGGTGTTGGAGCTAAAGAACAGATCAGTCTGATGGAGGAGGAGGAAGCTGCAGAAGAATCTGATAGTGAGGAAACGGGCATCAAATTTATTCGGAAGTCTGAGATTCGTGGTACCCCTGTCTTGTTTCAGAACCTGAGTGGTAAGTATTGTGCTTTTGTTTGGTTTGAAAATGGATGATGTGGTCTTGTGGGGAAAAGAATAGTCCAGAAGTGACCAGGCCTGAGGAGTGCTGTCATGCACACTTTGCCTCAATCACTGTGACTGGTCACATAACTAATAGTGTTCTCAGGTGTCTGTTGCTGCCCCCAGTGCAGTTTTAGTATAGCTCTGAGTGGCCATGGAGGGTTCTTTCTGAGGTTAGAGCACAGCCTGGATTTTGAGTACTTGGGACCTATGAAAGGAAGAGAAATGGAGTCAGAGGACTCTAAGGATCTAACATCTGAGACTTGGTATAAAGTAGTCAAGTGTGTTAGATTGTAGTATACTATCTAGAATAACCAGTGAAAGAGTGTGTAAGTAAAAAAAATGAGTAAAAAATGAAATTCTAAAAGAAGGAGAGAAAGGTGGATGTAAACCCAAATATATCTTCAATTGCAAACTTAAAAGACTATCGTACATTTAAAACAACAACTATATGTTGCTTACAAGAGATACATTTAATAAAGAGGTAACATGCTAATTGACCCTCACACCATTGCAAAGATGGCGGCACCCACAGCCAATAAGGAGGGAATATGCTAATTGACTGCCCCACCCTCAAAGATGGCGGTACCCACAGCCAATAAGGAGGGAATATACTAATTGACTGCCCCACCCTCAAAGATGGCGGCGCCCACAGCCAATAAGGAAGGAATGTGCTAATTGGCTGCCCCACCCTCAAAGATGGCAGCACCCACCGCAACAAGATGGCAGTGCTCAGTCCCCTCAGCCCCACTGGGGCGGCAGGCGCGCGGCAAGGCGGGGCCCACCCCCAGGCAGGCCCGGCCACTCCACGCGCCTGCCTCTAGAGCCACCCAGCCTCCAAGGGCCAGCCCAAGACACAGGCAAGCCTCAGATGGCGGCTGCCCAGCCGCCCAGGGCCACCTGAGGCTCAGGTAACCAGGGCCAGCCGAGACTTGCTCTGCCAGCAATGGCAGCAGCAGAAGTGTGATGGGGCGTCACCTTCCCCTAATTGCCGGGTCGCCTCCCAACCCTGAGGGCTCCCGGACTGTGAGAGGGGTCAGGCCGGGCTGAGCGACCCCTCTCCAATGCATGAATTTTCATGCACTAGGCCTCTAGTTTTAAATATAATAACACAGAGATATTGAAATTAAAAGGACAGAAGAAGATATACCATGCACCATATAAAATAAAACTGGTATAATTTGGGTGCTGGGACATGCAGGACTTAACTGCCAGTTAATAACTGTGACAGTAGACACATCATCTGAGTACTTTGAGCTTCAGTTTTCTCACATGTCAAGTATGACTGAGAATGCCAGGGTTGTTGTTAGTTAAGCGAGATGACATGCATGAAGGCATTCTGCAAATGTTAACATGCAATGAAACATTGCCTGGTATCACTGTTACTGGTAATGTTTCTCTACCTTATGAAAAGGTAAGTTCTCAGAACGGAAAAATAAATCAGGCAGGAAAGCTGGGACTGTATGCATGACTATACCTGTTCAAAAGAAATAGCTCTCAGGAAAAAGATTGGAAGATATGTTAAGCATGCACAGGTATTCACCAATCTGGAAATCCATTGACATGTGGGTGGGGCTCTTAGAGTGTCTCAAATACAGGAATCCAGTGAGGGACTGGAAGAGACCACCCAGTAAGGTAAGGATAGAAATGACTTTTTCCTGCTTACAAAACACAAAAAGTAGAGTATAACAAACTGTATTCCGACATGTCCTAGAAAGTTTTGTTCTGCTATAAAAGCTGGACATCTGCTTGTCTTAACAGAACATTTCATCTCTCAAAATAGAGGACTCAGTAACCTCAAAAACTACTCTAATGAAAACAGTTCTGCTCTTCAAGGAAGACTGGTTAAAAAAGTGGTAGGAACTTTGGGGGAAAGTTCCTACTGGGTGTCCCAGACCATTATTCTTAACTTGAAAAGACAGCTAAATCCATAATCACCAGAGCAGTGTTAGGTTGGGGGACTGCATTTTCACTCTACCAAGTAAACTGAGATTAGTTTATTAATTTCAGTTAAAAATCCTATTGGAATTTTTACTTTATAGATTCATCTGAGAATTGATATCTGTACAACTTGATTCTTCCTATCCAGAAACATAGTATCTCTTCATTTTTTCTAGTTCTTTTATGTCTTAAAACATTATAGATTTTTTATAAAGATCTCATTTTTGGCAAAGCTCATACCAGGCATATCATAGTTCCTGTTGCTACTGTGAATGGTATTTGTTTTCTTTTACTTCTTATATTTTGTAATTTTGTATAGAAGCTACAGACTCCTTTTCTTATATCTTTGAACTTTATCCTTGAATGGCAGGTGTACACTGGGGCTACGAGGAGACCAAGACTTTTCTTGATATCCTCCGGGAGACTCGGTTTTATGAAGCACTTCAGTCCTGCCATAGGAAGAGCAAATTGTATGGGGTCGTGGCGGAACAGCTGCGGGAGTGTGGATTCCTCCGGACACCAGAACAGTGCAGGACCAAGTTCAAAAGCCTTCAGAAGAGCTACCGCAAAGTGAAAAATGGTCATGTGCTAGAATCCTGTGCTTTCTACAAGGAAATGGATGCCCTGATAAACTCTCGGGCATCTGTCCCCTCCACCAGCACCCCAGAAGAAGTCGCACCACCTTCAAGGCAAGAAAGAGAGGATATTCAGATTGAACCTGAGGAACCTACAAGCTGGGAACTTGAGGAGACCTCACAAGAGGAAATAGTAGAAGATTCTGGCAGCGAGAGAATGAGTGAGGAAGAAATTGAACAAGAGTCAGAATTCCAGGGACCTCCAGGTCTACTGCAAAACCCAAATGGTAAGGATCATCAAGGGGTTGTGGTCTAAAAGAGAGTATGATTTACTGAAAAATTAGTAGATCTGGCATGTCATTCGGGAGTATTTATTCATTAAATATTTGAGTGTCCTGTGCAGTTTGAGGGACAGGGGATATAGCAAAGTAAAACAAAGTTTGTGTGCTCATTCAAGGAAGGAGCTTACATTCTAGTGATTCAGTTTTGGGGATTTCAGCCTCAGTTTTTTCTGTATGGGTCAAGCAGTGTTTTATATCTCCTAAAAATTTTGTGGGGGAGAAAATTTGGAATTGTACATGAGAAAAACTCAGATGAAGGAGGGTGTCAGTAAGCCTGAAACAAACGTCTCGGTGATGTGTGATATGCATGAGAAAAAGAACAGGCAGAGACCAAATGAAAGAGAGAGGCTTTATCCTGGTTCTCAGCTCCACCTGGGTATTTCCCACTGACGGTTGGAAACCCTTGTGAGCATCTCATCAGACTTAAATTTTTAAAACTAAAATCACCATCCTTCCTACCCCATGGCTCTTCCCAATGTCCTATAGGTCCTCCACACTTAAAACTTCAGAGATACTTTTTATGCCTTCTCTCCCATTATTTACATCCAGGCAGTAACACTTTTTTTCAACTGTTGTAGAACTTCTATCTGTCCCCTCTTTAGTTCCTGTAGCCCATACCCTAGTTCAGTCTTCGTGTCTGTTGGATAGACTGCTGTAAATGTCTCCAGACCAGTTCTCTCTATTGGCCTTGTATTAATTTTCCACCAGCCATCCTTAATCTGGGCTCTTATCTTTCTGTCCTTACCTGTTATTATTTCCATTCTGAAAGTCTGTGTTCATTCAAAATAAACATTAGAGAAGGCGGAAATTCATACACATGCTTTCTGGTAGTATTATGTTGGAAATTGTAGTATGAAGGCTGAAAATGTTAAGTCCTACATAATCCTGGTTAATAACTCTGGAAACAAAGTCCTGAGGTACCATCTCTTGTGAATCTTGTCTTTTAAGTTGAACTCCAGATCTGTCATCAAATTATCAGGCTCTGTCTGAAACAGCTACTACTAGGCTATGACTTCCTCCAGATTACAAAGCAGTATTAGACCCACTCAGAATGCTTCAAAAGAACTGCTAATTGAACATTGGCATTGCCAGGGCTTTTTACTTAAATTAATGGAATGACTGATGGCTGCCTCCTCCCCACAGCTCATGCCACAGCTGTCTGGCTTGGGTCAGAGGGATTTCAGCAGTTTCAACTCAATATGTGGGAGGAAAATAATGTTGAAACTGGCAAGTAGAAACAAGGCAGTATAGCAAAATGCTTATGAACAAAGGTTTGATAATCAACCGAGCCTGGATTGGGCCTAAGTTACACAACTTGTGAAATATTTATGAATGAAATAATACAGTGTCTGAAGTTTGCTTCAAAATAGTCTGGGTAGAGGGGACAGGGAACCTCCAGGAATAGAGATGAAACAAGATTGGCAACAAGAGATCATTGTTAAAGCTGGTGTGTGGTTCATGGAAGTTGATTGTACAATTCTCTACCTTTCTGTATGTTTGAGTTTTTCATAGTAAAAAGTTAATGCAAAACAACATAATTAAGTGACCAGGACAGAATCAGAACCAGGGCTGTCTGATTCCAAAGCCTGTGTCTCTTCACCATTTTATGCTCTCTATCCAGAGAACTTCTAGAACAAGCTGTGATCTGAGATGTACCTTGCAGTGAACATGGGCTATAGCTGAAAGACTAAGAAGATCATTCTAGTTTGGGGAACAGTGAAAACTAAGGTTGAATTAGTGTGGTCTGTGTGAGACAGCCAAAAAAATAGTGATGGGAACATTCGAGGAGAAGAAAGAAGTACTGTTAGGTAGGATATGATTAAATATTGATGCACTTAAAAGTCCATTGAGAAATTTGGACTTGATCACTAGAATCTACTCTATGCACTAGTATAATGTAGTGTATTTTAGGATAGAAGTGACACTTTGAAAACAGGATGAATTAGAGGGGAACTTCGGGGAGATAAGACAAGTTGCTACCATGTTAATTAGGACATAGATGAGGAGCAGTTCAATTCAGAAGACTTTTCTGAAGGCCTACTTTGAACTAGATATTATTGGATATTCTTGGAACTGAATGAAAATAAGACATAATGAATCAGGGAAGAGTAAAAGGACCTGAAGCCAGTGAAGTGTACAGGGATCCTAACAGATGAAGCTTTAAAGGCCATGTTTATGTTAATACAGGACTGCTCTGAAATTTTTATTGTCTTTTTTTCAGATTTTGAAATTGGAGGTAATATCAAGGAGGATGCAACACAGGTAATATATAAGGACATGGAGCAGCACAAGACATTGATAGAAAAGTCTAAAAGAGTTGTTTCCCAGAATACTGATCCAGGTAAATATTGTAAAAAAGAACATATCTCAGGAACACAATGGGAAAACCATCAAGGAATCAGACAGGGAAAGTCGATGTCTCAGCCTAGAGATTTAGGGAAAGCTGTAGTGCATCAGAGGCCTTTCATGGGGAAGAGACCCTACAGACTTCTCAAGTATGGAGAAAGCTTTGGAAGGAGTGCTCGTCTTCTGTGCCGGATGACCCACCAGAAGGAAAACTCTTATAAGTGTAGTGTCTGTGGGAAGTGCTTTGGTAGAAGCAGGAGCCTCATCAGACACCAAAGAATCCACACGGGAGAAAAACCTTTTAAATGTCTTGACTGTGGGAAAAGCTTTAATGACTCCTCAAACTTTGGTGCCCATCAGAGAATCCACACAGGAGAGAAGCCCTACAGCTGTGGAGAGTGTGGGAAGTGCTTTAGTCAGAGCTCAAGTCTCATCATACATCAGAGAACCCACACAGGTGAGAAACCCTATCAGTGTGGAGAGTGTGGGAAAAGCTTCACCAACAGTTCTCATTTCAGTGCCCACCGCAGGGTCCACACTGGAGAGAATCCCTACAAATGCATGGATTGTGAAAAGAGTTTCAATAACTGTATGCGATTTCGAGAACATCGGAGAATGCACACTGGAGAGAAGCCCTATGGGTGTGTCCACTGTGGCAAACATTTCAGTAAGGGTTCTGTTCTGACCAAACATCGGGAGGTCCATGTGAGAGAAAAGCTCCTGCCACATCCTCCATTCATGTATTCCTCAGAGAACCCACATAAGGGGAGAACTGACGATTTCAGAAAGACTTTTTGATGACGATCTCTTCTGTTCCTCAATGTCCTGTTAGCCACCCTACCCTGATCTCACTCTTGGGAACTTTTATTAGCTATAAAGTAATTCCCAAGATAAGCTTGAGAATATAAATAAAATAAAGACTTGGATCCTGTTCTCACCTCTGCCTCTAACTTGACCAGCTTCTCCTTTAATAAAGAGAACATAAATTGTCTGAGTTCAGAATGAATTATCTTCAATATATTGAGGCTACTGCTATGGGATTTCTATGTCCAGCAACATTCAAGATCCTTCCATGTAGGTGAGAGTTGTTTTTAAGGAGATGAAAGACGCTGAAAGGTGGTTTTTTTGTTATCTACCACATGAGATTCTGAATGCAACTTGACCACAGAGTTTCATGTTTGAGTAGAAGTTTCAGGAGTCCTACATCAAGTCCATTTTGGTTTTGAAGATAGCCACAAAGGAGACTGAAGGTTTTATAACTTCCATCAGAAGTCTGTTGCAGTGTACCATTTTTGTGTCAAGAAGTTGATCTGAATACTGAGGGTAGAATCTCTGTGTTGTCCCTGAAGTCATGTAGCAATGCCTTGCCCTCCATAGAGACGAGAAGCAACTGATCACCCATAATCCTCTGTATACCAACCTTTTCTGTCCGTGAAGACTGAATCCCCTTGGCTGCTACTTTCCAGCCTATAAGAATCCAGTCCCTGTTACTGTTTCCCATATGTCCTATACTTACCTCTTCTTGTTCTGGGTGCTCTTATCCGCTCTTCTGAGCTACCACACTCTCCTCAGATTGACTAGGCTG
This sequence comes from Plecotus auritus, assembly GCF_963455305.1. Lineage (NCBI taxonomy): Eukaryota > Metazoa > Chordata > Mammalia > Chiroptera > Vespertilionidae > Plecotus > Plecotus auritus. Next base: position 64,053,169 of record NC_137774.1, on the reverse strand, counting down.
CATGTTCATGGGTGTGTCTCATTAAAGTAAAGGATTTCAGGCACATTCTAGTTCTCCCCTGTAACTTCCCTGGTTCTTATCTAAAACATGATGTGTGTTGGCATATTTATGCCTCCCAACCTCACACTTCAGTATAATATTATATAATCATAGTTTTCTAAAACTTTAAGGGGGTAGAAAGAAGTAGAGACCTGAAACATTAAATATTTCTAAAACCAGTAGGACTCCTTAGGCCTGCTTTAGATCAGATAGCCACCTCTCTCCAGACCAGCACTTCCAGGGCTGTTTGTGAAATATTCTCTTTTCTGAGGCTTCTAGACCTTATTTATAGGATCATGACCCTCACTGGAGAGCCCTGAGTACTTTATACAATTCTATAGCTCATTAAGTGAAAGCAGAAATATTTGCAGAAACTTCCAATCCAGAACACATTAGTTTTCTTCATTTACCTGTTTACCTGAAAAATCTTTCTGATAACCCCCTAGCACTGAGCCCAATAAATAGTGAAGGAAGGGTTCAGATGGATAAATAGTTCATTCCTTTGTGGAAGTTAGATGAAATTTGGTCACCCAAGGTTGGTTGCTTTAGGAGGGAGAAGTCATAGTTTAGTGGAAAGATAACCAGAGTCAGGGTTGTGGGTACACGCTTCTTCTAATCTTATCTCTCCTTTCCTTTGTCATATGCTCTCTTATTTGAACACATCTGGAGATAACATTTTTCTTTTGACTATGTTTGAATCTGTTGAAACTTGTTCAGCAGAGTACCAAGAGGGGTAGGCAGTTAGGGTGCCAGCATAGGGTGTGGCCTGCTGGAAGGCAGGTGACTCAGGTAAACGTTAATAAATGTTCTCCTTTACACTTGGAAATGTTATGCTTGTTCACATCTGAATAGATTAACTTCCTCTGTGTTGTCAGATTTTCTTTCCTTTTTTCTCTTTTATTAATCATTTTTATTTCTCAATTACCGTTGACATACATTATTGTATTGGTCTCAGGTGTGTGTTGTAGACAATGGTAAGTGCAGCTTTGTGTTGGTAGTGTGCTGAGTGAGCACAATAAGATGTGTTAGTGCCAGTGGCGTGTGCTTATACTGTATAGACCTTCTGGAATTCCAACTCTAGAGAAGGTGCACATTAATAGAAGTCACCACTTAGTAATATGTACATAGGGTTGATAATTATATCGACTAATGCATGATTCAAGAAAGGTGATTTATTCAGAAATATTTATTAAGCACCATTGTGTGTCAAGGCCATGTTCTAGGCATAGTGAGGGATACGAAAATGAAAAAGGAAGCACGGTGCCTGTACTCAAGGACCTTGAAATATGGCAGAAGTATTGCAGCAAAAGGTAATGCCAATTACATGCAAGTTATAAAGGTCAGTGACTCAATGGTGAGAAAACTACCTTCACTTGCAAAAGTGTTTTTCTCACGCCTAAAATCTTGTTCTTTCCCTCTGTCTCTCAGACTTCCCTAGTGGCAGAAAGGTTCACACCCAGTCCTTCTCCTGTGGGAGAGACTGATTCTGGTGTAGTCTCAGATGTCTGGGATCAAGCTCAGGTGGAATTTGGGTCCCCCTGCAATACTCCTGATTGCAAATGGGCTGCTGAGACATGTATTAAGTTAACTTAATGAAGTTTGTCTCTGTTCTGAGGAGACAGAAGGCCCTGCCCACCATTCAACAAGACTCCTTGCATTTTATCCTTTTGCAGCAGGAATGTGAAAGTCAAAGTGAGTGGTGTCTTTTCTACCACATAGCACTGCCTTTACGACCATTGTAGAGAAAGCTTGCTTTAGAGCTCAGTACCAGCGCTGCAGCTCTGATCCTGAGCAAAAAAAAAAAAGGGGGGGGGGGGTTACTTTTAAAAACACTGTGATTTTTATAACTTACTGTTTTTTTCCTTTTGTTCTCGCTGCTAGAAAGCCCAACAAAATTTAAAACCTACCTTGACCATCTACCTAAAACCTATATTTATTTAATCCTGTCTTCTTTCTTTGAAAATTGTTTCAAATCCTATGATTTTTAAATGGTATAAATAAACAGACATTTTCTTTTCTGACACCTTTCCAAAGTCACTTTGGAAACTGGCTTGTATTCCCTGGCTAGGCTTGCTTTGTTACTCTCACAAATACCTCCAGTTTTTACTGTTGATCTTATTATACAAACAGCCTAATTTATTTAATCTGGAAGGAAACTTTACTTCTTTAAAGAGGAAAACTTAACACATATATTTACACAGCCCAGGCTGCCTGCCATGGTGGAGTGAGCATTGGACCAGAAGCCAAAAGAGACAAGTTTTAGTCCTGTTGCTGCCACTTACTGAGTCGTTCTACAGATCAGAGCCTCTCTCTGGCCGAAGCCGCTTATCTGAAGAGAGGTTGGACTTGACTGCCAAGACTGCTCTGACTCTAAGGTTTTGTGAGGCTGTGGAGCACGGCATGGATGAGGAAGAGTCTAAGAACAGGCTGCCCGGCCAGTGAGCCCACTGCCCACTTCAGGCAGAGGGATGCTGTGCGCAGCCCAGGAGCTTGCTCAGGAGAGAAGGAAAGATGGCGCGTGTCACCTTGCTAGCCAATGCAGGTAGCTGGCTGAGTAAAGAAAGCCTATTTTGTGAGGTCTGGTACCCAGTGACAGATAAGACTCAACTGGGGAAGTCGCTGGGCCAGTAGTGTCCAAGTGACTGGTGTAGCTTCAAGCCTTTGCTCTGTCTGAATTTATTCCAGGTATAAGTGTCTTTCTGTTCATTGTTTTGTATTGATGTTCACTTAGATGTCTTCTTGAAAACTTATATGTGAAATAAATGTCTGCAATAAATGACTCATTGGTTTTTGCCATAATTTGATGGGTGTCTTCTATTAAGGAAGAAGAGAACTTGTCTAAGAGGTAACAAAAGCTGATGCTAGTAGCTAAAGAGAATTTCAGTCTTGTTCCAGTTCAGTCTTCTCCCCCACAACTAGTGGGATCTTTTGTGAGTCCACAGCTATTCCTGTGCAGCTGGCCTCTGATAGTAGCCATTGCCATTGTCCCAAATAATGGTTGGCTCTAATTCCAGGGTAGGATTAGCCTTGGGTTCACACTCTGTGAATCTGGGGGAAGCACTCACCACAGCAGCCTTTTACGGTAGAACAAGACTCCACAACTTCCCCAAAGATACACAGTATTGCTTTTGATTTACTGTTTGGTATAAAGGGTTCCAGTTGCTTCCACTTTCTTTCCCAATTTCAACTCCATAGGTCATAGAGTCAATGTAGAGATTTTGCTACTTGCTGAGGATGTATTTTCCACTATTCTTATGAACTAGGAAGAACCACAGGGTGGGTCACCTAAACATGAGCTAGACTCCAGACAAAGTGCCTCTCTTGCCTAGGTGTTGTAGGCCTCTGCTCTGAAGCCGACTACAGTGAGGCCCAATTATAGCTGCTCAGACAGCATCTAGGCGCCCCTGTAAGTTTCCCATGTTTTCCTTGAGTAGACAGCCACAACCTTTTTGGAGGCAGCTAAGATAAAGGCTCATATATGGTGACCTGAGTTCTCCCACAAGATTACTGACTTCCCATTCCATTAGATCTGTGCTCTGACTCAGGCTTGGAATTAGATGAGAGACTTTAAATCTCTAAGAGCCATAAATCTTCAATTCCTATAAATCAGTTAAAACAATGAGACTTTGAGGGAGGAGAACGAATGCTTTGTTCTCAAGCACTAATAAGAACATGGCTAGTCACAACTTCCAAACTCTGTATTGGGCCCGAGGACTCGAAGGGGAAACATGGCTTTGGTTCCAAGAGAGGCAAATACCTAAACTCATCCTGAGGTGGTGGACTCTGGCGGAGAATGGCAGTGTGGGAACAGGAAATGGGGGTCAGGCCCAAAAGGCCTCGGCCTTGAGGTTGCTTGGATGCAACACAAAGCCTGTGGAACACGCAGGTGTGCTTGGCGTGGAAGCTGTGGAATTGTCAGTAAAGGGTCCCTCTTTCCAGAAAGCCCCTGGCCTGGTCAAGTGTGACTTAGCACTAGCACGCACATCTGAGGACCAATGGGGGCAGCAGATCAGGCACAAAAAAAATAGTTCCATGAGTAGACCGGTATACTTCCCTTTCTGGATTGCTTAAGCTCCCAGAGTTCTCAGAAGATCTGGTGAGGGAGAGGTGCAAGAGTCTTACACCGGGCTTCCCAACAACATGGCATGTGAGGGCTCAAGCTAATTCTGGCAAAAAGGAAGGCATCAGTACTTTTACCCCAAGGTTCTAGAACAGGACATGCCTATTGCAGTAGGAAGAACACTAGATGGTGTCTAAAATCCTGGGCGAGCTCTGTCACTAGGTCACTGTGTGGGTATAGCCAAATTATCCAGCCTCTCTTGGTTTGGGGTTGGACAGTATGAGTGCTTCCCAGCCTTTCCCCATCAAGAGGCCCAAAGAGCATGATGAGGGTAGTTGACTGAGAAAATGCATTTGTACCAAGTCCATTTAGAAACTCCACCCTCTAGCTATGATTCTGATACCTACAAGCTGCAAAACGTTTGATCAGATGATGGTCTGTATATATAAAAGCCTAAGCAAATGCGTGACCATCTGACCGGTAGCTATGATGCATAATGACCACCAGGGGGAATATGCTTTAACCAGTAGCTATGATGTGCACTGACCACCAGGGTACAGACGCTCAATGCAGGAGCTGCCAAGGTGCTGTGACTTGGCAGCTACAGTTCTCAGGTGACTCACCTGGAACCAGAGAAGAGGGAGCCCAATTCTGGGGTGTGTCACCCAAGAACCACCCTCTTGCAATCCGGGACCCCTCAGGGAATGTCGGAGAGCCTGTTTCAGCCCAATCCCCGCAAGCCAAGCCGAGGGATCCCTCCGGTACACAAATCTGTGCACCAGGCCTTTAGTAATAAATAAAAGAGCTGACAAGTTGTCCACTCACAATGTACTAGGCATTGTGCTCACACTTCACAAGAATTATATTTCGTTCTCATAAGCATTCTGTGGCAACATTTCCATTTTACAGACAAGGAAGCAGGCTGAGGAAAATTAAATAGCTTCTTCAAGCTTATACAGCAAAAACGTGAATGTTCTAAGCTTTAAATTCCTATCTTTCTCAGAATCCAAACTCATAGCAACTACCTTTTACTGCTACCATTGAGTGTCTAGCTCTAACATTTTTAAAATTCTGTGACCTTGAGTGTGCTCTCCCTCCCCATAGTAGGGCTGTGCCTTTCCCTTTCCCTTCCCCTCCCCCCTCCCTCCTCCCAGCCCCAGGCGTCTTACTGTTAGCTTCCTCATACCCAAGTTCCAAGGGCCCTTAGAACTTGCTTGCTAAGCTCATTTCTTCTACGAATTACTTTTTCTACCTCTGTAATTCACCCAATAACTGTTCTCTTAGAAAAATAAATAAAATTCTGTGACCTTGTTCTTGAGGTGGGGTGGAGGTGAACTTAGGAGATATGGGTGAATTTTGGGTTGTGCTCAGAATGAATTTGGGAGTTCCTCAGATCAGCCTGTGCATTCTTTCAGTCAATGAGTACTTAGCCCCTTCTATGCAACAAGCACTAAGCCAAATGTGGAGTCACAAAGATGAACTGACATCGATCTGCCTCTTGAGAGCTCGTGGTCTAGAACTCAATGTGAAGCCCAGGACTTCAAATCCAAATGCAAGTTAGGAGTGAGAGGAGTTATGGTGCATGTCTTTCTGTCCCTCTCTCTTTTTTTTTTTTCTTTTTTTTTTTTAAATATATTTTATTGATTTTTTACAGAGGGGAAGGGAGAGGGATAGAGAGTTAGAAACATCGATCAGCTGCCTCCTGCACGCCCCCCACTGGGGATGTGCCCGCAACCAAGGCACATGCCCTTGACTGGAATCGAACCTGGGACCCTTCAGTCCGCAGGCTGACGCTCTATCCACTGAGCCAAACCGGTTAGGGCTCTGTCCCTCTCTTAATGGGGACAATCAGTCAAGTAGAAGACAAGGCAGGAACCATATTGTCCCTTTTTCAGAAACAGTCAAGTGTGATGACCAGGATCCTGGACCCTACAGTCAAACACACCTGGTTGTAAACTTTGGCTCCATCAACATGTGTAACTTTAGATAATGTCATCTCTTAGAATCGCCATTCTCCTCTGGAGAAGAGTAAAAGAAACTACCTGTATTAGTTTCCTGGGGCTGCCATAACAAATTCCCACACACTTGGTTAAAAAAACAAACAAACAAAACAAAACAAACAAAACACAGAAATGTTTTCTCTCACAGTCTGGAGGCCAGAAGTCTGAAATCAAGGTGTCGGCAGGCCTGGCTCCCTCCAAAAGCTCAGGGAGAGTCCTTCCTTGCCTCTTGTAGCTCTTGGTGACTCCTGGTAGTATCATGTGGCCTCCACCCTTCTCCCACATGCCTCCTTCCCTGTGTCTCTGCGTGTCCTTTTCTGTCTCTTATAAGGACACGCATTGGACTTAGGGCTCACTCTAATCCAGTATGAGCTCACCTTCATTGACCCTTAAGTATGGCTACAAAGTTCTTATTTCCAAACAAGGTCACATTTTTAGGTTCCAAGTGTTCATGAATTTGGGGGGACACTATTCAACCCAGTACCCTACCTTATAGGACTGCTGAGGGAGAAATTAGTTCATGCATGGAAAGCATTCTGCACAGTCTGGGCACATAAACACAATAAATGTTAGCTGTACACATGCATGTTGTATGTGTGTGTTTATATATGTATATGTATGCATATGTAACTACTTTGTTACTTACTAGATTTACCAAAGGTTTATTTTATTATTCATTTCACCAAAATAAATGGTAACTTTCAATATTGTTTGCTCTTTGATTGTTTCTGCTTCTATCATATTATTTTCTTTTTTTCTTTAGGTTTGTGGTTGTTATTCATATTTGTCTTTTTCTTTTTCTCGAAAAATGTTCTGGATGTTTGGGGATATAGATCCATTTTCTCAACAGGCAGTCTCTTATTATATTGGTGATTTCACTCCAATGAACATTTTCTTTTTACTCAGGTGAGTATTTTGATCATCTTGTGGAACTGGTGAGCTTTTTGTTTGTTGCTGGGAATTATTGTTCCCTGTAACTTTTTTATGTTGCTACTAGAGGCTCAGTGCATGAAATTGCGCACTGAGGCGGGGTGGGGGGGGGGGGGTTGGTCCCTCAGCATGGCCTGCGACCTCTCGCAGTCTGGAAGCCCTCGAGGGATGTCAGACTGCCGCGGAGGCGGGAAAGGCTCTTGCCACCACCACTGCGCTCGCCAGCCGTGAGCCCAGTTTTGGCGCACTGACCACCAGGGGGCAGCTCCTGCAATTGAGCGTCTGCCCCCTGTTGGTCAGTGCATGTCATAGTGACTGGTTGTTCTGCCATTCGGTCAATTTGCAATATTAGCCTTTTATTATATAGGATAATGGTCATCTTCCATAAATGACCCCTAGATTCTTATATCCTCTACTTACAAGGGGTGAAGTTCAGAATGTGTCTTTTTATCCTTTTTTATCATTATACTCCATCTTCCATCCAAAGGCCACTGTCCCTCCAGACCTGTATTATGCCACACTCTCTGCTAGGAAATCCTCGCAGGTCTGGCCCAGCCCACACCCACACTTGCCCAGCTGGAGCGCAGTGAGTGGGCCAGTCCATGTCCTGGGCAGTCCTGGGTGCTTTCAGCAGGTCCTGAGGTCTGTGATCTGGAATTGATTCTCACTAGCATCTAAACCGGATTCTAGATTGGACAGAGCTAAGTGGGAGACAGACTCTGGGTTGGTCTGCACCCTAAGTACCTATGTTGGCACTGGATTCTAAGCTCCACTCAAGCCTTCACGAGACTCTGGACAAACAAGGCCCAAGCTGGACTCGTGCATCCTCCCAGCAGTGCCCATTTCTGAAATGAAAGGCAAGCGATGGCACGTGGAAGGAAATATGGGACTATTTATTGCAAAGCTAGATTGGCAGCTCAGGAAGCAAGGAAAGAGACCACAGAAGGCCCTTCTGCAACAGAGGAGCCAGGGAAGGGAGAGGGAGGAGGACGGGTGGAAGTGAACTGATGTACATGGACAGCCACCTCACCCAGGTGCTCTTCTGCTCCTGGGACCGTCCCCCTCAGGAAAACATTTCTGACGTGCTGTTTCCACCTCCCTCTGCGCAGTGCTGGCCACGTTGCCCAGGCTGAGGGCTCTGCTGGGCACCAGGCACTCCTCTGAGCCTAGAGCACCTCAGGGCCTAGCAGCAGGCCATCCAGCGAGAAGCCAGGCCCTGCCAGAGAAGGAGCCACGCTCCCTGGGACTGTGCAGTAGCGGGCAATGCAGATCTTGCCAAGGACCAAGGCCACTAGGGCCATGGGAAGCCCAGCACTGGCTTCAGCGTCCCTTTAGGATGAGCCGAGTTTTCCCATCTCCAATGAAGAACCTACAACAACAATGGCCCAGTGAGGTCTCTGAGCCCCCAAGGGGGAGTCGCCCAGCCCCTCATCCATCTCTCCAGGCCGAGTTCTCCAGAGAGCAGCCTTCCTGAGCTTTTCCAGCCTCAACCTCTAGCTGGGGTGGTGGTGGGTGGGGGGGGATGAGGGTCTCTGCTTAGCTTCAGCCCTTTTCCAGGAGACACTCAGCTCCGCCCTCTGAAAGCAGCAGGCAATAATCAGGGATGCTTTGCACTAAGGCATGGGCTAAGGGGTTCAGGCCCACCTGCCAATCCAGACCCTATCCTTGCATGACCTGGAACAGAAGAACAGGCCCCTACGGATCCTGGAGGCTCCCAGGAAGGGAGTGAGTATCCCTCTGACAACATCCACCTTATTATCCATTGCACAGCTCCATGGAGCACTGTCCACGCTGTTTTAGGGGAATGACATCCCTGCCATGCATGCTCGTGGGGCACCGTGTATGTGGTTTTCTATGTGAGGAGGGCCCCCAGGAGTTGGATGACCCCTTGTAGGGAGCAACTCATCCCCTGCTCTTGGACCTCACCCCAAGGCTAGGATTAGGCTCAGGCTGCAAACACAGCCAGCAGGAGTGCCTGGCCCCACGGCCACATGACTGACTCAGGGGTAGGTCGACACACGCTGAGCAGCCACTCTGGTGATCATCGGCCACGGCTGTCATTCTGTTTCCTCTGACCTGCCAAGTGCCTCGGCTTCTGCTGGGGAGCCCCCGTAGGCGTGAAGCCTGTGCAGAGGACCGTCTGTGGGACACGTTGTTTGGGCACCTACCTGGCCAGTGCTCCCTGTGCACTCTCAGTTATGTGAGCCAACAGCATTTGCCTCTGAGGACAGCTCCCTCTGCTCCTCTACAAACTCAGGTGAGATCCCATTGCTCTCGGCCTGGACGCTGCGGGAACTGTCACCCACTGCCCACCAGTGGGGCAGTGCCCGCTTCACGCTCCTACCTGACGAGCGCTCCGACCAGCAGGCTGCCCAGCAGCGGGCCCAGCCAGTAGATCCAGTGGAAGGCCCAGTGGTTGGCCACCACAGCCGGTCCAAAGGCACGGGCAGGGTTCATGCAGGCTCCCGACACAGCGCCCCTGCAGACAGCAGCCACACTCGTCCCCAGGGTCCCGGCCGGGCCCAGCTCCCCTCAAGTTCCTTCCCCAGCTAGGCCTACCTCCCACACCTCCCACACTCCCTCCCTATCCTGGGTTCCGGGGGGTTCCAAGAAGACACAGGTAGGGGCGCTAGCGCTGGACAGTGAAAGGCTGGCCCCTCCTGGGCACAGCGTCAGCCACACCCATGCCCCTCCAGGAGAATGTCCACAAGGGGTACCTGGGCAGCAGGAAGGGACGGGGGAGGGAGGGTGCTAGGTAGGGGTGGGGAGGCCAAGTCTCTCCAAAGTTGATAAAGCCACGTCGAGCAGTTGTCAATCATGTGAGCTCTGGAGTCAAGCGGACTTAGGTTCAAAACCCAGCCCAGCTATTTCCAGCTGTGTGACCTCTAACCTCTGTGTTTCAGCTGAGGTGAAAGGACTCTCTCACGGGTTGTCAGGAGTCAATGAGAAAACGCATATATAGCCATGCCTCGCCTGTAAGCCGCATACATGTGTTTAATCTGGGTAACCCAGCGGCTCCTGTAGGGGCTGTGGCCCAGGTGCACCTCTCCAGTTCTGGTGTCCAGAGCTTTGTCCCGTTCTCTCAAGCCGGGTCCTGCAGACTTCGCTCCTCACCCACCCCGCCTCCAATAGCCGCGCTCAATAGGCTTGTAAGTGAACCAAGAGCCACTAGGGGGCAGCAAAGCATTGCCACACTTTACACAGGTTCGCAGATATTCCCCTCTCCTCCTCCCAAGGATGACATGGGGGGAGGGCAGAGCCGGGAAACTGTGTCCCAGAGAAAAGAAAGAGCTGGACATCAGGGGGGCTCCTCAACCCCTTCAGCAAAATGTGGGCTCTGGTCCCAGATCTGTCCCTTAATTTGCTGCTGCCCGGTGACCTTCAGTAAGTCACTGTGTCCTCTCTGAGCCTATCTCCTCTTACGTAACATGAGAGAAATAACACCTCCCCAGCCTTGTCTCCGAGTCCCTTCCCAAGCCTACTGAGCGGCTCAACATAAATGAGATGGTGGTGAGTAAGGCTGAAGCCCGGCTGCCCACTGGCTGGACAAACAGCCTGCAGAAATGTTTACGGAAACACAGGAATAATTTCACATAAAATCCAGTCTTCTGACTCCCTTGGAGTGAAATTAGAAGGTTCCCCCAGGCCCCTCCTACATAGCAACAACTTCCCAGAGGGGAACAGTGGTGCCTCCAAAGATACCACAGTCCCAGCGCTCGCTGTTGCCTGCCTAATGCTGGGCCACGTCTCCCATTGGCATTCCCCTCCTGCCCCTATTGGCAATGGAGTCCATGCCCTCAGGTAAGTTCTGCAGGCCCGACCCCCAGAGCCGGGCTCAGCCCAGGGCCGGGCACTGTAGCCCACAGCTGGGACGCACTCACCCTGCCAGGATGTCCACGGTGACGGAGAATCCGATGGAGAACGGGGCCAGCGGACCCTGCGTCTTCTCATTGATGGCGCCCATGCAGACAGCCAGTACCAGCAGTGTGGTCAGGATGACCTCTGCCAGCATGGCCCCCGCCACCTGCCCCGGCTCCTGAACTGTCACAAAGGCTGCCCCAGACGCGTTCCAGAACCTGTCGCCAGGACTCACCGCCTGCGGAGAGAAGCCGCTCAGCCCCGCGGGGGTGAAGAGAGGGCCAGGAGCTCATGCCCACCACAGTGAAGGGTTATAGTCAGACCGTCCGGTCCACAACCAGTTCCACCATTTCCACCATGTGGCAGTGTGTGAGCTATTGGACTTCTCAGAGCTCGCTTTGCTCATCTGTGAAATGGGGATAACCCAGTTGTGGTCCCAGTGGGCCTGAAGCTTCTGTAACTTAGATGATCCTCTTCGAGGAAAAAAAGACAAAAATACCTTATTTTTACAAACTCTGGAAACACATGTGACCAGGACATTGCTAACCCACAAGAAGTCCCTTCAAGGGGCAAGGAAGGCCCCGAGGCTTAGGCGCCATGGGATCCAGGAAACCGTCCTCAGGGCCGTGGCAGCACCAGGAGAGGGAAGACAGCAGAGCGGACCACGCACTGGGCCCTGGGCCCGAATCTGGGCTCTGCAGCTCACCAGTCCTCCCCCTGGGCAAGGTACCGACTTCCCTGCGCCTCACTTCCTGTTCCAGAGAATGGGGGTGATGACAGCTGCGTGCCAGGTCATGGGCGCCCTCTAGGGACTGACCTGGCCTCTGGTGAGGTGGCTGGGAAATGGAATGGGCAGGTGTGCAGAGCTGAGCAGGGCAGGTGCTGGAGGGAGAGCCTGGGCATTGCTCCCATCAAGGGTCAGAGCTGGAGATGTAGGCGGGGAATGGGGTCTTACATGGGGGCATGGGGGGCCCAGGGCAGGGAACAGCAATATGGGACTTGGGACCAAAGTCTGCAATGGGCCAGATCTTAGAGCCATCGTCCAAACCCAGCCAGCTAGCAAAGCGACCCTGCCCACCTCTACCCTCCCACTCACTCACACGTGCCAAGCAAGGCCTACATCTTAAAGGAACCCTAGTTGGACTGACCCTTAAGGGAAGGGAGAAAGAGAGGGAGAGGGAGAGGGGGAGGGAGAAGGGAGGGGGAGGAAGGGGGAGGGGAGGAGGAGAGAAAGAAAGGAAAAGAGAGAATGGAAGAAGAAAGGGAGGATGGGAAGGAAGGAGGGACTGAGGCAGGGAGGGAGGGAGGCAGGGAGGGAGGGAGGCAGGGAGGGAGGAGGGGGGGACAGGCCTACGGAGGGACACAGGGAGGGAGGCAGGCGCTATGAAAATCTGAGACAGAAAGGAAGAACTAGCCTTTGTGTTGGGATGAGAGGATTCCATAGGGAAGTCGAAGGTGAGCTCCTATGGAAGGCGGGGAACTCTGGTTAAGGGGAAGCTGGCAGCACACGGAGCAGTGAGCTCAGGCTCTGGGAGGAGAGCTGTGTCCCCTGGCAGCCCAGGCAGAGCTGGGTGGGCTGCCTGTGGCTGAGCCAGTGGCTGAGCCACCTGTGGCTGAGGGAGTGGATGCATGAAACGTGCGGAAGCATTAGAACCAGCAAACCCACTGCAAGCCAGGAAGGGACTGGGAGGAAAACCTCTGGTGCGGAACTCTGCCTCCGCTGTCCTGGGCTGTCCAGATGCGGAGAGAACGGGGTGGGTTTGGAGTGAACCAGTGTCCCCTCCCAAGTAGAGAAGGGTGCACCCAGTCGCACTGGAGGAAACAGGCGAGTTGGACAGTCCCCACCGCTGCCCCCAGCAGCCCCTCCGCCCCTAGGGGATCACCCACCTTGGCTAGGGAGGCCCCGAGCAGCCCCCCACACAGCTGGGACACCCAGTAGGGAAGCAGCATCGTCAGGTTGAGGCCTCCAACCAGCATGGCCGCCAGGGACACGGCAGGATTAAAGTGTCCACCGCTGTCACCATAGAAGCAGAAGGAAGTCATGAGGCCAGGGCTCAGGCTGTGCCGAGGGAGCGTGTCCCAACCAGCCCCCTGGCCGGCCCTGCGCGTAGGGGTCCAGTCCACAGCCACAGGCACCATCGCAGCCATTCCCCTCCCCGCCCCGAAGTGGGCACGGGGCCTGGGTGGGCACAGGGCCTGGGCGGGCATGGGAGGGGAAGCTGAATAAATATTTGTTGAAAAGCCAGTGACTGAGTAAAACGCTGGCATTATAGGGAGCAGTCTCCTGAAGTGCATACAGCATGGTCTCCCCAGCCAGCTGCCTGAGTTCAGATCCAGCTCTGCCACTGAGCAGCTGTGTGACCTTGAGCAGCAACGCGCCTCTCTGCCTCATCACCCTACTTCCTGAGGCTGTTGCGAAGATAGAATGAATGAAGACGTGTGCGCATGCTCTGTTACATACATGGGGAGTACTCGGTGAACACCAGGCATTATTATCCCCACTCATACCCCTGTCCCCCCAGCTAAGATGTGACAGCGCTTGCCTCCAACCCCGCCCCGAGGAACAGAAGATCATGTGCTATTTGCACCCCGGGCGTTTAAAGAAAATGTCAACGTGCTCTTTCCCCCTCTTCTTCTGGGAAACAGAACGTGGGTTTCTTCATTCCGATACGTTCCCTGAGTGAGATGAACACAGCAGCCTGGCCCGCATCCCCCCGCCTGGCGCCCTCACTGGCTGGCTCTCCTGGAAGCCAGGGGCCTCCGGGCGGGGCTCCGTCCAGATGGGCGCTGTGCAAGAGCCCCCCACCCTCGGGTCACCACTTGATGGGCCGGGACCACTCAGGTGGGTGGGAAACCCCTCTAGCAGCTGCTGTCCCCAGGGAAACCTTGAGGCTGGAGTGCCCCTTCTAACACTCACAGCAGCAGAGCAGCCAGAGGGGACTGAGCCTCCCCATCGCTGCATTCCCCTGCCGCCCCCCGACCCACCCCACCCCCGGCTCCACGTGGGGTGGCTCTGCCGCTTGTGAGCCGTGTAACCTCAGGCAAGGCGCGCTGTCCTGTCACAGCTGGAGGGGGTGTGAGGGGAATTGCCATGGGGCTCACGCCTGCAGTGCTTAGGACAGCGCCCGGCACTAGCACTGTCACATGCGTGTTAGCTTGCAATAAAGTAATTTTAAACGCCCCTATGGGTCCCATTTGCTGGGTGGAGGGGTTCAAATTGGAAGCGTGATTTGCCCCGGGGAACAGAGCTTGTGGGCTGCAGGGCTAGATGTGAGCCCTCAGCCCACCGGGCCGTCCACGTGCTCCCGGAGCCTAAGTGGGTGCCCGGGGCTCCCTCTGACGCTCAGCTGCAGGTCAGCGCCCGGCTGAGTGAGATGAAACACAGCACCCCCTCACCTGATATTGCCCAGCGTGGCGATGAGGAGGCCCAGCGCCAGCCCATGAGCCAGCGCCGGCTGCAGCAGCCCTGCTTCCGGCCCGTTCCCGATGACCGACAGGCACCCGATGAAGATGAAGAGGGCAGAGCCCAGCAATTCGACCAGGCAGGGCCGCACAAAGCGCTCATGCCACCACCTGAGCCCCCTGCCTTCCACGCTCGGCTCCTTCCCCTTGCCGCTGCCAAATTCAAGGTCCCCCATAGACACAGCGGCCTGCAGAAGGGAAGGGAGTGGGCCTGGGAGGAAGGGTGGCCAGGGGGAAGCCCTCCCCACACCCTCGAGTTAAATCTCAGTGACCCTGGAGGGCCAGGCTGGGGAGCCGAGGGCAGTGGGCTCACCTCTGCAGACATGAGGGCGGTGCCACACGGACGGCTGTGCCTGGCTGGCTGGGCCCCGCACCTGCTCGCCTGCACACGCTTATCTCCGGCTGGAGCTGCTGATCCCAACACAGGCTCTGCCCTTTAACAGGCGCGAGAAAGCAGTGAGCGGGTGGGAGGTGGCCCTGGGGCCCAGAAAAGGAAACAGTTTTCTTTTTAATCTCAACTGGGCAAGGCAGGGGGTGGTTAAGGATTGCTGAGCTTTCTGCCAACCAGGGGGAAGGCGCTGGCTTAGCAGCAGCATCTGGAGGCAAGGCCCAGCTCCGCGGTCACGATCAGGGTCCAAAGCAGACCGGCATGTGCAAGAGGACGCGAGGACTGCCCCTGGTTAGGACCGCACACGGGAGGTTACAGCCAACTCATCTTCAGGTTGTTCCGCCAATTCCCACAGACATCTCCTCAAAGCGAGGCCTGACACCTCCGCTTACGCACCCGACCGCCTGATCCAGGGCAGAGCTGTGCTGGGTGACCCTTCACTGACAGGCAATTGGGCCCGTGGAGAAGCCGTGGGCATTAGAAACAGGCCACCGGGGGTTCCACCCCGACTCTGAGCACTGACTTACCGTCTCTGCACTTTAGCTCGCTCCCTACAATGTGCGGATGATGGTGACCCAGGGTTGCGGTGAGGTTTACTGAGTTAGCACATACACTGAGTGGCCAGATTATTATGACCACCTGACGTTTGTAAGCAAATTAGCCGTTCACTGCATCATATGGGATATGGAAGCCGAAGGCCTTTTCGAACACCTTTGCTGTCTGCAGTTACCAAGATAAAACGTCTCCAATTCGCACAGGAACACAAGGATTGGACAGTGGAGCATTGGAAAAAAGTCACGTGGTCCGATGAATCACGTTTCCAGTTGCATCATGCAGATGACAGAGTGAGAATTTCATGGAAACAGCATGAAAGCATGCACCCCACATGCATGAGTACGACCCTTCAAGCTGGTGGGGGCAGTGTTATGGTTTGGGGCTGGGGCATGTTTTCCTGGCATGATTTGGGCCCTTTAATTCGTGTGGAACAACGTCTGAATAGCACAACATACCTAATATCGTTGCTGATCAAGTTCATCCTATCATGTTGATGGCGTATCCCAATGGAGATGGCTTCTTCCAACAAGACAATGCACTATGCCACGGTGCTCGTATTGTGCAGGAGTGGTTTCAAGAACATGAGGGAGACTTTACCTTGCTTAGGTGGCCCCCACAATCACCAGATCTCAATCCAATTGAGCATTTGTGGGATGAAGTTAAAAGAGCCATCAGGCAGCTGGTTCCACAACCATCAAATCTCAGAGAACTGGACAGTGCTATTCATCAGGCATGGTGTCAGATTCCTTGCATCACCTTTCAACATCTCGTGGTCAATGCCAAGGAGAATTGCTGCAGTATTGAAGGCAAAAGGTGGCCCAACGAAGTACTGATGGGGTGGTCGTAATAATCTGGCCACTCAGTGTATATGCAAAGTGCTCCCGACAGTGCCAGACACATGGTAAGCACAATGAGGTGTCTACTAATTTATAACATGTATTGATGTGTAATCAATATTTATTGAGTACTTTCTACGTGCCAGACTTGGGCTACATACCTTACATGTACTATCACATTTAACCTCCACAACAACCCCATTAGGCAGGTACTATAATAATAGTACATTACAGTTGGGGACGTGGAGATTCAGGAAGGTTAAGTTTCACAGGGTTTGTGATTGCAAAACTTGTGGGCTATGTCACACAAAAAAAGACAAATGCTGTATGATTCCATTTACACAAGGTAGTGAGAGTAGTTAAATTCAGAGAGAAGGTACAATGGTGGCTGTCGGGGGCTGAGGAGGGGAAGGGAGGTTAGTGTTTAATGGACACAGAGCTTCAGTTTGGGAAGATGAAGAAGTCTGGAGGTGGATGGTGGTGAATGCACAACAATGGGAATGCACTTAATGCCACTGAACCACACACTTAAAATAATTGATTTGGTAAATTTATGCTGCGTATATTTTACCACAATTGAAAAAAAACAAAAACACTGAGTTAAGCCACTACACTCAACTGCTTTTTAAAATGGAAGGAGGAAGGAAGAGAGGGAGGGAGGGAGGGAGGGAGGGAGGGAGGGAGATGGAAGATAGATGCATGGATGGATGGATGGATGGATGGATGGATGGATGGATGGATGAAAGGATGGATGGAAGGATGGATGGATGGATGGATGGATGGATGGATGGATGGAAGGATGGAGAGAAGGGTTTCCTTATTCATCCATTCAGCAAATATTTAAATACCTGCAGTGAAACAGTTCCCATCTGAGCCATGTGGAAATGCACAGTGAACAGGACTAGCAGGTTAGGGTCCATGCTCACAGCATCTCAGGGTTTGTATGTACAGATGGAGAAACGGTGCCACAGATGCAAGGGTTTTACTGACCCTTTCTACCCTTTATTGACTACTCACCACATACCTAACACACTCTGTGTGTATTCATAACAGCCCTATGAGATAAGTCTTTATTACTTCTTATCCCATCTTCAGATAATAAAAGCAAGGCACAAAGAACTTGCCCAAATATGTGAAATAAAAAAGCATCTGCCTCCTCACAGAAGTGGGTGGACAGCTTGTGGATGGCTCTTTTTGGCAGGAGACCCAGAATGCAGCGCCTCTGTTGGACATCCGCACGTGTGGGAAGGTGTGGGGTCTGCTCTCTGCCTGTTATCTGGGGCCCATTCTCGCCCTCCTTCACTCCCACAGCACAGTGCACCAGATGTATCTTATGCCCTTCCTGCCTGTCCCACAAATGGCAACATAAGATAGAGGTCCAGCTCTCAACTTCCCCATCTCCCTCATTCTTTGCCCAAATCCTGCCAAGTGCTATTTCTGGAATATTTTTCTCCTGTTCTCACTCAGGCCTTCATCAGTTCTTGCTTGGTCTCTTGAAGAAAATTGAACATTCAGTGTACACCTTCCAAGTGCCAGGCCCTGCGCTGGGCACTTCTCAGGCATTCACTCCATGCTTACAATAAACACGCTTCTCCTGCTACTTACCTACTATTTCCCCACTTCACAGGCAGAAACTTCCGGCTGTAATCCTCTATAATAAAAGGCTAATATGCAAATCGACCAAACAGTGGAACAACCGATGGCTATGACATGCACTGACCACCAGGGGGCAGACGCTCAATGCAGGAGCTGCCCCCTTGTGGTCAGTGTGCTCAGCCAGAAGCAGTCGGACATCCCCCAAGGGCTCCCAGACTGCAAGAGGGTGCAGGCCGGGCTGAGGGACACCCCTCCCCCCCGCCGAGTACACGAATTTTATGCACCAGGCCTCTAGTACTAGAATAAATCCTCATCTGGTCTCCTTGCATCACTCCATTTTAACCCATTCCTCTGACACTGGGAGTGAGCAGGGCACAAGTAGGCTCTTGGGTCCAGGCTTGGGGATCACACTTCTCCACTTTTGCCCACTGTCTGCTCTCTCTGCTTCAGTTTCCTCATTTATAAAAAATGGGCTAATGGCGGTACCTATCCCCACAGGGTTGTAGTATGGGTGAAATGAGACAGTGTGCATATTAGCAAAGTGCCCAATTCAGAGCAGGTGCCCAATATATCGTAGCTATTAATATGGTTTGTATTAGTCAGAGTATGCTAACCTGTGTAACAACCCCAACATTTCAATGGCTTCAATAATAAAAAAGGACTCATTGTTCACATAATAGTCCATAGCAGGCTCTTTACCACATGTGACTCAAGGATCCAGGCCACTTCCACTGGGAGACCCACCATCTAAAGTCCTCAGATCTTCTCCTCCAGCCAGCACATGAGATAGAGAGAACATGGGGTGCTGTGTGGGAGGTTTTCATGCGCCCAGGTTTGATCAGTAAGAATTCTGTCCATCAAAAAACTACTAGACTTAATAAACAAATTCAGCAATGTAGCAGGATACAAAATTAACACCCAGAAATCTATGTCTTTTTTAATACAAATAATGAACTTACAGAAAGAGAAACTAAAAAAAGCAATCCCATTTACTACTGCAACAAAAAAAATTAAAATACCTGGAATAAACTTAACTAAGGAAGTAAAAGACCTGTACTCAGAAAACTACAGGATGTTGAAAAAAAAGATAGAGGAAGACATAAACAAGTGGAAGAACGTAGTTCATGGATTGGTAGAATCAACATCATTAAAATGTCTATACTACCCAAAGCAATCTATAGATTCAATGCAATCCCCATTAAGATACCAACAGAATATTTCACAGACCTAGAACAAACTCTCCAAAAATTCATCTGGAATAAAAAAAGACCCCGAATAGCCGCAGCGATCCTGAGAAAGAAGAATAAAGTTGGAGGGAACACAATACCAGATATCAAGCTATATTACAAAGCCAATGTTCTCAAAACAGCCTGGTTCTGGCACAAGAACAGACATATAGATCAATGGAACTGAACAGAGAACCCAGAAATTGACCCAAGTCATTTTGCTCAATTAATATTTGACAAAGGAGGCAAGAGCATACAATGGAGGCAAGACAGTCTCTTCAATAAATGGTGTTGGGAAAATTGGACAGATACATGCAAAAAAATGAAACTAGACCACCAACTTACACCATACACAAAAATAAACTCAAAATGGATAAATGACTTAAACGTAAGACGGGAAACCATAAAAATCTTAGAAGAATTCATAAGCAGCAAAATATCATATATATGTTGTGGCAATATCTTTACCAATAGAGCTCCTAGGGCAATGGAAACTAAGGAGAAAATAAACAAATGGGACTACATCAAAATAAAAAACCTCTGCACAGCAAAAGGAACCATCAACAAAACAACAAGAGAGCCCACTGCATGGGAGAACATATTTGCCAATGTTATCTCTGATAAGGGTTTAATCTCCAAAATTTACAGGGAACTCATACAACTTAACAAAAGGAAGATAAACAACCCAATCAAAAAATGGGCAATGGACCTCAATAGACACTTTTCGAAAGAGGACATAAAAAAGGCCAAGAGACATATGATAACGTGCTCAACATCACTAATCATCAGAGAGATGCAAATCAAAACGACAATGAGGTACCGTCTCATACCTGTCAGAATGGCTATCATCAACAAATCAACAAATGACAAGTGCTGGTGAGGATGTGGAGAAAAAGGAACCCTCATGCACTGCTGGTGGGAATGCAGACTGGTGCAGCCACTGTGGAAGACAGTATGGAGTTTCCTCAAAAAATTAAAAATGGAACTCCCATTTGACCCAGTGATCCTACTTCTGGGAATATATCCCAAGAAACAGAAACACCAATCAGAAAGGATATATGCACCCCTATGTTCATAGCAGCACAATTTACAATAGCTAAGATTTGGAAACAGCCTAAGTGCCCAGCAGCAGATGAGTGGATTAAAAAACTGTGTTACATCTACACAATGGAATACTATGCTGCTGTAAAAAGGAAAGAACTCACCATTCACAACAGCATGGATGGACATGGAGAGCATTATGCCAAGTGAAATAAACCAGGCAGAGAAAGATAAATATCACATGATCTCACTCATTTGTGGAATATAATGAACAACAGAAACTGAGGAACAAAAATAGAGCCAGAGGAAAAAAAATATTTTAGAAAAGAAGTAATCATGTTATTTGCAGATTTTTAATATGTCCTACAACTTTTGTGATATTATACTATGTTAGTACAGTTTTAGTAATATTATTAAATTTAAAATCTTTTTTTTTTCTTGAGAAAAAAAAAAGAATTCTGTCACACGGCCCCGCCTGACCACAGAAGAGTCGGCAAAGGAGTCTGGCTGTGTGCTACACATCGGAAAAGGAAGGTTTGTTCCCCAGATTGTCAGTCTAATCATGCCCTTCCCTGACTTGAAACCTTTCAGTGCCACCTGTCGATTCCAGGGCACAGCTGGACTCCCTTAGCCACCATCCCCGGACTCCGGGACCCTAACACCTGTCAGGCGAGCGGTGTGCCTCGCCCCTCTAGCCCGCGCCGTCCTTGTTTCTCTTGTCCTCTGGCCAACTTCTCGTTCAAATCTCCCACCAGGCACCTGCCTCCCTGCCCCCGGGCTGCTGGGTGTCCATCCTCTAGACAGGGATTTGTGCCTTTTCATCTCATGGCACATAAACTAATTACTAAAATCCGCCCGGCCAGCGCGGCTCAGTGGTTGAGCATCGACCTACGAACCAGAAGGTCATGGTTGGATTCCTGGTCAGGGCACATGCCTGGGTTGCAGGCTCGATCCCCAGTGGGGGGTATGCAGGAGGCAGCCGATCAATGATTCTCTCTCATCATTGACGTCTCTATCTCTCTCTCCCTCTCCCTTTTTCTCTGAAACCAATAAAAACATATTTTAAAAAATAAAATGAAATTCTGCGTCACACCCAAAAACTATGTTTTGCCCATCTGACAAAAAAAAAAGTATAATTTCTATTTATTCACACCAGACAGCTATTGTTGTGTTGGCGGTGTCATTTTTTTATGTGACAATCTAAGGGAAAAGAGGTCAGAGCCCCGACTGAACAGTCAGGTATTGCGGGTTTGAAACCTTCTTGTGGCCACGGGTGTTCCGCAGCCACGGCTGCAATCGCTGCTCTAGACGTGCCCCGCCCTCACTGCAGCCAGCGCTGACGCAGTAGCCGAAACCAGCGGCCCTCCAGGAAAACACTGACCGTCTGCAGGCAAAACAACACATTTCCACAACCTAAGAATGTTTGCCTGGCCCGATGTCCCATAGACAAAAAAATCATCAGAATGGGCGGGGGGTAATGGCTTCCTACGACACTGTTTGACTGGCAAACTTCCCAGTCTCCCCCAGGGCCAGCTGGCAGGACCAAGTCTCTAATTTGTACCGCTGTTAGGGTGCAACAGTGCAAGACAGCTCTTCACCTGCAGGCCCCTACCTGCCACCCGCCTGCAGGTCCAGGGGGTGTCAAAGCAGCCGCACTTTATCGGGCCCTTCCCTCCTCCCTCATGGCCGCCAACCTGAGCTTCCCCCAAGGTGGAGAGTTGATGACATCACCACGCCTCCCCACCAGCCCCAAGACCACTTCTTAAATCAACCTGCCCATCCCAGAGTGTGCCCAGGGCACCCGGGAGAGCCACAGGGAACTCTAAGGGGCGGGGGGGATATTTTAACTGTTCCGGGGGAATATAACGATGCTCAATATCTGTCAGACACCGTGCGAATTACTAGCTCAAGGTCATTCACAGTTGTAACAATAAATAGTCCTACACTCCTTTCAATGAACACCACAGCTTTGCAAAGCTGGTTTTATGGGGTCGCCATAATAAGAGAAGTAACATGAGCATCAATGTGGAAGAGGAAGAGGGTGGCGGCACCCCATCTGTCTGCTCTGGGGAGCTGCAGGGCCCCAAAGCACACCCCCCATGGTAAGTAACTGTTTAAGAATGAAAGTTGTTTAAGAACCCAATTAAACCAAGTTAGTTATAGTTATTTAAGAAGGAAATAAAAACTTATGCCTTTATGTGGGGTTTTTAAATGGCTACTGAATTGTTAAGATGGAAGTGCTAAGATTGCAGCACTAACTTCCGAATAATCAGCAGCACTAGGTGTGCTGTGGCCGGGAACATCGTGAGCCAAGAGCGTGGGAGCCGCCGGAGGAAACAGCGCATCCCATTGCTGAGTCGGGCGCCCTCTCTCTCTCTCTCTCTCTCTCTCTCTCCAGAGACCACCTCCGGCCATGTGCTCCCTCCCTCCCCTTCCGGAGACACTGGGCTGTGTTGCATTTCTTCCTGAACGCAGCCAATGTTGTAAGGCAGGTGCTGAGCTGTGTGCTTCGGGGACAATCACAGACAACACGGAGCCTCTCCCTCGCTGCGGAAGGGTGGTTGATTTCCAGAGTGGCTCAGATCACAGGTTAGTCTGAACTTGAGCACCTCCCTCCCCTGTGGAAGCCAGCAGCGCCCATTTTTCCCAGCAGTGCCACATTCAAATGCTGGCCTCTCCAGAGTCACTGGTAACCAGGCATCAGACGTGTTGGCTATTTCAGGACTGACAGCCGGCACCGCACTGGACTGAGGAAGCGGCCCATGAGTCTCATCCACGAGGACCCACCTGCACGCCATCCACAGGGCAGCAACAGTGGTTCCGTCCACAAGAGGAATCAGAATGGTCGCTGGTCACCTGCTGCTTTTATTGGATAGTAATAACTATTAAAATTAAATCATTCCACAGAAGAGGAAACCCAAATGGTCAACAAACATGAACAATCTCTCTAACAGCCAGAAAACATTTCAAATTAAAGCAGCAGAACAGGAAAACATTTTTAAGTGATTGACGTTCAATACTGGCAAAGATGGAGAAATAGGCAAAAGCATACATTGCTGGTGGAAGTGTGACTTGCTACAATATCTATAACACCATCTTGCAACACTTATTAAATAGCTAAATTCAGCCCTAAGCGGTTTGGCTCAGTGGATAGAGTATTGGCTTGCGGACTGAAGGGTCCCAGCTTCGATTCCGGTCAAGGGCATGTACCTCAGTTGCAGGCACATCCCCAGTAGGAGGCATGCAAGAGGCAGCTGATCAATGTTTCTCTTTCATCAGTGTTCCAGCTCTCTATCCCTCTCCCTTCCTCTCTGTAAAAAATAAATGAAATATATTAAAAAGATATATATCTATATATGTGTGTGTGTGTGTGTGTGTGTGTGTGTGTGTATTCCTAAAGAGTAATCATGCAAATTAACCATCACTCTGCTACACCCACAAGCCACGCCCATAAGCCAGACACTAGCCAATCAGGAGCAAATATGCAAATAAACTCAACCAAGATGGCTGGTGTAGAGAGTTAACAATGGACACCCAGACGTGGTCCCTGCTCACAGCACCGTCCAGCGGCGGGCAGCCCTCTTAGGGTGCTGTGGCCGGTGTGGGAGGGAGGGAGCCCTGGGAAGTGCTGGGAGAGAGATGTGCAATCTGAGGCTGAGGGTGTGCAGGTGGGGGCACCTGGGGTGGAAATGGAAGAGAGAGAGTTCTGACTGTATGAACGTGTGGAGGGGGTGGGGGGGAGGGGGCGAGCAGCTCTGCTGGCCTGTGCGGTGCTTCAGAGGGCACACATTTCCTCTGCGGCTCACGAAGACCCCGTGGGCTCACAGGGATATTTTAAGGCATTCATTCCCAATGGGTATGACCTTGCCCCCAATGCTGCAAAAACAGGTTCCTGGATGGTGGTTTGTAGCCTGCAAACAGCCCCAGTGCATAAGCAGACTCCAGCCTGTCTCCTGGTAAACGCAATGCAGGGAGCTTAGGAGGAACTTGTCTGGAACGACCCCAGAGGGGAGATCGTGGAAAGGAGGTTGAGGTCCTCACCTCCGCCCACCTCACAGAAGAGCATGATTCTTACCCCCGAAACCTTCACTGGTGCTTTGCCCTGGAGATTAAAACCTGGGTGGGGGTTCCAAGATGGCTGCAGAGTGGCGGAAAACAGCTCAACTGCAGAGCATTCAGCTTGAAAAGCCAGTTTAAGGATAGCTGACCTGAAATGTGGGTGGGGAATGCAGAGGGGACAGGAGGAGACGCGGAGAGGGTGAGCCAACTTGCACGACTGTGCAGCAGCTGCATGGCTGGAAAGCCGGCCGAAGGTGTGGCAGTGCAGCCCCTGCCCTGGGAGTGTGGGTCTCAGCCCCATGCAGGGATCCCCAACCCAGAGCAACAGAGGGGGTGGGGGGGCGCCGTGTGACATTGGGTGGTGGGAATCGGGGGATTCAGTCCACCTGGGAGGCTGAGAGCACACCATCCTAGGCAAAGAGCCACTGCTTTGTGACAAGCCAGCCTGGGAAGCTCATCCCGATCTGTGGGAGGGGCCATTGGAGGGGTCTCACCAGTACACCCAGGAGTGAATCTGAGGGGCCCTTTATTCTCTGGAAGAACGCATGGTGGAGAGCAGGACAGGGGCTGGACAGTGTGGTCCAGCATGGAGGATTGGCACCCCTACCCCCACCTGTGCAACAGCTGGTGCTGCCTCACCCTGTTGTGACCTGAGGCAAGAGGAAAGGGCTCTGGGTTGGAAATCTGTGCTCCTGTGGCTGGGTCTGGTGATGTGGGGCCCTCAGGTATTTGGTCTGTTTGGAACCTGGGTGGAGGGCACGCCCAGTGGGGGCCAGCCATGCTGAAAGATTGGAGTGCAAAGTGAGGCTGACTTTAAAGTTTCTTTTTATCCCCTCTAGCTTGGAGTGGCAACAAGGGACTGCCAGTAAACTGGGCAGAGTTGAGGCATTGGAAGAAGAGGAAGTGCCCACTCTCCCTCCTACAAGCTATGGGCACCACCCACAATGCGAATCCAGGTCCCAAGCCAGGTCCAAGATACCACATAGAGTCCATTTCCATGGGGGAAGGGAGAGCAGCTCAGAAGAGGGACATTCAAGGTGTGAGACCATCTGGGCTATGGAGGCCCCGCCCACCAAACTACTTGGGCCTGTCTGCCCTGCAGGGCTTCAGTCAGATAGTCCAGGGCCAGGCAGGGAGAGTGATTCGCACAGACCTGCACCACACACCCTCTCAGGAGACCCAGGACCGACACACCAACAGGCCAGATTCAACAACATGGGAGCAAAATCCAACAAACTCCACGAATAACAGATCCAAAGGATTTTTTTTCTGTCTTCTCTTTTTTCTCTTTTCTTCTATTCTTTTTTCTCTTTTTATTTTAATTTTCTTTTTTTGTTTTTCTTTTCATATTCTACATTTTATTTTTTTATTATTCATTATTTTAACACTAGTGACCCAGTGCATGAAATTCATGCACATTAAAAGGGGATTAATTAGAGGAAATAATTTGATATTGCTATTTGCCCTTTCTCTATAATAGAAGTGTCAGAGATGAAAAAAAAATTAGTAAAATGTATATGAAAACCTTCCTCCTGTCAGAGTCTGGGGCACACCACAGGACCCAGAGTCAAGTCCCCCCCCCCACATGCACCTCAAAATCGTGTGAGACCCAGACCCGGCTGCCCCCCCTGCATTGGGCTAGATCCAGACGCGGTCAGTCCCACCCTTGTCAAGTCCTGCTGGGCAGGGGGCATAGCCTCAGGTCCCCTGGCCTGGTGCCAGGACGGGGGGCGTGGCCTGAGGTCCCCCAGCCCAGACTGGGGTGGGAGGCATGCCTTGAGGTCCCCCATAAAGCCCTGCCAGGTGGGGGATACAGCCTGAGATCCCCTGTCAAGCCGCACTGGGTGGGGGGCATCGCCTGAGGTCCTCTGTCAAGCCCGCCAGGCAGGGGGGCACAGCCTGAATTCCCCCGACCCAGCACTGGGGGTGCACCTTGAGGTCTCCTGTCAAGCCCCGCTGGATGGGGGGCATGGCCTGAGGTCCCCTGTCAAGCCCAGCTAGGCAGGGGGGCGCAGCCTCAGGTCCCCTGGCCCAGTGCTGGGGCAGGGGGCATGGCCTGAGGTCCCCTGTCAAGCCCCACCTGGTGGGGGGTGCAGCCTGAGGTCCTCCAGCCTGGCGCTGGGGCGGGGGGAGCAGCCTGAGGTCCCCTAGCCCAGCATGAGGACAGGAAGCGCACAATGAGGTCAAGCCCTGCCAGACGGGGCGGGGGGTGGGGGGGTGCGTGGCCTCACGTCCCCTGGCCTGGCACTGGGGCAGGGGGTGTGGCCTGAGGTCCCCCAGCCTGATGCCAGGGTGGGGGGCATGGCCTGAGGTCCTCTGTCAAGCCCCATGGGGGTGGGGGAGGGCGTAGCCTCAGATCCCTGCTGATTGCTTGTTAAGGCTCTTTTTGGGAACTTGGCCTCAGCTGTGGGTGCAGCCATCTTTGTGATGGAGTGATGGTCAATTAGCATATTCCCTCTTTATTAGATAGGATTATTATATTTTATTTTTTATTCTTACTCTATTTCTTTTCTCTTCTTTTTCACATTCTCTTTTTTTTTAATTTTAAAAAATCTTTATTCAGATTATTACAATTGTTTCTCTTTTTTCCCCCCATAGCTCCCCTCCAACCAGTTCCCACCCCACCTTCTGCCCTTATCTCCCCCCCACTGTCCTCATCCATAGGTGTATGATTTTTGTCCAGTCTCTTCATGAACCCCCCATACCCCTTTCCCCCTGAGAATTATCAGTCCACTCCATTTCTATGCCCCTGATTCTATTATATTCACCAGATTATTCTGTTCCTCAGGTTTTTAATTCACTTGATTTTTAGGTTCACTTGTTGATAGATATGTATTTGTTGTTCATAATTTTTCTCTTCACTTTTTTCTTCTTCCTCTCCTTTAAGAATACCTTTCAGCATTTCATATAATACTGGTTTGGTGGTGATGAACTCCTTCATCTTTTTCTTATCTGTGAAGCTCTTTATCTGCCCTTCAATTCTGAATGATAGCTTTGCTGGGTAGAGTAGTCTTGGTTGTAGGTTCTTGCTATTCATCACATTGAAAATTTCTTGCCACTCCCGTCTGGCCTGCATAGTTTCTGTTGAGAAATCAGCTGACAGTCGTATGGGTGCTCCCTTGTAGGTAACTAACTGTTTTTCTCTTGCTGCTTTTAATATTCTCTCTTTGTCTTTTGCTCTTGGCATTTTAATTATGATGTGTCTTGGTGTGGTCCTCTTTGGATTTCTTTTGTTT
Organism: Plecotus auritus; assembly: GCF_963455305.1. Taxonomy (NCBI): domain Eukaryota; kingdom Metazoa; phylum Chordata; class Mammalia; order Chiroptera; family Vespertilionidae; genus Plecotus; species Plecotus auritus. The sequence continues at coordinate 64,025,883 of NC_137774.1, read as the reverse complement.
GGGGTTCTGTGCGCTTCCTGGACTTGTAAGTCTATTTCTTTCACCAGGTGGGGGAAGTTTTTGGTCATTATTTCTTCAAATAGATTTTCAGTATCTTGCTCTCTCTCTTCTTCTGGCACCCCCATAATTCTGATGTTGGTACGCTTGAAGTTGTCCCAGAGTCTTCTTACACTATCTTTAACTTTTTGGATTTTTTTTTTTGCTTTTTGCTTTTCCAGTTGAGTGTTTTTTGCTTCTTTGTATTTCAATTCTTTGACTTGATTTTTGTGTTCCTCTTGTCTGTTTTTGGGTCTCTGTATAATATTTTTTATTTCAGTCAGTGTATGTTTAATTTCTAGTTGGTCCTTTTTCATATCTTCGAGGGTCTCGTTATATTTATCGGCCTTTTCTAGGATATTCTTAAAAAGCCTTATAACCGTGGTTTTGAATTCTATATCCAGTCGTTTGTTTTCCTCCATTTCTTTCGTTTTTGATCTGATTCTTTGACGCCGCATTTTCACTGCTTCCCTGAGTTGGTAAGGTAGATTTGTGTGCTAGGTTTCCAATATGGCCCAGTGGGTCTGCCTCCCCAGTTAACCTGAGGTGGACACTCTTGGTGCACCCCTTTGTGGGCTGTGTGTACAGCCTTGTTGTAATTAAGTCTTGATTGTTGTTGGTATCACTGGGAAGAATTGACCTCCAGGCCAGTTGGCTGTAAGGACCAGCTGTGTCTATGCTGGGAGAAGTTCGGTGCTGGAGACAGCCTTATAGGATTAGACTTGCCAAATTGCAATAGCCTCTGTGCTCAGCTTGGATGGGGTGGAGTCTCAGTCTTGGCTTCCTGTCAGCCTTGCCCTTGCGCGCACATGCGCGCCTTCAGACCTCTGCCTTCCCGGCTCCCGAGTCTCCGCCCGAGAGTCCAGACTCCCCCCACAAGAGCGTGGGTCCCCAGGGGCTCGCCTGGAACCGGGGTTCAGTGCAGTCAGAACTGGGGCCCAGTGCAGTCAGGAGCCTCCGACTCCCTTCCACTAGGAAAAGCCTGTGGCAACCTCCGCAGCCTTTGTGCACACTGGTACGCACGCGCTTTCAGTCCTCCGCCTTCACTGGCTCCCGGGTCTCCGCCCGAGAGTCCAGACTCCCCCCACAAGAGTGTGGGTCCCCAGGGGCTCGCCTGGAACCGGGGTTCAGTGCAGTCAGAACTGGGGTTCAGTGCGGTCGGGGGCTTCCTTCCCCTTTCCGCCAGAGAAAGTCAGCCAGGCTCTCAGCCGCCCTTCCTCTCTGTGCGCACAAAGACCCTTTGCCGTACCTCCAATTCTCCGTGAGCTTTTCTCTTTCCTTCTAGTTGTAGAATTTTCACTCAGCCAGCTTCCCTGTGGTTCTGGATGGTGTCCGTTCTGTCTTTTAGTTGTAGTTTTGAAATTGTTGTGCGAGGCAGCAGTTTAGGTGCTTACCTATGCCGCCATCTTGGTTTCTCCCAAAGCTAATTTTCCACATTCTCTGTTTTTGGTTATTTTTTAAAATATAATCTAATTCGCCCTGACCGGTCTGGCTCAGTGGATAGAGCATCATCCTGCGGACTCAAGGGTCCCAGGTTCTATTCCAGTCAAGGGCATGTACCTTGGTGGCGGGCACCTCCCCAGTAGGGCGTGTGCAGGAGGCAGCTGATCGATGTTTCTCTCTCATCGATGTTTCTAACTATCCCTCTCCCTTCCTCTCTGTAAAAAAATCAATAAAAAATATTTTTTAAAAAATAAAATCTAATTCTTTTGGTTTGGTGCTTTTTTTGTTGTTGTTTTCAGTTTGGTCTTGTTTTGTTCTGTCAGCACCTGTATAACAGTTGGCACAATGGGGTCAGGGTTGAGCCTCACAGTCAGTAAGCCTGAGGGCTGAGCCCACCCATGAACATGATAACAGCAATCAAGACCCAAATACAACAGGAGGGCTTACATAAGCCACACAAGGGGCATTCCTAGTGCACACAGTTGAGAAGATCAAGGAGATTGCACTACTGGATCCCACAAGAAGGCCATCCCACCAAGTCTGAGAGGCATAGCAGTCTTATCCAATATACAGAAATAAACACAAAGAAGCAGTAAAAATAGGGAAACAAAAAAACAGGCCCCAAATGAAAGAACAGGAGGAATCTCTAGAAAAAACACACACAAAAGGAAATGGAGGAAAACAATTTATCAGAAACAGTATAAAATAATGGTTTTTAGAATGCTCATGAAAAAGGACATAGAAACAATGAACAACAACCAGTCAGAAATGAAGACTGACAGCTGAAACGAAAAATACACTGGAAGGAATTAATAGTTGGTTAGAAAAAGCAAATAACTGAACCAGCAAATTAGAAGATAAGGTAGAAAAAAGTCAATCAGAGTAGCAAAAAGCAAGAATGAAAAGCATGAGGACAGTTTAAGGGAACTTTGGGATATTATGAAGCAAAACATCTGCATCATAGAGGTACTCCAAGGAGAAGAAAGTAAGCAAGGGATAGAGAACATGTTTGAAGAAATAATGCCAGAAAACTTCCTTAAACCGGTGAAGGAAAAAATCACACAGATTCAGGAAGCACAGAGAGTCCCAATTAAGATGAACACAAAGATATCCACACCAAGACACATAATTAAAATGGCAAACATTAAAGACAAAGAGAATCTTAAGGGCAGCGAGAGAGAGGCAGGCAGTCAGTTACCTAAAAGGAAGCTCCCATAAGGCTGTCAGCTGATTTATCAACAGAAACTCTACAGGTCAGAAGGGAATGGCATGACGTTTTCAAAGTAATGAAAACTGAGGATATAAAACCAAGACTGCTCCATCCAGCAAGACTATCATTCAAAATTGGAGGTAAAATAAAGAGCTTCCCAGACAAAAAAAAAAAAATGGCTAAAGAGGTTAATTACCACCAAACTAGCATTGCAAGAAATGTTAAAGGGACTGTTAGAAGAAGAAGAAGGAGAAGAAGAAGAAGAAGAAGAAGAAGAAGAAGAAGAAGAAGAAGAAGAAGAAGAAGAGGAGGAGGAGGAGGAGGAGGAGGAGGAGGAGGAGGAGGAGGAGGAGGAGGAGGAGGAGGAGGAGGGAGAGGAAGGAGAAGAAGGAGGAGGAGGAGGGAGAGGAGGAGGAGGAGGAGAAGAAGAAAGAGAGAGAGAGGGAGAAGGAATAAAAATGGCAATAAATAAGTACCTATATATAATAACCTTAAATGTAAATGGATTAAATGCTCCAATCAAAAGACATAGGGTAACTGAATAGATAAGAAATCATGACCCATATATATGCTGTCTCCAAGTGACCCAACTCAGAAGAAAAGACTCACAAAATGAAAGTTAAGGTGGAAAAAAATTTCCCATGCAAATGAAAACTATAAAAAAAAAAAAGCTGGGGTAGCAATATTCATATCTGACAAAAGACTTGTACTTCAAAACAAGAGACAAAGGAGGTCTCTACATAATACCATAGGGATCAGTCCAACAAAATATAACCCTTGTAAACATATATACATCCAATATAGGATTACAATTCTTAAAAGCTGGTAGCACTTAGAGAATGTTGCAGTCTGACAATTTCATTAGAATCAGAAATTGTCCATTGGACAAAAATTCTCTTAAAACAAAATCAGAGAAACAAAAGCAAAGGAATGTCATTACATTACTCGTTCCACTCCTGCTTTTATGTATTAATTTTTGATCTTTTCTTTATTGAGATATAATTTACACATAACATTGTATTAGTTTCTGGTGTACAACATGATTCGGTATTTGTACCTATTGCAAAATAATCACCACAAGTCTGGTTAACATCCTTCACTCCACAGCACCACAAACTTTTTTGTGTGTAATGAGAACATTTAAGATCGACTCTCTTAACAATTCTCAAATACACCACCGTTTTGTTAGCTACAGTCGCCATGCTGTGCATCACACCCCCATGACTTACTTACTTTACACTGGAAGTGTGTACCTGGACCCACTTCACCCATTTTTTATGCAAATTAAAACCACCATGAGAGACCATTGTGCACCTACTAGAATCTCTAAGACCCCAAAGTTGGGCCTCACCCACTGTCAGGAGAACACAGCGGCTGGACTTGGCAGGTAGGACTACACAGGCATTTTGAAAAACAGGTTGGTGGTTTCTTTCTTTTTTAAAAAAAAATACATTTTTATTGATTTCATAGAGGAAAAGAGAGGGAGAGAAAGAAATAGAAACATCAATGATGAGATAAAATCATTGATTGGCAGCCTCCTGCACACCCCCTACTGGGGATCGAGCCTGCAAGCCAGGCATGTACCCTTGACTGGAATCAAACCTGGGACCCTTCAGTCCGCAGGCTGATGTTCTATCCACTGAGCCAAACCAGCTAGGGCCAGGTTGGTGGTTTCTTCACAGTTAAGTGCACGGACGGGTCTACAACAAATGTGCTGATTGAAAGAAGCCTGGTGTCACGAGGAAGCTTTTGAAGTGATACATGTCACTCTCTTGATTTTGGTGAAGGCTTCGTGGTGTGCACATGTTCCCAAACTTCTCAATTACACACCTTAAATGTGTAATTTATTGTCTGTGAGTTATACCTCTATAAATTATTCCTGTTTTAGAAATAACTTTTCTAAAACCAAATGAGTCTGTCATTGATTTCTGGCTCTGTTCAGGGCCAGGGCCGGGCTTGCTGACCTGATTTCTGCTATCAACTTCAATGAGTGAGATAGTAACGGGCGTGGTAAAGCCTGCTGAGTTTTAAAGCGATTTCTAAGTATATGTAATTTTCTATTCCCCTGGATAATGTGTCATGCCAACAGCACAGTTTGAGTCAGTAGTACATTCTTAGGGACCACAGAATCACCTACAGCTTTCCTCTTGGTTATGTCCAGAAAGTCACTCCCTAAAAGCAAGTTACTTGGTTTTATTTTTAGCTTTTTATTGAAGTACTAGAGGCCTGATGCACGAAATTCATGCAAAAGTAGGCCTTCCTTCCCCTGGCTGCCGGCACCGGCTTCCCTCTGGCACCTGGGACCCGGGCTTCCCTCGCAGCCCCGGCTTCGTCCGGAAGGTCGTCCGGAAGGACATCTGGTCTAATTAGCATATTATGCTTTTATTATTATAGACAACACACATGGAAAGTACATGAATTGTAGCAGCTGAATGAATTTTCGCAACGGGGACTCATCAACGCAGCTGCCAGCATCTGAACAGGAGGTGAGTGCCCGCCCAGGAAGTCTGTCCCACCACTGCCTCCCAAAGCTGATAGCGGTTGGCTTTACTGGTTTTTGAACTTCATGTGGCTCAGTGTGTGCTCTTGTCTGACTTTTTCCACTTTGTGACATTGATTTAGTTGCTAACTGGTCCACGTGACTCGCATTTTCCTTGATGCTTTCTCTCTTACTCTTTCTCTCTTTTTACTCCTCACTCAAGGATAGGTTTTTATTGATTTGAGAGAGAGAGGAAGGGGAGAGAGAAACAGAGACAGAGACAGAGACAGAGAAACATTGACTGGCTTCCTCCTGTATGTGCCCAGACCAGGGATTGAACCCACAACCTCTTGGTATGGAACTACGCTCTATCCACTGAGCCAAACCGGTTAGGGCTTCCTTACTCTCTTTAACATCATATCTTAGCTGAGACGTGAAGGATGAGTAGGATTTTGCCAGATTTAGGGAACAGTTTGAGGAAAAGAAACAGACTGTCCAAAAGCGTGAGGGTGAGTACAACTCAGGGGTGTTTTAAACATTGGGAGTGACATTTATTCTGGAGTAGACGTTCCCTATTTAGCTCAACTGCTTTCATGATTGTGACCATTCAGACAGTTGCCTGATTTTTCTACAATAAATGATGAAATCAAAGTCCCTGCACAGACACACTTCCCCATTAGAGGTTTTGTTTCCATAGGATCAGTTTGCAACCACGAGGCTGCTGGGTCTTGGGTTATGTGAATATATATATATATATATATATATATATATATATATATATATCCTATCTAATAAAGAGAGTAATATGCAAATTAACCATCACTCCGCTACACCCACAAGCCGCGTCCACTAGCCACGCCCACTAGCCAATCAGGAGCGAATATGCAAACATCTTGGTTGG